>NC_054417.1:2407861-3098223 GCF_017976425.1 Toxotes jaculatrix | reverse complement strand
TCTTTGATGCCATCTATTCCTTACTCAAATATAAGATCCACAGGCTGCCCGTCATCGATCCAGAGTCTGGAAATGTCCTGCATATCCTGACGCACAAAAGAATCCTCAAGTTCCTCCATCTATTTGTGAGCAATGTTTAATTCAGATATTTAATTTCATTTATGTTTTTCAAAACCTTGGCATGAAAAAAAAAGACTGTGGCAGCAAAGTTTCTGCTACTACAATGTTTGGATGTTTTCAGGGGAAAAAAATTCCCAAGCCTGCGTTCATTCAGAGGCAGATCCAGGAGCTCGGGATTGGAACTTTCAGGAACATCGCCACTGTTCAGCAAACAGCATCACTTTATGATGCCCTCTCCATCTTTGTGGAAAGGCGGGTGTCTGCACTGCCAGTGGTGGACGAACAAGGTATACTGTTTAAGCCTTTTTAAGGATTATACATTACAGAGCTGTGTTTATTAGTATTGATGGTTATTACAGCATCCAATAATATGTTTTCTCAGGCAAAGTGGTGGCACTCTACTCCAGATTTGATGTCATTGTAAGTACTACAGAAAAATCTTTTGCCCTTTGTTGTATTTTTTTTAATAAGACTGTATTTGCAATGTTAAAGGACACTGTGCAGCACTGTGTGCTGATACCCACTCAGAAACTGGGGGTCTGTGCTTGCTCCCTGGCAGAATCTAGCAGCCCAGAAGAGTTACAACAATCTGGACATGACTATGCAGGAAGCCATTCGCAGGCGCAGATGTTTTGTGGAGGGAGTAATCAAGTGCTACCCAGATGAATCCCTGGAAACTATCATAGACCGTATTGTCAAAGCTGAGGTAACTTATTTTCTTCAAAAGGATTTCGGTCTCGTAGGGAGATCAAAGAATTTCTTCTGAAACGATAAGATCAGAGAACTGCATGAGAACATTCTTTCCTTTCATTTCCCTCCTTATCCCAGGTCCATCGGCTGGTCCTGGTGGACAGGGCTGATGTGGTGAAGGGCATCATCTCTCTGTCCGACCTGCTGCAGGCCATGGTCTTAACCCCTGCAGGTATTGATGCCCTTTTGTCCTAGCACCAGGGGACAGAGGGCCCCCTTCCCTCCTTTACCACCTGTGTAGGCTTGAGTCCTGGCCATGTACCCAGGCAGGTAGGCTCTGGAGCCTCTTTCCCACCCTTCCACCAATGCCCTCCCACTCTATTGCCTAGTTACCAGCAGCTTTGACCCCTCTTGTCATCTTGTCATGTGTTTCTCAGCACATTAGAAACCGTACTGCTGCTTTCACATTAGCCCAAGTGTGCAAATGTCCAGATCTTGCATGCACTCACACACACAGCCGCAGCTGCTTGACTGATGCTTTGCAAACAAGGATCAGTTTCATTTTTGGAGGATTCTGAGAACAGTGCTGCTGAGTAGAATGATGGAAGCTTTTGTTTATGTCTTTCAGAAATCGCGATGTGATCGAAATGCGAGATCACAGGAGGAGGAAAAATTCCCTGCCTGTGCTGTTGTTTACTTTCAGATGTCTTCTGTGATCTGTGTTAAATTCAAGTGACAATAATTCTGGACAGTTATCTGACCTTGATATTGTGATGAATCTCTGTAGGTCTCCAGCACCATATTGGCTGGATTTGATCAAATTGATCAATATATGTTTACTCAATATGGTAAATTTCTGTATTAAACATTTGTATCAAAACTTACCTGTGTTTTTTTTTGAGTATATCCCCTGGAGAAATACAATGTGTGGACTATATATCTGTATAGTAGGAGATGTACAGATATATGAGAACTAGAATAAAAATTAATTATACATCGACAATAATCCTATCAAAATATACATAATATAGATTATCAGTAGTTGAATAGCACTGGTACTGTGAGGCTGTGCATGTTGCAGAGAGCTCTGATAGAGCAAGTGTGTTATCTTATGCAACCTTAATGCAATTATATCTCTAACCACAAGGTGGTACACTTGGGCTTTAACCCTGTCCTCTCTACACAGTAAACAAGGAAACACGTGACTATATTTTTTTCTCATCCGTGACGGGCCTTGTGATCCGTCCGCCCATCTGTGTCATTGGTACATCAAGTTACCAGAGGTTATCAAGAAAATGACCGGAACTTGAATGTATCTTGAAGGTAAAATAGGCTTATATTATTTTTTGTTAAGTTCTTTTAAAAATGTATAGCCCCCCTTTTTTAAATAAAGTCTTCTTTGTAACCTGTCTCTGTTTGATTAACCGTGAATATATGCAAATCAGTATGATATAAATTAAGGTCTCTTTTACCAAAACATATTTGCCTTTCACGTTTCCTTTGGTACTCTGTGAATTTCTTGCCACGCATTCTATAATAATTGTTTTTGCTTCAAAGTCACAATTACAGTCTTTATTGTGTATTTTATTTATTTTTCTTTTCCTGCTCGCTTCATAATTACGATTCATTTTTTCTTCATTTTGATTTTCTTTGTGCGCTTATTGCTTCGTAGCCGACCTGATTTTATTTTGAAGGTCCCAACCGGAAGCCTCGTTTTTAAAGCTCCGAGAAACTTGACGCTGATCTTTCCGTATACCCCGTGATCTCCAAAACAACATAACAAAGTGGGGGAAAACATGGCGAGCGGAGAGGAGGCCAGAAGACGCCCCTCGGTTACCTCCTCTTCGGTCGGCCTGGAGTCTCTGTTCCCTGCCGGAACATCGGAGCAGGCCTGCGGGGACGGAAACCCGGAGCTCGTCCGCCTGCGGGAGCGTCTTCAGGGCTGGCTATCGCAGTATGAGTCCCTGCTGCTATGGGTGCAGAGGCTGCTGGTCTGGGAGAGGCCGTTGTACAGCATCTCTGTCGCCCTGACACTGAACACGTTATTCTGGTAACCGTCGAGTCTGTGTTATAATCACGTTTGTGGCCGCTCTGACAGCTCGATGAGGCTGCATCGAAGTGCATCGTTACTTAGTTGGCTAACGTCAGCGAGGATTTTACGAGTGAATGTCAAGACAAGTTAGCTAATCCCATGTCTTTTAGCCTAATGCTAACGTAGCTTGTAAGCCAGTTTAAACTTAATTTTCCTGCACGGCTAATTTGGCGTCGCACACCGAACAAGATCGGGAAATGCATTATTGCGCTGGCAAAATAGAAAACCGGAGTTTTTGTGAGTTGTTACAGCTTTTAGCTTTGGTTGAGCTTAATCCAAACAAACACTCATGTCATGCTGGGTGGCCCAGGCCTCGTCAGCTGTCAGTGACAAGTTGGTACTCTCTCATGCCTCATAGTATTTAAGGCCGACTAAAACAGGTGCTGTGTAGATGTATTTATTAGGTCTAATATGGAAAATGAACTTATTAGCATTTTAAATAGGTTTATTTTATTTGTATGTCAGTGTGTTGAATATAAGCAAACTGACAGGCTGTTTATCTTTGTGTCTCCACAGGCTCCTGTCCTCCACCTCCCTGCGGCCTCTGTTCCTGCTGAGTGTGTCCCTGCTGGGGCTTATGCTACTGGAGAGATGGAAGCCCAAGTTGCCCATTATTACTGGTAAGTCTGGGCTTTTATGTAATTTGAATCTGGACCTCACGTTTTAGCACTTACTGCACAATCAGATGTTTACTGTGGCAAAACACATCAGTTTTATACAACAACAGATAGAAACACCAGAAAGAAAATCTGTGATAGATCCCTCGAGTCTCTATGATAATCCTGAAAAATACTTTTTTACCAAAGTACATTTTTGATCATGATCTCCTGCTAATTGTGTGTTTTTCCTCTACGGCAGTTCAACATGCAGAGGCTCACCCTGTACAAAGGTGTGTAGTGCGTTCATGACAAACACATTACTTACATTACGTTTTTGATTTTTTGTCTGTCTCTTGGGTTTTCATTCCTTCATGTTAAGTTCCAACACTGCGAAGTCAGTCTTTATGTTAATGACATCTTCCTCATGTGTGACACCGTGTCATTGTAGCTAATGTCAAGCTACTCGTCCAGTTTTGTGTGTGTAATACCTCTTTGTAATCATTTAAGTACAGATGTTTGTTCTGTACAGGTGCTGATTTTGTCGCTCTCTTCCTGTGTTTGTTCATGTGTGTGTTCTTGTTTGCACGCAGTGAAACAATGAGTGTGGAGCAGCGTCTGCTCAGTGTTCCTGAGCTCAGCCACCACCTGGCTGAGAGCTACCTGACCTGCTGTCTGTACCTGCAGGAGATGCTGCAGTACAAACGACAGAACCATGGCAAGGTACAGCACTTTAACTGAGACCGATCTGATTCCTCACTGTCCTGAGTTTCTATGTGTAAAATGTGGATTTGTTCTCCACAGGTGCTGCAGTTTGCAACAACTGCTATCACACACAGATGCACAAACACAGAACACCTCTGCATCCTTCTCCTGCACCTCCTGCCTAATTTCTCCTGTGTTCTTTTCCTCAGTTCTGTGTGATGATGTGCAGTGGCTGCTCTGTGCTTGCTGTGGTTGGACATTATGTACCAGGAATCATGATCTCCTATATTATAGGTGAGTCTCTCTGTGCCTAATTGGCAAAAATAACTGGATTCTCATTATAAAATCTGCCTTTTGGCGTAGCACACACCCCATGTCCATTTGCAGCATCTGGTTTTGCTTCTTGTGAAGAACAGAGACGGTTTATAAAGCTTTTTTTCTGTGTGCCTGTTCAGTCCTGAGCGTACTGTTGTGGCCGCTGGTGGTGTACCATGAACTGATTCAGAGGATGTACACTGGCTTGGAGCCAGTCCTGATGAAACTGGACTACAGCATGAAGGGAGATACCGAGCACCGCAAACACGACAAGAGGAGTGAGTGCTCCCATGACACTCTGAGGTTATAGACTTAGGCCTTTGTAATGTGTACACACATTTTCATGCTTGCAACATTAATGCAGGACTTCAGCATGCAAGAAGGAGCTGTGACACAAGGAGCTTGAGTTTTGAATCGATGCAGATCACCTTTCTGTTTCCAAATACTCAACCTCAGACACAAACCACTGCAAACACAGACAGAATAATAGCCATTGTAACACCACCTGTTACATAACTGTGTAAATGGAACCATGTTGATGATCAAGTTTTTCTGGTTACATTTGTTCCTAAATCTCAGATTTCACAGACAGTATGGTATGCTCACTATCCTATAGCTCATTTTAAGTTATGAATGAAACCATCCATTGCATACCATGCCATTCCTCTTTTAAATCGGTTCTGTCGGTCATGATTTACTTCTGCAGGGTGACATTTTTAAGAGGGTGTGTTTTATTTTTGTAACAGAGGTGAAGAAAGAACTGGAGGAGGGGGATGAGCCAAGAGCCGAAACAGAAAGCGAAAGCGAGGAGGAGCTGTCTTGTTTTGCCCCAACGGTATGGACACACACCTGTTTATTAGTTTCACCCTGACTTTTTGATATTTGTGTTTTAGCAGTGATGTAATCGTAACACTGGTTTTCTTGATTAGGTGGATGTGAAGACTACAGCTCTGGCGATGGCCATCACAGACTCAGAGTTGTCAGATGAGGAGGCATCCATCCTGGAGAGTGGAGGGTTTTCAGTGTCCAGAGCCACCACTCCTCAGCTCACTGACGTCTCTGAAGGTAAATAATCACTCATGTCAACAACACACACACATTTTGCTTGGGAGGAAGGTCAAAGGTTTGGGTCTCCTACTACGTTTGGGTCTGCCAGCTGAAAACTGTTCAGTTTTTCAGTTTTTAATGCTAAAAGCTTGTGAACAGCTCAGTGGGCTTAATTACAGTTGGCTTAGCTGCTTGGATTGACATTAATTTTTTTCATACCTCATGTCTACCTGGACCTAGACCTGGACCAGCAGAGTTTACACAGCGACCCAGAGGAGTCCTACCTTCGGGATCTCCCTGAGTTCCCCTCAGTCGAGGAGTTTCCGTCCATTGAGCACAACCTGCTCCACTTTCCTCTGCGAGGTCCCAGCCAGGTTGACGGAGCCCAGGCTGGTGCTCAATCAGAGGGAGAACCACTGAGCCCCGCCAGCCTCCTCATCCAGCACTTAGCGTCCCCGCTCCACTTTGTGAACACACACTTCAACGGACATGGACGACCACCAGGGGGTGAGGAGGGCATGTTGCCTGTGCCAGGTACAGGGGAAGAAGCAGGGAGGCAGGGGGCAGAGGAGAAGGAAACCGCGGTGGCCCAGGGTGCACAGCGGTCCTTGGAGGCCTTGAGCGAGGAGATAGTGAGCACGGCCATCTCCACTGTGGTACAGAACACTCTGTCAGCCCTGCTGCGCTCCAGTGAGGCCAGCGAGGAGCCCTCTCTGGCTGAGTTCCTTCCCACTGAAACCCCACCGAGCGTTCTGGAGACCTCCACCCAACCCACCGACACCACTGCTAACACTACAGTTACTACGATAGGGGCACTGGAGCCTGATGAGGAACTGGATGAGGCGATTACGTCAGGAAGCGGCGCCGGCGAGGAGATGCCTGACGACACACTAGTTCCGACTGAGGAAGAGGACTTTGAGCTTCTGGACCAAAGTGAACTGGAGCAGGTGGATGAGGAGCTGGACCTCAGCTCTGACAGACAGGCGGCAGGAGGAGCTCCAGACACACCTCCATCTCCTCAGCATCAACCACAGTTATAGCTTCCCTGTTGCCCCCACCTCCAACTGTTTTATTTTTATTTTTATGTTAGAACTACATTATATCCATACATATTGCTATATACAAAACATTTATCAAAGAGTGTGACATTTAATACTGTTGGTTGTTGATTGTGTGGCGGATGGTTGAGTTTACGCGGCCTGTTCTGTTTTCATAGCGTCACATTACAGAGGTCTTTTCAGTTCGGTACCTGAGTTGTTTCTAGTCCAGGACCATCACATTATCGGGATCATCAGCTACTATCAGGTGGCAGTCATGACATAGGTCTGATCTGTGCACTTAAATACAAAACTAGGACAGAAATCATCAATAATGCTTTTACAGTTTGATGTGGTGTTTCACTGCCTGCTGACCTGCTGGTATAAGTGAGAGCAGGTTCAGGGCAGAGCCGGGTTAATACTTACAGAGACATCGTTATTGTCAGGTGCTGCATTGCATTTTATGCCTGGGCTCGGAGTTTTGATGGTTGAGCTTGCACTGAAATTTGCTTGATAATTTCGCAAGCAAATTTCTCACCGCATGTTGAAAAACCTGTTCAGGTTCAGTCTCATGTCACAATAATGACGCCTTTATTTTCTACCCTAAGAGCTGAACTCTTCCACCTTTTTTTCATTCAGAAGCAGATCTTTATCTAGATGGTATCATGGAGAGTTGAAGCGTTGGATTATATAACTATTAATATATGCTATAAATTATTTAATTTAATGGTCAGTTGATGAAACTTTATTTTTGAGCTGACAGGGAATTTGACAGTAAATTTTATCCCTTTCAGTCGCCCGTGATGATTGTATGATAAGCTTTTCAGTGGTGTCGCCATCGACGTCCAGGTTTATAAAGTAGTTGCATATTCCCAGAGTTAGACTTTAAACAATAATATTATCCTCCACTTTATCCGTACCTCCAAGCTTACAGTCAGACAGAAGCATTCAGTCAGTAGTGGTCTTTCACTTGTTGCCTGGAAATGGAAACTTAACCTTTGACATTGTTGGATGTTGACAGGTAGTAGATCTTTACCCAAACACATAAGTGACTTTGATGTGGCAAGATAAAAGACATGTTCCTGAATTTCCTCTTTGTGACTTATGCCTCGTTTTTATTTATATGTGTGAATAGAATTTAATTTCATACATCCATATGTAATTGAATTTATTCTTGATCTACAACTTTATTGACAAACACAGGCTTCCTGTTAGATAGGCCCGTCTATACCCAACTGTTTGTACATGTATAGTCATCACTGGGATATGTATATTTACAAGATAACCTCCTTCGTGCCACGACAAGTCCATGCATGCCATGAATCACGCATGTACAAACCATAATCCAATTTACAGAACAATGTTTCTTTTACTGGAGCAGATATTTTTGTTTTTGAAGGGACGTGATACTTAAATTATTCAGTTTGCATTTCGCCGTTGCTGTGGAAAATTGTTGACAGGACAAAACAAAATTAGCTCCATGACCGACTGTATGAAGAGGCCCGGTATTTACTTTTATAAACCACTCAGCATCCAAATCTCAGGGGTGGGTTGTACAAATTGAATATAAGAGACTATGTGTCCATTTCCCGACTTGTCGTAGTGCATTGTATTTGTACTAACCTTTCCTTTTTTCAGTCAATGCCTCCTTGTGTATAGTGTAGAAATGCTAAAAAGGAACGTGTATATTCTGCATGTAAAAACAGCACTCTGTTCAAGTTCTCCTTGTCAACTGACAAAGTACTGCACAATTTGTGAGAAAAAAAAAAGTCAATTTGAATGTTTTAGGTTAAAAGAGCCCATTGAATTCAGTTTGTTTGATATTTAATTACCAGTGAGGGGAATAAGAGTTTTGATGTGTCCTCATTTTAAAACCAACTGTAAATGGAAATGGGTGGCGAATGGTAACATCAGATTAGAAAAAAGATATTAACAGATTAGTTTGTGTATGGTAGTAGTGTGTTTTACGCTTAAAATATTGCTTCTTGAACTATATAAAAAGGCACTTACTGAACTGTACAATTTTAAAAAAGGAATATATTTTCTAATTTCTCCTTTTTCCATAAAGTACTCAGTTTGATCTTTTACATCTAAAAATATTACATCTGTGGACGAGTTTCACAAAGTGAGTTTCACAGAAGATTTATTGTCATTAAACTGGTAAAATGCAGCCGCGGCTCCACATGTGAAACAAGAGAATAAAAGAACAAACTGAAACAAACTTAAGATGTGGCTCTGAAATTTATTCTGATTATTTCCTGTAGTCATCTACTTATAAGCTGCGCAGCGACAGTTTTTAATGTCTATCAAATGTGTTCCTTCTTCATAACAATCTTGCAATTTCTTTTTCCTGGAAAAGAAAAACAATTTTGTAAACACCAGATCTTTCAGTGCTCTGAAACTGTGCTGTCCCTCTGTATGCTTGTAACTTCACGCACCTGCCTGAGTTCACTAGCAGAGAGCTGAAGTCTTTCCTTCAGCTCATCACCAACAGTCACATCAAACAGCACAGACCATTTACCGTCTCTGAAGGTAACTGGAACTGAGAGGACGATGCCATCTGGGAGGCTGTAGTAGCCTGGAAGGAGCCAAAGAGAATCACATTTCAACACTGGATCAGGCAATATTAGAGCTAAAATACAGACATGAAGTTAAACTTCATCCTTGTACCTCAGACACTACATTATCTGAGGTCATTTTGTGCTTGTCTGGGTTTCTACCTGGGCATAGTACACCCAGAGAGAAGACTTTATCTGGACTACACATGCCATTCCAAGCCTTTAGGATGGTGAGGATCCCATTGGCAGCTGACATGGCAGCTGCTTGGCAGGTCTTTGAAGCCACAGCTGCACGCTGACAACGTACCAAGTCCTGAAAGTCCGTCTCCAACCATTTCCTGGAAGGGAGAAGGAGATTGTTGACTATTTGGAATATCCAAGCACAGGATGTTATCAGAACAGGCAGATTTCTGGGTCAGATGATATTGTGCAATCACCACTGGCACAGACTGAAGTCAGAGCAGGGTACAGTTTGTTAGGTAGACCTGTGCCTTATCATATTATGTTTGTTTAACCTGCCAAATTGTAAGTTAGGTGGAGTTAACTAATACAGTGAATGCAGTAGAGTATGTAAAATTTGGTAGTGCCATTAATCTAGTGTAAGACACACTAAGAAATAATCTCAAGCACCTTTGCATATTAATACTTATAACTTAGAGAAAACCTTTTTGCTATTGTAACAAACCTGTCATGGAAAATCTGTAGGAGTGAGTGGGAAAAGAAGGCTGGTCCTCTGATTGCCCCGTTGAAGTTGAAAACCTTTGCCCTCTGCAGGTCAATGTAAAAACTACCACTGATATTTCCCCACACGATGACGTCTGTAATATCTAGAGTAGAAGAAGAGATTAGTTGCTGGTGCTAAAATGCAATGAAAGCATGGCTCGCATAATTTACAGTAGCTACCTGACGCCTTAACTTTCAGCCTCTTTGCCATTATGGCCCTGGCTTCATTCTCCACTTGAGTTGCCATGGTGACAAATTGGTCGCTGTCAATGGAGCAGGCATTGTCCACAAGAAGCAAACATCTGAGGTTGACAAATGAGTCGCCGGACACAATCACCTTCACGTCCTTGGTGGCCCTTGTGTCAATCAGTTGTCCGTACACTCTGTAGCGGTCTGAGACTTCCTTCACTTTCTTCTTCTTCTTTTCCTGCTCGCTCTCAGTCTCTGCATCACTGTCATCAGACCCCCACTCATCCAGCAGGAGGATGACATCTGCTTCTTGGAAGGCTTGCTCCAGATCCGTGTGAATGCTTACCTGTGAATAAACAGTTAGATGGCTTTATTATTTCCTTTCTGATATGATTAAAAATGAAAATTATGTAAAAGGTCCTACACCTGATGGAGCAGAGGGAGTGCCAGGTCCTCTATCTCCATCTTCAGCCCATGCAATTTCTCCTTGCCCCCTTCCAGGTCCAATAGGTGGAGGCTGATTGCAGTAATGTGGGGGAACACTTCAGCAGAGAGCAGATTGGGGACCAGGAAGTGGCAGGTTGGGCTGAGAGCACTGAAAAGGTAAGGAAAGGAAAATTTAGAGAAAATTTATCTTATACTCTGGTTTTGAGTTTTTCAGACTAACCCACCTGCTGATCCATATGTGAAGGGGTTTGATGAGACTGGCACGGTGCTGCTCCTCCACAATAAGGTTCCTCTTCATCTCCAGATTCTCTGCTGCAACACTCAGCATTAAATCTGTAGGCATGTCTGATGTGATGCTGTAGTAGTCCTGCACAACCAGTGATCAGAGAAGTTTGGAAGTTTGAGTCTGGAAGTGACAGTAATTAAGAAAATCTAATCTACGCCTACCTGACAATGCTCAAGGAAGTCACTGAAGCCCCCTAGGAGCATCCCTTTGCCACCTTGGTCCACCAGTTCCCTCCAAACCAAAGGGGACTTCTCGTGTTTCCAGCCATGTCTTTTGCAAGTGGCTTCGAGCCATTCCTGTCAGAGGTCAAACAGGGGTCACGCTGAGGAAAAGTACCAAGAACAGTATACAAATGGTGTGTAAATTAAAGAGAGCTAAAATAAGAAAGCTCACCTCCCATTCATCGGGGAGGATGGAGATCTTATGGATCCTGAAGTTTGGCAGAGATCGCTGCAGAGAGTCTGCTAAAAGTTCCGCTTTGGCATAGTGAGGACAGTCTGTCCTACCTGCAGAGGAGGAAACTGTACAAATAAGAAATGCGATGATCTTATACACAGTTCATTGCTAAAAGTTCAAACATAAAATCAAACTTTACCAGCGAGCACGAATTTTGCCATAGCGTCGGTTGCTAGGTAACTGCGGATGTTGCGTCTATTTGAGTCCGAGTGGGAAACGTGCCCCCTCAAAAAATAAAACATGAAATAAATAAGAAAATCAAGACGTGTTATAAAAGGTAAAATGTTAGTTTTATTAACAATGAGCATAAATAATGTATGCCAGAAATTTTACACCCGCATTAACTAATGTTTAATAATATTTCTTCTTCTTCGTGTTTGGCGTACTAAGTTTACAGAGGGACCGGAAATGGCGGCGCACACAGAGGCAGGAAACGTGTTCTGAGAATGTTCACTCACTTTTTACTGTAGCTCCGTTTCTCTGCGCTGAACAACTTTCCCAGCCGGATACCACACGGTGCAGTAAGCGCCATGAGCTGCTTTGGGACAGTTATTATTATGAGAGTAAGGTAAGGCGGCATCACCTGGCTAACCTTAGCTAATGTAGCCAGTCATATACTGAAGGAGGCAGCTAGTTGACCTTGTTGACAGCTTTGTCACAGTGCTTTGTAAGCCCTTATTTATACAAACTGCTTGCATATTGTAACCGTCAGTGTAGAGAACGATGTCTGCCCGGGTGACAGAGGAGGTCATGAGGAGGGTCCTGCTCCTCTGCAGCCGCAGGTCTCAGTGGACGCAGCGTAGTGTCCTGGCGACAGCATCAAGCAGAGACACGTCTTTCCCCAGTCAGGTAGCGCACGTTTGGGGCGCAGGGAAAAGCCAAACACTCGCGGCTGGGAGTCTTGTCAGATCAGTGAGGTTTTACTCACGGGGTAGTTTTCACAGTGAGGATTTGGAAGAGAAGGAGCTTCTCTCCTCTCTACCGGAAGATTCATCACTGCCTGCTGAAACTACCTCAGGGCAGAGGAGGTCCCCTTTCCTGGACAAGCTGTGGCGCTGTGGCTCCCCATCAGACGTGTTAGACCTCACCTGTCAGTACTCACCCACAGTTCGACAGGTCAGCAACTGCCTGACCCACATGTGGGGCACTTCTAAGAAGATGTCAGATGAGCAGCGGCGCTGCGAGCTGCAGCTGATGTTTGACCATCCTGCATTTGACACGCTACTGCAAAAGATCATGAAGGACGCGACGCACATGCACACTAAGGATTTGAGTTACACTCTCCTGAGCTTGTTCAATCTGGGTGTGCCTCAACGTAGCCGTGTGGTCCAGACTTTACTCCGAGCCTGCCAGGTAGGCCAGCAAGCAAAGATGTTTTCTTATTGCTAATGTTTGTGTGTTGTTGTTTATCCAAATGTATTTATTGTCCACTAACAGGAGAGACTGAATGACTTTGATGAGAAGAGCTTGTCCGTCTTGGCCTCCTGTCTGGAACACATGGAGAACAGCCCTAATGTTGGTGCACTGAAGGAGGGCATGAGGTACAGCATGTCACATAAATCATATGTCACAGGCAGAAATATAAGCCTCAGAATTTTAGGATCGCTGCACAAACCTTCCAGCCTCAGAGGTACCTATGCATCATCAGACAAAGGCCTTTTTTCGTGTTCTAAATAACTGTATAGATTTTTATCACTTCTTTCTCAGATTAATTTACATTCTCTTCTGTGGCTGTGTCCTAGGCTGGTAGTTGAGGCCCGTCTTCCTGGGATCCAGAAAGTTATAGCTCTCCAGACCATGATGCGCATGCTGGGGAAGGATGTCCCGCTGAACCTCAAAAAGAAACTAGAGGTCAGTTTATGAGTCCTGGTTTTGACCACATTTGCCGTGCCTTCAGTGTGGCTCTAATATTATCCAGGTGGTGGATTGCTAGTTCATGAGCAGACATGTCTTTAACTGCTCTTCATTCTGGCCAGTCTCACTGTTGCTTACAGTCTTTTTAATTATTGTAGATGTTAAATTGTTATTGGTGACTTTCAGATTGTTTACAGAGAACAGGACCAGAAAGTATGTGCTCTCCTAAACACACCCAGTGAAAGAACAAGTGGTGATCACTCACTCATAGTTTATCTTGCTTGATATAAGCTTGATCGTGAATATGTTTGTCCCTCTGCCTGTATTTGCACCTGCATCTGTTCCATTTTGACCTGGTTTTGTTCACGTATTCCTCCAGAAAAAGGCTCTATCAATGACGGACCAGTTCACCCTTCCCAACACCCAGTACATGATCTCCACTATGGCCACAATGGGCTTCTACTCCAGACCACTGCTGGATATCTGCAGTAAGAAGATCACAGGTAAAACATTTTCCGTAAAGAAAATGGTTAAATACTTTGAATTATTTTGATGATTAAAATTAAATATGTGTCTCACCAAAGTGCTATGCCACTTTCCATATCTGTCCCCTCTGTTAGAGAACCTCCATGGAATCCCCTTCAACCGACTGTTTGCAGTGCTGCAGGCATGTAGGGAGCTGCACTACAGAGACATAGATATGCTCACTGCAATTTCAGAATATGTCAGCTCCATGCTCGACATATGGCCCAACAAACAGGTGCTGCAGCAGAGAACTGTGACACAGTGTCTGACATCTGCCTGTCTTGTATCTTTACTGGTCAGTTTTCTACCTTCACTCTTGGACTTCCCTTCTTTCTGTTCAGGTGCTCTTCTTCCTGTCTCTGTTTGAGAGCCTCGTCTTCTGTCCCTCAGCCTTAATGGAGGCATACGCTGAGAAGGTGATCGCCAGCCCAGACACCCTGACGCTCAGAGACCTGCTCTGTGTCCTGAGGGTGTACTCCTCTCTTAACTACGATCTGCGAGACCGCAGACAACAGTAGGTCACTCACATGTCTCCATCTTTCAGATTTAGCATGCTAATGTTACTTATTGCTTATTGACTTTCAACTTATCTGAGAGTTGCTAATTCTAAAAGCCAAAACATATAAAGTTGTACAGTATAAGCGTTCCAGTGAGAACAAGTATATGGAGAAAAGAATTTCTTCAACCACAGCAGAACACAGGAACAAAGGTCAAAATTTAGGACACCTTATTATCCCTATGATAAGTCATTTCTCATTATCTCCTAACATTAGATTTCCCATAACTTAAAGCTATTGCTTACAAGATTTGATGTCCACGTCGGATTTCATCCTGCTGCTCCAGGTTCCTGGATAGTCTCACCCAGGTTCTGGACTCCTATCTGCCCAAGATGTCTGGATTTTTGCTTTTAAAGTCTGTCTTCTATCTGTGTCAACTGGGCCACTTCCCCTCTGCACCACTGGAGCAGCTCCTGCAGAGCAGTGTGATGGAGCAGTTTGACAGTACACGTAAGACACTGAACTCACACACACGTGTTGTCTTTACTTCCTCATGAATCCCATCATTCACAGCTTCTTCCGTTTCTCCCCAGCGTCACAGTTTCCCCAGAAGCAGGCGAGAATGTTTCAAACAGTGGACTTGTGCCTCCGTCTTGACCGTCCTCCTCTCCCTCGTCCCATGTCTGTCCCCCCATCTGTCCTGGGACATTACACCCCCTTCAGTTCGCCAGTCAACCAGTGGCTCTCACAGGGCCTGCGGAGTGTGTTGGGGGACCAAGCAGACACGATGCTACAGGAAATGGTGTTGGTGGAGAACTTCTACCTCATAGGTAAAGAGGACATTTGTGATATAGCGAGTACAGTTTCAGCTTGGATTTATTTATTCATTTTTTTATGTCTTTTACTGTCTTTCTCAAAAAAGCTACGTGAAGATGGGCTAATTATTTTGAGGATTTCTCTTCACTGTCTGCATTTACTGTGAAACTGTGATGCGAGCAAGCAGCTGTGTGTGTGTGTGTTGACTCTCAGATGGTGTGATAACCAAGCCTCTGCCAAACCACACCTCTGTGACTGAAGTGAGTAGCTGTGAAGGAGAAGGGTTGTCTCCAGCAGAGGGCAGTCAAAGGTAAGCTAGCAGCACCAGTTTACAGCTGATAACATCACCAGACTCAATCTTGAGCAAATCGGCTGTGGCATTGTACTTGCAATTAGTTTTTTTTTTTTTTATTTCAATGTGCTTATGTCACAGTGACGTCTGATGCAGTGACAGCAGGTGGAGCGGATGTTTCAGGCAATCTTTCCTGGCAATGTCAGGCACTGACGTATGCCGTTATCATGTACATCAGATATCCGATTCCGCAGCTGGACATGCAGCAAAGGATTTAGTTCAACCAAGTTCAACAAAATGGTTCTGGTGGTGTTCAGTGTTCTGAAAAGTTAGATCTTCTATCGTGATGCATAAAAAATGAATCAACGCACATATTTGGAGATAAAATAAAACACTCTAACAGGAAAAAACTAATGAAAACTATAATAACTCCTCGGAGTAGTGATCTCTAGTTAAGTATGTCACAGGAGTCAGAAATTCAAAGTGCTCCACACACAGAATTATCCCAGTGAAAATAAAGCTGCTCTGTCTTCTCTGTCTGTTTTTCAGGCATTTGTTCTTCCCAGTTCTCTTTTTGTTCTCTACATTCTTCAAACCAATCTTCTTCTTTCGTCCTGTCATGCCTTTTTAAAGCTGACAAATCCTTTTTCTCGATGTTCCAGAGTTGCAGTAATTTGCACACCACTCTCTGGTTTTTGCTACGGGACATCCAATCCCCGGGGTCCCTTAGCAGTCAAGATTCGCCATCTGAGAATCTTGGGGTACAACCCTGTCCTGGTGAGACTCAGAAATGATTTCTTCTTTTTGTAAGGATCCAGCAGTAGCTGACATTTAAAAGAGTTTTTCATACTTTCATACGTCTTCATACAACAAATGAACCCACCCCCTCTGGAAGCTGTGTCAGTGCATCTCAGTGATAGTGAGATTTACATTGTCCTGATCCTGTTTTCCAGGTAACGGGGCAGGAGCTGCAGTCTCTCTCTGAGGAACAGAGGACAGAGTTCCTCAGGGGACAGATTTTTCCAGAACACCACAGATCAGACGCACAACCTAAAATGGAGGAACTACAATCCTGAAGACAGGCGTCAGTGTTTAGTGGATGCAGTCATCATTTCATTGGTTTATAAACAATTAAGAAAAAAATTAAATTTATTGCAGTATATAAGATGAATGTGGTCCTTCTGTGAAAATCCAGCTTGTTTGTTTTTTGTGATTGCAGTGATCCTCTGAAAATTATTTTTTATGTGAGGTTGTACTTTTTATTACCAGCTGCAACTTTTTTGAAGCCTGTACATATAATGTGGAAATAGGACAGTTTATATACAACGAGCACAGCACAAACGGCTTGAACGTAAACGGAGATAAACTGAATCGAGTGCTGATGTAAGACCTAAAAGGCTGCACTCTGGTGAAGAACTCTGGTGAAGGCAAACAACTGATATTTATAGGAGCCAATAAAACGCATGTGGGAGCCGCTTTGCAGCGTTTGAATAACTGTTTTTTAAACCATTTTAGAGGAAACCCTGAAATGTTCTTTGAGTGTCCTTCTTCATTGATGGAGAGAATGTAGGGGAATGGTTTTTTTTTTTTTAATGATAAAAGACTGAAGTTTGTTTTTAATCATCTGGTTTTTACTCACTCAAAAGGGCTTGAAAATTTAACAGAAACTACATGTTAATCTTGCTGATGCTTGTGCCAGCAGATGAGTAAAACCATGCTGCTGAATGAAACCAGTAAAACCTGTGTGCGCTTGCAGAAACTGCAAGGTGAGCAAGGTAAAGGTGGAGTCCCTTTGAAGCAGCTACATCTGCAGAAAGCTCGAGGAAGGGGAAAAAAGTAGATGGAGGGAGACAGGAAATGGTGCAGATTGTTATTGTTGAGGCGTTTGCTTCTCCTTGCCGTAAATATAGTTCTCATAAACCTCAGTGATGTTAACTCTCTGCAAACACATTTCTCTTACTGTTCTCACAGAAATAAGATCATACAGCAAACTGGAAAAAGAGAAGGGTGGTGTGACGTTAATGGTATTTTGATTTTATATGCCATGGTTTGCAGAGGCCTCTGATAACGTGTGTGTTTGTGTGTGTTTTCTTCTTCATTTTGAAATTGCGGTCTCTTATCCACGTAACATTACACAGATTTACAGGCTGAATGAACCATTTGTGGTTATAGTCCCCTCACTGAGACACCACCTTCTGTTTCGACCACAGAGACAGGGGCTCCAGCTAGAGATTTGGTGTGTGTAACAAATGGAGACAGTAGCAAGAAAGGAAGTGAGCAAAACCTGAACCGTTTTTTTTTTATTGTTTTTTTTTTTCAACCACAACTGTAAAAGGAACTGCTACTTTTGCTGTGTAGGCACAAAACAAGAACTACATGTTTTTACAAAACCTCAGTCACAATAATGTTCTGTTCAGAGTATGCTACCACCAGGACATCCCTCCTGTTTACATCTAAATTAGTGGGGATAGCTGTGCAAATGGTCGGATGATTCATGAGAAATCACAAGTGTCGTGGAGGATTCTGAACCCCTTTTTTCTTCCTGCGGTCCTTTGATGGTCTGGGTTTGGTGTTCATGTAATCATTCTGGCATTCTGTCTCCCTCAACTTGACCTGAAAGACACATAGGAGCAAACAACAGCGTTATTGCATGTCTGTGTGGGACTGAGGTTCATAATTTATCATGTACAGTACGAGGTGTGTAAGTGCTTCCAGGCCTGTAGTTGTTCTGGGGAATTTTTTTTTTTTTTTTCAGATGAATACAACATTTTTCCAAAACAGAATTTATTTCCTTGTGAAGCTGAGAAAGCTCTGAGTATGTGTTTGAGGAGAATCTTACCCCGGTGATAAGAGCGATGATGGTAACAGTTACGCTGTAGATGATGAGAAGTACAACCGCCAGAATCCAGATCCAGTCAACCCCACGGCTTGGATTATCCCCACAGTTTCTGCTGTTGTTATTGTGCTTGCAAATGTGTTCTGGAAGAAGCATATTCAGGAAGTGTTCAGTAAACTTTAATGCTACACACAAATTTATATGATAAAGATATGCACTTGGCCTCAGCATCTCTTAGGAATATTTACCTTCAACATGTACATGGATCATCCAAGGACTTTGTACTTTTTGGTAGGGGGGAGGGAATGTGACTGTCCCGTCACATGAGTAGGTTCCATGCCTACCGTCAGTGAGGATGAAATCCACCAGTTTACGTTGTTTGTTTTCATACAGTTCCACACCCGCCATGGTGTCTGGTCGAGTACATTTCAGCGTACTGTTCTCTTCGCTGCATGTGATGTTGGCAATCACTTTCTTGTCCTTGAAAAGTCTAAACATCATGTCGATGGCGGTCACGTTTGGGCACGGCACATGCACTTTGGCTCTGCCAGGTACACAGATAATTTTCAGCTGCTCTGGAGGGAAAAACATGATAATTGTTCAGGGTGCACTTTTAGTCTGATTTCTGATTATCTCTTACTCACAGTATAATGTTAGATCTCTGATTAGGTGTAAAATACCGCCAGTGTGACTTACAAACACAATGAAACTGAAATTTAAAAACGAGTGGCACAGCGTTGTGTTTGTCAGGATGCCTGCGTCTTTCTCTGTAGCAAACACCACCCAGCTTTGCACAGGAAAGCTACAGCTACATCTCCTGCAAAGACTCGTTTATTTGCATTTAATTCCACTGACTGAAATTCAGGCTTTGAAACCTTTGTCATTTCACAGCAACCGCACCCCCACACGGAATTTGCTCAGTCTCAGCACATTTACCTCTTTTAGAAAAAAAACTGAAATTTGCCATGTGAGTGGCAAACTTGACTCAGCCACTGACTGACTCAAGTATGCTACTCACAAGGTGTTTTTCTCGAGGTGATGTAGTGCTTAGCGTTGCACGTATTCGTGTTGAAATGAATGTCTTCTGTACTGTGTTTTAATAGCAGTTGTCCTAAAGTTGTGTGGACGTGTTTTTAATTGCTTTGTTGGCTCTGCTAAATGCTGCTTCTCACTATAATATGTCTCGACCTACAAATACGTATATTTAGGCTACAAGAGTCGTCTCAGGCCATGATCAACAGTCAACAAGTCAGAAGATATTCTGATATTCTGAGAAGAACACTCATGTTCTTCATGTTCTTCAAACCCCAGCTTTCACTGTTTCATGTGCCTAAGCTTAAACAAAGCTGTCATCCGGAGAGCAGTTTGAGTAGCCTTAATATGTACTAATACCACTGCTGCGATTTCATGATCCACTGTCTAAATACACTGATGTTCAAGTTTTACTGCACAAAGAATGAGGAACTTCACGTATGAAACAAACTGTCTCCCTGTAACCACGTCTGCACAGTCGAGTCTCTTTTGTTTTCACTTTTTTCACATGGAAATTCGTTTTTACTCCTGTAAGTTCATTGCTTCCTATTGCTATTTTAGTGTCAAACACTAGTAATTTCTAGCAAGTTACAAGTATTTATAGTAATAATTTCTGCCTGAGGACTAACCACATTAAACTAGAATTTATGTGATGCAGTAGAGTCTACGGCTTACCATCGCAGGTGCATGTGGCATGAGATAACCTGCAGCCGAGGAGGATCATGAACATCCAGCAAACTTTCATCTTGATGTTTTGCAGCCTGAGCGTGAACTTGCCTCCAGCAGAATAATGTCCCCAGAGCTGTCCCTCATCACCTAAAACATGAAGCTCCTCCAGCAAACTGCACCAAGCGTGTGCTGCACAGAAATCTGATCCTTTACTCCGATATCATCAGCGCTGCTTCCATGCACGCGTTTCTTTGACTGTTGTACATCATATCCTCGTTCAGTGTCTGATTGAAGTACTCCCACAGTGCTGCAGTGACTGTACCACACACACCCTCTCTAGAGGGAAAACATCCTGTGGCAAAAAAACGCCTCCTCTTCTTAAATTTCCGCTCTCTCCCAGAGTTTGTGACCTTTTGATTACTTAAGTGTTGTTAATGTAAGGCAATCGTAACGTGTGATTTCAGACCACAAGCTCATTACAGGACAGTTTTGTTCCTCTTCCTGTTGATCCTGTTCAGTTCTCTTTGTCTCCAGTGTTTGATTTAAGGCCTGATTTTGTAAGTTTGCGTAAAATGGCAAACTTTAGTGAACTTTGGGCTGTTTATGCTTCACAAAAGACTCAGTATTATTGTGTGGTTGTCGGGGGAGACAAGGAATAAGATGATGATAGTGATAAAAACCATGTGGTAACCACACAAACCTGCAGGGTAGACCCACACAAAACACCTATCTTTTAATATCTATTTTAAACAGCCTGATAACATGGAACTGCTTCTAAATACTACTACTGCTACCTCAACCAGAATTTAAAAAAATAATTTCTGTGAAAGCCCAGAAGTTGGTCAATGTTTCACTGTAAACATGTTTATTTCTGCTGTGTGGACGTGTGTGTGTTCAAGCGGTATGAGGAGGTGAAGGTTGGAGGTGGAGTGAGTGACCAGAGGTACAATGACCCAGTGTACCATGTGCAAAGTTTACTGAACACAGTGAGAAGCGCCAAGCACGTACCGAACTGGCCTGAACTGAGATTTGTGTCGTTACTTCACAAGAACAGTGTCAGTCGAGAAGTGAATGAGTCATTTAGTAAAGCAGAGGCTCAGGTATGACACATAAAGAAAAGAAACAAAAAAAACAGAGTGATTGAGCTGTGCAGCGGTGCCAGCTATCCCAGAAGGTTCCTCCCCCCCAAAGGGCTGTGTACAGTCCAACTCTTCAATCTTTAACATTTTCAGTGGTTTTGAAAAACCTACTATCTGCACAATGGGTCTGAGGTGGCGGTGCAATGGGTTTCTTGGTCCACTAGATGGCAACAGAGCATTTTTTTTTTTTTTGATCAGGCTGTTGATTACAATTTTTGATTTCTACAAGCTGGAACTGCTGCTCACTGCAGTCCTATATCAACAACAATGCAACAATGCTCTGCTTTACCTCAGAGGCTTCTCTTGTTCTGCACAGGTTTTGCTGACAAAGAGCAGACATTACTCTGTGTGCAAACACATGGTGACAGTCATTGTGAAGTGGGGATTATAGCATTTCCAAAATGCTGTCTGTAATTCTAACTCTGAAAATGGATGGGGGGGGAATTGACGGGATAGTAACGCCATGTGTCCATATGGATAACGCGCAATAATCTCCTAATCTGGACCATGTCCCTTTTGTCTGGAGGTGGTGGCTTTGGGTGAGCATCAGTAAGAAACCGGCCTGTGAGCTTCAGTGTGGCTCCTTTACTCAGTTTACACAGTGTTATTTTAAACTTGATTTCTCTTCTTTCATCCTGTTACTGTTATTTCTATGATCCTATTTTTTTTGCTGGTCAGAGGCAGCAGCGGCTGGATGCTGATGCTGCGTTCATCTTCCTCCAGGAATCCTGTACCTTCGGATTTATAGTCAAGATAAAAATTGTTCATTCACGTGCTTTTGAGATGGACTAGTATACCCTGAAATAACAGTATTTTAAAAAATCTATTCTCTTATAGGAAGTGGTGAGAGTGGAATAACTTTGTATTGAAGCGGAGGGATAAAGAGACAAAAATGAATTTTCCTGCGGGAAGTTACTCTAAAATGTTTTTAGTTGGCAATCCATCTCTTCCCCGGTCACATCCGCACCTCAGCCAGGTCATTCCTCTTCTGTGTGTCCAACCCTGGTGGAAGACATTTCCCACAGTCCGTGAAGGCAGCGCTGGATTCTGGGCTGGACAGGAAACGACGGAGACGCGCAGCGTGTCTCCTCATCAGCTCCGGGAGAGAAGAATGGGAAAGGAAATAGGATTGTATATGTAGACGAGGCAGAGTGTGAAAACATGCGGACAACGGGCAGATTTTGAGTTGTTACCCCTTAAAAAACAAAAAAACATACAATAACACATCATATCAGGAGTTTCTTTTTTCAGTTTTTTCCTGGAGAGCAGGGATATCTGCTCCCATTGGAGAACACAGCGGAGGAGAGGACCTTCTTTGTGACTCCCATTTGACTGTAAGTGGGTTTTTCTTTACTATTCCTACATATTTTAATTCTCTTATACCTCCCGGGCCTCCCTAAAATAATAATCACCGACTGATCGTGCCGGTCCTGGATAAATGTCCGTTTTTTGTGCCACACGCCGGCAGCCCATCCTAGATTCGGTCCTCGGGAAGAGAGACGGAGGAGAGCTCAAACTGTGTGTTTACCATACTTCTTACAAACAAGCACCACTGTTTATGTATCTGTTTATGTTTATGTTATTGCTTGTTAGAAAAAGTGTTCAGGCTGTTTGAATGGGGGGTGTAGTGCGGGGGGTGGTGTATGGGTGGGTTGAATGCGTCCTATGCGGTCATTGAACAATCCCTTTCTTGGGGAGAAAGGGTGTGCAGCGCTCGGGCCGACTGGGAAAAGAGCCGCCGCTTTCATGGGACTGACATTTGAACATGAGCCCATTGTTGTGATGTGTGTGTTAGTTTTGGTCGCCAGAGCCAGGCCGTGTGACTCTGCCGTGGTCAGCTGGGGGGCATTTTCAACCTAATTTCCCTCCTCCGCATCTTATCAGAGGGGGATACAGTCTCCACCCTGTTCAGCGGGAGGAGGCTTTCAGCTTCTGGTAATGGCCGATGGTTTTGTGATCGGCAGTGTTTATATGTTGCTGGTGGACTCTGGATACGCCTCATTTTGTGTGTTAAAAACGTGCAAGATGAGTGTTAGTGTGTCTGCGCTCAGCTGCTTATGTGCAGCCTCCTTCACAGCAGTTCATCAGCTCTGCTTTCATTCCCTTTGTTGGTTGACGCTGCCGGCAGCAGAATGGATAACATGCAGCCAGTTTGACCAGTGGCTGTCCCCAGTTTAAGGCCAGCATCCACCCCAGCAAGAGAAATTAGACCAAGTCCCAAAAACAGTGCAGCGTTTGTGGCTTTGATTGTTCAGAAAACGTCTCAGTGACGCCTGATGGGAAAGTTAAAGCTCTGCTGCTTTATTATAGAATATAATAATAATAAACCAGAGGTTCTTAAACAGCCAGATGACTGTGAATGACCTGAACGAGCTTCTCCTCTGAGGCCGTGCTGCCTTTCTGTCTCTGTAGCCCCAGACTCTGCCTCCATTCAGACATTAACACTGGAAAGATAATGGCCTTTCATTGACCGTGGGGTTCAAAGGTCATTTGCAGAGGAGCTGCACACCATGCCACTGTCTGGCTGGCTCCCATATGGGCCCAGGTTTCCACCCAGTAAACATTCCCTCTGTGTGTGTGTGTGTGTGTGTGTGTTATTTGCACCACCAAGGCCAGATGAGGACAGACTTTATTTTTTGCTGTATCTCTTCAATTCAGGGGCGAAGACAGCAAAACAAACAGAATGTGCTTAAAAAGAGCCTCTGAGAAGCCACTTTGCCCGGCCTTTATTCCCCACGGTGGCATTATAATAGACCGTCTGTGTCCTTAAGGCACACTTGATTTGCATCCACAAAGCACCAGACTAGAAGCACATTATTCTGGGCGTTGAGACAGTGCAGCAACAATGTGACCCATTCGCCTACAGTGCAGTTAATGGGTTGAAAACAACTACTGGCCTTCTGGTCCCCCCCCCCCCCCCACCCCCCACCCCCAAGGCAGATGCCTTAAAGCTTGTTATGTTTTTTTGCGAGAGGAGAATAGCAGGAGTTTAGCGTCAGATTTCACTTAGTCTGTAGTCAGAGACGCGGAAGAGGACCAAAAATGTGTGATGCACATCTGGAAAACCCAGTGATAAGTTTTTGTTTCTCTGGGCATTGTTACACTGAGGCTCAGTTTCCTGTGCTGTGTCCTGATATGGACATGTTTCTTAAGAATTTAATTATCAGCTGGTTGTGTAAAATGGAAGGTTTGAAACTGTTTTCTCTGTTTTTTGTTGGTGGAAGCAACGTTTTGGTTTTACTTCAGGCTCATGGCTGAATTCCAACAGGTTGTTGTACCAAAATCACTTCAGTCTCATTAGTTACATCAAATTTAGATCTGATATTAAAAACAAAATAAAAACAAAAACATAAACCAGTATAAAA
The DNA here is from genome assembly GCF_017976425.1 of Toxotes jaculatrix. NCBI lineage: Eukaryota > Metazoa > Chordata > Actinopteri > Toxotidae > Toxotes > Toxotes jaculatrix. The sequence goes on along the minus strand of NC_054417.1, from coordinate 3,073,937 downwards.
GTAGTGGACATAAAGACTTGTAATACAGCCTGTCATGCAATAAGATCATAGCAGACATTTACTCAGTAGGTTGATTTCTCCTGAAGTCACTGCACTCAAGCTCAGCCTTGGATTAAATTTGTAGCCTCAGGGGTAAAACATATGTTAGAACTGAGTGCGTCATTGCACTGCCCCTGTTTAAAAGGACGTGTAAGGAATTTTTCACTGTCAGCTTTCTTTCTCAAGGCTATTGAAAAGAGAACCTGGGGGGGAGAGCGTATGTATTTTGGGAGAAGAATACATAACCAGAAACACGGTTTTCTCATTCATCCTCTCCGTCTCGTTCTGCCAAAAGTGGAAAGGAGGAAAAAAAACCCTTCTGCTTTCCTCCTTCCATCCATCTGCCTCCTTTTATCCTTTCTTTGTACACTTTATTTCCTTGGGATGTAGTTGATTAGATGAGGAAAACAGTTGTCAGAAAAATTTTGGGCTTGAGGAACGATCCCCAGAGACTGTGTGCCTCAGAGAAAAGAGATTTGAAAGCTATTCTTGGTTTGTGTGTGTGTTAGTGTCTCCTGCATGCTGCTCTGTCTGTCTGTCAGCACTTTACTGGCCCTGTTGTGCGAGTTGCAAGGGCCATGTCTGACCTCTGCCCATCCATCCGCCCACGTCCATGGGCATAAGACTTTACTGCACAAAAGCTCCAAAGACGAGAGGCTGGGGGTGGCGATGGTGGCTGGTGTAAGTTTACCCAGGTTGTGTTACAGCCGGGGGTGTAGGTGGGTGAGGGGAGAGCAGGGGGAGGATGGCACTTCAAACGCAGCCTTCAACGCACACTGATGGAGAGCCAGAGGGGAGAGTGTCACCTGATATTTCCACACTGATACGAGGTACCTCAGCTTAGGTAGGGGACTGGAGAATATAAAGCCCCCCCCCTCCCTCCCTCCTGGCTGCGGCAGGGCTCAGCTCCATGATGCCAGACAAGATGCCATGTTATGGGTGTGTTGTGGGCGAGTGAAAATGAGAGAGAAAGTGGCTATGCGTCATTCCATCTAGGTGTGCCCCCCCCACCCCTCTCCCCATCACAGGCACGTGGTCCCGGCCTGTATAGGGCCTTGTTCTGGTAACATTTTGCTGACCTTTGGTGGCAGCTGCCTCTGCCATTTGGAGACAAAGACAAATGGCTAACCAGCCTGCCTGTGGCCTCCCAGACCTCTACTGCTCCAGATAGTGAGTTGCTCTTCCTGTTGGCCTTTTCATACGTACTTAGAAACTTATATCAGTGCCCTTTGACAGGAAATCAATTGTTTTGAGATCCACATGCTGCCTTTTCTTTGGTGATGATTGATTTCTGTTCTTCGGCAAGGAGACTGCTCAGGGGGGAGCTGTGCGGCTTTAAAAATAAGGCACGCACTTTCTCTTTTACTCTCCTGTGTCTCGTTTCTTTGTCGCCACCCATGTGAAGGTGTGTTGAATCGTCCGATCTGTGGACAGGGCAGCATCTACACTCCGGCTGCACCGCTGATTGGAGCAGGCAGAAGGAGGGCACCCTGCGCTGCTTTCAGGGCAATACATGACCTGGGTCCTCGTTCCAGCAGGTGCACTGAAGCGCACAGGGGCGCGCACACACCGCTATACAAAGACAACTGAAGATACAAACGGCGAGGATTGACCTACAATCGGATCTCCCTGCCATGTTAATTCTCATATCTGTGCCATTGGGTGAGCGTTTTCTCCTGCAGCCCTTCGCAGTATCAGGAGTGTATAACATTTATAGTTCGGGTCAGTCCTGGTGGGATTTGTGCTCTTAAAGGAAAAGCCCGCTTTTACATTGCTTAATCATTGATTCATGGTTGTCAGTGTGTTCCCGGAGTCTGCAGCATCCAAAGTGTGGGTCTGCACTTGTTGCAGGCAGCTGTGAGTTAGAAGGAGTGAGTGAGAGTTTCAGAGTGGGTGAACAGTGATAGCTGCAGTCCTCTTGTTGTGGCTGCACTGCATTCTGGGCTATTGAGGCTCCTGTCATTGGAGAAACCGATACTTCTCCGTCTTTCATGATGAATACCTCCCTGTATAATTAGAAGGTAGGCACCTGTAGAAAATTGTGGGTCAGAAAACAAGCCCGTACTCTTCGAATCAGAAGGCCAGACACTAAGCTTTTTTATTTAGCTTCTTTAGATAAACCACTAGAATTTAATTTAGCTATTTTCCATTTTATCTGGTTGATCATTTTCCAACCTGCTGTATTGTTTATTCATTAACTGCCTCCCTCTGTCACTGTACAGTTTGTTTAAGCAGCTTAGGCAGCTATTAATCAGTGTGACTTTGACAATGGCAGGTGGTTGATTCTCAGTGCTGGGCTGCCGGTGAGGACACACACACCCCCCCCCTTCCTCTACTGTACTACAGATGGTCTGTTTCATTCACTGTTGTCAGGGTCTTTGTTAACTGAACAGAGCACAGGACAGGAAATGGGGGGCCTGTAAAAATTAGGTCTGTTGTGAAGCATACTGCCTGTCGCACAGTCATGCAGTCAGCATGATCAACACCTGTGACTGCCACGAAGCCTCCAGGCCCTTTGCTTTAAGTTAAGTTACACACAGGTGGGTAATCACCCTGAAACTGATCCGAACATTCAAGGTTGGGAAAGGGAATCTCATCCCAGTGGGAATTCTGAGCTGGAATTCCAGCAGTTGCATCAGATATCAGTGAGGAGAGCGCCGAGGGTGGGGAGGAGGACGAGATTTATGGTGTCATGTTTCTTTCTCTACCCCACCGGTCTGCATAATCCATGACAAAGTAAAACTCCACCGCAACAGTCACCGGTCGGGCTGATGGGTGGGACGGCCTGCCTGTCTGGATGGGCAGGCTTTAGAACTGGGCCATGGATAATGGGTCTTTGACAGGGAGAGAGCACAGAATGCTTAAGGCAAGCAGGAGTGCTTCAGAGAGAGTGGTATAAAGAGCAGCCAAAGTGCTAACTCAGAGGAAACGTACATGTGCTGTCTGGCTGCTGCATAGAAAGTATGCAGTATTGACTGGGGGGCTGATGTATGATCTGTCTGCTGTAAGAATTACATATGGAAGGAGAACGTGGATTTATTTCCTTCTCTCTTTATGGCTTTCACATGTGCTGTTTTGCATCTTTAATTGAATTAAATGAAAATGCCAGTCCTTTGCAGTAGATCATGGCCCTGGTTGCTTTAAAGCCTGGGATAAACATCAACACCACCGGTTCCTGTGTCCCCTGTGTCCCTGTCTGATCAGAGTTCAGCCGGTTCTCATGAAACCACAACAGCAGTTTGCGTGTCTGTGTGTTTATGTGTGTGCTGGTTTGATGGTGTTTGTCTCTGGAAACACTTACAGTCCAGCAGAGCTAGGGTTCGAAGGGAGAGACACACCACGCTCACACGCACAGACACACACTCGGATACAAACAAATTATACCGTACTGTTTCCCCTCACCCCACTGTGAAATGCCTGCCTCTTGGCCTAAAATGTTTAGATGACCCCTGTTTAGACAAGTTTATGCTTGTGCAGTTGCTTTCTAACCATTGACCTCTGGGTTACATTCCAGCCGAATCCCCTGAGGATTCAGTTTTATATACCACTCGGTGTACACTAACAATAGTGGCATTATGAGACGATCAGAGAAAGTGGAGGATGCAGCCGGAGTGATTACAGTGTTCTTTCCTGGTGTCTCTTTTGGGAGGTTAGCATCACATTGTGTCGGGGTGTCATGTTTGTGTGTGTGGTTACAAAAGCACTGGCATAGGTCTGAATCACTGGAGCAAACAAATATCTTGGCACGCATTGGAAAATAGATTCCAGACCTGAGTGTGCACTGGATTTAGATTGTCGCCCACTTTAATTGCACCTCCAGAAGGATCCTCTTTCACTACGTACATAAACTGAAGCCAAAAACGGGCTCACCCCTACATTATTTAAATGTTCCAGCTGTTTCAAGTGTTTCTGTGTTCAATTCAAGCCACGAACCAGCAGTACACCAAAAACTGGGGCTGAAATGTCTTGTTTTGCCATTAAATATGCACTGTAGCCTACTTTCCCCCCTCAGATCCTTTAACTACACTCTCACCCATAATCATGAAAGTTACCCCAGCTCACATCTGTTAGAAAGTAGCTACACTATCCAGGTGGTACTTAAGCATGTGGTGAAACCTCAAGGAAGGGAAACGAGTGGGGCTGGAAAGCAGCCTGCCCTTGTCACATTGCCCGCTCATTGCAGCCCAAGCCAGGAGCCGAAGGTTCACTGCACATCGCCATGTCACTGGCTGCCAAAAACACTCGGTGGTGGAAGAACACCTGTGAGGACGAGAGTGAAAAATGTGAAATGGTGAGAGTTTCAGATGGAGGAGAGAGGAGGAGAGGACGGGACAGGAGAGACAGGTTTATGAGAACCAGTAAAATATTCTTCAGTGCAGCTGATGTCATGTGAAATACAACGGCTTGGAAACACTGAGCTCATTCTTCGTTTTCCTCGCGTCCTCCGCCAATGTCTGGAAGTCACTTTTTTCACAACACTTGGCTTCAGGCTAGGTCTCTGCATTTATTGTACAGACTGATGTTGCCAGGATGCTCTGATTTTTCTTTTTACACCAGGGTTCATGCAGGACACCGAAGGAATGTGGGAGTTTCACACAGTAACTGCAGTGATCCACCACGCAGAGAGGATCCAAATCCAAACAGCCGTGCTTGCCGTTGTAGAAGTGGATTGACACATTTTTGTGAGAGGATCCCCTGTCATTCGCTCAAACCTGCAGGCTTAATCTCACAAAATAGTGCTGTGTGTGTGTGTGTGAGCTTTCACAGCTGCCTCATGCCAAATCTCATTGACTAATACCCTAGCAGCTCTCCAAGTGAGTCTATTGACTTGGCTGAGTAGCTTGCTAATCTCTCTCTGCTCCGCTGATCTTCACTTTCTAGTGATTCGTGATTATTTTGGCCCACGTGCCACACGGGCAACTCAGTGAGTGAATCGAGATCTGCCCCTGAGTTTGGTCGCCAGCATATTTGTGGTCAGTGGGCTTGACCTTTCACCCCTCACTGCTGCTGGAGAACGAAAGAGTGTTAATGAGAAGTACGACTTCTGTCTGTAAGCTGATGAGCTTTGAGCGAGCGGTTCGAGTGAGGAGGTCTGAGAGTTGAACGCACTCGTTTCTTCTGCAGCTAAATGAAAACAGTTCACAACTTCCTCGACACAAAGGACTATTTTGATCCAAGAGAAGAGGAACAGGTCCAAATGAAGACTAACACAAGAGGCATTTGATCATGTAACTTTGTATGTGTGTGTTACATTACCCATAAACCCCACCGGCAGCCTGCCAGCCAGTGGGACCTCCATCAGATCCCGCTGGCCATCGTGGGAACATTCCTTACGCAGCATTATTCCATAATTCCCACCATGTGTGGTTTTTCCAGAGCCGAGCGCTCGCTGCATGGACCGTGGAGAATCCCACTGAGGAGAGCAGATCAGCTCCTTGTAATCGCAACCAGACTTCGCTGTGTGTGAGTGGGAATAGCAGAAGTAGTCTGTAAACGATACTGGAAGGTCAGTTCAATAACAGCTTCAGTGGTTTAAAGCTCATAAAGAGAGCAAGTTGTGTGTTTCTCCTCAACACAGAGACTCACATTTCATATTTATGGCTTTGTCATGTGACCAAGAGGCACTTTGGAGTCAGCAGACTTTGAGTAGACAGGTTAAAATGAAGGGTAGTTGAGTTAATATTAGACATGGATGAATCACTTAAACTGGAAAGTATAGTATTCACTAGCTGGCAGTTATGTAAGGAAAGCCATAATACTATGATTATATATGTTTTTATTATTTAACAAATTTAACAACTTAATTTGTTCCCAGCTTCGACTTTGTGATTTTGCGTTGACTTCCTGAAGAGTTCATGCAGCCCACTGTGCAGGAACTGCTTCTTTTAGCTGCACTTGACTCTGTATAAAAGCAATACACTGATCAATACTGATGCACCAGATGAAACCAGATTAAGGTGCTGTTGTGTGTCTCTGATCAATAAATCTCTCTGGGTCCAGCCAGTGTTCCACAGAGAGGGAGGGTCTGTTTTCGTGTCGTGAATCAGAGCTCGCTGTATGAATACACACATCACATTTCCAGATGCTAACTTGTCACGCAACACAAGAATGAGAGGAATGTATCTTCCATCATTCATCTGTAGCCTCTTTCATGCAGGGATGGTAAAGAGCAGGATCTCAAAAATAAATAAAACTTTTCCTCAGTCTTCAAATAAACCTAAATTGTAGATCAGTTATTTCGAATGCTTGTCCAGTGGAAAATAAAGAATTACAGTACAATCTTTCCAAAACTGGAATCCCTGTGAAGGAATAACATCAGTGGGGGGGTGGAGGGGGGGGGGGGGGGGTATTCCCCTCACTTTGAATAGATCTAACACAGTTGCCTAAGGGGAATAATGTGCACTGATCTGCCTGTTAAATGTGGTGTGTCATCCCGGGCAGCAAAGACCTCGTGCAGTAGCTTGTGTGTCATTCTGCTCTCTTTAATGTCTGTTTATAACATGTCTGTTATGTGGTCCTGTAAAACCCATATTACAGCATGCGTCTAAATATGAGTCATGCATTAGTAAAAGAAGCCACAGACGTACTGTGCCAGTGTGCACTGTACTTCCTGCATACTCATTTCCTGTGCTTCCCCTGCAACAATCCTGTCTTTCTTTTCCTGTTGTGACATCATCATACCCCCTCCCACCCCCACCCCTGCTCAGTCAGTCTCCCTCCCTCCTTCCCACTTCCTGCCCTGATAGGAAATGCGCCACCCTAAGGTTTGCTGTAAACGAGGTGGGTGGGGGAGTGTTGGTGGACAAGGACACACCTGTGTCCACTACATAGGTCCCTGTGTTTCCCCTTGGTCTGTTGTCAAAGTGGGGCACCAATCTGGGCCACATAAAAAGTCTGTTCAAACTAACTCTTGTGAAGGCAGCGATACACAGGGCACTGTACGGGGCAGTTGTGTGTTTTTATAGTGCCCACAGACTCGCCTCAGCATGCAGTCACAAGGGAAGGTATTGTTCCCAGTCTGTGTTGCCCTGCTTACCTTGTTACACAGGCTCCATAAACACAGATGTGCTCTTATACCCTTGTGTGGCAGTACTGTAAAGAAATTCAGAGTCTTAAAATTAAAATTTCTCGTCCTCTGCACCTTTGTGCAACCTCTGATCATAAGTCGGTTGTGTTTATCTGTGCATGTGTCGCAGGGCTGCCCTTGGTTTTTTGGTTTTTGGTCCGAGCAGCTGCCTGCTGGCCCGCGCGCTGTTGTGACCGGAGCAGCTGTGTTCCCTGCAGCTGCGCCGACCCATGTGTCACTACCACACCTGTTCTATGGCCTTGTGTTGACTGAGTGATATCACACGTTAACTGTGTGAAAATTACACCGGAGAGATGAGGGGGTGGGTGGGGGGGGTGGTGGCTGTAATTCAAGCAGGCAATTGTGTTTTAGGCACACATGTAGGGATGACGTGCATGTATGCAAACACACACACACAGAAACCCGTGCTCTTTCTGACACTCTCTCCCTGTTACAAGGAGTCTGTTTGCTGTGAAAACACACACTCGCACACTTTCTGCCAGGAGAAAGGCCACATGCTGTGGACGAACAACAGTTGGTGTGTAGAAAACGAAGGAACAGCTGAGGCCAGCGGGAATAGCTCACTGGTAGTTAGCCACAACATCAGCTGCCTACTTCTCACACACACACACACACACACACACCCTCAAATACACACCCTGACCAAATCAAAGCGCTGATATTTCCAGCCAGCTCAGCACGTTATAACCTGACGTGCCTAAATTACATTTTATTGCCAGACGATGATTCAGTGTTCAGATTGTTTCAGGTGAAATAAGGTTCGGTCTGTGTGAGTCAGCGTTATGTGTGTGTGTGTGTGAGCCGATGATTCGCTGAAATGTTTAATGTTGGTCAGCGATGTTTAGACCCGGCGGAGGCCTGTGAGTCACAGGTAATACACATGTAAGAGTTTTGACAAGGTTTGAGTTTCTCCTCTGACTCATGCTGTGAAATTATTAGCCTGTGGTGGTTACCATGCTTATTAAGCTGGCTGTATGTGTGTGTCTGTTTTCATGTGTGAGGGTCTGGAGGCTATGTAGTCAAATGAAGAAGGCCTCTGCAGCTCAGACGTCACACCCTTAATCTCTCAGTAATAATGAAGGGAGTTGAAAATGAAGGCAGAACTGCGCTTGATTGCTTTCAGAGCTGTGCGATAAGTGTCGTTCTGGCTGTGCGTGTCATTTTGTCTGTGCTTAGTTAAGTCTCTCGCTCAAGCACCCTCCATAGTTAATCCTCTGCATTCTTGTGACAGTGAAATCAGTCTGCCCTCCTCCGGCTGCCGGCTTCCACCTCTCAGGATTCTCCTGCAGTGCGGTGAGAGCGAATGCTTTCGATCCATACGTTTGGGATTTCACTGACTAATGGCCTTGGCTGAGGTTACCAAAGCAGAAACTGTGTTTTGCTACTACAGCCACAAGAAATGACACCAAAACATATCTGATAGATTTATTCTTCCTCTCTTTCTTGTTTCTAGGGGATAAAACCCCTTTCAGGGTGGAGTGGAGTGGTGGTTTCGTCTGACCTTTAACCTCAATAGGAAGGAGAGAAAGCCACTTCAGAGGTAAGAGTTCCTGTAAACCAGAGTGAGTAAATGGTGCCATTGCTGCTTTCTGTGGGTTATAAATTCAGAGCAGAGGAAAAAGGAGAGACAGCCCTGACGGATGCTTTGCAAAACTCAGGCTTCCTTGCACAAATGCCACAAAAATGATTATTTTGACACCAGTTGCTGCCGTAGCAAGCTGCCGGGGAGGTTATATTTAAGGTGGTCTCAAATGCTGGTTTTATTTGCAGCGCCTCTGACATGTATGTCTGAGGCATCATGTGCTCAACGCAGGTATCATCTGTCATCCTGCTGCCTCACATTTTTCAGAGAGTGGAATCCCCAGTTGACAGTGTGGATCCATGTGTTTGTTGTTTGTTGTAAAAAGAGGTAAATCCAGAGCTGGTGGAGTGTAGAGAGGGAGGCTTCACACCCCCCCCCAAAACCAAAACCTCACTCAGAAGGCCTTGTAAATCAAAGCCAAATGAAAGAGGAGTCAAGCCTCTGAGGATCTTGTCAGGGGAGAGTCTTCCTCGCCGAAGGAGATAATTCCTGACTAAAGTGGAACCATGTGAGGGTGAACCATGGCTGTGGTCTGCAGCAAAGAGCTTCTCGTTCAGTGAGCCTTTATTCTCTCACTATCTCAGATCTGCGTTGAATTTGCTACCAGAGCCTCAAAGTTTCCACTCAAATTTGTACAAGAGATGCTGACTTTCTTTTTTTTTTTGTTTTTCAAAGACTAAGTAGTTGCATAATGTACTCATTTTCAGATCAGTTACTCACATGGCAAGGAAATGTATTTTTAGATTTCCGTCTTGACTGTATGACGCTGCTTTAAAGAAAATGTATGACAAACATCTCAGCACCTAGATTTTCTTTCTGATGGTAATCAGAAACCTCAGCTGTGGTCAGATGTTACCAAAAATTTAACTCTAAACTCAAAAATGAGAGAATAAAAAAGGTGCAGCGTAGCAGCTATAGGGAGTTATGGCTTACATTAGAACAGAGAACGTAACAGCTTTAGAAACAGAGGTAAAAGCCAAACAACAGGAATTCAATTTTATGTCTTTAATTATAAACCTCGGCTTTTCAGTTGGGAAATGCATGTCTGGTCAGAGTATTTAAAAATGGAAAATGTGAACAGACAGAGGCCCAGACTCACTCTGGATTCTTTTTTGATTTTGGAAAACAAAGCCGTGATGTGTTAAAAAGCCCAGCGATGAGGATGTGCAGGGGAGCTGGATGTTAAACTGTGACCCCAGCAGTGATGATGCCTGAGGCTGAGAGGAGGAAGCCTGCTCCCCTGGACTTCAGCTCTTTCAGGAAGTCGGGCCGCTCATGTGTCAGAGGGATTTATAAAGGTTGTCTAGCTGTGTGTTGGCGGGTGACTTTGTGTGTGTGTGTGTGTCAGTGTCATGTGTTTTAAGGGGAGGTTGTCCTGCAGAGATGCTCACTAACTTTGACACTCAGCTGTCAATATTGCTCAACGTGTACGTCGTACATGCGAGGCCACGGTTAAGTTCTGTGTGACGCGGTTGTCACGACAACCGTTTCATTCATCCGCTGGGCATTCTTGAAACGGGCTGTCCTTGAAATTATCTCCCCCGCTGTTCCTGAAGAAATACAAATTACAACCACAAAGACATTTGAGAGATAAAGCGTGTCTTTTCTGTGTGTGTGTGTGTATGTGTGTGTGCGTGTGTGTGTGTGCGTGCGTGTGTGTGTGTGTGCATTCCACGTTTGAAAGGATGGCAGTATTGGCACAGCAGGAATGCTGGAGGTGGTGTGGCAGGAAACAGACTGGCACATTTTTTTTTTGTTTCTGGCTGAAGAGGCACACAAATACACACTTGGACATTTGGCGCACATTTAGATAACAAGCAGCTTTTCAGCAGTAGCCAATCAGTGGTCAGCTGCACGTGTTATGAAGTGAAGGGCTGCACAAGGGGGAGATGGGTAACGTAGTAAACTAATGGAGGAAGACAGGCCCAGCTGTTAGCGGCATGTGCGCAGATGTATGCGTGTTTCTTTTTTCCTTTACATTGCACATGGTTGGCTTGTTGCAGTAGGAATGTGTGGTTCACACGTGTGTGTTTGGGCATGTATTGCTTGTGCAGTATGTTATACCTACTGTGCTTTGTATTCCCTAACAGGTGGCAGATGTAAACCTCCTGTTCTGCTAGACCAAGCAAAAAAAAAAAAATCTGTTGTTGGCACCATAATGATTTTATTTATTTAGAGCAGATTATAAGAGGATGATGAAAATTATCATTAAGCTGAACTTAATTGATTTTGAATTAAGAGAGATATTTTTAAAAGATGGACAATCTGGAATTATTGAAGAATTATCAAAGAATTCTTGACTTCTGCATGTTTTTTTTTTTTTTTTGTTCAGATGTCCTAGATACACCCACAACCCATTTACCTAAATAAGTTAGAGCAGGTTCTTAATATTGTAGAGCTACACATTTCTACCTAACCAGACACAGAAGAAGCTCTTCCATTATCAGCTCTTTTTCTTGATGTTTTACCAGGGCAGGAGGTCTCTCAGCTTTTATAAGCAGTGCCTGTTTTTAATGTCTGAGCTTGTCTCAGCAGACAGCCTCTGTCTTCTGCTGCTGCAGTGCTGCATCATGTTTAAAAGTGTGTGTGAGAGAGAGAGTTCACTGCAGCAGACCACCTGAGCCCCTGAGTGGGTGTGTATATATACACGTCTGTGTGTGGATGTAACCTGATCTCCTGAGGGCAGGGACAAGACTATTGATTTCACATTTTGGCTTGCTGCCCTGCAGGGAAGCTGACACATCCTCTGTCTGTTTGTGTGCATGGGAGAGTGAGTGTGAGAGGGTGGGTGACCAGACTCTCACCCACATGTGTGCTGCTTCATACGCAGCCTGTAGACCACCTCTTTTATTTTTTTCCCGTTGTTACGGTAACATGGAGTATTGGGAAATTATGGAAATCCAGGCAAACGTCAGCGGAATGCTCTGTGGTTATATGAACGAACAGATGGACGCCCTGTGCGCCGCGATGCGGAAACATCACATCAATATGTTAGTTATTACTGAGGATGTAGGCCAAGCTCACACTGAGGCCCTGTGATAGCTGCATGTGTGCCCGTGCAGCCCGTCAACGTGGAGATGTGCATGTGTGTTGCCATGGCAACGCCTGTTGGAATAGATGCAGGGCAGCTGAAGTTTGGCTCGCTCTGATATTGGTGAGCTGTGGAGTCCTCACACCTACCGCCCACCAGTGTGACCATGCATTTTCACACTGCCTCTCTTTTCTCGTCTCAGCCCCCCACCACCACCACCACCACCACCCCACCCCACCCGACTCCCTCTCCATCTGTGCATCTCTGACATCCTCCTCATCTTTCTCCTCTCTCTGTCCCCCATCTCTTTCTCTGCCCCTCCTTCCTAATTGGCTGTATAAGCCAGAGCAGCTCACTGTGTCATGCTCTGCATGAGCGAGCGTGCATGTGTGTGTGTGTCAGTCCATATGTGTGTGTTTGTGTACGAGTTCCTCCTCTGCTTTCAGGCTGTTGGTCGTGCTTGACTAATGACACTGGAGCTGTTGTTTTGGCCATCAGGTCCTCCCCTTTATTCACAAGCTAATAGCCGGCTCCCTCCCTCCATTATTGTACCTATCCATCATTCCCTCCATCACTGCCCCCGCTTCCTCACCGGCCTGTAACCCATCTCATCTCTCCTCCCCAGTCGTCCTTCCCCTTGGCGCTCTCTCTTCTTCTGTGTGACATTTGTCAGGTTTAGTTTTGTGTTTGACATCTGTAGGACAGAACAGGACATTTGCATGTATTTGCAGCAGAACACATGGTTGTGGTGTAGTATTCTGCAGAAGACTCTGTAGCTGTTACCTTATCTTGATATTTTTTTGTGCAAAGCAGCAAAGTGCAAAGCTAAAACATCAGTGGTTCTTGTCAGATGCTGATGTCCGTCCCTCCGAATTACCGAGCCAGACTCACTGTTTTTTTCTGTTTTCTATTTTTACTTGTTTCTAAGCGTTTCAGGTTTTTCATTTTGAAGTGTTATATTTTCACACTGTGCCTTGTCATGCTGTCGTGAACTCTCATGTAGAAAGTTTGAGGGAAACTCATTATAAACAAGTGCAGTAAACATCAACATCATACTCAGAGCGGCAGCATGTATTTCTTGTTTTATGTTCCCAACCTAAATTTGAACCGGTGATCACCGTGTCACAAGCTTGTTTGTCTGCATCCACCCTGCATGTCTCACTCATGGAGGACGCACACTCACAAAGCGTTATGTCATTTTTAGCGTCAGATGTCTGTGGCCACTACAGGTCAGCTGAGGCTGAAGAGCCAACCACACCCAGCTGGACTTTGGATGGTAGCCCACAAGCTGCTCCCTCTTGTTCAAAGAGTTCTTTTACTGGCACTGCTGGCTGCAGCTCATAGTCAGTTTCCTCTTTCCACTTTTGACTTGCACATGTCCATGTGACACGGTAACACCGGTTCCTGGTCTCGTTTGCTCCTCTCCTGGTGTAACGTCTGCACAAGAAGGGAGTCGACCAGGGGAAAAAGGCAAGGCAAGGGACGAAAGGAGGACCGGAACGGAAATAAGCAAACAACCACAGACTGTGCTGAAAACATGAGCCTAGAAATAGCCATTAGTACATGCTCACACATTTACAATGAGATTGTATCTGCTTTAGATCTCAAAGGCATTGAAACCAGCCATTTGAGAACAGCAGTAAAAGCATTGTTCGTTACTGGCACACGCCTTCTTTTGACTGTCTTAACCACAAATGAGATCACAGGTCGCGCTCTGAAGTGTATATTGGCTTTAGGCAGATTCAGTATGACACAGGATGTCATATCTTGACATTTGGCTTTTCAGTGTGTGTTTTATAGCTCGGGTATTTCACACAGCGACAGGCTGTGATGACAGTCAGACACATGTATGTGAAAGAGGTGATTCATGGTCTGTCAGGCAAAAAGCACAGCTCGCACCAGATAAGGGGCTGACATGAGAAAGAGACAAAGAAGTTCAGAGAGGGGAGGTGAAGTTTACATGTTTTATGTATATTAAAAGTGATGGTGCTGATGGTGAGCTTAACAGGTATTAAGTTTATTAGTTTATTTGAAGTCAGTAACCCTGTAGTTTCAGGAATAACTATTCCTACAGGTCTTACATTTTGACAAGGAAGTCGGTCACCAGGGAATTGATATGAAAATATTTGTGTGTTTGTATTTACATATCTTTATACACAGCAGCACAGGGAAACACAGCAGACGTTATGCACGGTAGCTGCGGTGTGCCTCATAGTTTCCTAACCCGTGTGTGACGTAAATTGAGAATGGCCCTTCAAACATGCAGAATCACCCGACTTCTTCTGAAAATCCAGCCTGTGCACGCACACAGCTTCCCCACAGTCAGTCAGCAGTATTTAGAGTATGGGGGCACACATTGTGGCCGGGCTGCCCCGCCTGTGTTTGGAGCTATTCCTAGCCATGGGTATGCTAAATGTTTTACTTGTTCCCTCTGTTTGAGCTTTGTCTGCATCTGCCCCCGGAGACTCTTGTCACTGTTGAGCATTTGTGTCCCACTAAACTCTTAAGAATTCCCACTCTCTATTTGCAGCCAAGCACCATGGCGCTTTATTCATGCCTCATAAGAGTTCACTGAGTTTCTATAATTGCCATGTTGTTTTCTAGCCCTAAGCCCCCAGTCATTTCCTGTCTCTTTCTACTAAATTTTGGCTTTCTTTGGTGTGATGATGAGAATATTTTTGGAGGAGGGATGTCAGAAGTTTTGCATTTTTTTTAGGGCGTAGATATGTTTTTTTGAAGATGATTTGAGAATAGAGGGGAAGAGCCGTGAGAGGACAAGGCAGCTTTGAAGGTTTGTGTGTAGCTCACTGTTTTTCCAGGGCAGAAATGATGCGAGCCAAAGGACCGATGCCCAGGTTTCATTAGTGCCCACTGCAACATTATAAAACGCACATGCAGTATGGGCAGGTGGAGTATTCGGTCCAAAAATAGTCTATTTAGGAGTGCTTGATGGAAACATATACTCAGTCATCAGCAGCAGGAGTGTCTGGCCACAATAGTGTTTACACAGCTACAGTCATATTCCACGTCCCAGCCCTCCTGTTTCCTGTGTGACTGAAATATGAAAGGATTTATTTGTAACTCAAACGTTGGGAACAGTTCAGCATTTAAATTTCTCCTGTGGACAGAGCAGGTGATGCTGAAATTGTCAGTGGAAGGTTGTTTTGTGGACTGATGTGCTGCAACCATGTGTGATGATCTTGGGAAAACACATTGAAAAGGGGGGGTGATACGGCCAGCCTCGGAGACCTCGTCTGACCTGTGATGTTGTGTTGCACTCTCCCATCCTCTTTGACTTTCTTATTATCGTGCAGCTTTTTTTTTTTTTTTAAATCTCTTTCTTTTTCTCATTCCTGTCTCAAGAAGGTAGTGGAGGTTGAAAGTCCCTCAGCGAGGCATGTTTCTTCGTGGAGTTTGTATAATGTTCTCAGACCTGGAGTTGGTCCTAAGCATTTAAGAGAGATCACATGCAGAGGGATTAATATTGTGTGGTTACACTTTTAGTAACCTCACCTGAAATGTCTCTGTAACTAATCCAAAGGCCAGTCTGCGGTTTGGAAGGCCTGCATTTGTTTGCCACATTTGGTGTGAAAATAGGCCTCAGGCAGCATCAGTCACTCCCAGTCACGTGACCTACAATGTGATAAGGAGTCAGCGAGTTCACTTTGAACCCACACAGCAGTGTTTTCTTGCCTTGAATGAAGTTACTCCTTCTTTTTCATTAACCTACTTTCTAGGACCAAACAGCAGTGTGCACTGGAATCTGTTTCCATGATTTAGGCCTGAGACATCTGCAGCAGACGGAAACTTGACGGTTTGAAACCTATAGCCTCATTTTTAGAACGATTCAGCGGGAAATCAGCTGTTTCAGAGTTTGTTGTTAGGAGTAGAAACTGTTCTCCTCTTTGTACGGCAAGTTAACATCTAGTCTTCATATTGCTCCCTTTTCCAATCCTCTAGACACTCTCTGATGTGAACGACTTAGTCTAAAGATAGACATGTCCTCGTCCTCCTCCTCCTCCACCTCTTCATCCTCCTCAGCACCGGATGCTTGTTGGGCTTTCTCTAAGATT
This sequence comes from Toxotes jaculatrix, assembly GCF_017976425.1. Taxonomy (NCBI): domain Eukaryota; kingdom Metazoa; phylum Chordata; class Actinopteri; family Toxotidae; genus Toxotes; species Toxotes jaculatrix. The sequence continues at coordinate 3,058,125 of NC_054417.1, read as the reverse complement.
TAAAAAGATTTATTTTCCCAGAGCACACTTTTCATCTTCCCTTCGCCGGCACCAGCAGCAGCATCAGTGGGAACTGCACGTGTTTACGTGGTACAAAAAAAAAAGGCTGCAGAGGGAGACTCCACTGGGGAGACCTTTGACCTCTAACCTTTCACCCTAGACCCCTGTGCCGCCCAGCAGTCACAGGAGACAGATGAGTGCTGGTCATGCTCAGACAAGAGAGAGAGACCATGCAGGATGAGGAGGGGAAAAGGCCGAGGCTGGTGTTTGGTTTGCAGTGATGCCTGTATGAGTGCACACACACACACACACACACACACACACACACGCATACACTCAGAGACAGCTTCCTCTCATCCCTGTGTCCAGGTCATGCTCCATAAGCTTAAAAGCAGGGCCTCAGGTGGTAATTCACTTAAACCTGCAGCAGCATCTGCCTGCACTGAGGCTATGATTCCATTAAAATGGCGGCAGAGCTATTTTCAAAGTGCCGTTTCTTTTTGCATGTGTGCGTCGCTCTTCATTCTTTTTCTGCCTCTGTTTTTACTCTCTTCAGATTTTTATTCTTCTTTTTATTAAACTGAATCTGTGTATCTACATCAGATCTACATGTGTGTGTGTGTATGAGTGTGTGCGTCTACCTGCAAATGTGTGTGTGCTTATGTGTAACTACAGTGAAGGACCGCAGGCTGATTGCTGTTTAAACACAGCTGTGAAGTCTCCTGCAGTGCGACTCATTTCTTGCTTGTGTATTTACAGATGGAAGCACCTCAGAGCAACAACCTCAGGCAAACACAATGCAAGCTCATTAGAATTTGGCCGTTTCCTCTTCCTGTCTGCCTCCAGCCAACCATGATGTCATGTCTTACAGCAAGGACAGTCAGTCCTTTTCATACTGGGGAACCCCCAGACAGACATGTCTTTGACCAAAGGGCCCCATATAGAGCCACATAGACAAATGGCTGTTTGGTGGTGGTAGTGTGGTACTATGCAATTTAAATGACGGCAAACTGTTGTATGCTTTTTTCCATTTTAATGGCAAACCTCTGGGGCATCCTCAAGGATGCAGGGGGTGGGTGTAAGGGGGCGGGCTCTTGCTCCCACTCTCAGAACCATGAGAACCATGAACTCCTCCTTCCACCCACAAGCGAGTCCCTCCAGTCCCCAGTCAGTGGCACAGATAAACCGAAGGACAGCTGGAGTTTCCTGCCAAGAACAAGGCCATGAGGGAAATCAGGAATTCTGCACATCCTGGCTATTTCCTGTTCCAACTCCCACACACGTTCACGAGCGCATGGATATAATTTCACACACACACACTTGGTTAAATTGTTTTTGTTTACATACATAGACTCTATCTTTCTCAAGAGGATGACAAGTCTGTGTGCCTCATGTGTTTGATATGCGTACCAAAGCAGGAAACTATCCATCATCAACACTGTAACACACACACACACACACAGTCATGGCAGCCACAAAGGCTGGGATGGGAGGCTGGGGGAGTATATTTGTACATGCAGCACATACAGTGACTTTAAGGAGCAGAGCATGTGTGCTGGCTGGAATGTGGCCAACTCTGATCTGAAACAAGTGCCCCTCAACTGCTGTGTGTGTGTGTGTGTGTGTGTGTGTGTGTGTGTGTGTGTGTGTGTGTGTGTGTGTGTGTGTGTGTGTGTGTGTGTGTGTGTGTGTGTGTTTGTGTGTGTGTGTGTGTGTTTGTCTTCACCTGACGGATTTTCAGCAGTGTTGCTATCATATTCCTGTTTGCTTTGCCAAACGCCCGCCTGTTTTATTGCCTTTCACCTACTGCCTGTTTTATTACCTGCTTTTATCACCTTCTAACAACAAAGCATGACTTTCAAATTGCTTCTCAAGTATTCAGACTAACCATAAAGGCTTAGACACACAAAAACACACACATATACACGCAGTGAGCCACCTATACTCAATTCGGTAGATCAAAAGAACAGGGGTCGTCAGAGGGGTTAATCCTGGTTTGGTACAGTCCCCACTAGTGACTGACACCACACAGTGTGAATAGCAGGAGGGAATGACACCCCCTGAAAACATCAATGGGATTACCCAGGAATATTCCATCTGACTGAGCTGTACTGGGGGTCACTGGACTGTACCAAGACAGGGGGTCTCTTTAGGGGGAAGAGTACATTGTGAAATTGTTTATTACCTATCCCTTGTTAACGTTACTTTGATGTAATGCTTTCTCTCTGTGTATGTGAGGCTGGAAGGGTGCAGCAAGCAAGTTAGTGTGTGCACTCTGCACTTCCTGTGGCAGCTGACCAGGTGTGACTCCTCCCACGCTTAACCATGCTTTCGCTCTGTTTTACACACATATCGGCAGATTAGATGGTATTCCTCCTCCAGGCACATTAGCGTGTGTGGGTGTTTATTCGTTCTCCAGGCTGGGTAATATCAGATTGTCTAAACAGGATGACTGCCCAGCTGACCTAGAAATGATATGAAGAAACAGGGAGGGACGTCGTCCTCTTTCTACATGGTGTGGAATGGGGCCATTTCTGTTCTTAGTGCAGCCCCATGAATCTAATCTGTTAAATCATGTATCCTCGAGTTTCTAGTTTTCATTCAGTGTCTTGTGTAATGTAACGTGTCCTTGTATACACCGAAAACAGTGTGGTAGTTTGCTTTTGTCACTGGTATTTAGGTCACTACCTGAATACTGGCCACAGAATCATATCTGCAGTATGTTGTCATGTGTGTGAATGTGTCAAAGGTTGGTTTTAAGATGAGGGTTTTTTTTAATGAAAGCAGCTAATGTTTTACCAAAGATCCTCTGAATATCTGATATCTTTTAATTCATATGAAATATATCCACATGGATGAGGTTCTTCCACCTCTGTGAGATGTCACAGTTAAGATGCTTTTCACCTGTTCTGTTGCATGACTAGGTACGAGCTGCTGGAATCCAGTCAACCAGGCATCCCACTGCATGTTGCAGCTACACTACTTTTCTTTGTGTCCAGTAGAGGGAGCTCTGGCATCACCTTTGACAGCATGTAGCTGGGGCTCTGACAACCTGCTCCCTACACCCTCCTCCACTCACACTGGCCCAGACCTCCATTAATACCACCTGTTAGTGTTGTTCAGGGTGGTTTGATTGATTTGTTTTGTGTTTGGTATAGTGATTCACTGCAGGTTTAAACGTCCCAAACAAGCACTCGGTGCATCGGTTCAGGTGATACTGGTTGATGTTTGCCGCCGTCTTCCTTCTCCCAGCATCCCTCTCTTCTGGATGCTCAGCCGCAAGTAGAGATGTTGGGTGTGTCAGTGGTGAACAGCACACTAGACACTACAGGGCATTTCACCGATTACTCTGCACAGGGTGCCCGCTAGGAGTCCATGATCGGTTGTCATGGTAACAGGCAGTGAGGTTGGCATGAGCTGAAGGGTTTTTTTGGTTTGTTTTTTTTTTTCCTTCCTCCTTTAGATCACTCCTGCAATTGTGTGTCAATTTGTGTTTGTGCGTGGATTCATCTGACAATTATTTGCTTTCCTCTTTGCATCTTCATTTGTGTGTGCATGTGTGTGTGTGTGTGTGTGTGTGTGTGTGTGTGTGTGTGTGTGTGTGTGTGTGTGTGTAGATGGAGCAGGTATCCGATGATGAGTTGGACCATGGGGCAGAGGAGGACAGCGATAAGGAGGACCAGGACCTGGACAAGATGTTTGGAGCTTGGCTGGGAGAGCTGGACAAGCTCACACAGGTTAATACACACACACACACACACACAGTAATGGTGGTTGGTTACACAGATACAGACTCACACAGGTAGAAGAGCATGGAGAAAGGAAGGGGCTGTATCCATAGCAACCTTAACACTGCTAATCCTGTCTCCCTATACGGTATCCTAGCAACTCCCCTCCCACCACCACTTTGTATTGTGTATTTGTGCAGGTCTGTGTCTATGTGTGTGTGTGTGTGTGTGTGTGTGAGACTAAGGAGTGTAGCTGGCAGACATGGTTGCTTAGATCCTTTGACTGTAACGTCAGAATGCGTGTGGTTTTTGCATATGTGCACCTCAGCTGTTTCTTGTGTGTGTGTGTGTGTGTGCTGTGCAGAGTCTGGATGATGGCAGGCCACAGAAGACACTGCAGAAGCCTCCTCTCAGACAAGAGACCAACATGGCCAACTTCTCCTACCGCTTCTCAATGTACAACATAAACGGTGAGGCTTCGCTCACAGTATGAATATAATGGCACTGATCAGAAAAAGGTCAGACAAATGGATTCACGGCACCCCTCCCCCCTCTGCCCGACCCTGCTCTCTGATCTTTTTGTGTCCTTCATCTTTGTTCTCTGCAGAGGCATTGAACCAGGGAGACACAGTGGACCTGGATGCGCTGATGGCCGACCTGTGCTCAATTGAACAGGAGCTAAATACCATTTCCAGACCAAACTCCACATCTCGTGGCCAGAGCAAAGGCCAGCAGAGGGCCCCCGGAGGGCGCAGTGCCAGTACCAAGCACACAGGCACCAGTGGAGGGGGAAGCAGCGGAGGTAGTTTCACTGAATAATGTGCATTTACAATGAAGTATTTCAGCATTAATAAAATGAATCACTGCAGCAATCCCTGATCAGTAATATAAAATCATTGTAAATATGGCTGTCTGCCATACTTAGCATTTCCTCCTTCGTCTGAGCTCTGTTGAAACTCCCCAACAGGAAGCACCAGTAGCAGCACCCGGGCATCGCCGGCCAACACGGTACGAGGCGGCAGCGTCAACGCCCGCCCCGCGGCCTCCAACATCTCCCTGGACGACATCACCTCTCAGCTGGAGAAGGCCTCTCTCAGCATGGATGAAGCGGCCCGTCAGACGTCTTCCTCCTCTTCGTCCTCCTCCTCATTCTCCTCCACTACGCTCCGGCGGCCTTCGTCGGGGTCGTCTGGCGGCGGGCAACACCGCAGGACGGGCTCAGTGGGCGCTGTCAGCGAGCAGGAAGCCCCGTCCCAGCGGTCCAGTGTAAATTCAGCATGTGCCTCAGCGTCCAGCATGGACTCCCTGGACATTGATAAAGTGATGACGGGAGGAGAGGTGGAGGGCCAGAGCAGCCCGAGCACACAAGGACAAAACCAGACCAGCACTGAGGTACGACCTACACTGAAGTACACACTCACACTGAAAAACACACAGCAAGGATATCCAAGAGATAGAAACAGTATTATCAGCTGATGAGACAGTGTGTGTGTGGGCGCCGCAGTGGGAAAGTTGTGTACGTTTCTATGTACATTGGTAAGTGAAATGTGTGTTAATAAAGTTTGGGGTCAGTTCAGTTTCTGCTCAGTGACTGAAGGCATGAAGGACCTGCAGTGACAGCAACGCAACGTTATTTGGATTTCTAAGAAAATCCAGATTCTGAATTTGCTGAGCTGACCTCAATCCAGCTCCTACCCCGCATGTTTAACCACACAGCATGATGTTTGGAAGAAGCTGCATGCCTGAGGCATCCTGAGCGTCAATCCACAATACGGCCCGCGTATTGTGGATTGGATGGTGCATTGTAATCAGCTATTAGTGTGACTCGGATTACAATGGTAACATCTAGCCTTTCTGAATTTCTTCACTCACAGAGCATCTTGGCTCTCTAACAAAAGCAAACTATACACTGTGCTTAAACTGATATGTATGTTTATGTGACTAAAAGCCAGAGAAGGAGGAGGAGAGAAATGTAAAACCATGACAGTCAGATTTCAGTTTACATGATAACACGATGTCCATAGCATGTCCCCTGCCCCCCCTGCATGTGTTTATATTTTCTGTGTTTGCATCCTTTCCTCTATCTGTGGTGTACACACACACCTTGCCTGCACCTCCTGATTTTCCCAGCATGTCACACTGCGACGGGCCAATGGTAAGCCAGCCAGGCGGCAGCTTGACTTCACCTCACAGGAGGGTGAAGTGGATCGGGCCACTGTAAGTGCATGTGTGCGAGCTGGCATGTGTGCATGCATGCGTATATAGATGGGGCTGCACCATTAATGATTCAGACTTTAATCAAACGTTGAAATTTTTATTCTGAAGCATTTCTCTTCACTTTGTTCGCCTGTTTGTTAGCGATGATGCAAGAGACCAGCAGGATTTTTACGATATTAATTCAGTATTAATTGGCTGGATAACAGCATTCACAGTGTGCAGCCTTTGTTTTGTGTGTAATGCATGCACATGTAACCATGAGCATGAAGGCGTGTGTGGTGTGAAAGAAAGATTGTGTGTATGGTTGTGAAAGTAGTTGTAGGTTTTTGCAGGCAGCCAGAATGCACAGTGTGCTGAGTATTCACACACTTCGATCTGCTGCAGTGTTTGTGTTTATCTACACTTCTTCTCACAATCGTTGCTTCTTTACCCACAGCTGCAGCTAATGACAACCACAACTGCTGAGCGCTCCATTTATGGAACCTTCTCTCGCTTCCACGCTTCTTTATACGAAAAAAAAAAAAATCAAAACACTGCGATTAATAAGCCACCAAGAATCATCTGGCACTGACTTCTCTATATTTTGTCTGTTTCTCTGCTCTCCTTTTTATCTCCTCTCCTCTCTTCACCCAAGCACTCCTATCTGGACCGAGAAACCTCACTCATTCTGAAAAGCATAGCTGGAAAGCCTTCTCACCTCCTGACCAAGGTGACTTCCTCACACACTCGCTTCTTAGTTTTTTTGTTTTTTCTCTGCTCATGTGTTTACACTTCTCCTCTTTTCTGCTTTGCATGTCTTTCAGTGGGAAAAAAATCCATCTTGATAACACTGTTGAAAAGCAGCAGCTTGCAATAAGACAAATTAATTTATTTACTAAGTTTTCAAAGGTAATTTTTCAGCTGATGAGGGGGCGTTGGCCTTTTTCCACTACACAAGGCAAGTTGAAAGAAATTTGGCAAACAAAAGAAAAAAACAAGACCAAATCACAGGTACTGAAAATCAGCTTTTTATATATCTAACAGCACAAGAACATCAGAATGGATTTTTCCTCCTCATCATTCACCATGCTCATAGACTGAGTACGGTCTTCAACATTTATCTTTCACTGGCATGTAGGTGTTTGACTACAGGTCCCTATTTTCTGTTTTCATCTTTTCTCTCTTTCTGTCTTCAGCTGTCTTTTTGATTTGCATTCGTATCATTATTAAATACGGGAATGTGATTTGATTAGAGCTGCAACGAGTAGTTAATTAATCGATAAGTCAACTGGTAATTAATTGGCAGCAGTTTTGATAATTAATGAACCGTTTGCTATTCCATGCATTAAAAGTGAACGTACACAGATACTAGACGCTGAAATGCACAAAGATCAAATGGATCTGTGCCTGGAAACAGTTTTTATTCTGAATCTTTCACATCTACTTATCCATCATGTGTCAGTCCACCTAAGTTTTCAACAGCTGTCAGGCTTCCCAGCAAGTGTATTGGTTGCAGCCTTTGGCTCCCATTCTAAGCTTATGCTGATCAGATGTGTGCAGATTTGTGGTTTAAAGTTGGCCGCTGGCGATCGTGATCTATCCTGCCAGCGCTACACGACACGTAGCTAAGCACACAGCGAGGGATTCCGACAGAGGTAGATCTTGATTTAATACTCCCAGATCTTTGATCCAAACCACAAATGATCCAAATCTTAGAAAGTGCAGCGGTTCTTCTGTGGGCCTGGAAAACTCCAGCGAAACCATTTCAGTTATCTCATTTTATATGAACATAAATATCCACACAGTTCATCTGCCTTTTTCCTTTGTATTACAAAACAATGAAATTCATTCAGAGTTTCAAGGCTGCTGGTTTCTGGCATCTAAACTCTCAGTCTGTCCATGTATGCAGAAAGCATTTAAATAGTTTTTAAAAGAGGGAGATGTGTAGATAGCCTGCAGCGTACAGGCTGCGAGGGAGTTTGTGTGTTAGTGTTAGACTTCCCACCGGAGAATGGGAGAGGGCGAGCTGCGATCGCTTCAACTCACAAATTCTCTCCCTCTCCTCGCTCGCAAGTCAGAATACTGAATGAGCGCGGGATGTTTGGGAACAAGCGAGGAGGTAGAGAGTGGGAAGACATCAAAGGGAAACGGTGCCAAGATTTTTTTTTTCTTTCTGGCTCGGCAAAAGAGCCTTTTAAAATTGGCTCTGGTATGGCTGAGTGTGAAAGTGGAAGGGAAGACGGCTGTGGAATAGGAATCCGACTAATGTCTAATAATAAAAAGGCAGGGTGTAGGTGTCATGTGGAGAGAGAATAATGGAGGGGAGGGCGAGATGTGGGGCGGTTACACTGACATTTCTGGGGCTAAACCTACAGTGTGACTCAGATTGACTCTGGACTGTAATCTGCACCCCCCCGTGACCTCTGTTTCTCTTACTAACACACACACACTTGGCAGACTAAAAGCCTGCCACTGTGTGTTGGCCAAACAGTGCTGGCTCAAATGCATTAATGTGTATATGCTCTGGAGCTGCTCATGTGGAAAAGGTAGTCTGGGTCAAGGAGGAGGGGGCAGGGGTTTCCTGAGATAAGAGGCTTGGGGAGCCGTGGTGAATACCCCTCACCCCCTCTCTTGTAACGCACATGCCTGCGTATATACACACACACACAGCTTCAAATATTCAGCACCTCAGCTTCTCTTTCACCCGAATTCCACTCTCCGTCCTTGTCGCTGTAGTTTAGCTCCAGGGACAGTGTCAGTCACGGTCCCCCACCCCCCCGCCACCACCCTTGTCCTGACTGGCTAAAGGGGAGAGGGTCTTGCAAACGGGGCTCGCTGGTTGGCTGACCCGTCATTCTACTATTTTTGTGGGGATTATGTTCCATCGATTGGACACGCTCTCAAACCTCTGCATCTGTTCTAGAGAGAGAGGAAGAGTGTGATGGAGAGGGGGAGACAGAGAGAGGGGAGAAAGCAGGAAGAGGGGGTGGGAGGGGCATCGTCCTCCCTACTGTCTCACTTGGGCTTTTAGTCAAGTTGTGCTCATCTCTGGTGCACATGTCTGCGTGTCAGTGAACCCGCGCTGTCACAAGGTCTCTGCTCAGCACAGTCTCGGCCAACTTGACCGCTGTCGTCTGAGTGATGGAGGACATGGACGCGAGGCTGAATTTCATCTACTGACGATCATAGTGGAATAACTTTTTTTTTTTTTTTACCGTTGAGAGGTGGAAATTGGGACAAAAATAGAGTTGTTGATTTTTTTGGCTTTTTCTGTTTTTGCTTCAGTGTTGAAATGTATAAAAACTGATTAAGAACCCGTTTTCATCCTTCTACATCAGTCATGCACGCGTCTGGATATTTCCCCCCCTTTTTAATATGATGTTTGTAGGAGATGGTTGTATCTTTGAGTGGAGGGCGTAGAAGCTGAAGCTGAACTGATCCTACACTCATCCGCAGCCTCTCGCCCTTTGGGGATCTTCTACCATTGTCTCCCTTCTGCTGTATAGCGAGATCAAAGGAAACCACTGCAGCTCCATATGAATCCAACATGGAACCATAGACAGCAAGTGGAGCGCCATATTTGAGGGGACGCTGGACCAATGTCACAATAGCAGCGATTTAGCATCAGTGTTTATTTGTGTCTGATCGCATATTCACACATAAGTGATAAAACACACCCACTCACACACGTGGAAGCACACACAACCTGCAGAATGGAGGTGATGGCATCTTGTTGGAGGGGGCAGGTAAGAAACCCAAAGGAAAATTAGGATTCGTTTTGCACAAGACGCCATGCGCCACCAGTGCACAAGGCTTGTGCGCTTAAATGGTTTAGAAGGATGCTTACTATTTAATGAAGTCGTGTGTGCAGGATGTTTTATTCCTGCCAGGGGCATGATGAAAGATATGGGCGAAGAGGGTGAGGCAAGGCTATGAAATCAAAGACCGTTTTTGGTTTTTGCACGAGTGACAGCTGTATTAACTGTGTTCCTGTGTGTCCATCTAGGAGGAGCAAGCTGCCAAATTAAAGGCAGAGAAGATCCGAGTCGCCCTGGAAAAAATCAAGGAGGCGCAGGTCAAGAAGGTAGAACCCCCTCTTTCCTTTGTGCACACAATCTCACTGACTTGCTCAGTTTCCCGTTTAAAAAGCCATTCTGCCTCATATAGCAATTGCTGTCTTGTCATATTCACTGTGCGCTGCATTTCTTTGTGAACTTCATTCACAGCGAGGCGGCGAAGCGCAGAGAAAATAGGTCATTGCAGTGTTTGATTATATGTGTGTGTGTATTTGCTGGGGAGGGAGCGAGAAATCAGAAAGAGGCTTCAGAAAAAGATGCAGTGTGCGTTGCAAAACAATGCAGACACGTCCACAACGCACAAGACGTCTTATTTACCCCATCCAACCAAACAAGTGCTGGTTTTTCGGTGAACAACTGGGGCGCCTCGCTCCATTGAAGCCACGGTGTGTATATGTCTCCATTAGGAAGTCAGTATGGGACTCCACAGGCAGTCCATTTGTACCAGTATCTCCACCAGTGAATGAACTGTCTCTGTGAATGAGAGCAATGGTGTCCTTTTTTTTTTTTTTAACATGTAATGAATAGTTGAGGCCCAATAGTGTTTCAACAAACAGAGCTGGTACAGAGTATAAAGAGTGCTGGTACAGCTGGCACATTAAAAGAAAAACCTCTGTGCTGTGATGTGCTAAATTATTAGTGCTGTGGTTGTCAGCATTTCATACAGCCGGCTGTGCCTCTTAACCAGTTAACTATGTTTTTGATTCATGACGTTGAAGCAGTTTTATTGCAGTCCGACAGAGGATTCAGAACTTTGTGTCGCTGAAGCAGTGGAATATCTGGTTCAGTTTTACTCTTCTTTGTTGTTGTTGGGCTTTTTTTCCTTTCTTTTTTTATTTTTTTTGTGTTTCTTTTTCTTTCCTGTGAGAAATGTAGGTCAGACTCCCCGTGTCTGTGTCTCACAGCTCTCCCACTTTTCTTATTCGTCCGTGTTTCTGTTCAATCAACTGTGCCCACATACTGATTGGATATCTCAGTCCCAGTGGGTGGGGTCATACAGGGGGGTCTTTATTTGGTTTCACACCAGGTCAGGTCTTATGTTGGTTGTGATCATGTGAGGCTGGATTTGTCAGGTGTGTGTTTGTCACGTTCAGCTCAGTTTAATCTTGCATGTTATGGAAGACTTTTGTTTCCCCGTGGATGGAAAACTTTGGCTAGATTATCAGATTTTAGTGTTTAGTAGCTGTATATGCGACATCGAGACTCCAGTGACCCATAAATAGTTTTAGTAGACTATTTGGAACAAGCCATACAAGCACGTGATCAGATTTTTTTCTTAAATTGAGGTGTTCTGTTACAGGAAAAGGGTTATGACATTGTGCGGTAAAATATATTCACATAAAATCAATGCAAATTGTGCACGAGAGGCCATCAAAGAATTTTATGAACCTTTGGGTTTATCCCTCGTTTTACCATAAAGTCGGTTTACCAACATCCTCCTTTCTGCTCCTTTTCCTCTTCCCCAGCTGGTGATCAGGGTCCACATGTCAGATGAGAGCTCCAAGACCATGATGGTGGATGAGCGGCAGACGGTCCGGCAGGTGCTGGACAGCCTGCTGGATAAATCCCACTGTGGCTACAGCCCTGACTGGTCTCTAGTGGAAACCATCACGGAGCTACAGATGGGTAAGGGAGGAGCTGCAGATAGTTTCCTCCACGCCTGAGTCAACTAAACATTGTTTAAGGTTTTGGGTTGTTTTTGGTGTAAACAATGTAAGTGACAAACATTATAATTATGTGTGGGCTAAGAGTCGCTGTTTGTGACTTCAGGCTAATTGTCAGGCTTACAGTTAAAGGTTTTGCCCCACCCAAAAAAAAAAAAAAAACGAAATCCCCAGCAGGAGGAAATTAAGTGCACAATTTCAGGTCAGCAAAAAAACTGCATATCTTGCAACTTATCTTCACGCCACTCCTCCTCTCCTCTCGCTCTCTCTTTCTCTTAGAACGTAATTTTGAGGATCATGAGAACTTGGTGGAGAATCTGTTAAACTGGACCCGGGACAGCCACAACAAGCTCATGTTTATTGAGCGCATCGAGAAATATGCTCTTTTCAAGAACCCTCAGGTGAATACAGTCCATTATTCCTCCACAGACACACACACAGATCATCTTCTCGATAGCCTCCGTAGCAGCCCTGCACTCAGCGTGTAAATGCTGGAAGCATATGCTGTACACACAAACACATTGTTTATGCATGCTGAGTGACTGCACAGCCCACAGAGCCGGAGACGGAACAAGGGAGTGTGTTTGTGTAGGAGAGTGGGAAGTAGGTCAAAGCTCTAAAGCGAGTATAGGTGAATCATTTATTTAACATAAGACGAGGTGAGCTGCCGACACCCCCCCGTCCTCTATTCGCTTCACTCATCTTCTCAATCTTTTCCAGAACTATTTGTTGGGGCGGCAGGAGACATTAGAAATGGCTGACAGGAATAAAGAGGCTCTCTTGGAGGTGAGATTATTTTCAGGGAGAACTACGGGCTTTTCTGTATGAATTCAGCTGAACAGGAGGATTATTCACAAGATAAACTTAACCTTCTGTTTCTGTGCATCCTTCAGGAGTGTTTCTGTGGCGGCTCTGTGTCTGTGCCGGAGATCGAGGGTGTCCTGTGGCTGAAGGAGGATGGGAAGAAGTCGTGGAAGAAGCGTTACTTCCTCCTCAGGGCCTCGGGGATCTACTACGTGCCAAAGGGCAAAGCCAAGGTCAGTGAGACTGGAGATGGTGCACTGTAGGCACTCAGTCACACTAATCAGTGAAAATGAAGATAGAGAATAGTGTGGGTTGGGGTTATGAGAACCAGATTCACACAGTCTTCTCTGTGGTATTTCCTGTTTTAGACCTGATCACTTTGAACACAACTGAAACCAAACATCCTTTCTGGTTTTTTAAACTGCAAAGATTTGCTGTACACGTGCTCTGTTTTTAGCATTTCCATCCCCCATAGTCATCTTCAGACTATAACAGTTTTTCCACGGCTGTCATTGACACCACATCAGCTCTCAGCAGCTGCATTACTTGGGGCCAGTAGTTTATCTTATTGTTGCCTGATTTAAATCCTGGAATGTGTGTAAGCTAAAACTAAAATACATTACAGTTCCAGCTCAGGCAATGAATAAAGCACTGTGCTTTTAATTTAAGTCTGTGTAATCACCCATTACACGAACAAGTACACACAAGAATTGGACTACAGTGGGACATGGATGCTGTTAGTGTAGTTATTCAAGGCCAATTTAGAGCAACTACTAATAAGTAATCTCGTCTTTTTCCTGACGTGTCTTCATACATCTGCTGAGTCCAAACTGTCTCCAAACTGGCTAAATAAAGACAACTTCAGTGATCCTTTAGTGATCAGCCATGTGTCAATAACATGCTCTTGTCTCCTGTGTGTCTCTCTCTGTCTGCAGGCATCCAGAGACCTTGTGTGCTTCCTGCAGCTGGACCATGTTAACGTGTATTACGGCCAGGACTACCGCAGCAAATACAAGGCTCCTACTGACTACTGCCTGGCCCTGAAGGTGACGCCCTGTTCTGTAGATGGTGTAGATAGCACATGGAATCTTTTCATTATGAAGATGAAGATTTTATTATTTTCCACTGGACTTTTAAGGCATTTTGGATTTTAAAATACATATTTATTTCTTTTCGAAGCATCCACAAATCCAGAAGAAGTCACAGTACATCAAGTATCTGTGCTGTGATGACGTCAGGACCCTGCACCAATGGGTGAATGGAATTCGAATCGCCAAGGTAGATCTAAACCTGAGCTCCTGCTTTGATGAAAAAAGACGGTCCTCTAACACCTCTGAGAGAAATCGTAATCAATTTCCTGTTGTTGTCTTCTTTCACCTTGTCTGTGTGTGTTTATGTGTAGTATGGAAAGCAGCTATATGTGAACTACCAGGAAGCCATGAAGAGGACAGAGGCGGCCTATGACTGGTCCTCTCTCTCTACCTCCAGCATCCGATCAGGCTCCAGCTCTGCCAGCATACCTGGTTAGTACACTGTTTAATCAGTGAGCATCCACGTAATAGACCTTGGAGGGTCTAGTTCATAATTTATGTATTTATATACTTCTTTCATTCATGTTTGTGCTTCTAGAGTCCCAGTCCAATCATTCAGGCCATTCAGACAGTGGTGTGGACACAGGCTCGTCTCACGGCCGCTCCCAGAGTGTGGTGAGCTCCATTTTCTCTGAGGCCTGGAAGAGAGGTACCCAGATCGAGGAAAACTCTAAGGTAGATCTGTCTTTCAAAGACTTTCAGAAGTTTGTTACACGGATTAAAAAAAAAAAAAAAAGTAAATCAATTTTCTGAGCTAACACACAATCTCTTTCTAGCAGATGAGGATGGAGGCATCCAGAGGGGCCACCCTGCCGCATGCGTCCCACAGCCACCGGCACCACAGCCAGCATTCAGTCGACCATCCAGCCCTGACACCCCCTCCCCAACCTCAGCCCCAACCTCCGCCCCAGCTCCAACAACAGCACCCACCACAGCCTCAGCACCCGCCACAGCCTCAGCAGCCATCAGCACACCCATCATCACACCCCCAGACGCCGACCCAGCCGCAACACCAGCATCTGCCTCCCCAGCCTCAGTCTCCTCAGTCTCCACAGCAGCAGCAACAGCCGCAGACCATCAGCAGCTACAACCACATGGCCCCACAGCAGCAGCAGCCAGCTCCTCCACCCCCACCTCCTCCTCCTCCTCCGCCTCCTCCACCCCCAGTTCAAATGGTGTCACACCACTCGCCGGCTCCCACCATGTACAAGTATAGCACCATCACCAGGCTGCAGAACCAGAAGGCCTCTCAGGCTGCCAGCCGCCACAAGCTGCCTGCCCACCTCCACGCAACAGCTCAGCAAGTTCTGCCCCCAGCTGCCACATCAGCTGCAGCTCAGGCGTCCATCAAACCCAATGTCAATCACATTGCGGCAAGGACTAATGTCCCGCCTCCCCCTCCACCTCCTCCCCCACCTCCGCCATCCATGCCAATCCCTGGGTCAGCCATGGCTGTGTTGAAGCTGGGCCCTCCCAGCCCAGCCACCCCACCTGCCTTCATCCCTCCGCCCCCAGTACCTCCACCTGCTCCTCAGGCCAATGGAGTAGCATTTCCTCCCCCTCCTCCTCCCCCTCCACCCCCACCTGCACCAGCTCCCATGAGCCATCCTGTTTACCCCAACGGGCTGAAGCAGGCACTGAAGGAAAGGTTTCCCAGCCCGCCACGGGACCTCCTGTCTCCAAACGCAGACCTCGAGGACTCGCCACCCGCCTGCCCCTGCTCCACCACCCCCACCTCCTCCACCTCCACCCCCGCCACCACCACCTCCTCCTCCCCAGCAGTTCCCAGTGCCAGCCCAGTTTCCACCCCCTCCTGCACCACCACCAGCGCCACCCAAAACCTTCACCCCCGGCTTTGTCCCTCACACTGGTCCCAAGCCCGTGTCACCTGTCTCACCGTTTCCTCCTGCCCCACCTCCTGCTGCCTTAGGGGGCCCAACCCCACCACCACCCCCACCTCCTCCTCCACCTGCACCCCTCAAGAAGCAGTTCAGCCTCCAGGCAGGCCACACCTCCAGCCACCCCCCTCCAACTCTGCCCAAGCAGCACAGCCTGTCTAAACCACCACCCATTTCCACAGGAGCTCCTCCTACCATGTCTTTAGTAAAACAACTAGCAAGTCAGTTTCCAGGAGCTTCATCCCAAGTAGCCAATCACACAGAGAGCCCCAAAGCCCCCCTCTCCCCACCTGCAGTCAAGACCAAACCAAAATGGCAGCCTGGGGGTAGCCAGCAGATACAGTCTCCAGAGTTTCCTCCTCCTCCTCCAGATAGCAACGCTGGCTTCCCTGCCCCTCCTCCTCCTCCTCCACCACCTCCCCCAGCACCTGTCACAGGCCCGACCCCACCTCCTCCTCCCCTCCCTCCTGGAAACCTGGGCTCCCCCCTGAGGAGGTCACCCTCTGGCTCCTCCAATTTGGGAGGCAAGAAACCCCCTCCCACCCCCCAGAGGAACTCCAGCATCAAGTCCAACGCCTCAGCCTCTTATGAGGAATCCAGGAGGAACCTGCTCAGCAAGTTTGCTCCTCAGAGTAACACCCCTCCTTCCTCCCCATGTCCCACCTCCTCCTCTACTGGATCCCCTTCCAAGGACCACTCAGCTGGACCCCCTGCTCCCCCGAAACCAGGCAAGCTCAACCTAGCCAACCTGCCCATGGCTCTCCAGGCCAAAGTGAGCCAGGTGAAGCAGTCCAGTGGCGACTTCCCTTCCCCACCACCTGAGTGTGCCTACTTCCCACCTCCTCCCCCTGCCTCTGAGCTCTTCCCCCCTCCTCCACCTCCTGGTAGTGACACCCATAGCAGTGGACCTCCAAGGGTAGCCGTGGTCAATCCACAGCCCCAGGCTCCACCTCCTCCACCACCACTCTCCCTTGTCAGCAACTCGACATGGGGAAAGAGCTCACTGAAAAAGACTCCTCCACCCACACTTGTGCGACGCAGTAACACCACCCCAGAGCCTCCTCCTGTCTCGCCGCCTCCACCCACCTCCCCAAAGGGCAGCTCAGGCCAGCCCAATTTCCTTGAGGATCTCAACCGGACACTGAAGCGAAAGTCAGTTGGTCGACAGGGTTCTCTCAGCTCTGCTGGCCTGTCGGGCAAGTTGGACCCCGCGGGGACCATGGACGACATGGCGCTGCCTCCGCCGCCCCCTGAGCTGCTCCTGGACCAAGGAAAGCAAAGCAATGGAGGAAACGGTGGCTACATGTCCGGAAACATCTCAGGCTATGCAACACTACGACGAGGACCCCCACCTGCACCACCCAAACGGGGGGACGCCACCAAACTTACTGGAGAGTGCTGAATTTGGAGATGAGGACACAGTAGAGACGCGTAGTGAACTGGGAGCGAATCCCTGAGTTCCCTCTGTTCTCTTTGGGATCACAGATAACAGATGACTGTGTATATACTAAAACCCAAACCAGACCCTGGTCAATTAGTGTGCGCTAGTTATTGCATTTTTTTTTAAACATGCTTGGCATTCTGGATCAGTGGGGTTTACAACACTGGGACAATTAAGACCGGAGCAGGTAAGTTTGAGGTCACAGAAAAGTAAGAAGGTCTTGATTTTCTGCGATTGTCTAAACTCTCTGGAACATATTGTATTGCCCTGTGTGGTAAACTCCACCCTTCTGGTACGCCAAGCACATTTAAATAAACACTAATAAGAATTGTGCAAACGTTACTGGATCCAGGTCTGAGCCAAACCATGTATCCGCTTTTTTTGCCATAAGTTTGTGCCACGTACTGGAGACAAAAAAAAAAAAAAAAAGGAAACAAACATCAGGATCTTTCTGCTTTGGTACTGCATGGACCTCATTTAACAACAAGCTGTAAAACATGAAGCTGTTCTGGTGTGTGTGCATGTGTGAGAGAGAGAAACTGAGACTGAATATGCATGCATGCATTGTGTGCGTGCATGTATGTATGATTATATGGTGGCGATGTAGTTAGCCATTAGGGACGGCCTTTGTGGAGCGGTTTGCTTTTATATGAAATTATTTAATGATTGATAAATGGAAGGATTTTTTTTACAAGTCTGTCTTTTAATAACTGGTCAACAAAGTCTGGAGAGGAACAGAACAATAGGGCACAATGGAATGTATATGGAAGGCATATTTAAAACATTATGAATTACACACATGAAGACGATGATTCAGAAGTACAAAAACACTCACCGCTAAAACTTTAAAATCTGTTTCTCAAACATTTCTAGACTGTTCAATTCACTTGGCAAATGCAAATCAGAAGGAAGCCTTATTCCCAAAGTCTTGCACAGAGGTCAAAGCAGAAAGGAGATTTCTTCCAAAGGCTCAGCAGAGTCTGGACTGTGCAACTGGAGAAAAACTGTATTTTTAATTTAATGCAAACGTCTAATGGACTTCTGTAAATGGAGAGGAAGGCCTGTGGTGGTGTATCTTCGTGGACTGTGTGAGCTCCCTGTGCGTTGGCTTGATTTCGGACCTTATCCTTCAGTTTGTATCTGTACAGTTGCAGCTGCTACTCCGTTACTGTTGGTCCCCGTCGCCTTCGTACGCCACATGGTGTCACAATCCAGGAAGTAGAAAGTACAGACTGGATTCGGCCATGTGAAGTATACACAAGGTGACCCCGTTGATAAGGACACATTTGTCTGGTTAATGTACAGAGCATTAAATCATGTAGTCAATAACAGAAATCACCTGAGTGGCATTAGGCTGAATGTTGCTTTCAACTTTGTGTGTCTGTTGTATCTTGTTTCTTCATGGTGCCATTACTGCTTCAGCCCTCAGTGCACGGGGACTAAGGTTATCTCTGGATTTTTTTTTTATTTACAGCGTGGATCGTGAAGGGTTTTTATTTCTAGCAGCAATGCCTTTCTTTTAGGGTGCTAGCGCTGTCCTTCAAAGGAACTCCTTCTCAACACGTCCCTGTGTGCCAGGATGACATATCATTAATATTTCACTCCATTTAAACTGGTTTTTAATTGGCTTTAGTGTGGAAACGTGTGCTGTGGAAATGGTTTTACACAATAGAGACCAGAGGAGATCATTATATCCATGGCTGATTCCGAACAAGGCTCGTTTAACATGCTATTCTTTTGTCCTACTTGGCCACAGTTGTGAGATGTACCATTTCTTCTAACTGAGTATGATCATCCTGAACAGGATTGTTTGCTACGGTTACAGTATGTAAGTTATTGATGTGCTGATGTGAACATGTGGGGCCAAACGACATGAAGAAAAATGGTTGCAGATAGAGTAAACGTGTCCTCTTGCATATAAACTGAAAATCACAATATAAATGTTCAAATCAGACCCCAACCTGTGTCAGAGTCTGTTTGTTCAAATGATGTGAATAAGGTGTAGCTGGGAACATCTGTACGGGTCTTTTACTCACAGTGGAGGGTACAAAGGGTTAGAATGGGAACAGTATTTGGTGTTTGATTGGTGGAGCTCACACTCCCTCTAGTGGTATTATCCTGCCTTACACCTAACAATATTTTTAGCATAGAGAAACAGTATTTTGGAGCCCTTTAAACCCAATAAGTTAATTGATGGATGTTTATTGATCCCAAGGCATTAATATAAAATAACATGGAAAAAAAAACAAACCATAATATGAAAATTCTGTTTTTAATTCAAGTTTGTTTTCTGATCAGCACCTAAATGTTTCCAGAGCGAGCTGAACCTTCACACCAGGAAGTTGCTGAAAGTGTCTCCTCTGGGCTGCACTTCCCCTGCCTGGCTGTGGAGGGAACGACCTGACTGGACGGGTGGAGGAGTTGGAGGAGGAGCAGGAGGAGCCCGGTCTGTTGAAAGATATTGGTTCCCTGGTCAGTTACGTGCACTGAACATCCCACCTGTGAATTTCAGGCACCAGTTCAGCCTAAAGCTTTTCGTACAGTGCTGAGGAATGAAACATGTCAGTAACTGACTGTTCTCTACTTACGTCTGTTTGCAGGTGGATTGTTGAACTGGTGTCTCCCTCTTGAGAACATCTGTAGAATCAAAGGCAAAACGTTTCTTTTACGAGTTTATTAAGACTGAAAATCAAATATGAAAAATGGAAATAATTGATTTGGGGGAAAAAGGAGTAAAAAGGATAATGGCAGTAGTGCAATACAGTTCTCCCCCTCTCTCCTCCCCTTCTCTTCTCCACCAGGATTCCTCCTCTCTCTCCCTTCCCTCCCTCTCTAGACCACCTCTGTATCTGTGTCCTCACCTCCTCACTGGACTCTGAGCTGGAGCTGCTGTCGTGGCCACACCTGAGGGAGACAACCTGGGCTGAGGTGGTGGACATTTTCACCCGACTGGAGCAGGAGAAGGAGGGCTGAAATGAGAAGAGGGGTGGGTCTTTTTTCATGTTCTGTATAATGCAAATATGTTTTAGTTTTACGATGGTCACGTCAGTGCCTCACTGCATCACGGCAAAACAGATCTGATCAACAAACTCTGTCCCAGTACATTCATGCCAATGTAAACACTGGGCTGCATCAGTCTGTCAACATGTGTCCTACCCAGAATCCAGATACCGGGTCTCCACAGTGTCCAACATTACTGTACACCTAGCGTGAGTGAGCCCCAGGTTGGGAACCATTATTTTAGTCCATTCATTTCAGTTTTAGTAATAATATTTTACTCATGTCTTTTTGTTTTTGTTTTTTTTTTACCACAGGTGACATTAAAATGTCTCACCACAAAGAAGCCCGGTCTGAAGGCACATGTCTGCAGGTCGCTCCTGGAAGCCTTCGCACACTCTGTCTCTTTAATGCCAAACATGATCAGCAGGTCAACGGTGTTCAGGTCCATGGGAATAACCTGGCACACGTGTGATATTTGTCTTAATCCCACAAATAACACAGACCTACAACCAGTTTAAAACCATCCAGCACATCTGTAACCACCTGCAACAGATGTGGTGGTTTAAAAAAGGTTGAAGAATAGCATGGACAGACTCACCCCTGTGACAGAGGCTCGAGTCACCCGGTAAAGATGGCTGACAGCATATCTGGAGTTGACCTCTGCCAGAGCTGCTCCCAGACCTCTGTCTGCCATAGACTCCAGCTCTGAGCTGTACAGTGGGATGCCTGCAAGGTCAAAGGACATGGACGTGGAGAACAATGACTGCAGTCACTCTGTCTCCACCTGTGCAGAAAGCCACTCACCTGAGCATCTCAGAGACAGCAGCAGAGCCAAGAGAAGAGCGTACCACTTCATCTTGACTAGCACCAAACCAAAGTGCCTCAGCGCTTCATTGACCTCCCTCTAAATAGGTTCAACATTTGTCCTAACACTGTGTCCTAGCACCGCCTCTTACCCTCCATAACCCCTAAAAAAAAAAAAACTCCCTCCGTCTGTTCAGCTTCCTTCCTCTTACTTAACCTTTGCTCAGAACTATTGATCTTTGATTGTTGCTTATTTACTCTTGAACATTTAATGCTACTTAAGATTTGAAGTCAAGTTTTCAGAGAGTTTAAAAGAGCACTTAAATTCCTTTTTAACAGAAGGAAATACTTACAGAGGCGCTGTAGAGAAGATTATTTATGCACTAAATTATTTGAAATTTACAACTGCAGTGTCCAGGGTTAGCTGGATTTTTAGAGTCAGATTTTAATGCCCCTCTATTCTGTTGTTAAGACCTGTCAGCTGGTATCTCCTCTAAAAGTGAAGCCCCCTCTATCACCTCTGGAAACAAACCTCTTTAAAATTAGGAGACACTGACTGTACTGAGCCTGCTGGCTACGATTGGCCTCTGGAGCCAGCAACACTCAAAACAAATGGCCTCACATGAAGCAATAAAAATCAGGACAGATCAGTGACCTCTCTCTGTCGCAGCTCATTTCAACACCAGGCCAGTTTTAATCATTTGCTGCTGCGAGCCAAAACACATGGTGCCAAATACAAAAAGGTTCTTGGGTGTAACTTTTCATCCTCTAATCCAGATAAGAGTTTATTTACAAGCGCAGTGATAGATTAGCTTTTTAAAAAACTACACAACCACTTACTTCCATCATATCTTTATTAAATTCATCATCAATATCAAAAATACTTCACATTTTGGGCATGTAGAGATGTTAAGCTCTTGTAAACTTTTTTTAAAATTCCATTGTGTTTCTCAGAACTGTAACTGTCACCATATTAAACAGTTTGCTCCCTTGATAACCTCTCGCAAAATAACTCGAACTACAGGCTGGGTGGTTTGTATTCACCTTAAAACACATTTATCTGAAACAGGGAATGTTTTTTTTGTTTTTTTTATTCTTTACTTGTTTGTGGTCATAATATATTTTTGGGAACTGTGAGCTTTCAGTTTTTCTGGATCTAATGTATGCTCAGCATGTGTTGGCCACTTTAACAGCCCCTCTGTGTGAGCATGTGAGGGATCTCTGCATCAGTTCTGATCAGATTTCGTCAGTAGTCCAGTGTAAATGCAGCCCTAAGTGCATCAAAGGAAATGTGTCAAATATCATGTTAACTATGCACGGACAAACAGCAGGTGAAGAACGACTCCTCGCCTCATCGTTCGATTGTTCCCATCAGAGGCTCCATGGCAGCGAGGAAGCAAGCGTCAAACTCCTGATCTGAGAAGCGAGCCACTGACTGACGGGCGTTGCTCCTGAGCTGCAGCCGGCTGGCAGAAGGCAGAGCCAGAATCCTCTCTATCGCCTCCGCGTAACTGTCCTCATCGTCAGCCAGGAAGCCGGTCTGGCCCCCCTCGAAAGGTACCACGATGTCCAGCTTGGGGCCCCCAGACTTGTGGGCCAGAATGACCTTCCCTGCTGCCATGCACTCCACAACACCTAGAGGAGCAAAAAAAAAAGAAAGAAAATCATGGGTTTTAATCATCTAAAAGAAGATGGTGGTGAGAAAGTCTGAACATAAGCTCAGGAAGATAAATGACCTATTCCAAAGTGTTCGTTCCACATGGTATGAAGTCCGATGGTGGCTTCCCCCATCTCTCTCTTCAGCTCCTCAAAGGGTATGTTCAGTTTAAACTCCACTTTGTCAGCTACGCCCAGCTCCTGGCACAGCCCCCTCAACATGAGCACCCTATCCTCATCCTCCTGGTTCCTGCATCCACCAATCAGAACCAGTTTCACTGCCTCCCTGCCCCCAGCACCGGCCCTCCTCCTGTCCAACAGCTTCTTGAAAGCTCTGATCTGCAGCCGGTGGTCCTTCTCAGGCCTGAACTGCCCGATGGAGACGATCGAGTGGCACTTCTTGGCCCCATCGTCTTCCAGCGGGATGTCCAAGAAGGCGCTGACGTCGCAGGGCGGGTAGACCACACTGGTGCGGTTGGGAGCGCGCCACAGTGACAGGATATGATCGAGGGTCCAGGAGGAGTTGACCATGATGAGGTCGCTGCAGGAGCCGGCCATGCCGTACAGCAGGGCGAACAGGCAGTAGTAGACCACCTTGAAGGCACTCAGGAACAGACTGTTGGAGACGTAGTCTGGGTTGTTGAACCTAGGACAGTATTGGGTAGTATTTTGAGAAATGCTTATGACAGGAGTATATAAATTAAACTAACTGAAAATAGCACATAATAGTATTCTGACACAATTAGTAAAGACACACACTGATTACCTGGGGTTCCTCTCTCTGACTACAGACAGCATGTCAGTGCTGATGGTGGGGTAGTGAACATAGCTCCCCACGCTACAGCCTCCCAAGTACCGGAACAGGGGCAGAGTGAAGGCGTAGCCCATGGAGTCGATGTAAAGGTCTGGGACAAACTCTGTCAGCGCCTCCCATCCCAGAAAGATGGAGCCCACGCTCTGTCCCAGCAGGGTGAAGTGAGGAAACAGGCTGGGCTCCACGAGCAGCCGGTGCCTCAGGAACACGAAGTGAACCGGCCGCGGGAGCACAATGTTGAAACGCCGCCGCGCCCCGTCCAGAATCTGCTGGCCCGTCACACCCAGGTCCCCCGTGTACACCACGAAGTTGATGTCTGTGTACCTGTGCAGATTTGACACACAGGCACACCGGCTAGTCTGAGGTAGGTGGACACACAAAACTGTAACCTAAAAAAAACTCATCAGAATCAGTTTATCCGCTTTACCTGTTCTGTAGTGCCCTGATGGCACACCAGAGCACCCTCTCTCCCCCACCACCGGCATTACAGTAAGGGTGGAAGAAGGCCACCGTGGGGCGGCCATCTCTCGCCCGCCGGGCGTTCCTGTTGCTCTGTAGCCAGAAACGCACCGCCAGCACCAACAGGACCAGGACAGCGATCAGCAACACACACAGGAACACCAGGGGCAGCAGCAACTTCCACAGCAACCTGAGACAGAAACACGTTACAGCAAATTAGCAAACAAACTTTCAGAACTGATTTGGCTCCTCTGAGACTTTGCAGGAAACTGTTTCAGAGTCAGAACTAAAGCTTCTACTAAAAAATACGTTTATGGATATTAAATTATAAACATCTGTGACTCTAACATGTATTTAAAAGAGAGTAAATACAAACATCACAGCAAAAGCTTTAATGTTGAAGCTGTAGGGGTGTTACAGGGAGACTGCAGTGACACTGAATTTTGATAAATACTAATTAACATCTGTACATAATGCATGAATTAACTCATAATAAACTGAAGTATAGAGGAATATTACATGTTGTACTCCTCCGTAGTTGCCACGTTGTTACAGTCACGTTATTATAACAAATTAGAAAACGCATCCCATTGATCTATAGACTGTAACTAAGAAATATAGTGCTAAGCTAAAAAAAAAAAAAGAAACACGCTAACTCCGATGACTGTCAAAATGAATAATTAACATTTTACCCATTCGTTTAAATACTTTGTCTGAAAAGTAAAATGCCTCACCTCGTTAATTCACACAAACAGTGGACCAGCTGATCGTGACCCGACATTTTGACATGAGAGATTTAACAACACATCACCTTTCAACTTGTCACTTTCCTCCTCTGTCCCTCACATTTATCTGGCGCCACCTACCGGCGAGGAGGTTTAACTGCACCCGCACTTTTCCCAGTTTCCAATGAGACAAATTGACAAGTTTACATTTACTGAGACATTTCTAAGTTGTACAAATAGTTTAACCGAAGCAGTATACAGCAATATACTACCCTGCTCCCTGGCAGCCATGTTGGCTGATCTATGCCCTCGTTCTTCCAAAAAAAAAAAAAAAAAAGAGTAAAGTTTAACTTCTGAATAAACACCGTGTTAATCAATACTGTCTCCCTGCTCCCATGGTTTGAACAAACCTCTGACATTTCCAGTCTGGCTCCTGACATCATGAAGGCTCTTTTGATTTTGTTTATTTTAGTGAATCTGGACAAAGGATACTGCACAGAAACACGGTAAGCTGATTAACAATCAAGCAATTAACAGTATTTAACATCTGTTCGCTACCTGTACAAGCTTTGTTTTCCACAAAGAAAATGGGCTATGAAACACCTGAGCAAACAAACACCCGTATACCACGTATCTAACTCTATGGGTCAGTGAGTAGTGGTATTTGTTTGCTTATGATTGGCCCAAAGAGGTCTCCATCCTTCACGGGGAGCAATTTATTCAACAGATGTCTTGTTTTCTTTTTCCTCAGAGACCAAGTTCTATCAATCACCCCAAGAACACAGGAACAAGTGGACATCTTGAAGAATGTGTCCACCCAACATGAGGTAGGAGAAAGGCACTTTTTTAACCAGTGATTGTGTTCCTGCGATTTTATTCCCTCCTGCAAATCGCCACGCTGCATGTTTTCCTCACAGACAGTCTTATGGCAGCCGGTTTCACCTCAGTACATCAAAGAAGAGATGCAGGTCCACCTGTTTGTTCCTGCAAACAGCTCAGAGACTGTCAGGGATCTGCTACAGAGACACACCATAACACACCAGTATGTTGCTCGTCCACACACACTCTGAGAACACACACTCACCAAGGATCACATATTTCATGCCAGCTGTGCAGTCTGTTTACAGGTTTTGTTATTTGCTTCTGTGATTATCCCAGGGTTTTACTGGCCAACGCCAATGAGTTGATTGAAATGCAGATGAAAAACGATTCCACGGATCCACGAAGCAGCTTAACTTACTACGAGAGATATCACAGTCTGGAGGATGTGTGTTTTGCACCTTTACCTATCACTATTGGATTGCAGTGAAATGTACAGAATGTGTGTAAAACAGTTTATATCCAATACACGCTGTCTCTGTTGTAGATCTATCTTTGGATAAACAGGACCACACAGGAAAACCCCAGCACGGTCAAAACCATTCTCATTGGCTCCTCATCTGAAAAGAGACCCCTGTATGCTCTAAAGGTGCAGACATCCAACATCAAATAAACTGCAATGACGACAGCAAAGGAATGAGCTTTATTTGTATTTTGAGTTGAAAGGTGTTCAGAGGCTTTTTGTTTTCCAGTCAAAGTGAACACAACTAGCTGATTGTTTTTACACTAACACTTTAAATCATGTCTGATACACACCTCAGATTAACATCCCTTTCTCAGTTGTCTCTAAATAACAGACCAGATAAGAAAGCAATGTGGATTGACTGTGGGATCCATGCCAGAGAGTGGATTTCTCCTGCTTTTTGCTTATGGTTTGTACACCACGTGAGTACATTTGATTTGGAATTTGAAATGTCACAGAGGAACATTTCTTATTTTTTTATCAGATCAGTTTGTTAAAGTCATCATCCTTTCTCCCACAGGCTCTGTCACAATACAAGCAAAACCAAGACATTACTAACATAATGGACAACATGGATGTCTATGTCCTGCCGGTCATGAACCCTGATGGATACCAGTACACATGGAGAAAAGTAAGAACACATGGAACAGAAGTGATATTTTGTACATTATAAAGTGTAAGGCAGTGTATTGTCCACTTTGTTTTCGTTTGTTTGTTTCTTCAGGACAGGATGTGGAGGAAGAACCGTTCTGTCAGCAGGAGCAGCCATTGCATTGGAGTCGACCTCAACAGAAACTTTGATGCCAACTGGTGCAGTAAGCCTCCCTCTCACATGAAGTCATTTCCCAACATTAAGCATTTAAGTCAGAAATTCAAGATTCTGCAGCTTAATGAACAGTCAACTAACAATCATAACAACTATATGGATCCACAGAGACATGTAATTGATTTTACTCAGATAAACTCCCCAAATCATAGCTTTATGTATATCTTTTATTTATTTTATTAATTTTACTTTATTTCATTGTGTGCTCAGTATTTTGAAAGAGTTTCCTAATAATTCCAAACATAAAGAATCACTTGTTTACACCGGAGAAATTAATTTAAATATAGAAATATCCTGACACACCTGAACACACTGAACTCGTTTGTTGATTGGTTCATCATCTGATCGTATAAAGTATGTATAGTACGAGGTAAAGTGTTAATGTTCTTCCCAGCGGAGGGAGCCTCTCATGATCCTTGCACTGAGATTTACTGTGGCGCGTACCCCGAGTCTGAGCCAGAGTCGCATGCCGTGGCCAACTTCCTGCGCAGTCACAAGGATACGGTTCAGCTCTACCTCAGCATCCACTCCTACTCTCAGATGCTGCTCTTCCCATACTCCTGCACCTTGGATGAAGCAGAGAACCACAAAGACCTGGTGAGTGGTTTGGGCTGATCTACCACACAATCAATTTATCCATCAGTAATGAGAGTTTTGGGACAAGTGCTGGTGTTTACATGTTTCCTGGTTCTTCCTGAATTTTTCAGAAAGACTCAATTGAAGGATCTAGAAGTTCAGAGCAGTTTTATGTAAATGCTATTTGAGTAATCAGCTGCAGAGTATTTGTGGACTTTGTTCTGCATGATATCACTGAGGTACTGCAGTGTGTTATGTCAAATAAGGCAGTGGTGTCACCGGTGCATAATGAACAATTCTTTCTAAATCTTTGAGTAAGCGAGGTTTTTTTTTTTCCCCTACAAGCTTGAGATGGCAGAAGAAGCTGCCCAAAAAATCAGAAGATACTACAGAAATAACTACAAATATGGTGCTGGAGCACAGACAATATGTAAGTAGGGCTCATTTTTCAAGCTTGGGTGATTCGGTTACTCTTAAAGCACATGACTGGCATTGTCTCTCCTCCAGACCTAGCTCCAGGTGGTTCTGATGACTGGGCATACAACCTTGGCATCAAATATTCCTTCACATTTGAGCTCCAGGACCGTGGGTATTATGGCTTCCTCCTGCCGCCGTCTCACATTTCCAGGGCCTGTCGTGAAGCTCTGACTGCCACAAAGACCATTGCTCTCAGAGTTATAGAGAAAACGCAAGCTCCAACAGGCTCTCCTCAAACTGCCTAAGCTGTTACACCTGCCATTAAGGCTGAACGTTCAACATATTCTTCTAACGTGTGTTTTGGCTGTCTGTTTTGCAGAGACTCCTTTGAGTGTTTGCATACCAAACATTTGCTTATGAATGGTGCAGAAAAGTAGCTGTATTTTATTGAGCAAGAAACTTTTGTGGACAGAAAAACGTTTAAGTTAAAAAAAAAACAAAACAATAAACTGATGATTGAAGCTGCAGGTTAACTGTCAGTATTTTTCTTCTGTTTATTTTTACTTACTGCATATGTTGGGTGAGTAACTACAACATAAATAGTGTTAACAGCATAATCTTTTTTTTTTAAAACCAATGTGTAATCAATAGTACTGTCTTTCATATGAATAACCTCAACAATATCAGCATTAGTAACAGGTTTATTAAAAAGAATTGTTTTAATAAGAGTTTTCTAGTTTCTCCATAACAACCTTATCACATTTGTTATTTATTCGTCACCAATACGAGCACGACTCCTCTAACTGGACTAAAGTAGATGCAACACCAAATTTGCAAAATATCCCAATGCATGTAGTATGGCACATTGTTCCCCTCCATCCCCATTCTAACAATGGTAGCTCAAAGCTCAGGGTCAGCCACAAACCTGTGGCCCCACTGAGTGATTCACTGTCCTGCTCAGGGACCTTAAGTAGGAGAGCCTACCTGATGGCTGGATAATGTATGTTTTATGTTTTAGACTGAATCTGATATCCTCCTAATCGCCCTACAACAATTTCTCTCTGTGTAGCCAGTGGATGTTGCTTTATCTCAGCAGACTCACTTGTTGCTACACACCTGGAACTGAGCCACAAGGAGCCAAAGGATGGCCTGGACACACTGTTCCCCCTTTTTTGCCTATTGCAGTGTTTATTGAATTTTGATTTGTTTTTTAAATTCTGTCCATATCAACTTAAATCTATGATTTGACTTGATGACTAACTATAATAATGACGATAAAACCAGTTTAATATGACCTTGTTCTGTACCCAGGGACTGTGACACACCTGAGGAGCAGACTGTTTGCTGCTGTTTCAGAAATGGAAGCATCATTTCCGTGTCATCGTGTAAGATGTAGATCAAGCACCTGAGGGCATCAGACATCAGACAAATTCATAAGTGTAGCAGAAACAGGGGTGCGAATATATATATATTTTTAAATATTTTATTTAATGTCAGGAGAAACCGGAGCACCCGGAGAAAACCTGTGCCACCCCTGAGGTGGCTTTAAATTTTTTTTTGATGTCAGGAGAAACCGGAGCACCCGGAGAAAACCTGTGCCACCCCTGAGGTGGCTTTAAATTTTATTTTAATGTCAGGGGAAACCGGAGCACTTGGAGAAAACCTGTGCCACCCCTGAGGTGGCTTTAAATTTTATTTTAATGTCAGGGGAAGCCGGAGCACTTGGAGAAAATATCTCCCACCCCTTGGAAGGCCTTATGAACTGATTTCCTCTTAAACTTAGATTTTATAGAACTTCTGGTGTTGCAGAACCATTGTCGTATGCTGGAGAAGAATTCTCTTATGGCAGAGAAAATTCTGGACATGGTACTTGGTGCCGGGGTATCATCTTTGAGGGATTTGACAATGAACCTTTGAAATTGTGAGGCGCTTTTCATCTTATCCCTGCCACAGCTCTTAGACAAGTCAATGTTTATTCTGTCTGGGTCGGTGTTTGAATCCCTACTGTTGACTTTGAGATATATCAATTCAGTGATGCATTGACTCAGTTCCTGTTCTGTTTCTTTGGTCGTTGGCGCTTTTGTCTTTTCTAAAGTCTTTTTGACGACCCTATCTACTATCATCATGAGATTCTTTTTATATTCTTCCGGAGCTGAGTCGTCCTCCTTAGATTTAGGGGACACTGTCTCCGCTTGGCTCTGTGAAATGGTCCTTATTTTTTCAGCTTCTTCCAAAGTCCGTGAGAAAGGCCTGTCCTCCAGGATCTCAGTCTTATTTTCATCTTGCACAGTGTTGCCCTGTTTAGGTTGAGCAGATGTTGTTACCTCTGGGAGATGGCGTGCGATGGCGTCCATCATCTCTTCACAGAACTTGTTGGCGTTAGTGTGCAGCCACCAGTTCATCTGTCCCAGGAACCAAATCACCTGCTCGCCTATGTCATTGTACATTACAGCACGTGATGGACGGACATGCACCTTCATGTAGGTTCCTCCGTTTTCACCTTTCGTTGTGATAATTTCTGGCATTCTCCCTTCAATTATGTGATTATAAAGAAGACCAGTGAGCTTCTGTATAAACACAGGATTTTGCGATGATTGAATGTCATAGTGCCTTTGAAACGCATCTCCTCTGCCATCCTCTGTCAAATGCAGGGCGTAAATCTTATCCATAAGTGAGTTAATGGACTCCCTGGTTTCGGCCTTAGGGTCATGTTGGAATTTGTCCTTTAGTCCTACCAGCAGACAATCGACTGCTGCGGTGGCGAACTCTCTTGAGAAAAATTCTTTGATCTTCTTTTGTACTTGCGTGGAAGCAGTTGTGTGGCATGCTGCCACACCTGCAGATTTAGTCAGAGCGATGATGTCCTCGAGCAGCTGCTGCGCTTGCTGCTGCTCACATTCATCATCTACCATCAGCATCAATGGTGATTTGAACGCCTTGGTTGTTTTGTTCGTAAATGTCCGTAATATTTTGCGGACTTCCCCTTTGAGGCTGCTGGTCTGCTGCTGCTGCTGCTGCTGCTGCTGGCGGGGACGGTATATGGGACAGAGGTAGGCCTCGGCCACCCGGGCGGTTGTCATCATAGAATACATTTCGAACTTACTTTTGAGAGAAAGTACTTTCTTTGTGTGCTTCTCGGTCAGTTTCGTTCAAAACAGGCAGGTGTGTGACACCTGCCTGTTTTGAACGAACCTTTATAACCCTGGGTGATCGTGACGTTATCCCTGGGTGACGTCACTTGTCAGGAAGACGTCATTCAGCCGGGATCAAAGCATTTCTGAAGGAAGTTCGCCACAGCAGCAACGGATTCTCTGCTGAAGGAGGACAAAGCTGAAACCAGGGAGTCAGTCAAGCCATTCATGGCTAAAATTAACGCTCCGCTTCTGACAGCGGATGATCCCCAGCAATAAGACGGCGAGCAAGATGATATGTCTCAAAGAATCAGTGACATTAAACCATCGCAAGATCCGATGTTCATGCAAAAGCTCAGTGATCTTCTTTACAATCACACACCTGAAGGGGGAATGCCAGAAATCAACACACTGAAAAATTTGTCTAAGTAAATTTACATTTCGGCTTGCCCTGTTTTGCATTTACAAGTGCTATGCAAACATACAGACATTTAATAAATGTTTATAACAGTATGATGTCGTTCTGGCTGTGACTAAAGTCTTCAGTGGACCTCTGACACTGTAATCTCATTATTCTGATTTTTTTTCTTCTGTGCACCGCGCTTGTGTTGTGCTGATTACACAGTCGCATCCGCTTTCTTTTATCAACAACTGTTTTTATGAAGTTGTGAGGAAAAACTCATTATGGCAGCAGATGACGACGCTCTTCTGGAAACAGATATTTTAGGTGAAGCCCAGCTTTAAAGAATTGGTAAAGACTCACTCAGCTACTTTTATTGAACAAGAAACTTTTGTGGACAGAAAAACTAAAATAAAAAGAATAAACTGATGACTGAAGCTACAGATTAAGTGTCACTATTTTCCCTCTGTTTATTATTATTTAGTGCATATGTTGAGCCAATTTATATCAATGATACTACTATTTATTACACATTGTTTCCGTTACACCAACGACATCCGGATTAGTAACAGTTTTATTTAAAAGAGTTGTGTTAATACGAGTTTTCTAGTTTCTAATTTTCGCTTCCGGCCATAAAGCAGAGGGAGTAAACAAACAAACCATCAAACTGTCAACTGTACCGCACTGAAAACTGATCACGTTTGTTATTTATTGGTCATCAATCTGAGAATTCGTGTTCATATTAGTATAAGGGTTTTCAAAGCCGGAAAATAAAGCATGCGAAAGAAAAAAGCGCAGGGAGGATGTTCGACAGGCGGCGGTAATGCAAGACTCTGAGTTACAAACCTGCTTTGCAAACCACAGAAGAAGAAGAGGAGCATGTATGATGCGCACCCTCCGCCAGTATGAAGGCACTCAGGGCAGTTTCTGCCTTTGATTTTATAGAATAAGCCTTGTTATTTCTACAAGCGCTGGCTCCTGTAACTGGACTAAAGTAGATGCGACACCGAATCAATATCCTGGGTGAGACGGCTGTTTTTCTACACACTGTCCGGCAGACACGCTGCTAAAGGTGGCTTCAAGGCCCCGCGCTAAGACAAAACATGAAGTCATTAGCCATTTGGTTAACTAACTTTAGCATTAGCATCCGTTCGCTTGTTCTTTCCAAGGAACATGGGAAACACAAAATAATCATCGATAGTTTTTAACCGGCTAGACATTTGAATCTCACATACATATGTATGATTGCAAAAGGCAAACAATGGCCTTAAAGTCATCTAGTTAGCAGGGAACTTTAGCTAACCTTAAGCTAGCATGTAAGACTCGCTCGCTAGAAGTTAGCGCAGAGCAGCTGCACAGACAAGCAGAGAGCAGAGCATTTGCATGTGTTTATGTTTTGAATGTGCGCAGACCAAAAGAAAATCTAAAACTGCCGGAAGCTCATTCTCTAAATTCTAAAGTCTGAGAGGAAAGTTGCTAACTTAAAATTAGCTCTGTAGTCGCAGTTCAGGTGAATCTGTAGTCTTGTACTCGGAATGAATGAAGTGGGGGCTGGAAGTGAAACGTATTCACACAGCAAACAGAGCTCAGAGGAGTACATGTTAGACATGTTGTTTTTAATGCCAGGCAGTCCTTCATTTTTCATACAAGTACTCATTAAACATTCCTCAGTCCCAGAGTGTGTAGGGTGTCGTTGTATTGATGCAGATGACTTATCACAGACTTCTCATTGAGCACTGTCTGTCATATTTCCAGTCCTGCAGAATGTCCAAGATCAGGCGGAAGGTAACAGTGGAGAATTCAAAAACCATATCTGACAGCAGCAGCAGCAGCAGTACCACGACCAGCAGCACCAGCAACCCCGCCGCCCCCTCCCGCAGGCCCAGTGTATTTGAAAGACTTGGCCCCAGCACTGGGAGTAATGCTGCTGATGTATGTACAGCCTAGACTGCTAAATACCCAATTTTCTAAATTTCCCAATGCATGTAGTATGACATGTTGTTCCCCTCCATCCCCGTTCTAACAATGGTAGCTCAACGCTCAGGGTCAGCCACAAACCTGTGGCCCCACTGAGTGATTCACTGTCCTGCTCAGGGACCTTAAGTAGGAGAGCCTATCTGATGGCTGGATAATGTATGTCTTATGTTTTAGACTGAATCTGATATCCTCCTAATCTCCCTGCAATGATTGCTCTCTCAGTTTAGCCTGTTGATGTCGCTTTATCTCATCAGACTCACTTGTGCGTCCCTTTCAGAGTCACTGTAGAAATTGGTTGAAGACTGGTAATTGCAGTTACGGCAACACTTGTCGCTACACACATGGAACTCAGCCACGAGGCAAAGGATTTAGCTTTAGCCGGTAAGATGGCCTCTACACCTTATTCTCCTTTTTTTTTCCTATTGCTGTTTTTATTGAAATTTGATTGTTTTGTGAGTTCTGTCCATGTCAAGTCAAATGTGTGATCCATACAGTAGCTTCACAACATGTATGTTTTTTATCTGTGTGGAACAGGTCAACCGAGAGGCCCACAGGTGATCTGCGGGAGAGGATGAAAAATAAAAGACAGGATGTTGACCCAGAAAACCTGAAGCGAGACCTAGACGAGCCCACATCCCCCACAGTAAGAGTGAGTCCTCTGCCCTGTCTCTGCCTTTTAAAGTAATAATCTGCTGCTGAATGTGTAAATGAGGGCTGACTTTAAAATAAAGAAACAACCCTGGTGGCCACATGTAGGTGTCATTTTAACATCAATGTGCGTGTATTCATTTACAGCAGAGAGACTCCTCCAGAGGCCGACACAGGGAGAAGGAGGACATAAAGATCACAAAGGAGCGCACCCCAGCCAGTGAAGAAGAGCCCACAGAGTGGGAAACCAATCGTGAAGGTTCAGTAGCTTGGTTTTTAATGTTTAAAAGACAAGCGACCTGATGATTTGTTAATGTCATAAAATCTCATTAATGGATTTTTATGATTTGTGGTGAACTGAAGAATATTTTTTTCTTTTCTTAGTGAAGACTGTGTTTTTTGATTGACTTTCAGACTCTGATATCGGCGACTACGACTACGAGTTATCCCTAGAGATGAAGCGCCAGAAGATTCAACGTGAGCTGTTGAAACTGGAGCAAGAGAACCTGGAGAAGAGGGAGGAGATTGTTATTAAGAAAGATGAGACCCCCACCAAAACAAGGACCACCTGCTTGCCAAAGGTAAGTAACAGTGTGTGGTCATGATGAATTGGCTGTGCAGTTTAGTTTCTGTCTTTATCTTGATGTCATTCAATGCAACTCAGTGCACTCATTGATGTAATGACTTATTGACTGTGACTTGAATTTCCCCCTGGTTTGACATGTCTGTGCCTCAGGCCTCCCCAGAGCAGTTAAGCTCGAAAGATTCACCCTCATCCCGGAAGTCAGGCTCCCCAAAACACAAAAGTGGAACCAAAGGGCCAGGCTCTGGGAAGAAAGAGAAGAAGACATCCGTATCCTCACCTGTTTCAGAATCTACCAGGTAGGAGTCTGAAGGAGGTTAGGTTTTTAGTTCTTTTGTTCTGTTAGTTACCAGGAAATCTCAAAATCATTCAGCCATTTTTTTTTCTCTTTGACAATTACAATTTGGATCTTTTCCCTCTTGTTCCAACCAGGTCTTCAAAAGGGAGCCACAGTAAAAAGAAAGGGCCACGTACCCCGAGTCCTCCTCCCCCAGTTCCCCTGGACATTCCTGTGATGGGGAAGAAACACAAAGGCAAACACAAAAACAAGGAGAAGTCTGAGGAAAAACAGAAGGAAGGGAAAGATCGGGGACGAGATACAGAAAAACACAAAGAGAAGAAGGAAAAACGCAGGTACAGTGTGGATCCATCATGGGTTAAACACTGATGTCAGCGAATTCTCTTCAGCTATCCTCTGTTAACATCTTCAACAAGTATTCTTCAGGCTTTTGAATATGAAAGTATTGTTTACAGGGACCGATCAGACAGTTCCCACAAAGCCAAGCGGTCGGTGACATCAGAGGAGCGATCTGGTAGTGTTTCCTCTCCCTCCAGAGGTGCTTCACCCTCAGCCCGGAAGAAATCCACCTCTCCTAAAGCTAAAGCCTCTGTACTGGCCTCCCCTCCTCACAGGTTAGCTCATGTAGGCCACTGAGCACATTTTTTCATGCTCAGCGGTTTAATCCATCACCACAGGATTACTGGACAGTTCTGGACAAAAATAAAATATTGTCCTTTCCATTTTCATAAAAATATAGTTGAGTTAGTAAATAGTTGGTATAATGCCTGTAAGGAGCTAACGTCTTTTCTCACTGCAGGTCTCCCTCTCCTCCACGCCGCCACCGTACCCCCACTTCTCCCCGCCACCACTCCCCTTCCTCCCACTCTGGCTCCTCTGCCCAGCGGCACTCTCCGTCTCCTCGTCGGCGTCGCTCATCCTCTCCCACCTATCATCGGAGCACCGCAGCGGCAGCCTCCACCTCCTCACCTCAGAGCTCCAGGCGCTCACGGTCACCTCCAGCCTCCCACGACACCTCCTCGCCCCACCGCCGATCCGACAGATCGAGCCCCAGTCGGCACCACTCCAGGGGCCGCGAGAGGAGTCGTGGTGACAGAGAGAGGAGTCCACCTGCCCAGGAGCGCAGACACGAGCGCAGAGATGGTATCTTTATATTCCTCTGCTATATTTGTCTTGTTTCTCTCTGTTAGATTTGAACGTGAATTTCATTCATGCTTTTTATTTAGCATTATCTTTGTCAGCTGAAACAGCGAGGATGAATGCTCTGAGTGAAGAAAAGAGTGTGGCTCATTTTACACTTGGTTGGGTTATGTTGCAATCAATTAGTTCTTTATTGCTTCCACTTCTGGGCTCAATACAGTATTCCCCTGTCCAGTAAGGTGTTTCAAATTTAAAATAGTCCATTCATCACTTGTTAAGCTGTACGTCTCTTTTTCAAACAGATAGCCGCAGCAAGCGAGAGAAAGACAGTGTCCGTGACGACCGGGACTATGACTCTGAGCAGGTCTCATCCCGAGACACCCGAGATGACAGGGACACCAGAGAGGCCCGTGACCGACGGGACGCTCGCGATCGAGGAAGGGAAACAACTCGAGACTCTCGCGACCACCGAGACAACAGGGACGTAAAGGACTCCAGAGAGAGCAGGACAGAGACCCGGTCCAGTCGAGAGTCTCTGGAGCGACGGGACCGCGAACGGGAACGAGAGAGGGACAGGGAGAAAGAGAGGGACAAGGATAGGGAGCGAGAGAAAGAGCGAGAGAGGGAGAGGTCCGACACCCACAGGAAGGAGGATACGGCCCAGGATGACAGGAGTTATGGGAGAGGTCATGGACGTGAAGATGGAGGGAGAGCTGAAGGAAGGACGGAGAACAGGACAGACAGGACTGAGAGGAACGGACGAGGGAGAGGCCGTGCTAATGAAACATCTGATAAAGGCAAGAACTGACCTCACATTCAGCATTTGTTCCATTTTGTGGCCACAAGACAAAGTTACACTAATAAAATTATTATTAGGTGATGCTCAATGTTCACTAGTGTGTTTCTATGCATTATTTTTTATTAACTCATCTATACTCTCCTTTCTTCTTCTGTCAGGCTCAAACAGA
The DNA here is from genome assembly GCF_017976425.1 of Toxotes jaculatrix. NCBI lineage: Eukaryota > Metazoa > Chordata > Actinopteri > Toxotidae > Toxotes > Toxotes jaculatrix. The sequence continues at coordinate 3,021,463 of NC_054417.1, read as the reverse complement.
AACTCTCGCGGTTCCCAGCTGGAGAGTTCCCATGACAACTGGGAGTCACGGAGCAGTGTGGTGCGCGAGCGGAGCGTGGAGAGAAGCACAGATCGCAGCGCTACCGAAAGAAGCTCTGAGAGGGGCTCAGACCGAGACCGCTATGAGAGTGACAGAAGAGGAGAGCAGGCCCGGGACTCCTCCTACGACAGGAGAGGAGGGCACGGAGAGCGGGATCGCAGAGACAACCGAGAGCGAGGTGGGGTTTTGGGTTTGCTTTATTTTAAGCCTAATAAAATCATCAAAAACCATATAACGTGTACTGTGTGAATGATTTTTACTTTGAATTTCTTTGGCTAAGCTTTTTAACTTTGTTTCCCAGATCAGAGGGCAGTTTCTCCAAACAGACACCAGGGAAGATCAGAGGAGTCTGAGAGGGACGACAGGAGGGAGGAGCGCAGGACTGACAGAGTGGAGGAGAGACGGGACGACAGGACCCGCGACCGGGAGCGAGAGAGAGACCGGGAGAGGGACAGGGAGCGGGAGAGGGAGAAAGAGAAGGACAGAGAGCGAGAGAGGGAGAGGGAAAAGGAGCGAGAGAAGGAGAGGGAGGCTGCTGAGAGGGAGCGGGCCAGGGAGAGAGAGCGGGAGCGGGAACGAGAGAGGGAGAGAGAGCGGGAGAGGGAGCGCGAGCGAGAAAGGGAGCGCGAGGAGCGGGAGAGAGAGAGGGAGAGGAAGGAGCGAGAACGGGAGAGGGAGAGAGAGAGGGAGCAGCGGGAGAGAGAGAGGCAGCGGGAGTGGGAGGAGAGAGAGAGAGGAAGGGAGGAGAGGCGGGACAGGAGAGAGGACACCAGGGAAGACCGGTCTCTTCGAGACACCCGGGACGATCGCAAGACAAGGCATGTATCAACTTTATCTGTTATCTTTTTAGTAGTTTTATCCATGAAAACACAATATCTATAATTCTCCAAACAGCTGTGTCGCCATGAGAGCGTTACTCCACTAATACTGATCTAATATTTATGTGTCTTGCAATAATTGTCCTCTTCTCTTCTCTCTCTCTGTCTTTAGTCGTAAGAGGTCCAGACAGGAGAACAGCCCCAGCCCCCGTTCCTCGCCAAAGCGAGCTACACGGGACCTCAGTCCGGCAGACAGCGATGGCTACAACAGTGCAGAAGACAAAAGTGAGCGCCTGATTGGCCGAGGGCAGGCCAAGCTCCACCCACAGCCCCTCCTCCCCAGCCCAGTGTGTCCGCCACCATCTGACAGTAGGGAAATTCTTTTTGAAAGGACACACTCCTGTTCAATGGGGAATGCACTCATCATATAATGCGCACCTTAGAATGCTCTGTTAACTATTTAAAGTTTTATTTCTCTTTGGTACAGCTTGTAAATTATTATGCCTACGTGTGTTTTTTTGTCTCACACATTCCGGTGTTGGCCGTCCCCAGTATCGGGCAATTAAATTGATGTCAGCGTGAACAGAAATGTACCAAAGTCCAAATAATTCTTCAAAGCAAAGTGCACTAATGTGAAAGGACTAAGTGTAGTTATGTGACTGCTCCATGTGCTCGTACAGGTGGTGATAAGCATCGTCTGCTGAGCCAGGTGGTGCGGCCCCTGGAGCCCTCCTTGCGTTCTCCACCAAGGGCCGCTCCATCTGATGACAAGCTCAGTCACTGGAAGGACGAAGAGCGCAGAGGAGCCGGGGACAAAAGGGAAGCACGCAGCCGCCACGAAGACCTAGAGTCTCGTGGGGAACGCAGCAGAGGAGGCGACAGACGAGGAGATCACCTCTCAGACACCCCATCTGACTCCCGTGGCAGAGGCAGAGACCAGCGAGAATCCACTCCACCTCCTCCTCCTTCAGCCCTCGCTGCTGGCAGCGAAGACAGAGACACCGCTGGCTCCCAGTCCCACGAGGAGGGCAAAAAGAAGACAAAGTCGCAGAGGAAAGGGCTGAAGAAGGGCCGCAAAGACGAGGAGATTAGCGTTGGCAACAGCCTGGCTGCTGTAGGGGACCGTTTCAGCCACGATCCCCCCACTGCTGCCTCTTCAGATGGACCTCCACCCTTACACTCTCCCAGGAAAGTTGCCAAGAAGAAGGCTCTTGACCGAAAGAGAAAACGGTCACCAGAAGGAGATTCTGACATATCCGAGGAGGATACTTCACGTCAGTCACATAGTAAGAGGAAGAGAGGTCCCCGGACACCACCACCCTCGATGAGGCCTGATCACCGCGGTGCTGGAGGCAACACAGAGCCATCTCCGCTGTCCAAAATGGACAACTTCAGTGACTGGTCAGATGAGGAGGTCACAGACCGAGGAGGAGGACCACTGGAAACACAAGCTCCCCTGGCTCCTGCTGAGCCTCTTAGAAGAGGCGGAGGACCCAGGGTGGGCAGGGACAGGGATAGGTGCAATCCCCCACCCATTGCCCCTCTACTCCCCCAGGATCCTCCTATGTTGCTGCAGACTCTGACTCCACAGCCCCTCATGTCCCAGCCCCTGCTCCGCAAACCTCCACCAGAGCAGACACGCAGCAGCAGCATGGGGAGCAACCAGAGCCGCACATCATCCCGACGCCTGCGATCACCCTCTGACGAGTCAGCCCACCGAGAAGACCCCCAGGGTCCACGATCCCGCCGGGGAAGGCTGCAGGGCACCAACTCTCGCGATCGAGAGAGAGAAAGAGAGCGGGAGAGGGAGAGGGAGAGAGAAAGGCCAGCTGTAAATGACCCTCCTGTGGCCGAGAGGAAGTCTCGAATTGACCAGTTGAGGAGAGGAGAGCCCAGTCGCAGCACCTCATCAGGTAAATACACACACAAACATCACAGAATTATAAATAACAATTCTTGTTTGACAACTGTATCAATGAAGAGTAAGATGCTCCCGGCCTGACTTATACCCATCTCTGTCGTCTCACAGACCGGCAGGATTCTCGCAGCCACAGCTCCAGACGCAGCTCTCCTGACTCTGAGAGGCAAACCAGGTCCAGGTCCCGCGCTGGCTCCTACGACAGTCGAGAACGGGAGAGAGACAGAGAGCCGTTTGAGCGGGAACGAGACCGAGACCGAAAGGACCTCCGGCCTCAGCAGCAGCAACAGCAACAGCAGCCCCTGCTCCTCCAACAGCCCCTTCAACAACAAAGAGACTGGGAGCCCGAGCCTAGGGACTGGCCCAGCAGGGGACGAGAGCCCCTGCTCATGCGTCCCGGCCGTGAACCTCTCCTGAGGGAGCGGGACATGAGGGACAGGGAACGCTTACTCCCTGAAGGACTCATCCAGCAGCACGAACGGGAGCGGGAGAGGGACAGTAGAGGTGAAAGAGGCGGCGAGCGAGAGAGGGAAAGGATGATGATGATGGAGCTGCCGCCTCACGGGGATCCCAGGGCTCCAGGACGAGTGGACCTGAGGGGAGAAATGAGAGGAGACCTGCGAGGGGACATGATGAGGCAGGACAGGAGCGACTATGAACCTCTGCTGCCAAGAGAAGCCTTGAGCCCTTCAGAGAGCGAGAAAGCGAGCAACAGTCACCATCTCATGGGAGAGCAACGGGAGCTGGAGAAGGCGGACAGCATCGACGGTGAGAAACTGAAAGCATGTTTGCATCTCTGTCACTTTTTCCCATTTTTTCCAAAATGGACTTAAAGGAATCTGTGTGTACTGTGTTCTCAGGAGACGATGACGGTAAAGAAGACGATGGACAGTCAGTAGCATCTGTGGGAGAGGAGTACGAACCAATCAGCGATGACGAGCTGGATGAAATACTGGCTGATAGCCAGAAAAAAGAGGATCAGCAGGACGATGAAAAAATTACAGGTACCTGAGGAGAATGTACATATAGTTCATCAGCAAGACTTACGTACATATTTCTGTTTTTATACAATAGAACAAATCAGGTGTACCCAGTAAAATTAAACCCCCAATACCACGTCCTGACAGGTCCTTTGGATGTGATCGATGTGGACTGGTCCAGCCTGATGCCCAAACAGAAGCAGGAACCGCGGGCAGCAGGGGCGGCATTGCTCCGGTTCACCCCAGGGGCTGTGCTCCTCAGGGCTGGCATCTCCAAGCGACTTGCTGGGCCCGAGCTCCTGGAGCAAGTCAGAGAGGTGTGCAAGTCTGAGCTGGACGACCCTAAAGGTGAGAGTTTTGACATCACTGAGCCGTAAAATCACATGCGTGATCCAGCTGCCCAAAGCTCACGTTCACCTCCATCTTGCCAGATGCTGACAAGCTGTTCGAGCATGATCTTGGGGCCCTGAACATGGCGGCCCTGAACAGGCGGGTGGAGAGAGCAGGTTTACTGAGCAACCTTGGGCCCTGCTGCAAAGCCCTGTGCGCCCGCAGAGACTTTGCCATCCGTCGGCAGCTGTTGAAAAATGACAAGGTAGATGCCATCCAGTCACTGACTTGCATGTTGTTAGCTATGTACTCAAAAGCTTAGAGTTTCTCTGAGTTGTTCAAAGAAACATGTTTAAAGCTCTTAACTGTCTTTCCTCCTTCCTCAGGGCCTAACCAAGCAGTATCCCACTACCCCTGTAGTGGACAACGAGCTGCTGCAGATGAGCATGCGTCTCTTCAGAAGGACCGTGGCTGGCCAGGCCTCGGCCCCAGAAAGGTCCGACAGTGGCTCGGCACCAGCAGCCGAAGTTGCCGCAGCTGGTAGCAGTAAGCTCAGCGCAGCGCAGCCTGAGGTGTGTGTGTCCTGAAAGAAATGGGCTTAGTGAGTAAAAGACATGCAAGTGAACTCCTCTAAGCCTTCACTTCTTCTAGCCCTCGCTCTTCACCTCTTTCTTTCCCATTTCATTACATACATAGTCTTTTTAGACACAAGAGGAAATAAAGAAAAACAGCAAAATTGTGAATTTCTTAGTTATGCTTTACATGTTTTGGATGATTTGCAAGTGCTGTCCCATAGACTTCTGGACATTCTAGCCTATGGAGGTGTGTAATCGACCGTGTACGAGACATGTAAAACACCTAAAATGACTTCATGTTTTTTTTTTGTGCATTACAGTGTTTTAGATCTGCTTTTTAATTGTCCGTTTCACCTGCCTAATCAAGTTCAGACGACTGTTCTGTTTTCTTATGTTGTGCATTGGTTCCTACAACTGTGCATTAAAATGGTTAGATGTTGATTTTTGTAATGGGTCTTTTGCTTTGTATGAAGTGACTGTCCAGCCTTCAAATAATGTGACACTTGATGTTTTTGTTGCTATTTTTGTTTGCGCCATATCACAAAATACCTGCAGAGCTAATCTATAGCATTTGATGCAGAGAAGTTACTGACCAGCAACACTGAAACTGAACCGTCCTGCCGGGACTTGAACAAACGTTTTGCCTGAATGAGCACTGCCAAACTATTCCTTCACTGAATGTAAGTTGTTACAACTGTTGGACACGTTATTGTTTTTTTGCTTGATGTATTTGTTTTGAATAGTTTGGCAATGTCTCCCTGAAGTGAACTCAAGTGAGTGCAGAGAACACTATAGACTGCAGAATACTTCAACACTGCCATGTGGAATTCCTCTCCTTAACGTTCACCAGCCCACACCATCCAAAAAGGAGCCAAAAATGCTGATAGGAAAAGACACTAGAGTGTTTAGGTAAAAAAAAATGACTGGAGATAATTAATCTGAACTTCACATCTTGTTTCTGTGGTCCAGTGTTTGACCATCCAGAGTCACAATAAAAAGACTTGTACAGGTGGATAAGCTGAAGCTCTGGGATGTGGTTGTATGAAGACTTGAAAAGAGCAGGTTGTGCATGCTGTGAGTGCTGGGACAGAAATTCAACGGACAAACCGTCTTAAGTGTTGCACTGAACAGATTAAGAATGGAAAAAGGCTGTTATAGAACTGGATTCAACGTGACACCTCGTCCCGGCCACGCAACTGTGACTTGAAATCTAAGTGACATTACAGACGTGGAGAGGCTGGGCTCTGATGAAGCCCGCTGTCCTTAAGTCTATGATGTTCAAAGACACTTTTCCTACTCCATGTTTCTTTTTACAAGGTGTGTAAGTAAAGATATTTGGTTTAACTCTGTACTATTATTATTTTTTATTTTTACTGTAAAATAAATGTAGAATGACATCTTTAAATTGTAATGATATTTTGCCAAATAAGGAAAACTGGGGACCTGATGGAATTCAAATGTAGTGCCAGTTTATCAAGATTAAATTGCCATAACGAGCTGTGAAGACAGCCACTAGATGCAGGCTTTTGCATTTTGAGGTAAGTGCTGAGCTTGACATATAATCACAACCTCAAGGGTATGTTGCCTTTATGAATTAGTTTTTTTTTATTGACAGTTCTTACAGTCAGGAAGTGCTCCATCTAGGATCTTTGGCAAGAAAATATATTTTTTTTTCATAATGTTTAAAACTATTTCAAAAGGTGCATATATATATATATATATGTGTGTGTGTGTGTATTTAATAACCAGTTTCTCGGCAGTGTATTTCATTTCCTGTTTAAAAAGCTGTCCTGCTGGAAAAAGCGCTGTATCAACGCTAGGAACCTTGATACGGAGAAGTCACGGTTGTTCTTGACGGGCATCTTATTACAAAGGACCGGTTTCCTTTACCCACAATTCCCGGCTTTTGGTCCGTCCTTCCGACTTCCGTCTCAACTACGAGTCGATGTGAGTATTTTCTTCGGGACTTATATTTGTACAATCTAACGCCATCCTGTGATATTAACGCAGTAATTGGCCGAGCATCACATATAGACATACATATTAGTGTTGTATCGTGTCTCATGTGAGGGTTTTGAGGCGGTTGAACGTCTGGAAAGATGATTAAAAGCGACGAATGTTAGCGCCTCTATTGACTGAGCCGCGGTGGCTTCAGATAGCTATTGAGCTATGCTTGTGCTCGTCCTGTGTGAACCACAAATCGTGTTATTTCGCTTCAGATAAAAAAGCACAGCTCCTTGCTTTTTTGGATTTCTGTTTGCTTCAACATAGGTGCTAATTATTTTAGCTTTCAGCTTGAGGATTACTCAGCAGTGTGTAATAACGTTGCAGCAGCTCAGCGCTGCGTTTTTGCTGTGGTGTAGTAAAATGGTGTCAGGTTGAAGTTTGCAGAAAACTGACTTTCTGTTTGAAATAGCGAGGCTGATCGTGCTGTTTTTCCCTGAGAGGGTCGGTGACAGGAGTGTTTCCTAATACACCCACATGCTCAAACAGTAACGCAAGTCCGTTGTTTGTAGATGGCCCCAACGAAGAAAGGAGAGAAAAAGAAGGGGCGTTCAGCCATCAACGAGGTGGTGACCAGAGAGTACACCATCAATGTCCACAAGCGCATCCATGGAGTGTGAGTACTGAACGCAGTGGCCATGTTTGATCCAGGAGCTTTAATGCAAATCCGTTAGTATGATTATCAACTCCGTCAGTCATTAAAATGTTGACACGTATGGTACATCACATTTCACTGTCCTGAAGTTGTTTACCCAGAGTGATCAAATACTGTGAAATGATGGAACAGGTGTTGGTGTTACTTGCTAAATGATTAAATGTGAGCGCTGGAAGTGATTAACTCTGTCTCCTCGATGCTGTTGTCGCCTTGCAGGGGTTTCAAGAAGAGAGCTCCCCGCGCCATTAAGGAGATCCGCAAGTTCGCCATGAAGGAGATGGGAACTCCAGATGTGCGCATTGACACTCGCCTCAACAAGGCAGTGTGGAGCAAGGGTGTCAGGTGAGAATCTGATTTGTAGTGATTTCCTTCTTTTCGCCGCATGAAGGGCCAACATGGTTTAAGATAATTTAGTTTCAAATTTTACGACAAGCTACGAAGACAAGAAGAAGTAATACTGTCAGTCAGCTTTGGGACACAAGGTTGTGCAGCATGTCCACAGTCTGCGGCCCATTGCTATGTTTATCCTGCTGGTTGTGATGTTCAGTGAAGACGGTAACCGTTGCGTTGTTGTGCAGGAATGTGCCGTACAGGATACGCGTGCGACTGTCCAGGAAGCGTAATGAGGACGAGGACTCCCCCAACAAACTGTACACCCTGGTCACATACGTTCCTGTCACCACATGCAAAGGTAAACATGCTGTTCACAGACTTTGTCATTCAAATACTAAAGCAGTATTATTTGATAGTTGTCTTTTAATATAACACTGTTTTTTTTTTCTCTTCAACAGGTCTGCAGACAGTCAATGTTGATGAAAACTAAATTTGTCCCCTCTGCGAGTGGAATAAATGAAATAAAAGAAGTTCTTGTCTTGTGTCTTTATTTGCAGTCAAGTGAGGTTTTAATTTGGTATATGTCTTAGATTCGGCTTTGTTATAAATGTCAGATGATAGAGAAGTAATGTTATTTAATACTGTACCTATAAAATGACTATAAAAGGCCATTTGCTGATTCCTAGTTTTCCTGCTTTTGCAGGAAGCCAACTGTTGACTTCGACAAAACCAGCGACCCACATACAGATAACTGAGCGATGCACAGCTCATTTCAAATATTCCATCCCAAATGGGTTTTATTTGACTACATGTATATCAGCTATGTTTTTGCAGACATGGTCATATCTCAGTAAAATCACCGTGTCTGCTGTCCTGAACATCCGAACTGCTTTTCACTGTATGGACCTGATGGTGTGTCTCCACCACTTCGGCACCAGGGGGGGCTACTGGTTTCATTAGCAGTCGGATGTTGTGAGGAGCAGGGTCGTAGCAGGCTAGACGCTATGGCATCGTCCAGCATTTTCTCCAGAGTTTGTGCAGCTGTGAAGTTGCTGTAACTCGGGCGGAAGGTGAGGCACAGGAGGGTGGTCCGGAGCTGTGTGGGGTATTTTACATTTTGAATTAACTTCACCGAGAAGGACTAGCGTAGTTCAAGTGGTCTGCTCCATGTCTGGGAGGGATAGGTGTGGCTAGCTGGTAGGCTAACTACGTTATCTGACCAGTTAGCTTGGTTAAATACATGCAACAGCGCAGTAGCTGCTGTGTTTGAATAAGTTAGTCGTAGGTAGCTGACCACAATAAGCTAACAGAAAGCAGTAACGTTAGCTTTCGTCGTTTTGGCCGTATAAGCAAAGCTCGTTTAACTTGACACGCACATAACGGTCGGTGTTAGCTGCGCTTTAACGTGTGGTGATTTGGTTTGTTTACAATAGACATGCTAGTAATAAGCAATAGTGATATCTGAGCCGATGGCTGGTTAGTCCGGCACAGCCTTCGGTCAGCTGTCCGCCTGTGTGTGCAGGTGTGAGCGCCGCTCGGTGTTTCCATGGCCGTCGGCTGATGTGCGAAGCGATGCGGCACCACTGGCTGCTCCTCGGGGCTTGCGGCTGGGTGCTGCTCATCCTCATGTTCGTCAGCAAGTTCATCAGCTTCAGAGCCGTGGATGGTAAGCGGTTGTTTCTTATGTGGATTACTACAGGCTGTCGGTAATCGGGGGTGAAACATGCTCAGCTGCCTCTGGTGTGTTGTTTTCAGACTATGGAGAGAGGGTCGGTGGTCAGAGTTGGACTGTGCCTGGCGCCAAGGTGGTTAAACCCATCCCTGTTTCCAGCCCGGAAAAACCTGTTCCAAAGCCATCAGATCAGGTGATTAATACAGCTGTTTACTGACCACACTCATTCAGTTTTCCTCTGCAATTATGCTGACATATTAAAAAACAAGGCTATAAATAACACTGGTATTGTGTGTCTCAGCCCTCAGCAGCACCTACAGTGGCAGATTGGCAGTCAGTCGCTGACCAGCGAATCGAGCTGCTCTCAACTGTGTGTAAGAACAGCAGCCTCAGGAATCTGACTCACGTCCCCATCAGCAAGTTTGTCCTGGACCGCATCTTTGTCTGCGACAAACACAAGATCTTGTTCTGCCAGACGCCTAAAGTGGGCAACACACAATGGAAGAAGGTCCTCATTGTGCTGAACGGTAAGTGAGGACTGGACGAAGGAAAGTAATAACAATGCACGTTTACTATAATGATGAGAAATGGCTGATGAACACCAGCTGTGATTTTGGGAGGTAGCTGCACACAAACAGGTAAATTGTGACAGTAATGTTTTAGAATTAAATGACACCTAATCTGGGTTTTGTTGTTTCTTTTGCTAATTAAGTTGATGATTTATTGTGCTGTTGGCAGGAGCGTTCTCTGCCGTGGAGGAGATCCCAGAAAACCTTGTTCACGACCATGAGAAAAACGGCCTGCCCCGCCTCTCTTCACTCACTCCACAGGAAATAACTCACAGGTTGGTTTAGAGTCACTGTGATATTTGAGGCTATTAATGAATCCTTTGTAAAGGATGTTATACGTTTTTATGTTGGTCAACAAGAATTTAGAAGTACCCGTTACCTGCTATGATGATACAACTAATAGTGAAAATTTTCATTCTTTCTTTTCCTCAACAGATTAAATACCTACTTTAAGTTTTTCATTGTGAGAGATCCCTTTGAGCGCCTCATTTCTGCATTCAAGGACAAGTTTGTGAAGAACCCACGCTTCGAGCCTTGGTACAAGCATGACATCGCTCCAGCCATCATCCGTAAGTACCGCAAGAGCCACCGTGACAGCAACCTCGCTGCCTCTGGCCTGCACTTTGAGGACTTTGTCCGTTACTTGGGTGACGTAGAGGGTCGTCGCCGCATGGACCGACAGTTTGGTGAGCACATTATTCACTGGGTGACTTATGCAGAGTTGTGCGCTCCATGTGAAATACACTACAGCGTGGTTGGCCACCACGAGACACTGGAGCAAGATGCCCCCCACATCCTCAGAGCAGCGGGCATCGACCAGCTGGTGTCCTACCCGGCCATTCCTCCAGGCATCACCCGCTACAACAGGACCAAGGTGGAGCACTACTTCTCAGGCATCAGCAAGCGAGACATCAGGCGTCTCTACGCACGTTACCAGGGAGACTTCCAGCTGTTTGGTTACCCGAGCCCAGACTTTCTACTGAACTAAAATGATTAACACTGAATAAAAGATATGTTTTCATATAAAATCCTCAACATCTTTGGTTTACTGAGACTGAGGTGTATCGTAGCCGACTGTGTGCCATAAAACTGGCAAACCTGAACGACCTGTATGCAGTAGATGGCACACTGTAATCTCTGTTCTTATTTTAGTCACTTTTGTTGGTATAAGTGACAGGTTGTTGCGATGTTGGCAATGTTAGCAATCACTGAAAAAGTGCTGCCTGATATTCAGATATATAACAGTGCTATAATGGAGACGGGAGCTGGAACTGATGAACGTACAGTCAGCAAACCTATAATATCATGATACAGTGGAGATGGGCTGTGAGTACAGGCAACGCAGTCACATAATGAGTTTCAGCAGTGATAGAAGCTGCACAATTTTCCACTTTATGTGGAAAAAGGTCAATATAAATATCAAATACAGGTACAGCTTAAATGGAGATCACATTTATTATCTTATATTTAATGTTTTTGACTGAATTATATGTCAGAGAGGTGTACTCTGTAATGCCAGGGATGCAGGCCCGTTACCCTGTAATGTAGCTATTATATTGCACTGTATGGATCACCTGTTTCAATGATTCATCCTGTCAGCGAAATCTATGAACAATGCTATGCGTTTTTGACGTTGTGTCAAATGTGTCTTTTCTGTACTTCTTGCTCTCATGCTAGACAAAAGCGATGACAGTCTGTATCAGGGATGCTACAGTTTTTGGACAAAGAGAGTGAAAAGCAAAAATACAACAGACAAACCACATTTTTGTGACCATTTCTCATCGATGTTTTTATGAGCTACAAATCAGCGTTAACTTTTTATATTTTTTACCATTTATTTTTGCTTTATTCAAGGTACATTATTGTCTTGAAAGGCAGTAAATTACTCTTCAAATGTCACAAAATAGCATCAAAGTGGTAAAAAAAATGAACTGAAACACTGAAACGAAGACCCTGGTCATGCTCTGATCCATACTGTAACCATTGTTCTGGTTGCTCTGCCTTGTCGACTCCGTTTATTCAGCTGGGTTGTTGAAAGAAAGTTGGCACTGGACTTTAAAGGATCATTTTTCTATCAGAAATGTACTGTGTAAATGTTCTTAACATGATTTGCAACTCACATTTGTATTACATGTTGCTATTTATAATATTATTAACTTGCTGACTAGTGGCACAAAAAGTGTCTCAGTTGTAAGACAGTACTGCCTCCCTGCAGCCACCCGCTCACCTTTTGGACAGGTGGTTGTGATACAAAGACAACACTAGTTAGTAATAAAGTTCCATGTGAAATAAAAGAACGTGCTCTTTCTATGCTGCTTTCACATTTTGTGAACTGTATATTTAAGGGGACTTCTTGCTGCAATAGTATCACATGTCCACAGGGTGGCAGTAAACCATTTAAATTTTGATTGCTTAGTTACCTCAAACCCTGCTGAACCCTTAGACTGTGTGACCACACAGAGCCATGGGAATAAGGGCAAAACAGTGACTTTATAGCCATGTGTCAGCAGCAAACAGTGAGGAGTGAAAGGAGTGAAAGGGATGAACATTATCAGTGTCATCTGTACAAGCTAACCTGCAACCATCCGTACAAGCAGATAGGTTTAAGATGATTTACAGGAGCTTAAGCGTTAGTTAAGTGTCTAAAGTGTAACCCTGAGTGTTAAGGCTTTGTGCTTACATGCTCGCATGTGTGTGTGTGTCTCCCTGCTGCTAAGTGTCCTCTCTCATCTTGTCCAACTGGTTAGTCCTGCCGCGTCATTTGAATATTGAGTTGAAGTTTGTTTAACCAACAGATCGGCTTTGTCTGTTTGAACGTTTCATTGTGGAGTTGTGATGAATAACTGAGACGCTGCAGCTGAACATTTGTCCTGTTCAGTATTAACATACTGTCTCCTGTTTTGGTATTGTTAGGGCTGTAAAATGCTGGGGATTGCCAGTATGTTTTAAAAAGCCCTTTGATTATTTAACTACTCCAGCATTTATACTATACTACTTAGCGCTATACGTTTGGGTGCACTACTGACAGGCCTTTTAAGAATTCAGCATTCTGTACATTGATTTGCCATGATGGGAAGCTGAGGCTGCAGCTCACGCAGGATACAGTCCTGCTTGGACTGAGCTCTAACACATTTCTCATTATTAAAGACATCATTTCTGTCAGACCCTGAAAACTAATGCTGGCAACTCACCACTGACAAAGTAATGAAAAACATCTTGTGATAAAACATTATTTAGCTGTATATCACTAGTTTAAGAGACCACATGAAGTGAAACGTATCATTTTAAAAGGCAGAATTACACATTTGGCTTCAGTAATGTTGAAATTAAATCATTTTATTTGTTCTTCATGTCCCCAGGCTTCTCCTTAGACTCCACTTTGGAGTCCAATGCTCTAACATACACAACATCAACCCTCAGACTGCTCACTTGCCACACCCATGATTACCAATATTGACACTGAAATCTCACATGCGCATGTCCATGAGGATGCTGTGTGGTGGGGGGGTCCGCTCCTGTCTGCATCCATTTATCTCACCTGCCTCGCTGCATGTATGAATTGTTTATACTCTAATATGGACGTTGATGTTTGAGTCAGGAAACAATAGTGCATTTTTAAAAAAATCCATGCTTGATGTATTAAGGCCCAGCCCTTTTCTTTCGGTGTGGAGCCGACCGGCTTCCTGTGTTTGTGCGGTTCGTTATCAAAGCTGCGTCAAGCTGGACAGAAGCTTGCAGCAGGAAAACGGAAATCAACCAATTTTACCGTGAACATGAGAGGAGTTTAGACTTGTGCACGCTCAGAGGGATAGAACAGCTTCATAACTTCATGTTAATTTCTTTAAATAAAATTTTGAAAGGAGTATGCGGTATTTCCAGTTTTGCTTATTTTTGAGTGTTTCTTCACTCACTCTTTAATGCAAGCAAAGTTTGGTGAGATACATGCCTAAGGCTGGAAGAAAAACAATAGCAATGTTTTATTTTTTTTTTTTAAATTTGCTTTTAATTCCTCTTTCAAAGTCGCGATACGTATCTCAGTTGGAAACAATAAACGCGAGGCTTTTATTTTGAAAGTCTTTAGCGGAAGGCTACCTTTTCGGGCTAGCTTGCCAGCAGTGGCGCAAGCTGGGAGAGAGCGGACAGGGAGCTCGCTGCTGCCACCTCAACATGGAGTAGCGAGACCCCAGCGCTTACTGCTGAGAAGCGGATTCCACAGGGAGGAACACGGCCTGTGTCTCATTTATCCGCCGAAGAGCCCGCAAATGATACAGCGACAAACGGTTTTTTTTTTGTGAACGCACGGGAAAGCACGGCTTTTATTTGAAAGATGGCGAACGACTCTCCAGCTAAAAGTCTAGTAGACATAGACTTGGCTTCATTGCGGGTGAGTGCTGCCGAACCGAGCCGATGTGGTTTATTTATTTTTTTTTGTTGTTGTTTGGCTGTGTTTTATTTCACGCTGCTCGATAAAACACACGTCCCTCTGTACGGCTAATGTGTGCAAGTTTTAACCTGCTCTCCGGCGTCTCTTCTTGTTAGAGCTGAAGTGTTGAAAATGACCGCTGAGCCGTAGCGAGGTGTTGCCAGTGTCTGGTTTTCCTTTGTTCGAGATGCATTTGGCATGTAGGGTAGACCAGGGCGCAACAGCTGGCTCACTGTGGGCAATGTTGTTTATAAATGACACACATTAACATCGTTTTTTTATTTAATCTGAAACGCATTTCTGTCTTTTCCTTTTCAGGATCCAGCTGGGATATTTGAATTGGTGGAGGTAGTTGGAAATGGCACCTATGGACAAGTATACAAGGTTGGTTGGAGGCGCAGTGCATGGCCTGTCCTGTTTTCACAGTGCAGGCTCAGCACAGCCAGTGTTTTTCTTTTCCTTTATCAAGCATGGAAACAAGGGAACTGACATTAAAAGAACAGTTGAGATGTAGATGATAGGGCTATCAGACTACACCGCCCATGGTTAGGCTGAAAGAAACAGAGGTGTAATATTAGAGTTTCTGGTAAGAGCAGTTTGTTTTGGCATCAGTCTGATCAGAGCCTGTTAATTGTTCAGTGTTGCAGTGTGTGTGTGTGTTTGTGTAAAGAGTGAATCAGACAGTCTACAGTCTGATGCATCACCAATCTTACATCACCTGTCTTCCTGAAAAGTAGGTGAGGAGGCAAGGATGGAGAAACAGTATCTGTCAGGAGACTAATCCTGCTGACCTCACCTTTCTGTTTCTGTCTGCAGCTCCTTCATCTTTTTTTTGTTGTTGTTTTTTTTGTTTTTTTACTAAACCAAAAATTCATATCCTGTTTAAATCAGGACTTTTCCAGTTCAGTGGATGGGAATCCCACTCTCTGGGCCATCTGCTCTTGGTGTCGCATTTCTCTGCTGAAAATTAACATTGCGGCTGTTGAAAGACATTTCCAAGGAGGGAGAAGACACAGCAGACGCTCGTGTTGAAGTCAGAGATGAGGTTGTTGTGTTTGGTGGAGGGTTGGCCTTGGGTTGGAAAAGTCATCTGTCCCTGTTTTCTTGTTATTGTTGCAGCTAGGGAGACAGCGGAGGCTCCATTTTGCTGCTTATGTCTTTATATGTTGTGTTAAGATTTGTGCAGCACACATCTGCAGTGGATTGCTAAGCACAGCACAGACTGTTAATAGGCTAGTAGTAGCAGGCTAGCCAAAAAAACATCAATTTGGTTGTTCACTAAGCAGCGAGCTAAGCTGAGTATTTAATTCTAACAGCCCACAGTGCTCCAGTGACCTGCATTCAATCCCCCAGTGCACTGAACTCCCAGGATCCCCCCCCCCCCCCCCCCCCCCCAGCCTCTACTCACAGAGCTAACCCATCTGCATGCGTGTGCTCATATGATCTCCGCACCTGAAGTCAGCCTTGTGCAGTGAAGAGAGAAAGAGCGGATGATTGACATTAGGAAGTGTGATGCTCGCGTGCTATCTTCCCACCAGATGGTTTTGAGCCGGGGCGTATGGGACAGAGAATTACTGCTTCTCCCTCTTTTTGTCCCTTTAATCTCTTCCTCCATTCACTGTCCAGTGTTAATTCTATTTGCGAGCGCTGCTGTGTGGGAATGGAGCTCGTACCAGAGAGGGCTGTCAGATTAGCCTGCAGTTGACACAAAGACACGGTCGTAACAGCCTGTGTGAGATAAGCCAAACTGTCTATAGTGAAGTCGTCGCTTACTGTCGCCTAATACTGAGGCTAGCTTCTGCAGCTTACTGTCGATCAGCTGTCGATCAGTGCGTTGCCTGTCATGTTAACCAGTCGAGCATGTGGCCTGTGAGCATGTGCAGTAGAGGGGGTGGGGGGTGGCTGCAACTGGTAGAAGAGCAGCTGTCCAGTTCCAGACAGAACCTGCCCACCGCTCTCACAAAGCTGAGTTTGTCCCCTCACTCTCTTTGGGTCTCTCGGTCAGTCAGTCAGTTGGATCCACAGAAAGGAGGTGTTTGTCTGCAGGATTTCAAACGCCAACCGACTGAATAATCACAGCAGCCCCCCAACTGAAAACGGGGTGGAGTTTCTTCTCCCTCTGAGGCTTTTTCTGCTTTGTCGAGCACTTGGTCACAGTTTGCAAGGCTCTTTTAAGATAACACAATGTGCCCAGGCTTCTTTACTCTTTGATTTGTGGTGACTTTTGATTCCTTTGAGACGTTTTTTTTTGTTATTTAAGGCAGACTATAGGAAGCTGAATGTAGAATTCAGTGGAGTCAGGTGCATAGGAGCAGTTTTTGCATTCATATCTTGCCTTTGACAGCCTCACAATAAGCTGATCCTAATCTCTGAGTCTTATTACTCATTCTTAAAGATCCCACTGAAAACTGCTGAACGTTTGTCGATACTCAGAATTGGTTTTGAGTTCATTTTGTTCTGTTTAAAAACGGCACCTCGAGGCAGTGAAATGATAAATGCTCGTGCTTCTCGGACCTGTCAGGCAGTGAATGCTGGCTGCGAGTATCTGGTCAGATTTGTCGCCTTGTTCATTTGCCTTTTGATCAAATAGTTCCTGATTTAAATCATAATTTTGGCAATTTTAGGCTGTATTTTATTACACAAACCTGTCGTGTTTAAACATTTATCATCTGAGAACTTTGAGTTCTTTCGTTAAATATGTATTTCTTAAACAAGGCATTTGGGAAAAAACATTATTTTGGTGTTGTTACTCAGCTATTATAAATTTGGCAATAGTACTGAAAAAAACTCAAACAGTATCTACTGTGATGAAGACCTATAAACCTATTTATGTTTGTCTGCTGTGTTGCACTACTTTCAGCTTTTATCCCAGAAAATTAAAGAACGGAGCTGCACTCTAAGACCCGAAATGCCATGTCAAGGTTCTTGTGGCCATGCTGTGCTGCTGGCTCTCCAGCTACGCTCTGTGCCAAGAGGGCAGCCGTTGCCCCTGGAGGGGTGCCAGACTACAGTGAACTTCTGAAAACACAGCACAGCAGAATTTGACTGACGGCCATAATGAAAATTACGTTATAGCTAAAAAGCCCTTTTTTTTTAAATCACTTGACTTTGCTTCAGCCAGCTGGTTGATGGGAATGGAAGCCGGGATCTATAAGCAGATTGAACTCACTTCACCAAAGTGATTAATCAGTTTGTGATCATATACTTGTGCTGAAAACTAATCTATAAAGAGAATTTATTGCGGTATTTCCATATTATTTAGCTTTTTACCAGTAAAATGCTATTGCAGGGTTGCATTTTGAATTCCTTAGCTGCAAGAACTTAATCCCTCCCGTTACACGATGCATGGTGGAGCCTCTCCTCATTACGCGTTATTTTAAAATCATGCATTTGTATCGAGGCTCTGTTAAAGAGCTGCTCTCGCACCGCACAGAGAGATTCTCTCTGAGTTTCTCCCCCTCCCTCGCTCTTTTATCAGTTGGCCCCGGACCAGCTGGCACAGTCGACCAGCTCAGGTGCGTCACTCTGGATATAGGGATTAAAAAAAAGAGAGAGTGATATGATAACATAGAAAAAGACATCATTCCTCAAATTGTGCGTGGTATGCAGGGAAGATTCCCTCTGCTCTACAGAGTGGCCATATATAGTCAGGCCTGAGGCACCAGAGCCCCCACTGACCTGCCTCCCTGCCTGCTATGCATCCACTGGGTGTGCCAAGGCTGTGTCCACCAGTGTTTTCATACTGTCACGTCTCTGTGCTTCATGTGCACACGCGTGTTCATCCAGTGGTTAAAATCTATGGTGAATTGAATCGACTGGATGCAGAGGGATGTCTTTGGTGCGGTGCCAGCACTCACTGACAATCATCAGCAAGGTCATGTGGCTGAAGCTCGGCAGCTCCTCCTCCTCCCAGCTCTCTCCTCCACCCCCCCCCACCCACAACCTTAGGGGCAGCCTCGCCCCTGCCTTCAGGATAAGAAGCTCTGTCCTCAGGGGGTGAGCTACGCCTGACGGGCACACGGGGTGGGAGCTGCTGCCGAAGAGAGAGTGGAACCTCTCATGCAATCTGTTAAATGCCTACCAGTGCCATATGGTGCTGGGCGAGACTGGTGCTTACCTCAGGGCACTGGTTGTCAGTGGTAAATGCAACAAGGTGCTTTGAATGTTTGTTCAAAACTTTAATAAATGGAACATTGTGGGTTTTATAAAACGGGCTGGTGCTGGAATCTTTATACGGTCTGCAAACAAATAAAGCCCCTTTCTGCTGGTCACAGAGGATTAGATGCCATTTGTGGCCCTTGTAGCAGTGGAGGGCCTGCCTGCTTATCTAATGAATGACTTGTATGGGGCTCGTTGGTAAAGGTCCTGGGAGCCTGTGTGCTCATTGGCTGTTTAGCTCCAGGTCAGAATCCGGGGGTGTTGAATGTGTCACCCGTGCGGCAGCGGGGGCCGGGGTCCCGCATTGTGTCACACTCGCTCTCTTCTTCAGTTACTCGCACACTGCGTTAGCATGCAGGCATGTAAGTACATTCATCTGTGCACTTTTTGAATGCTGATGCATTTCTAGCTCACGTTAAAGCGGCGAACGTGAGACACACACACAGACTCCTCGGCTCTTCGTCCTCTCTAGCTCACACAGTGTGCGTCTCTTTTGTCCTCGTCTCTCCCACAGTGACCCTCTCCTTAATGGGTGTCACAAGACCCGCAGCGTCCTCTGACTGGCCATGCCGCCTGAACAAAACTCTCTGTGTTTGCGCCTCTGTGCGCGTGTGTTTGTGTGTGTACATAGCACTATCTGTGTGTAACTCATTGAGCCACCTCATTACCCGAGTGGTGCTGAGATGAGACACAAAGGCCCGGCAGGCGAGACGGTCTCACACTCGTCTTTCTCTGGCGCCTCTTACATTTCCTTAAGATCATCAGAGAGTTAGTTTTCTGAATTTGGTTATTGCCGATTTTTAAAAAAAACCCTTTCACACCCTTCAAGTGTTGTTGAAATGTTGTTAATTAGTGTTTTGTAACGAGGAGAGGCTCCACCATGCATCTTTGATCCCTTACAGCAGCCAAATGCTGCACTCTGATCAATAGCTGTACAGTCACATCAGACTGGGCTCCAGCTCCAGACTCTTATTCAGCTTTTCATGTGCGCTTCCCCTTCGCACTTGTGCATTTTCTCTTGGTCTCGTTCGTCCCCCGTCACAGTTTCCCTCCCCATCTTTCCACTCGCTGTCCGTCTTTTATCCCGTCTCCACTCACATCACCGTTTCTCTCCGTCGGCCTCCTCCTGGAGCGGAGGCAGCAGGGGCTGAGGCTAAGTGTGTGTGTCTGTGTGTGTGAGAGGGAATTGGGTCAGTATGCTGGTATGCAGCAGCCGTATAAAGTGGTAGAGTCCAGGGAGACAGGGGCAAGGCACAGCCCTGGATGTCATGTGCTGCTGCTTACTGCTGATAGATATTTTCTTTCCCCTGCATCCATCTGATATGCGTTGCAGAAGTGTTCATCTGTGTGTGTGAGCACGTCTTAAAATGGTCCTGTGTTTATATGTTTTGAGCTGCTGCATCTGTCCGAAAGCTTCCCGAGGTAGGTAGGTAGGTAGACCTGCCTGTTCATCACCTTCTGTCCACCTGCCTGAAAAACCAAACCGTGGCACCCAGCGGTTCTCTCCCTCCCTCGCCGTGTGAACCAATAATATGAAACCGAGTTTGTTTTGCACTTACATGGGTCGTTAGAAAGCATGTCGCTCTGCTGAAGTACTCTGTTGTGCAGCGGCAGTAGCGGCAGGCGTAGGTTGACCTGGTTAGAAAGCCAGCCAGGGTTTTGAAATAGTCGCTGAGTGTGATTGATCATGCATTAGCGTGAAAGATGTAGGGAGGGAGAGGCTCATTGTGTTCTGCACAATCAGGACGCAGTGGATACGGGCCGTGTAGAAAAGTGTATGGGAAACTGTACTCCCCCTTTGTCCACACTGACTCTGTGGGCAGACCACTAACGATACTGCTGAGCATTACCGCTCGCTTCTGTTAATCCACCCTAAAACACGAATCGCCGGTTTCCCGGCAGCGATCGTGGATGACTGTTTTTAATCTCTGCGCATGACAGATCTGGATCCTGTCCACAAACGGTGAGAGGGTGTGGACGTTGTGACGGCACCTGAAGTGTGTTTTCTTTAACCGGCACAGTTTCTGGTGAAATAATGCTCACTTAATGGGAAAGTTCGGTTTCTGCTCGCCCCTTATGTCAGCACTCAGTTTAATAGAGCAGCCTCGCTTATTGAGTTTCTAGCGTTGAGTGAGATTTCTCCACAGCGTTGTTTATTGAGCCCTCTTAGAACAGAGCATTTTGTTTTAGGGTAGATTTTAACATAATGTCTCTGGCTCTGTAGGCAGTAAGTCAGTCAGTGGTTTAGTGCTGAGCTGGAGAGAGGCCAGCAGCACATCTGGCCATGGTTAAGAGGAGCTGTGATGGAGGAGTGGAGATGGAGGCCAGGGAGGGCTGAGTGATAGCTCGGTGCCTCAGATAACCCCTCCACAGCCACGCCTAGCGGGCTGCTTCAAGGGGCCCTTCAGGGCCGAACCGCAGCCCTCCTGTGACTGAGCCATCCAGGCTCAGGGGTCTGTGTCCCCGGGGCCCAACCACAGAACAAGAGCTGAAACGTCGGCTGATCGGTCGATCGTGAGAAAC
Source organism: Toxotes jaculatrix (assembly GCF_017976425.1). NCBI lineage: Eukaryota > Metazoa > Chordata > Actinopteri > Toxotidae > Toxotes > Toxotes jaculatrix. The sequence continues at coordinate 3,000,445 of NC_054417.1, read as the reverse complement.
TGTAATTGTTGACAGTTTTATCATTGATTTGATTGTTTACGTGGCTTATAAAGGAACATGTCGGTGACATATTGGTTCTATACTACACATTCAACAAACCATATGCAGCATTTCTTTTCTTAAGTCAATTGTGAATGCAGCCAGTTATGCTCAGTGCTCAGTGATTAAATATCCTTGTGAAGGAGAAGAGCATAATTAACCATAATAAGTTAATTATTGTGTCTTAATCCCCTGAAGCTAAGGAGAGCTGGATCCGTGTGGAATCTCAGGTCAGGAGCAGTGTTTTGGAGCCTGGTTTTATATCCTCGTAAGTTTTAAACTCTCAGATGTCAATGTCTGTGTCAGCCTGAAGTTAAGTGAGAAAATAAGCATTTAAGAGAAACTTCAGTTTGTGCTGATTCACATCGTTTGTGCAGCGCAGTGTCAACCCTGAAGTAAGCGCTCAGTGTTTTCTTTATTTCAAGGACAATGGATGAATGGTGGGAGGGGATAAAAGCATGCCAGGGAGCTTGTGTGTGAACCAGGCACTCATCTCATTACTAATGTTGCGTAACCTCGGCTGTTTTGCGGTATCAAAATGCAATAACCTTGTGGCCTAGATAACCCTATCTCCACCCAGAAGCTGAGAGACGTTTGGGTTTATATGACCATAAATCCTTCAGGCTCACAGAGGAGGAATCGTAGCAGAAAACACTGTGCACATTCATATCCTCACCTCCCAGTGTTTATTCCAAAACCAAGTCTTTAAATCATCAATAAACCCAATGTAAACAGACATTTTTGATAGAGTGTCATAGGTTTACACACATTTATCAAGGCGCTGTCAGCTGTAGGATTGTAAGAACTAACAGCTTTGGTTTATCAGCAGCCAAAAAGAGAGATTGACGGCCTTGTTAGAGAGTTATCTGGATCTGATGGCCTCTCCGTGACTACGTCCTCGGATCAAATCAAGCCTCGTCTCTGAGGTTGTCTACACGCTTCCTTGTAGTTACACCTGTGACCCCCAGAGCTGGGGCGTTGGCGTTGGCGCGAGCAGCGAGTGCACGGGGAGCTGTCAGCCATAATGTCAGCGTCCGTGATGTGTTTGCAGTGGAGACCCCTGGGATCAAAGTGAAGAGGATTAAAGGGCATTGTAAAGTGTCCCTCTCCTGTCCAGTGAAGAGAGAGGGCCCCTAAGCCTGCATGGCGTTTATTGTCATAATCCATACAGTTTCAATTGACTATGGAATGCACTGGCTAAGATGATGAAGATGATGATGATGATGGTGGTGGTGTTGGTGTGCGAGTTCATAGACTCAGACTCAGTATCACTGCAGCGTTGTCCCAGGGAAGAAGGGGAATACCCGTACCCATGTGGGCCGGCTCCCAAAAATGTCCCATGTTTTATCTCCCCTCAGAGTTGGGGGTGGGAGGGAGCGTTTCCACAGGCCTCTATTTCGGTCCTTTGTTTATGTAAGGAGTGGCAGTGGGGTGCTAGGAGAGCAGAGGAGTCTGGGAATGTTGGCTCCGTGTGTCTTGGGAATAACATGTTCATCTGTGGTGTGTACTGTACATGATGTATACAGTTGACAACTTTATTTAAGGGAATCTAAATTAATTTAAACGCAGCGTTCATCTGTTTGAGTAGAAATGATCACAGTGGGGGACTGCAACTACCAAATATTCTAATGATCAGTTAATCTGTTGATTTTCTCATTTAAATTAGTTTTTTGTCTATAAAATGTCAGAAAATGTGAAAAATATGCATCAAGGTGATGTCCTCTGACATTTTAATTGATTAATTGCGAAAATAATGTACAGATTAATCTGTAACGTAATAAAAATCATCAACTGCAGACAAATGCAAAGTGACAACCTTATTCAACTTACAGGGAAATACACTGGGATGTATCTAGACTCTGTGCTTCTGGCAGTAACATGTGCACAAGCCTCCTTAGTTCATTAATCATCATCCTGTTGACAGCTAATAAGAGCACAGTGAGTTTGCCATGTGGAGTGTGAACGCTCACCTCTGCTTTGTTTCTTCACAGGGGCGACACGTCAAGACGGGACAGCTGGCTGCCATCAAGGTCATGGACGTCACGGAGGTAAGGCTGACCTACATATTGTTTCAGCTTTGACATCACAGTGCATGCATGTGCAGCCGTCACTCTGCAGAGGCTGCAGAGTCATAAGGAAGTAAAGGCACGCCATAATGCGATATGAAACGCTCTGCTCGACAGAAAATGAAAACCAGTTGCGTTTTCCTGTTCGTGACTAATCTTAAACACAATTAGACAACTCCTCTGCACACGTAACATTTCAGTCGCACTCTGGTTACAGGTTTCACACGAATGCTGTGGTGCATAGTGTTTTTCCGGTCTTTCCAGAGTCACAGATTAGTCATGTCAGGTGTTTCAAAACTTCAAGTGAAGAGGTAGCTGCGCAGCTGTAAGGTTTTTTTCTGCCATTATATTCTAAACACTGGTGTAGTGAAAGTAAGTTAAGTAATCAGATGTGAAAGTTAGACGCTCTGTGGACACAGTGAATCCGGGTATATTTGAATCTTTGCTCTCATTGTCTGGTTAAAATTGAAATCCGTAGACATTCCATCACGTGTGACGTCTTCATGTTTTTGAGAAGAAAAAGCCGTGCTCTTTAACGTGTCCCTCCCCCCGTAATAAACAGCAGGGGCAGGGCAGAGGCAACAGGATGCTTTTGAGTGAAGTGCGTCATTTAGCGGCCAGCAGGCTGCCCTCAGCTGTGGGAGGTCCTGTCTGCAGATGAGAGGAGGCACACAACCACACATGCACATGTGCAGAAACACAAAGCAGAGGGTTTCAGAGTGGCAGTGAAGGCCAGCAGGGCCAGCCACCCACACGGCCATAATAATGATGGAGTTATATGGGCGTAATCACACTGTGTGCACACACACACACGTACAATAACAGGCCTTACTGGTGAATGGGTTCCACTTAGGGCCTTGAGTTCATCTTTTCCCTTGGGGCAAAATCCAAAGTCATCAGCTAAATTGCACCAGTGCCTCACGACGTTGCGCCCCGGCGCTGTGATCATCACGAGCCTGACAGAGGAAAGTGACGCAGCAGCTGATAGCCTGTGTGCCCCGACATGTCTGCTGCCACTCCTCACATACACCTCATGGTGAGTCAGAGTTATACACTCGACTGATTTGTCATGTATAACTAGTATAGAGAGTATTGCCCAACTGTTTCCTGTTCTGTGTGACGTGTGCTAGGTGTGCCTGCTAACTTACAGGCAACAGAGCGTCTGATTAACAGAAAGCAGTTTCCGACAGCCGTCGCCACATATCATTCTGCAGCTGAGCCAGATTTTTATTACCTGCACATTGTTGACGGATGTTATTGTGTGTTGTTGTGTTACCTTGGATGTGTTGTGGCTACATTTTTTGGGGTGTTAGCGTAGACTCTGAACCTTTCAGTTGAACGTACAACCTAATTAAAGCAGAAACAATCGATAGATTAACAAGTAGTTTTTGTAGTAACCTTGTAACCGTTACCTGATGATGGCTGTGTTTTAGTGAGGCTGTGTTAAACTCTCTCCTGGCTGTGGAGCTCATCCACAGGCATGCTGGCCTGTCCAGCGCTACTCTGACCCACATTCTCAAAATCCAAACACTCCGCTCGCCGCCGTACAGGAAGCTAAAAATGCCTTTCTGCGTCGAGGGTCTGTTTTGTTATATATTCAAAGCATTTTCCAATCCTCTGGTATAGAGTTGACCGGACAGTTTGGACAGATAGGGACAGAATTTTTCTATAAAATCATCCGTGACAATTCCAAAAACGTCCACTTAACTTAAAAAAAATATATTTTTTGTTGTCTTTGTATCAGATTAATAACCTCTTGTGTGTGTGTGTGTTATATGTCGACATATTGTTTTGCGCCATCAATTGACTAAAGCTCCACTCCTCCTCGTCTCTGTCTCTCTCCCTCTCTCTGACACACATCACCATATGATTGCGTCTGTCTCTCCCTCACCATGTGACTTGTGGCAGCGAGGCTTTCACAGTCGGGAGTGTGATAATCCAACAGCTGCACAGCAGAAAGGGGGTAGATGAGGAAGGGAGGGTTAGAGTGGGGGGGCGGGTGCACACAACAGAAAGGCTTACGTCAACTCAAACGAGTCATGCAGCAGCAGCGTGGCCGTCTGCATAGACAGATAACTGCCATTTTGCTATAGGTGATGCACAGCACAGAAAACAGTGTGGTAACATGCACACCCAGCATCCCTTTCTCTATGCTTTGGTGCTGTGTAAACCTGGTGATAACTGAAATAAAATCCCTGATAATGTAAAGAGGCAAACCCCCACACTGTAGTGTGCAGTGATAATACTGTACATCCACCCCCACCTTTGGTCTCTGCCCCCCCCCCCCCCCCCCCCCCCCTCTCCTCCCGCTGTACTTTCTATAGGAGAAGCCATGCAACCATAAAGCAAACCACTCGCCGCCACTGCATGTGTTCAATTAGCGTGTCACTGTTAATCACTGTCAAGATGCGGCAGGGAGTTTCGCGCTGCAGCTAGTTGTGACCTTTTGAGAAAGACGTGACGCCGAACGGGTTCACTCCCGTTACTCGCACTAAAGGCCGTCTCCAACAGAGAACAAACACGGCGCGAGAGCTACATCTGGCAGATGGCTTAGTTTTGTTAGACTCCAGAGAAACCCACTGATTTCTCTGTTGAATTCTGTATCTGCATGGCCTTTCCATGATTATCATTTAAGTGATTCTACACCCAGTATACGTGATATTTATTGTTCTTTTTTATTTCCAGCTTTCTTCACAGCTCTAAGCAACTCATGGTCATATTAGTCTGAGCCTCAAGTATATCTGTGGGAGATTTGCCATCAATCTAATGTATATTTACTAACTCACAGTGAGACTCACTCATGCATCACTAATCCCCAAACAAAGGAATCATTTGCCAGTAAATGAGCGACTCGTACTGCTTTGTTAAATAGTCCTGAGACGTGAGTAAGGCTTGGCCAGGCTGAACTAAAACCGCACCAGGGCGTTGCCACATAGCTTGACACTTGCTATGACCCTAAATATGGAAGTGAACTGATTTGGATGTGAAGTGAAATGTCACTCAAGGCCAGATGATGATTAAAGGCCGATGTCCACACAGCGATTATTGTATTTCATCGTTCAGATTTTCCAAAGCGAGGGCAAGCATCCTCCTTTTTAACTTCTGTGTGTGTGTGTGTGTGTTTCCAGGATGAAGAGGAGGAAATTAAACTGGAGATCAATATGCTGAAGAAGTATTCCCACCACAGAAACATAGCCACGTACTATGGTGCTTTCATTAAGAAGAGCCCCCCAGGACACGATGACCAGCTATGGGTAAGTCCTCAAATCCATCCAAGAAATTAAGAGTAAGAAGAAGAATGCAAGAGGAAAATATGCAGCAGCCGTGCTTAGGTTCTACATTTCCTGTTTATTTTTTCTCCCGCACTTTCGGGTATTTTCTCGTCTTCTGATGTTTCATATTTTGTATTTGCTGTGTAGTTGGTGATGGAGTTCTGTGGAGCTGGTTCGATTACGGATCTGGTGAAGAACACCAAGGGGAACCAGCTTAAGGAAGACTGGATCGCCTACATCTCCAGAGAGATCCTCAGAGTGAGATCCTTCTCCTCCTCTCCTCCTCCTCCTCTCCTCCTCCTCTCCTCCTCCTCTCCTCTCCCACTCATGTCCTGTGTCCGTCTCTCCTCCTCAGGGTCTGGCCCACTTACATGCCCATCACGTCATCCACCGTGACATCAAGGGCCAGAACGTCTTGCTGACTGAGAACGCTGAAGTCAAACTGGGTGAGGGCAGCGCAGATCTCGGATCAGTGTTGATCAGTTGTTCTGCTGCTGAATCTACACTTTACACTTACAGTCTGTCCCAGATAAAAAAAAAGCAACTGCCTTGAGATAAATGTGGATAAATCTTTGTTGTCAATCAAAAACGTTTGCCTTAGAGAGAGAGACGAGTCCTGATCCGGTTGATTTACAGCCCCTGAAAACTTGGTATCAGAAAATCAGAGTTAAAGTTCATGGCTTCCATTCAAAAGCCCAGCTAATCTGCTTTTTGGGACTATGTGGGCTGTGGCTTGATAAGATTTCAGTGATAACACCGACAACACAAGCAAACAGCCGACATGCACTGAACTTGATTGTTGTTATAGCGCCTCTAGTTTCCGCAATAGAAAGGACAGGTGAGTTCATGCGTCTGCCAATGTGCTGTGAATTCCTCGTGCATTAGATCCACAGTTTGAGTCCCACACAGGAATTGGGAAACCTGGCCACTAACAATGAAAACAGTAATTACAGAATGTAAATTCATCATTTGACGTCATGAAATTATTAAGAACTTCAAATAATGAATTGTTGTCATGGCGGTAAAGTCAGCTGTGACTGATAACGCTTAAAAATGCCAGCGATTGATTACGATCTGCCCGGCAGGTTTATTCACAGGGAGGAAAGCCGCAGACTTCTGCAGCCCTTCGTCTCCTGAAATGAATTTTAATCAGAGCTTAGTCTAAGAACACGGACGCACAGCACATTGTTGACCCTGGTCACTCTCGTTACTCTCTGCAGTGGACTTTGGTGTGAGTGCTCAGCTGGATCGGACAGTGGGGAGGAGAAACACCTTCATTGGGACTCCGTACTGGATGGCCCCCGAGGTCATCGCGTGTGACGAGAACCCAGACGCTACGTACGATTACAGAGTAAGAGCCTCCAGCAGTCGAAACATGACATTGCGTATTTGTATAAAGCAGGTGCATTGTACCTGTGAATGTCTTGATTTGTCAGAACACGTGTGCCTGTTGTGGTTTTGGTTAACGGGCGTCATCTTCTCTTGCAGAGTGATCTGTGGTCCTGTGGTATCACAGCTATTGAAATGGCTGAAGGAGCCCCACGTGAGTGCCGGTCTTTAGCACTGTTAGTGTTTTCGTGTTGATTCGGTCTCTTAAATTCTTACTGATGCGCGTGTGCCTCTCTTCCTCCAGCTCTCTGTGACATGCACCCCATGCGTGCGCTCTTCCTCATTCCGAGAAACCCTCCTCCTCGGCTCAAATCTAAAAAATGGTGAGTGCCGCTGGGAGAGGATGTTTTCTGTGGGCATGTACGAGTGTTTCCATCCTTTCCAACCTTGTTTTTGCCCTGATAAATCCTTATATATCAAGTTAGCCCATGATATTTTATATATAGATTTCCTACTATTTTGATTTTTATCTCTGACCTCAGACCAGAAGCTTGAGTCCTGAGCTCAGCCTTTCCTCTGTGCTTTGCTGCTGAGCTGAACATCTGTGGTACACCTGCTCTGGCAGACTCAGCCTCTCCTGGCACACTCTGCAGCGCTGCTCTGGATGCAGGCGCTGCAGGGGAAAAAAAAAAAATCGAGCCTTTGACTCTTGATGAATGATGAATTTGGAATTTTAAACACTTTAACGTTTCCTTTAAAAAAAACAGAGCATAACCTATAACATAAGGGTGGATGCTACGTTGTTATAATGCGGTTTTGCTGTTGTCATTTCAGTTTTCAGTTGTGTAATTAAAAGTGAGCCTGACCCTTTAACAGCAGCAGGTGCAGATGATGATGATAATTTCATTGTGCTGCGCCTCATATTTCAGAGGTTTCATGGTGTATATGCAATGAAAGCTTCAATGCTTCCTGTCCATATGCATAAAACTCAATTTAGACCGAGAAACCAGAGGCTGTTGTCATGCGGTGGAGTGTTTCAGAGGCCTGAGAGTTGTTAGGACTGATGGGTAATTTGGAATCAGAGCTTGTTTGCAGAAATGTCTGTTTACTTAGGATCCCTGGATGTGCTCTGTCCTTGTGTGGCTGAAATATTTGTCTGGCTCCCACTGTCTCTTTTTATAATTCACCCTCTCTGTCGTCCCCGCAGGTCCAAAAAGTTTTTCAGTTTCATTGAGAGCTGTCTGGTGAAGAACTACACGCAGCGCCCTCCGACAGAGCAGCTGCTGAAGCACCCCTTCATCCGAGACCAGCCCAACGAGAGGCAAGTCCGTATACAGCTCAAAGACCACATCGACCGGACCAAGAAGAAGAGGGGAGAGAAAGGTGTGTCTCTCTTTCTGTGGGACTAGCACAGAAAATGTCCACTGTGTATAATGCATAATAAGAGCCAGTTTCTGCTGAGTTTACAGGTGTGGTGAGTAGCTCTGAGTGACTAATTCATTTTTCCATGTGCAGATGAGACAGAGTATGAGTACAGTGGCAGCGAAGAGGAGGAAGAGGATCCTCCAGAGCAGGAGGGAGAACCCAGGTGTGATTTTGTAGTCACCGCACTTCATGGAAACGGCTATATCTACTTTTCCGAAGTCTAATCTAACCCCTCTGTCCCCGATTCCTCCCGTCATCCAGCTCCATTGTCAATGTGCCGGGCGAGTCAACTCTGCGCCGAGATTTCATCCGCCTGCAGCAGGAGAACAAGGAGCGGTCGGAGGCGCTTCGCCGCCAGCAGCTCCTCCAGGAGCAGCAGCTCCGGGAGCAAGAGGAGTACAAGCGGCAGCTACTGGCCGAGAGGCAGAAACGCATTGAGCAGCAGAAGGAGCAGAGGAGGCGGCTGGAAGAGGTACGGTGATTTGGTCATCTCCTGGACTGGTGAGAGATCTGGAGAGCTGAGACGGAAATGATGGTTTCGTTGACTTTTGGTTTTGATATTTCTTGGGTACTGTCCCCATAGCAACAGCGACGTGAACGGGAGATGAGGAGGCAGCAGGAGCGTGAGCAGCGCCGCCGTGAGCAAGAGGAGAAGAGGCGTATTGAAGAGATGGATCGTAGACGTAAAGAGGAGGAGGAACGCCGGCGGGCCGAGGACGAGAAGAGAAGGAACGATCGCGAACAGGTCAGCTTTAAAATATTTTTCCTCGGATTGAGGAGTCACCACGGGCGCACTATTCATTTATTTACGAGTTAGATTCCCACCAACCACACTGAGCGTTTTGCTTTGATTGGCAGGAGTACATCAGACGTCAGCTGGAGGAGGAGCAGAGACATCTGGAGATGCTGCAGGAGCAGCTGCTCCGTGAACAGGCCATGCTGCTGGTCAGTCACACACACAGACACACACACACATACACACACACACCACATATCATTTCCACAGTTCATAAACACTGTTTTATTCCTCCTGCCTTAGCTGCCAGTACTTATGCTTGAGCAAGTGTTTTACACAGATCAGGATTACAGTAGCTTCTGCGTCCGAGTTCAGTGAACCACCGAAACTGATCCTTCATGAGTTCATGAGCTCAGTGAATAACTTGGGATGTGTTGTGGGTTAGCGTTTGCGATCCTAATCAAGATTTATAAAGCAGAGCAGGGTGACAGATGACTGTGGGAGTCATCAGGAAAGGCTCCATAACAAATCTTTGTTTTCAGTTAATAGGTGCGTTTCTCTGAGTCACCTTCACAGCTTTGATTTTTTCGATTCAGGAGTAAAGTGGGCAAATGTGGTGACAAATGCTGCTGCCTGTGTCCAGTAAATGCTTTGAAAGATGGCACTGACACTGATTTTTAGTCAGCCTAAAGTTGGTCAGGCCAATGCTCCCGTCTCTTCTCACCACCTTGAATCAACCCCACGCTCTGCAACAGGAGTTCAAGTGGCGGGAGCTCGAGGAGCAGCGCAAGGCCGAGCGACTCCATAAGCGGCTGCAGCAGGAGCAGGCCTACCTGCTGTTGCTCCAGCAGGAATCCAAACAGCAGCCTGGCGACAAGACCAAAGTCCCCTCAGACCACATCAAACCTCCACAGACCTCAACCCTGCCCCCTGACAGAGCCCTTAAGGCAACCCCACAAGCTCAGGTCCTCGGCAGTGTTGTTTCTGTAGCGAGAGGCGCTCACGAGTCCTCCAGAGCCCTTCAGACGATCCCCGCAGACAGCGCTAAATCCCAGGCAGCAGTGCCAGAACACACTGACACTACTGAGACCTCCCCCGGCCCCAGCCCCAGCCCCCCTCAGACTGAAACCCCAACTGACTCCAAACCTCCCCAGGCAGAAAGTTCGGAGCCCGACAGGCCTGCCGAGCCCGTCAGTCATCCTCCTCAGCCTATCAGAGAGGTGAACCTCCTCCTCGGCTCTGCCTACCGCGCTGCCTGCTCTTTCCAGCTTCTTCTTGCTTGTCTTCACGCAGCCTCAGTAACCGTGATGACGGAGGTGGTGCGAGCAACAAATAAGGGTTTTCTTTAGCCCAGACAGTTACATTTAATGTAGTGTTTTGTGTTTTGGATGCTGTGGTCTTCTTCCAAAGCAATAACTAATCTGTTACAACACAGGCTGTCTCAGCCTGGCCCTTTTGAATAAGAGAAGTAGGGGGTACGGCGGAGAATGGGGGGTGGGGGGGACCACAGGCTCGCAACCACTCTTTTTATGTCCTGAATAAAACAGAGCTGTTCTCCTCCACTCTTTCTTGGCACTCGCTCTCACTTGCACTGTTGCTGGTCTCTTTGATTACTAAAACCGTTAGGATGTTTGAAATGCTTTGGGTTTAATTCTCACTTTGAGCAGACTGAGCAAGAGAAAGAGAAATACTCAATTTGTAGGTTTGGAAGAATAAGCTAATAATAAGATTCCAGTTTTGCTTCCATCTTTCTAATCTCGTTTTAAAATAATTTATTTTTATTGTTTTCCACATAAGAATAAAGATGACTCCATAGGCTTTTATTTTCTTTAATGTCCCCATAATTTCACCCTTTTATCTTCGGCCATTTGAGTCCAGTCTCATCAGAAGGAAGGTTTTCTTTTCCTCGGAGAACCACAAGCGTTTGGAATTTCTCTTGATCTTGGATGGCCGACCTGTGAAATTCTTGAGTGTGGTTGTTTTCACTCTGTGTGTGGATTGAGCCATTGCATGTGGCTGGCTGAGGCCCAAACTAACACGCGGTGGACGCCCACGCAGTGTCTCCCGTCACCAACAGACCTGTTCCGTGTCATTAACAACGATCTTTCCCTCCATTTATTATTCAAATTCAAGGATGTATTTGTGTGAAAGAGTCCTGTCTCCACCTCTGTCTGTCCACACATACCTGTGTCTGTACGGCTGCCTCAGATGGGCTTCAAGCATGTGTAATATCACTGTCACCAGATGTCTTTACTGTTGATGTTCTTCAGTCAGATATGAAGGTTTCTGAGTATGAAAACATGGGACTGTCATATTAGAAAATACAAGGAGATTGGAACCATTTGAATCTGGAGCGAAAACTATTTTTAGTTCAGTCACTGAAATATTTCTCCTGACCCTCATCCCGTCTCTGTCCTGTACGATTCCCCCATCCCAGGCCGACGAGCGGTACCGTAAGAACATTCAGGGCTCCCCTCAGATCGCCCCTCCTCCCAAGCAGCCCCCTCTGCCTCCCCGCTCCTCCGAACCCTTCTCCAATGGTGGCTCCTCCTCCGAGGCCTCCGCCATGCACCGGCCCATGGAGCCTCAGGTAACTCCTTCCTCCTCCCTCGTCCTTTTTCCTCTTTCTCCTTCTGCTCTGTTCCTCCCTCACAGCATGTTTTCTCTGAACATCCTAAAAATCCAAAGTGTAAAAACAGCCAGTTGTAGTTTAACTTTTCATGAACTAACATGAGAGTGAAAACAGTTTTGTGGAACTCAAAAATCATTTTATTTCCTGAATTGTTGAACGGAGTGAAACACATCATGTTGTGTGTCGTGTTGTGCTTTGTCTGCTGAATGCATGTGTATTTATCTAAGCACATGTATGTGAACAGCCACACACATCTTCCCTCATGTCTCACTGTGTTGTCTGCTTGTTTCACCCCCCCTCCCCTCCTTCCTCCTCTTCCTCTTCCTCTTGTCCCTCCCTCCTCCCTCACTCCCTAAAAGGTCCAGTGGTCCCACCTGGCTGCTCTAAAAAGCAGCAACAGCGCCGCCCCCTCTCCTCCTCCTCCGCCCGTGGTCTCTCGCTCCCAGTCCTTCAGCGAGCCCGGCGGCGTGACCTCTAGCTTTGCACAACTCCACCTGCGTTCCCAGGACCCCCACCATCACCACCACCACCACCCATCGCCCGCACGCACTGACCCCCAACCCCAACTCCCCCTCCACCACCCTCAGGCCCAGTCTAGGGCCGAACACCAGGCCAGCAGCGAGGAGGTGCCTCCTAAGGTAAGGAGTCGATGAGGGCCGCCCCCTCCCCGTTCCCTCCCTGACCTTGACTCCTCCCTCCCTCATTCACTTCCTCTCATGTCAGTCACTTATCATGCTGCTTCGCCACGGCCTGTCTGTTTGTGTTCGCCTTGTTGTGTTTTTAGATCGGCTGTAATTCAGGTGTTACGCACACATCTGTTGCTGAATATGTAGCTGCCACTCTGTGAAGACCTCCGCTTCTGTGTCCCACAGGTACCAGTGAGGACGACATCCAGGTCTCCGGTACTGTCGCGTCGAGAGTCCCCTCTGCCGTCACAGCCCGGCAACCAGGGTGGACAGAGGAACGCTGGCGGGTGTGTAGAGACCTCTGAAACTTTCTGCATTTGGATTATGTTGTTGTTTCAAAGCTTTTAAGGCAGTTGCATACATTTAAACATCAGGTATTATATAAACATCACTACTGTTGGCAGTAATAACACAGGTGGGCAGGACGTTTGGTTATGTAACAGATGAAATAATACGTTTTTTGCTTTTAGTTAAAATTCCTAAGCAGTTATAATGGTGATGGACTGTGATCTGTGCTTGTTAATGAGACTCTGCTCCTCGTGGCAGTAATGTGGAGCAGCGCCCGCTGTGGGACCGGGTGGAGAAGCTGCAGCCTCGGCCAGGCAGTGGCAGCTCCTCCGGCTCTTCCAACTCCAGCTCCCAGGCCAGTCCTGGGGACCGCTTCAGGCCACGCTGTGAGTCCCCCGGTACTGTCCACAGCTACATCACTCCTATACGATGCCGTGCTATCTTCTCATGCTCTGTTAAATCCTGTGCTGTTTCTGTATGGGCACAGGTCCTTTCAGAGCCAGCTCTCCTGGCCCAGTCCTGTTTCCCCTCACTGACGCTGCTTCCCTTTTGTTCTCTCAAAGCTTCCTCCAAATCTGAAGGATCTCCTCTCCAGCGGCCTGAAAATGTTCCCAAAAAACAAGATGAAAAGAACCTGGCCAGGCCGACTCGACCGGCTGTAAGTCCACTGTTTCCAGAGTGCTGGTTAAGATGGTTTGATGCTGAATAGGTGAAAACTGTTTTTTTTCTCCCACTTGTGTTTTTCTCTGTTTTCTACCACTCTAACTATTCATCCACCTGATGTGTGCTACATCTCATGAATCCAATGGGGAACCTCTTAGGGTGATGTGGTAAGCCTGTTAAATGAGACTGTATGATCACACCTGTGCTATGCTTGCACCATCGCCCCACTCATTGCATTACGCGCTAAAGTCTTGTGATAAAAGACCCATTCCTCCTTTGTGAGGATTAACGCAGTGATTATTTTTAGTTCTGTCCCTGGTTCCCGTCCCTTCTGCCTGTGATGTGATCGCCTTCTGCTGGCGTCTGTCCTCATGCCTGCACAGCTCTCTCTGAGTTTGTTTGTCATCGGGGGGAAAAAAAACACCGCACACGGCACCAGATGGGTTAAACCCTCTGCGGCAGCTTCCTGAGCCTGGATTTGAATGCGACCACATTTGAATGCAGACACACACACCACCCCCCCCTGTCCCCCCCGTCCCCTTGTGCTTGTCAGAATGGCTCCTAATCTCACCTGGCTTTGTTGCTGGATAAACTGTGGCCCATTTGCTTTGCTGAACATGTCGGGGGAATATCCCTCCTCCCCTTCCTGCTTGTCACTGACCTTACAAGACAACATTAGCAAGCGTGCACAAGGGAAAACAAGCAGAGGGCAGCGTGAGTACAGTACTAAGGAGCAACATTAATTTAGGACTCAGAAAATGATTTTATTATTTGATTTTTTCCACCAAATCCAGCTAAAAATATACAATACAAAAACACTTAGGTGGGAACAGTTATCTACTGTATCTACCAGGAGATGTGAGACTGTAGGCACATCTGAGTTGAATAAAAAAAAAAAAAAAGGAAATATGAAGTGACGAGGGATGACCTCACAATCACGTCTGCACTTCTCTAAGACTTCGTTACTGTTCCTCTCAGGACCTGACCGCTCTGGCCAAGGAGCTCCGTGCCGTAGATGACGTGCGGCCTCCCCACAAGGTCACAGACTACTCCTCCTCAAGCGAGGAGTCTGGCACCACCGACGAGGAGGACGACGAGGAGGTGGACCAGGAGGCCGGAGAAGAGTCCACTTCAGGAGCCGAGGACTCCAGAGCCGGGTAGGTGGAAGTGATGATGTTGTCCGCGTCGTCTGTTGCATTGCTCGGGATATTTTCTAGTCACACATTATTAAAAAGATGATACTGCATTGTCAGAGCCATCAAAGTGGTGCATGGCGTTTCTGCATGACTGTTAACACTGGTCTGGTTATGGACATCAGATATTCCCATGGCTTCTGCAGGAGGGTGAGTAACGGGGAGACGGAGTCCGCTAACACCATGCTGGTCGAAGACTCGGAGAGCGACCAAGCCACTACGCCCTCCAAGGACGGCACGCTGGTCATCAGACAGGTAAGAGGAAGAGAGACGTCCCACTTCCTGGGACTGCGACGTCAAGAGTTCTTGTTCAGTTATTCTACTTATGTTGTTAGAAATGTCATTTTTCTTTGTCCAGTGTCACCATCAGCAAATTCTGCACCATTTTTCTTTTTTTACATGTTTTAAATTTCAGTCGGTGCTTTTCATTGTTCACGCACAGATGGGGAATCTAATACGTCAGATTGTTATGAGTTGAATTGGTCCCCTAAGATGAATTTAAAGAGTATATTGTGTGTAATGTCTGGATGAGAGGATCTCGTTGTGGAGTAAATCGTGATATGAAGCAGCAGACCAGCAGTCAAACGTACAGCTCCTCCTTCTCTCCACCTGCTTGCTCGAGCCCAAGTGTGCCTGTTCTTGCTTCCAGAGCACCGTTGACATAAAGCATTTGGTCAGTCTCTCATCCTCCTCCTCCTCCTCCTCTCCCTCGGCTGGCTCTGGTCATGGCCACGGCCAGCCCCAGCCCGGCCACAGCCTCCCAGAGAAAAATGGCTTTATCAGCCGTGGACACCACCTACCAGACCTTATCCAGCAGAGCCATCTCTCCCCTTCCTCTTCCACAACCATCTCTTCCTCCTCCTCCTCCTCTTCCTCCTTCCCCTCATCATCTAGCCATGCCAGTCCTGCCATGTCCCCACAGAACCCTCTGGACAAGCTCACTGCCATAGAGGTATGTCACCCTCACATCACAGAGACAAACGACTGAGGAATGGACGGTTGCAGGTGGACAGGCTGAGACATTCAGCAGATTTGTTTTAATGTGTTTATCCAGCTTGAGTCCAAGACTGTAAAGGATTTCTGACTGTGGGGTTTAGAAGAAGACACTGCTAATGTCTTTGTATTGCCGTCCTCTCTCTGGACATGAAGCTGGGTGAAATACATGTATTTGCAAATGCTGTTTTCTCTCGTCATTTTAAAGAGGTTTGGATAATGTCGACCTCTAAGTCTGTTCATACCCACCGTCCAGTCCTTGAGCGTTGGTCTGAACCTCTCTGCACCCTATCCTGCCCCCCCACCACACCCCACCCACCCCTCTCTGTCCTCCTGGCTTCACTCTGGCTCTCCTCTGCTCCCTTCTGGCTTGGCTGACACATGGTTTGAGTCTTCTGAGTGGCTGCAACCTCCCTCCCTCCCTCCTGCACTTCGCTGCGTTGCACTGTGTCTCTGCTAAAACTGCTGCCTCCTGGTGGTAGAACGTGGAGGGTACTAAAACCGGAGCTTCTTGGGGTGAACGGCAAACCAGCATTTCCTAGCAGGGCATCACAATACAGCCACTTTAAGTGGTTGTAGCAGTGGTGGCTGATGGTGTGACTGGTGTCATGCTTTGCAGCACCAGCTTGTAGAAGTGAAATGAAGATATTTCCATTTTTAGAGCGTAATTCTACAAATATGAGCGACCTGCTTACAGAACCGAAATCACATTTATATTTATTTTTAATGACGATTATAGATAACTGCCTCTGTTGTGGTGTGACACATAACTTTGTCACAAACAGCAGGCATCGTGGGTGGTGGATTTACGATTCTCCTCTGTCTGTGCTTTACTGGGAGCAGCTTTTTTCCTCCTAACAACTCACAGCAGCCCGTGTTTGGATCATTTCTCATTTCCCTCAACACATTTCTCCTGGTTTCACATGTTGTTTTTCCTCTGTAACGTTTCTGTCCGTGCTTCCAAACAACTAACAGAACTGCACGTTGTCCTTTTCATTTGATTTGTTGCAAACTTGAATTTCATCGCCAGTTTTCTATTTCCAATGTAGTTTGATTGAACACAGTTAAGCTGAATGCTGTTTTATGAGCCCCCAGAGGCAGAGCTGTAATTCATGTGAGGGGGCCTGTTGCTATTGTAGTTTAAATCAACATTCATTTTACAAAACACAGATACAGACTGGACCAAAGGCTTAATACAGAATCTGTCTCTTGTCTGTGTTAAAGGTAACCTGTTTGGGAAATACTCTGAAACCTCTATTTTCTGAATGTCTCTTAAATCTTTCTCAGTCCCAGTCAGAGAGCAACTCCATGTCCAAACACAAGTCTTCCTCTTCTTTCACTCCCTTCATCGACCCACGCCTTCTCCAGATCTCTCCATCCAGCGGCAGCTCCCTCAACAACATGGGTAATTAAAAACCGTGAAGCCACTTCGATTCCCTGATGACACAAGGATGCATTTTTATCTTTGAGGGAGCTTTTTTTTTTATTTATTTTTTTTTTATGAGCAATAGCTTCTCTCCCTCACATTGATAAAGAAATGATGTTGAAACATTTCAGTGTTGTGCAAGTGAATGTCTGGAGCAAAGTTGCATGTATTTTCTATTAGAAAGTGTCGAGTGATGAGATGGATGATGTGTTGAAATCAGGCACCTTTATGTTCATAAATCATTTGATTCCTTTGGGGAATCCTGCCTGACACGTACCACCTCTGTCCCCCTCCAGCTGGAATTGGACATGACGGACGGCTGGCGGACCCGCTGAGGTCCGACCCCTCCCGGAAAGGCTCAGTGGTCAATGTCAACCCCGTCAACACGCGTCCGCCTAGCGACACGCCAGAGATACGCAAGTACAAGAAGAGGTTCAACTCTGAGATCCTGTGTGCTGCACTCTGGGGTAAGTGTGTCAACATGCGACATGGTAGACACACAACCACCGGGACTTTTACTTATGTTTGCGTGTATGTCCGCGACTGTCCCAGGGGTCAACCTGCTGGTGGGGACGGAGAGCGGTCTGATGCTGCTGGACCGAAGCGGTCAGGGGAAGGTCTACCCGCTGATCAACCGACGGCGCATCCAACAGATGGACGTCCTGGAGGGACTCAATGTCCTGGTCACCATATCAGGTGCAGTACATTTGCTGCTTTCGGCGACTGAACACAAATATTATTTTTTAAACGTATTTGCAGTCATGTGGAAGTTGTGATGGAGGTATGAAGGGATAAGGTGGGTGGTTTTATTTTAATTTATTTATTAACTCCCCGTCCTGCAGGTAAAAAGAACAAGCTGAGGGTGTATTACCTGTCGTGGCTCAGAAACAAGATTTTGCACAACGACCCTGAGGTGGAGAAGAAGCAGGGTTGGGTCAACGTGGGCGACCTGGAGGGCTGCGTCCACTACAAAGTCGGTATGTTTCCTTATCCGTCAAGGATCCTTAAACCTGGAGTGAAGAATATGAGAGGTTTAAAGCTCACCACGAGCTGCAGTTTAGGTGATACTGTCGCTCTCGACTGACTCACTTCTCCTCTTCATTCCAGTGAAGTATGAGAGGATTAAGTTCTTGGTGCTGGCCTTGAAGAATTCTGTGGAGGTGTATGCTTGGGCCCCCAAACCCTACCACAAATTCATGGCCTTTAAGGTGAGTGTGGGTGGAATGACTGAGGACTGTTTTTACTCGTTGCTTCTGCTCTAGTTGACCTGACTCATTTGTTCGTGTTCGGTTTTAGTCTTTCGGTGACCTGGTGCACAAGCCTCTGCTGGTCGACCTGACGGTGGAGGAGGGTCAGAGGTTAAAGGTCATCTATGGCTCCTGCTCAGGCTTCCACGCTGTGGATGTGGACTCCGGTGCTGTCTACGACATCTACCTGCCCACACATGTACGTCGTGAGCCGAGAGTCTGATCCTACCTTGGTTTTTTGTTTTGTTTTGTTTTTCTTGCTTCTTACTCTCTGTACACTTTTTACTTTTCCCCTCAGATCCAGACCAGCATTCAGTGCCATGCCATCATCATCTTGCCCAACACCGACGGGATCGAGCTGCTGGTGTGTTACGAGGACGAGGGCGTCTACGTCAACACCTATGGACGCATCACCAAGGATGTGGTGCTGCAGTGGGGAGAAATGCCAACTTCAGTGGGTAAGTGGGGCAAGTAGACTCAGTTTGACTATTGTCTGTTTGTCACTGTGCACCATCAGTGGTTGCTACGGAAACTGTGGAGCCTCTGAAAACTCCGCCTTGTGTTTGTGCAGCCTACATTAGGTCAAACCAGATCATGGGCTGGGGTGAGAAGGCCATAGAGATCCGCTCCGTGGAGACGGGACACCTGGACGGCGTCTTCATGCATAAGAGGGCCCAGAGACTCAAGTTCCTATGTGAGAGGAATGACAAGGTGAGGGTGTTCCTTTATTATTATGTTTTTAATGTTTAGTTTTATCTTTTTATTTGGATTTTCTTTCGGTCTTTCTTTCCTTCTGACCTTCTGCACTTATAAATCACAGTTACAAAGAAAGCTTGAATATCAGCCTTTACCTCCGTCACTTCAGCCTGCTTCATCAGAAATGTCACCACCTCTGTCCCCCGTCTGTCCCCGTCAGGTCTTCTTCGCCTCTGTGCGCCCCGGAGGTGCCAGCCAGGTGTACTTCATGACCCTGGGACGCTCCTCCCTCATGAGCTGGTAGTCGACATCCCCCACAACCCCGGGCCGTCACGATGACCGTACCTACGCAGCGACCAACAGATGACGATTGTGACTATGACCAACGACGATGAAGAAGAGAACAGCCTTGAGCCTGAGCCGGCTTTCTCTCACCTGCTCGGGCAGACAAACAACGGATTGGACTGTAATCATGAAAAGCAGCGAGGGATGGTTGTGTGTGTTTGGGGGCGGGAAGGTGTGTGCACTGTCACGAATCCACTGAGTGTACTAGTAAACTATTTTACGACAACAGAACCCCCCCACCCCACGAGCCTCCAGGTTCTTCTCACCCCAGCCTTGTTGCCCAACCTTTGAGCTGAACCCACTGCTCCTCTTTCCTCTGCGGGACGTGGGATCTGTTGCCTGTTGATGGTAAATCTTTATGTGTCATAGTAAAACTTTGCATCATGTGTGTGTGTTTGTGTGAATGGAGGAAACACTGAGCATGTGTACGAATGACTAGGTGTGTTTGTCTGAAGGGGACGATGAGAGGCTAAGCGCGAGCAGCGTACACACACTTTGAGTTTAGCTGTTTGTGGCTGTGTTTAGTCCAGGTTTTGTTCGGGGCAGAACATCTCCCTAAATGTTCCCTCTGCGATGGATTTCCACGTCAAGCATGTCATTAAACACCGCTTCACAGTCACCGTTTTAACAGTAACAGTGCTTGACTTGTAAATCTGCCTCTGTGTCTTCACTTTTTTGCCTTCTCCTCCTTAAAGTGAAGATTTTTTTTAAGGGACCTTCTTGATAAATCCATCAGAAACAGGGTACTGGACATGCTAACTACATCAACCTCACGGGCTTTAGACTCTCCCGGGTTTAACCGACACTTTCTCAACCTTTACCACATTGCCTCACGTACTGTAGGTTATGTCAGACAGAGGTAGCCCTGTCTATGACAGCATGTGTGCTTTGGTGTTATTAACAAAATTAGCCCCCCAGTTTTTAATACACTGTATGTTTTGTATGTGACTTGCTGCACATGAATGAAGCATAAGAACACAGGACACACGTGTAGATGAGATTTAAAGGAAGAATCCACCCTGTTCATCGTCAGTCTGTGAAATATTTCAGGGCCTTCTGGGAGCTGTTGTGTTGCAGTGTCTCCGGTCAGCAGGATTTTCCTTCATCCTCTTTTGTCGACCACCACACAGCAGATTAGACCCAGAAATGTGAGGTTCATTACCAGTCGCTGTTTTTGTTTTGTTTGTTTTTTTCTGTTTTTTTTTTTTTTGTTGCTGTTGTCAGGTGGATTTTTCCTTCTAACATCAGTCATAAGTAGGGCTAGGATAAACTGTGAATTAGACAGAATTAGCAGGTGGCCATTAACGTAGCATGGAGGCCAGCGGGCAGAAGTGACACTAAGGGAATGAAGGCAGTGAGCGTAGATGTCACATAAGTGGGTTGAGAAGAAGCTTTGAACGTCACACTCCACAGAGAGGAGGAAACCACGACCAGCTGATGGTCCTCCATCTGCACGGTGCAGCTCCATCAGCTCCAGCTCTGTAGTAAAGAGACTTTAGCTAAACGGTTGCCTTAGAAGTTTTCTCAAGCGGATAAACACTGCTCAGAGTCCTCTGTGAAGACCGAAGACATTAGGATTTTGTGTGTTGTAGGAGCATTTTAGTGTGAACCAGCCATGTGAGTCAATATTGGACCTCTTTCTTTTTTTTGTTTTTGTTTTTTCCTTCAGACAGGCAGTTAGTTTATACAGCCCAGGATCAAAGAGACAGATACACAACTTTAACTGGACCATTACTCCATCCCACAATGGTATTTTACATCTTCAGTTTATTTTTTCTTCCTCACTCATCCCCTGAAACCTGAATAACTGTGCGTACGTATGAATGAGAAAACCTGATGACGGGACTCAGATCTGCAAGGTTACACTCGCATCGCGTGAACCCGACTCTTTGGTCCTGCTCTCAGTCAGGGCGGTGCCTTCACTGTCTTCAGGAGGGACCTGCTGAGAGCTGCAGAACATGGGAATGAGATGCTTTCACTGTCTGATCATCTGTGAAAAGCAAGGAAGGGAAAAAATAACACGTTCTAATAGCAGTGTTACAAAACCACTTCAGACAGCGTGAACTAAGCCGCATATTTTTTATCTTGGACTTAGTTTTTAGTCTTGTTTCTGCAATTTTTATTATGTAACCCCTCAGATAAGTATGCGACTGCAGTGGTTTTTAAATTGTAATGCACACCTTACGTTGAAAATGTTTACAGAAGCAGTTGTTTTGTTAAACCAATGTGCATCAATATGAATATTTATGGTTTATTTTGAGAGCAGTTTTTTTCCCCGTTTTGTATTTTGTATTATTCCCTTTTTGTACTATCATTTAGATGTTTGTGTACAGGAATAATCGACTTTTGCTCACGTTATGAACTACGCAAGTCCAGAGTGTGATTTTACTGATTCCTCTACATCCTGCATAGTGCAGTGTGGCCCTGGCTGTGTGGCAGCGTGGATCAAAGGTGTTCTACCTGCCAGGTGACATGTTTCCCCTAAAACGTCTCTCTGCCATGCCTCTCTAATTTATGTCCTCTCTGTGTGTACTATGGGAATTACTGTATTTTCCTGAAGGTCTCTTTTTTTCCATTGAATAAAATCAGAAGTAATTTACAGTGTGCTGTCATTCTTTGTAATAGTTGTCCTAACAAAAGTTGATTAACTCCAAATGCTGGAACCATAACTCTGCTCTGTGTCTAATTTATTGCACTACCAATGCCAACATTTTGAGAAATGTCCTCATTAAAAAGACAGATACGTTCCAGACTTGGAAAAGTTAAGGAGGAGTCTGGAAGCCAAATATTTGGGGGAAATTAAAGGACACATACCAGTAAGATGCAGTGTGATCAGAATAAAATCTTAATACAATAAAAAATACAGTGTTTTAAACTGAGTTGTAGTAAAGTATAAAGTAGAGAAATACTCGTGTACCTAAAATCGATATGACTTGAGGACAAGGTCAGATTTCTCTAGTCCTGAAGTTATATAAAAAACACACTGAAGAACAGCCTTCTGCCCGCAATACCATCAAATCTTTATTTAAACGCAGTTAAAAAAAAACAAACAAAAAAAGAAAATGTACTTTCCTCTCTGTACCACAAGGCGGCGCCTTTGCTCACCTGGCCCCTCCCACCAGTGATACAGCACGGTAGAGTTTCCTGTTTGGGACGAAAAAACATTTTTAAGTTATGGAAGCTGAATATTTAACGTCGGGGTGATATTATATCACAGACCAAACAAAGGTACGATGTGCATGTGTATACTTACAAGTACACACATTGTGAAGACATCAGTTTCCACGCGGAACACACTTTGTTTCTCACTTCACTGCTCTTCTGCTCTTATTTTGAAACACACCGGAAGCGGAAGTTTCCAGGTGACTCGCTGCAGCCTGACGTAGCCCGACTGGGTCACGCTGCAATCCGACCGGATGTTTTGCGTCGCCAGTATGTGATGGGATTGTTTGTTCGTCTTCTTTTCGGTCTCAAAGCTGATCGTGCGGCTCCGGCGGCGGCCCAGACCGGGTGAGTACCTGCGCAACGCCGTATGGGAGCGGACCGGTCCTCCGCAGGAGCTGCGGGACGGCGTGGGGGAAAGCTGCAGGGAGGTCGTGACGGCGTTTGGTTTGCAGTGACCGTGCACGCCTCTGCGCGCTCCCCCTAATATCTATACTGTAGTCGGTGTGGATTACAGCCGCTTCAACAGGCTGGACGGGGACGCTGCTGCGCCGTTTGTCACTTTGTTGACTGGAAATGTTGTTAAGAGATGCCGGAGGAGAGGCGGTTTGTTTGCTCAGGAGGGAGGCCGGAGCCAAACACACGCTCCCACTAGTTATCGGTTCTCTGTTGGATTCACGGAGGGACAGGGAGACAGTGGACTCTCTGTGGGTCTTTTTTTTTTTACACCTGTCTCATGCTTCTTTGCCTGTCCTCTGTCTGACAGTTGTGTATTTGCTGCACAGAGGTTATTGGTGGTTTCCCTGAAGCCCTGATCAGTCCAGGGGTTTGGGGGAGGGCGGGGTGAGCAGGAGCCCCAGCAGCTGTCTGCACTCCCCAATCAGACTTTAGCCCATTTTGCTGCATGTTTTTTAAAAAGTGTGGTCTGGAGAGGTGTTTCCTATCAAAGGCCTTTTAAATTGCAAATGTCAAAGGTTCATTTAAGTCAAATAAGCCAGTGTCTCACTTACGGCACAGAATTTTATCACAGATGGCAAAGTTTAAAAGTCCCTTGTTGTGTTATTGTGGTTTTAAACCTCTGAATGTGATCTGAGGGCCGCGGCGGTGGCGTTTCGGGCCCTTGGCTCTTCACAAAGGCTTCATTTGCTTAGTTTTCCATGGTGTAAGTTGTGATTTGAATGAGCAGCTTGAGCCCGAGCTGGTGAGCGCTGCCATGATCTTCTGACTGAATCTATACTGGCTGGTTTGGTTGGTGTTGTCAGTGCAGGGGTCAGAGGAGAGGTCAGAGGGGTCATGAGGGCAGAGGGCCCCCTTCTGTTGCTTAGACCGTGGTTGTTGTTGTTTATGCACATCTTTTTTTTGTATTTATTGTAATCTCTCCTGTGTACTGTGAATCTGTGTTCTGTTTAATAAACGATCAGTGGCTGAAGTATCTGTCGGTGACTGGCTGTCATGAGTCTGCACAGGGAAAAAGGATCATCCTGTTGTCGTGGCAGTTGTTGGGAGCGGCACACACCTGTCTGTTGTGACAGCTGGTCTGCAGAGTGCTCCTCTGTGTGTGTGTGTGTGCGCGTGTGTGTGGATACAGTGCAGTTGGTCAGCTGCTGTATCTCCCCTCACCACCGTTATCTGCTGACTCAGAGCGCATTCTTATTTAATCAGGCAGTTGTTTTCCTGTTGAGCCACAAAGCTGAAAGCACCCTTATTTTATTTGGCGAGTCGACTGAGAACACACACACACACACACACACACACACACACTGTGGCCTGCTCTCTGTTGCT
The DNA here is from genome assembly GCF_017976425.1 of Toxotes jaculatrix. Taxonomy (NCBI): domain Eukaryota; kingdom Metazoa; phylum Chordata; class Actinopteri; family Toxotidae; genus Toxotes; species Toxotes jaculatrix. The sequence continues at coordinate 2,976,465 of NC_054417.1, read as the reverse complement.
CTTGATAGCATGGACGTTTGTCTTCATCTTGTCAAGTGAATGTTTCTGTTGGCACTGATGTTTTTCCATGTCAGGCCATTGGATCACTTTAACCGGCTTCTGGCTGTTCTCCTTTATACGTCCCTTACAGGTGATAACGCAGAATAAGGCCGGAGCTACATACTGTGTGCACATTATCACCAGTAGCCTCCTTTAATACAGTTGTGTTGCACTGAAGTGACCAACAGAACAGGTTCAGTCCAAACTTTTTCCACCTTGGCTCAGTGCCCTGATGTAGCTCATCCTCTGTCCTTTGTGTGTTTAGTGGAGTGCTCCTGGCTTTGCAGCTTGTGTAGCTGTGTACTCTTTAACATGCATTTGCATGTTGGTGGTGGCACTGGTGCAAAAGCACACATGCATAGTTGTGTTACTTTGGAATTCATATAATGTCGATGTGGTCGTGTTATTTTTATAGATTTATTCAAATTCTGGATGTTTGTGCGCGGGCTGCTCAGACACATGAAAGACAGAGAGGCAAAGATTTGTGTTTCCGAGTCATCTGCCCTAAGTGTGCCCCAACAATGAGGGACAGGTCCCCTCCTCATACTCATCTGGACATAAAACTTTGTGAAGTTGCCCCCCCCCCTCGCCCTTTTTCTCTTTCAGCCCAGCCACACTCTCCTCTTTCCTCTTGCACTCTCTTAAAGGCCACGCTGGTCTTTCACCCAGCCTCGGTCCTTTCTTCTGGTTTGAGCCCCCTCCACTACCACCCCCCCCCCCCCCCCCCGGCCCAAGACAAAGGGAGAAGAGTGACTGTGGTGCTCTGTAGCCAGGTGTTCCCTATTGCTGCCCCGGGCCGTAATAGCACCAGCCCTCACACTGCAGCTGCCCTCCCCAGCCTCCCATTGTGTAGCTCTATTGTTCAGCCGCCCACCCCTCGTTGATTCATCGGCCACACAGGGGTAGCCCTTTCAGACTGAGGAGAGGAGTGTGTGTGTCTGTGTGTGTGTGTGCTGGTGCACGTTGAGTACGCGTGCCTTGGGGAAACTGGGTGTTGCAGGCATTTGCCCACAGCCACTCCCCTCCTCCTCCTCCTCCCCCCTTGTCTCTGCGCCTCATTGTGAAACAGCCACGTTGTGATTGGTGGAGAAGCAGCCACTCCAAATGAGGGAATGGCAGACATTGTCGGTCCATCTGTTCTGCCACTCATTGTCCAACTTGCCTGTTCCTGTAGGGAGAAATCGCAGAGGACAGAGGCGTCTGGCTGGAGTTGGATGCTCTGTGTTGTACCTGCTGCTCACACAAACATCGGGCTTGGATGTTGCTGCTGTGGGAACTTTGGGACCGTTGTTTTTCTCAGTTTAGCTTGCAGAGTTTTCCTGGCTGGTTTTTGAGGATTTAAATATGCGGCCATGGACTAATGTACTTCACTTTCTTCACTGTTGATCTTTTAAGGCCTGGTAAGTGTGATGATGTCCCCACCTGCCTGCTTATAACCTAGCTTTTATGCTGCAATCTTACTGTTTTGGTTGCTTTTAAATGTAAAAATCCCCATTTTGGGGAGTCCAAGTATGACCTGCATGGCAGGTTGCTCTTTTCCCAACCAGCCTGTGCAGGGCTGCAGCATCATAAATCACTGATATACCTTCAGCTATGTGGCCTAAAGTACTGGATTCCCTCGAGCTGAAATTGAAGTTTAACCACGACCTGAGCTCGGTGAGCAGCCCCGAGTCGTGAGAGTCGCAAAGTTTGCTTAAAGTGTGCAGCTGTTACACTGGCACTACAGTTGTTTGAAATTCAAACAGTGTGATTTGTGTTGATATGAAGCTTGTGTGTGAGTGTGTGTGTGAGAGGGGGGGGGGGGTAACAAAAAGCAGGGTTCTGTTTTTTCTGGGTCAGATGACGCTGGAGTAAGCAAGAGGCGCTGTGGCTTAACATGTTGGCTTAGGGAGGAGTGTGTGTGTGTGCATGCAGCTTTGGCAGTGTACATCTGATTGTGTGTGTGTGTGTGTGTCAGTGCCTCCCTGTCCCGCTGCGTCTTTCTTGTTGCTCTGTTGGCTGTGTGGAGACAGGGGTGTGTGTGTGTGTGGAGGGGAGACACCAGTTGCGAGTACTGCTCAGCAGACATCTGTTGCCCTGCTGCTGGCGGGGAAAGCCTAGTGCGCCTTCTTGATGCACACACACACACACACACACACACACACACACACACACACACACACACACACACACACACACACACACACAGTATTCCCCCGGCTGATTATTCTGCCCCCTTTTTTACAATAAGTTCTGCACAGTGTCGGCCGTGCAGTGATGTCCCGCCAGACAACCCCCCTCTAGTCCTCCCTTTAACCCCCCCCCCCCCCCCCCCCAACACACACACACTTACACAAAGCCCCCACATACAAAGCGCTGTAACGACTGTGTTACATATTCATTACTGCCTCTATCAAAGGCAGCAGTGCTGCTGTGTGTGGGAGCTGGCGGATGTTTGAAAGATGCAGCGGCTCGGCGTGGAGGTCAGGAGATGGTGTGATGAGGCTGATTGGTCCGTTAAGATGAGGCCTCATGCAGTGAATGTTTTATACTGTGGAACGGGGACCACACTAGAAGACTTTTATTTTTGTTTTGTATTCAAATCCCAGCTAAGGAAAGAACAAGCTGTAGCAGGATTATGATCAGATTTGTAAAGATTGTATTGAGATAAAATGAGGTTGATGTGAGTGTGCTATAGTTTAACCAAAGGAGTAAATAAACCACCTGAACAATAAGACAGAAAAGATCCAGCACTGATTATTCATAATAACCAGCCGTATGTTTTACAGAGCAGTGTTTCTCTCAGTGTTGCATGTGAATGTTTGCTCATTTGTTGGTGCTTTAGTAGTTAATTTTCTTTGGATTTTGGAGTGTTTGGTCTGACACAAGTCGACATTTCAGTGTGTCAGTTTTGTGTGTGTTATTTTCCACAGTCAGTATTGTATAAGCAGAAGTTTCTTGTCTGTGAGGATTGTTTTTCTGGTCCTGATTCAGGCTGGGTGCCGTTTTTAGTTGCGAATGTTGTTGTTGTTGTTGTTGCCAATATGCTGAGTTACGGTGCTGATCTAAAAACAATAACTGTTTTTAATAATGTTGCAGAATATTGACATGTTTTTGTACCAAAACGAAGAAGTGAAATGATAAATACACCAGCAGCTGAGCTGGTGAGAGCCTCTGTGGAAGTGTGTGAAGTGCTGGAATAAATCAGATAAACAGGATGATGACTCTGACCAGACAGAGGATGCAGTGATCTGACTTATTTTCCCATCTGATATACTGAATGAAAGCCCACTTAATGGCTTAATGTGGTCAGTGTCAGAAGGGTCTGAAGCCCTGATGTTGTATTTTACAGTCGCAGACAGCTGCTGTGATGCCTGAAGACTTTGATTATTTCTGTTTGATCAGAGTCATCGGTGTAATGTCGAGTCTGTCGGGTGGATGATGTGAAGCCTGAGAGTAAAGGTAGTGTGGTTGTGTCAGTTGAGACAGACAGCAGAATAGAGTGTGCACGAAATGTTCCCAGTTGCTCCACTCTCTCCACATCAGTGTGAGTCACTTTTTGAGGCAGGTGTGTGTGTGTGCGCCTTTTGCACGTGTGTACAGGCACCATCTAATCTACACCCACTTGCTGATTGATGCCAGGTTCCCAGTCCTAATCACTGCTGCAGGTCTGTTGTTGTCTTGTGTGTTGGGGTGGTTTGCCAGTGAGGCACACTTAAGCCCCTCCCTCCCCCACACTAGACTTTTTTTGCAGTGTGTGTGTGTGTGTGTGTGTTGTGTGTGTGTGTGTGTGTGTGTGTGTGTGTGTGTGTGTGTGTGTGTGTGTACGTGTGTACGGCGGGTCACCGTCTGAACGTTGCAGCCTCTGTCTTGGCATTTGGAAGGGAGAATGCTTTCAACAGCTGTAGCTTAGCAACAGTAGCTCGGCCACGTTGCTAGGCAGCCCTTTTTCATAAAATGCGCTCCCGCTCCACCCCCACCCCACCCCACCCCTCTCACCCATCCTCCAGCGTTAAGTCACTTCCCCTTCCATCATCTGTTTTGTCCTGATAACGTGGGTCTGAGTTGTGTTCTGGGGTTTAAACACAACCTTGTTTAGCTGGAGTTTTATTTAATACAGCAGACAACAAGTGTAACTTTCATTGAAATCAATGAGGCACAAGTGGCATGTATGCAAAATACAGACTCTGTGTAGTGTTTTAACGAGTGGCTCTCGCATCCCAGTGAGAAGAAGCACATGGACACTAATTAGCAGGTGGAACGTGAGGGGGGGATGGACTGTTGGCCTCATTCTTATTTTTGTTTTAAACCGTTTGCCCTCTGTTCCCCCGTAGATTAATGCGCTGTGGTGTGCCCCTATAAGAACACGCTGGGACCAGACCAGAAAACATGTGGGAGTCCATTAATTAGGGTGGGAGGCCCCACAGGCTCTTTGTGTGAGCTAGTCTGCCTCAGCTGGCTGAGACAGCCCGTCAGAGCCAGAGTAAACAAGACAGCTGAGAGAGAAGTCAGACTTCCCTAGAATGACAGTCAGAGTTGACTTTGCTGGTGCTGTAGCTTAAATGTGTTGTAGTACATCAGTGTAATTATGTCGACCACAGTCCCTCACTCTGTCTTTTTATTCTGTCCCTGTGTTTAGGCTCCGACGAGTCGAGCTTTGTGAGAGGGCAGCAGTCAGCCCGGTGTGCTGGATGTCTGCGTCAGATCCATGGGTCAGAAGGACCATGTGGAGGCAGGAGTGGGCCATGTCCTTGACCCGGGGCTGGATTTGGAGTATCTCCATGTAGCGGGGGCGGACCGGCAGGCTGGCGGTGCTGACGGGCTCCCTGCAATGGAGGAGCAGGGGGAGAGCTCCGGTAATAGCAGCAGTGCCACTTCTTCTTCTTCTTCTTCTTCTTCTTCGGCTGAGGTGGAGGAAAGTGCTGAACCTGATGTGGAGTGTGAGACGGCGTTGTCTTGCAGCTCCACCCTTACTGCTGGTCCTGATGCGGATGGAGGAGAGGGACTGGCGACTCACAGCAAGAACACGCACCAGCTGCTTTGTCGGACCCAGTGTGTGGACCTGGGCACCGAAGGGCCTCCCGAGCCCCCTCCTGAACTCTCATCAGAGCTTGAACATGACACTCTGGCCCCACCCAGCTCCCTGTGTGAGAACCCACCGGACGCTCTGTCTCATCCCTCCAAATCAGAGGTGGTGCCAGAGGCTGGTGGGAAGGAGTACCAGGCTAAGCTGGAGTTTGCCCTGAAGCTGGGCTACTCCGAGGAGACGGTGCGGCTGGTGCTGTCCAAGCTGGGACCTGACACTCTGATCAATGACATACTGGGCGAGCTGGTCAAACTGGGCACCAAGTCAGATGGCGAGCAGGCGTCAGGATCGTTAGCCTCCACCTCGTCCTCTTCGTCCTCCTCTTTGACCTGTGGTTGTGCTGATTTGCCAGACGGCCAGAGGTTGGAGTCTCCCTGTCCTTCAGACTGTCTGTGTGACCGGGACAACCTGCGGCCGATTGTGGTGGATGGAAGCAACGTAGCCATGAGGTCAGTGATGATGACATGTCACAGAGTGACATTGTAAAAATAAGGTAATATAGAAATAGGTAATAGTAAATATAGCAATTTATTAATATAATACAGAGGTTAGTTAATGTAGTAATTTAATTCCAGGCCCAAACAGAGGTTTGCATTGACTTGCAGCACTTGTGTTCTGTCTTATAGTCACGGCAACAAGGAAGTGTTTTCATGCCAGGGCATCCAGCTGGCTGTCGACTGGTTCCTAGAGCGTGGCCATCATGACATCACAGTGTTTGTGCCAGCATGGAGGAAAGAGCAGTCTCGTCCTGATGCACCTATAACAGATCAGGAGATCCTGCGCCGCCTAGAGAAGGAGAAGATCCTGGTCTTCACTCCCTCACGGCGCGTTCAAGGCCGCCGTGTGGTCTGCTACGATGACCGCTTCATTGTCAAGCTGGCGTACGAGTCCGACGGCATCATAGTGTCCAACGACAACTACCGAGACCTGGCTAACGAGAAGCCTGAGTGGAAGAAGTTCATAGATGAGCGGCTGCTCATGTATTCCTTTGTCAATGACAAGTAAGTAAGGGGTGAATTAGATCCTTCTCTCCCAAGTTACAAATACACCAGTATCCTTAGTGCTAATATCACTAAAACGGACATCAGTATCTTTAAATTCTTCTTTGCCATCTCTCAGATTCATGCCCCCTGATGACCCTCTTGGCCGTCATGGCCCCAGCTTAGACAACTTCCTGAGGAAAAGACCTGTCATGCCTGAGCAGAAGAAACAGCCTTGTCCATACGGTGAGAACAAAGATGTACATTCACCAAATTTAACATTGCACACATACAAACACACCCCACAGTCTTATTCCTCTATTTTAACATGTGCTGCTTTACAAACAGACAATATATGTAAAGACCACAGACAGCAGGTAAACAATATTAGAATCCCAACACTAAAATGATGTATCTGCATACTGGTGACCTTGCACCTTCAAAACATTTCATTATCTGTGCAGGTCACATATTGACTTACACTGCCTGTCTCTTTCACTCCAGGAAAAAAGTGCACTTACGGCCACAAGTGCAAGTACTACCACCCAGAAAGAGGCGCTCAGCCTCAGCGTGCTGTGGCTGACGAGCTGCGAGCCAGCGCCAAGACCTGTGTCACCACAAAGAACCAGGGAGACGCTGGGCTGGTGAAGAGCCACAGTGTGCCAGCTGGCAGCATTGAGACAAAAAAAGGCGCGCCAAAAAGGCAGTCAGACCCCAGCATCCGAGCTCTGTCGTACAGCGATGCAGAGGAGAAGCTGCTGGCAAAAGGGAGGGCGGAAAGCCAAAAGAGCAGCTTGAGTAGTGGTAGCAGCAGCAGCAGCAGCAGCAGCAGCAGCAGTAGTAGTAGTAGTAGTAGTAGCAGTTCAAGCAGCAGCAGTTGCATCGGGAGCATCACCATGTCCCCAGCCCCAGGAGGCCCTCCATCCAATCTCAGCCTCTCCCAAGACCCACAGACCAGAGCAGCCACTCCTCACAGTCTCCTTCCAGCCCCCAGCCATGACATCTACCATCACTGTGAGTCCCCAGACCTCAGCTACTACTCAGTAACACGTGCCTACTCAGGCCTGAGCCTGTCCTCCAGAAGGAGCCCCGACTGTCGCTTCCCCAGTGACGTAGACCTGCGGTTAGGCTCCATGGGCTCAGCAGGCTCCGAATGTGGCAGTGAAAGCGGCGCAAGCTGCGGTAGCAGCTGTGACTCGTATGGCGAGAGGCCGTGTCCCGGGTGCCCCTCGGACACCTTACTGGAAGACAACATCCATTTCCCTAACCCCCACAGCCGGCTGTATCCCCATCATGCTGCATCGAGCCGTGAACTCTGTGGCCTTCATCCTGCCGATTACACAAATATCCCACACAGCCACACGTCCGATTCCGGCGTTCACAGTTATCACCTGAGTGTGGCACACGGGCAGAGCCGTGCTCGAGACCAGCCACCACCAGAGGCTCCCCCAAAGCGCCCCCTCTACCCCTTACCCCCACATCTCCAACACCAACCGCTGGCTGCACGCTCCAGCTGCCCAGGCGACTACCACTCTCTGCCCCAGACCAACCCTCACCCCCCTGGCTCTCCCCTTGGCCGCTGCCTGGCTCCCACGCGAGCAGAGAGTGTGTCAGACTCGCATCTGTATGAACACCTCTCTACTTCTCACCATCACCACCGACCAAAGGCTTTGCCCAGCTGGGACACGTACTACAGACAGCCGCCGTTGCCACCTTCCGGGTACGAGCCTTCTGCCTATCAGAGTCTGCCAGACACACGTCAGTCATCCTGGCACGCCCCTCCCTGGCCACAGGATGGCTACACCCAGCGCCACTCCTCCCACCCAGCTCTCCACCCATCCCCAACGCATTACCTAAACCAGCCCCCACCTCCAGCTCGCTCTCCTCACCCACCTCATCCATCCAGCACTCCTCTCCCACCTTACCCGCCTCACAGCGCTCACCTGACAGTGCCCTCCCACGCACCTCCCTCCTACATGCCACAGCACCCAGAATCCCCTGCACACAGCCACTATGGGGACATGAGGGAGAAAGTGTACATCAACTTGTGTAACATCTTTCCCTCAGAGCTTGTGGGCCGGGTGATGGCCAGGAGCCCCCACGTCACTGACCCCCAGCAGCTGGCAGCCGCCATCCTGGCAGAGAAGGCCCAGACAGGCTACTGAAGAATGATGGGAAAAGTTGTCCACTGCTCAGGACTCTGTGGGAGGGCAGGAGAACACAAACAAATTGGTTAGCATCAGCAGACAAACAGGAATTTGCCTTTGCAACACATGAAAGCATGTCAGGTTTGCATAGTGGAATACTGGAACACTTTTGGATTGTCTGAAAGGAGGGCATTTTCTTTTCTTATGACATTAATGAGACAATGCTGAGTTTAGAAGGAAATAAAATGCTGAAGATAATCCAAATCCAGCTCCAGTCACTGCACAGCGACAACGAAACCAACTCAACTTTAAAAACAGTTTGAGGACCTGCTCTATTTTTTGGTTTGTTATTTATTTAGTAGCTTATTACGTGTGTCTTTCACAGGCAAGACTTGTTATGCATCAACATTTAAAGGCACTTTTCATTTTACAGCCCAATCGTAACCTCATGCACCGGTTTCACGTGCATGAAATGTGACTGATAAGAAGGATTATTTAAGCAGTTCCACCACCTTCGTGACTACAATCTGATTCGGAGGAGATATGCACACACATTATGTGCACTGTACAGACCTGAGTCAAACAGTGTTTGAAAATATTTTTTGACTATAAATACATATTCTAAGTTAATGTCATATACTTTCCTGTGCTTTTCTTCATTTGAGGGGTGTCCAATCCCCGTCTGCTACTCTTACTGTCACTGTAAGACAGTTTGACTGTTTCAAACTACTATTTGACCAAGGTCTAATTATATTAATCTCTTTGTGTGTGCTTTGTGGTCGTTGTGTGGGGTTTTTACCATGTTGGTTACAAAAAAAAAAAAAAAAAAGGTGTCTGAAAGATAGTCGTCTTATTTGAGATGACGTCCGTATTTTGGTCAGAGATGTAGCTGTAGAGATGGGTGACCCTGTCGTGTGTACCTTAGTTTTAGTAAGGGACATCTCTCTCTCTATCTTTCTCTAACTCTCTCTCTCTCTCTCTCTCTCTCTCTGGCCCTTTATTGTGGGCCGACTCTGGTTTCTGCTACAGACACAGAACATCTCGACATCAGCTGACGAAACATGTATGTATTGTAAATATATTTAACACATTTCCCCTGCTGTGCTTTTGGCTGACAGCGCCTGCTGTCGTCTGTAGCAGATCCCAGCTGAATCCATGCTAGACAGAGAAAAACCTTGTTTGATACAAATTGTATCATGAACTAAGTCGCTGATGTTATATACAGTACATGGACTTGTTGATCCGTATTTATCAAACACTCTTGATGTATTGCTATATGATGAAGTGCGTTGACAACACATGTTCCAACTTTTAATCTTGTGGAAATAGCTTTGAGACAATTACTTCAAATACGTTATGAGACAAAAGGAGTTGTCCGCCTACTATGTTTAGGTATCGTAACTTCTTTACCTGCGCTTTTGGGTTTGAAGCTGGCTTATTTTCTACAGGAGCTCCAGTTACATCACAAGTGAGAAATGTGTTTTGCTTTACTGGTTGACAGACATCACTGCCCGTTTAAGAACAAAGGCCAATGAGTCTGTTTTTCTCCACGGTGCTCGGGGGTTGGGGTCAGTTCATTTTAAAGCTTCTTTTAGATTTTTTATTAAGTCAGGAAGTGACTGAATAAACATGACATTAAACAACCTGTTATTCCTGTAAATTGCAAAATTGAGTGGACAGACCCCAACCATGTGTAATAAGTTCAGTTTTATATTTGGGTCACTCCCATATCCCATGGCAGCCATTTTGAAGGCCTATAATGTCCTACTGAGGCTCCACCTCCACCAGGATTCACTAATAGATGCAATATTTGCAGTAAAGCTGTTTTTGACTGAGGTCTTTTGATAGAATCATAAATTATCAAATAGACATTTGATATTTTAGGGACGACATTTCCAGACATCTTTGGCCACGGTGCATTACAGGGTGGAAGCCTGAATAAATGACACGTAAACAAAAGGTTCAGATTCAGCACGCACAGGTTTAATTAGTGGGACATTAAATATTCTGAATGCTATTTGCCTTGATTGCAGTTTTTTGACCTACATATTTGGCCAAATTACAAAGTTTATCTACTGTATCAATCTGAATTCCTGTGTTTAAGTACTCACTGATAAATGTATGTCAGCTTCTGTAAGGTGATTAGCTGGACACAGCATGGTTATACCTGGCCAGGTAGAGCCCATTGACGGTGTAAAGCCAGTTCAAAATGGCCGCCATGGAATTAAAGTCTACACGGTGAGCTCGTCACTCAGTTCATCACAAGCCAGCTACATAAAGCCCGCCGGTGTCTTTCCCGTCTGACGTGTCTCATTGTACAAATAATGAATAACTGTACGATAACACGTGCTGTGGATGAGAGAGAACCTTTGTGTGTATCGAAGAAGCGCCTCCTCTCTGGCCTCCTGGCACTGTGTGTCAGTGTGGCACCCGAGCGTGGGCCCAAAGTAATGCCTCTTCATGGCATTGTGCTTATGACACATCCAATACTCTGAACTATGTTCAGCTAACTGTTATGCATGTTTTGATTTGTTTTGGTTTCTGCATGTATTATTGTGTTTGATTTGTCTACAAAGCTGTGTTTTCTCTTGTGGATGTTAGTCTGGCTGTTACTGTGACATGATACTAGCTTTTGAGAAGCTTCTAGGTTTAACTGTACACACGGCTGACTTTTTTTCTCTGCTTGATAACGTTTTATTTCATATATCACTTAGTAGTAGTTTCATTAAAGCGCCCTTCTTTAACAAACAGTTGAAGTCGAGTGGGAAGGCTGTCTTGTTTTCAGGAAAACTTTACATTAACAATAAAAAATCAGGAAGCATGTTTTGGGAGGCGTCCCAACACGATGGTACATGATGATGGAAGCCATCACGGTTAATTGACTTCTGTGCTGTAGATATTACAATGCTGTACAGGCCATTACACTCTAGTAGAATTAAAGTCCTCTGTTTCAAATTATGTGCTGTCTTTTTTTCATTGCTCTTTGTGGTATAACCCCCTATGTTGGCTGCACATTCACAGTCTTTCCTTTTTCAGCCTTCAGGGGGTGCTTCATCTCTTTTCCTTTGGTTTTTTTCCAGTTTGAGTTGCACCTGTTGCCCATGCGCTAATCAAACCCATGTGACCGGGGAGGAGGGGACTCAGGTGCAGCTTATAAGGCGTTGGGGTAACTTCCGCTCTTGTTGGCGGGTGGAATACAGGAGTATGTTGTGATTTGTCCAAGCTCTGTTTCTGGTAAAAACGGTTTCTGTTGCATTAAGGTTCCAGCTGAAGCTTTCCTGTTAGACTACACTCAGCATGCCGAGTAGCATTTAAAAAGCTGTGTCTTAAATAGGGATGTGGATGATTAGTTGATCATTGAACAGTAAGGCCTGAGTCTGTTGTTAGGGCCTAAGTGCAGCTCCCGCTCCACGTTTGTAAGCCGCTGCTCGTTTTGTCGGGGTTTTTTAAAAACGTGTGCGTGGCGGGCTGAGAAATAATTACAGCTGGAGTGTGATAAGTCATTTGAGGTGTCAATATGTGTTTAATCCATTTCTTAGAGGAGTAGCTTTCATTTTGTATTCACAGGCTGATAGTTGAACAGGGAAATTCTTTAAACGTGGTATCTCCAGTTACAGAAGTATGATGCATGTGAACATACAGTTGCAGGAAAAAGTATGTGAACCCTTTGGGATTATGTGGAGTTTTGCATGAATCACATTCTTTTTCCACCCTGCACTGTGAATGTTCAATAAAAACATATAATGTTTGTGTAGTATTATTTTAAGCAGGCTGTGTGTTTCTATTGTTGTGACTTAGATGAAGTTCAGAGCACATTTTATGACCAACCTTGCCGAGATGGCGGCGCGGATGCACGCAGCGGCTCGAGGCCTTCTAAGTTTGTATTAGTGTTTTTGTTTGTGTTTTCACTCGCATTTCAAAGACTTGAAGCCTTAATCCAGTACGGAAGGGCTGAATTGTGGTTATTGGGGAAAAACTCCGCACTTTATGCACCCCCAAAGCTGGATTTTAACTGTACGATTACACGTGCTGTGGATGAGAGAGAACCTTTGTGTGTATCGAAGAAGCGCCTCCTCTCTGGAGCTTTTGAGAAGCTTCTAGGTTTAACTGTACACACAGCTGACTTTTTTTTCTCTGCTTGATAACGTTTTATTTCATATATCACTTAGTAGTAGTTTCATTAAAGCGCCCTTCTTTAACAAACAGTTGAAGTCGAGTGGGAAGGCTGTCTTGTTTTCAGGAAAACTTTACATTTACAATAAAAAATCAGGAAGCATGTTTTGGGAGGCGTCCCAACACGATGGTACATGATGATGGAAGCCATCACGGTTAATTGACTTCTGTGCTGTAGATTATGTTTATGTTATTATGTGCTGTCTTTTGTCATTGTGGCAGCCTACAATAACAATATGTTGCATTATATTTACATTTATATGAAAGTTATAGTTACAAGCAGGATGAAATGTGTGGGCCTGTGTGTGTCTGTGTGGGGTGTGTCCGTTTCTTTTGGGTGGGAAAGGTTTAGCTTTAACTGTAACTGTACAATTTTCCCAGGTCACTGTTGTGTTGTGTTTTTCTGCAGTGTGAACAGGCTGATGCTTAGGATCCTTAGATAGCAGGTGAGTACCGCATTTGTATTCTATTACTTTTCTATTTTTTTCTGTTTCTGTCTTCGTGTTCACTTATTGTAGAGTGAAAGCAGCAGTAAGGTGATGCACCAGAAATGTTAGGTTTCTTTTGGGTGGGAAAGGTTTAGCTTTAACTGTAACTGTAACTTTAAGTGCAAGCCTTTGGCACAATTTTCCCAAGTCACTGACTGTTGTGTTGTGGACGGGCTGATACGGAGGATCCTTAGATAGCAGGTGAGTACTGCATTTGTATTCTGTTACTTTTCTATTTTTGTTCTGTCTTACTGTTTGTCTTTTGTTAGACGTACTCTTTTTTCACTATTTGTATGTATTTGTTTGTATTTAGAAATGGGTGGAGTCACTTAGTGCAATGTGGATAGGTGCAGGTGAATTCAATTCTTATTTGCATTCTATTACATTTCTCTTTTTTTTCTTTGTTCTTGTTTTTTGTTAGTACGGAAGGGCTGAATTGTGGGAATTGGGGAAAAAATCCGCACTTTATGCACCCCCAAAGCTGGATTTTATTCCACCCGAGCTGCAGCGGACCACAGAGGCTCTTGCGATCCCCCCTCTGTGGCCTAGAAGACGGAGGAGACCTGGCTGGATAACAACATCCCCGATGCAGCGGTGGAGCTAGCGGGGTGCTCTCTGTTCCGGGCCGACAGGACTGCAGCTTCAGACCAAAGGCGGAGGTTTGGCATTGTACACTCACAACTCGTGGTGTACAGCAACAAACATAATTGGAACTTTCTGCATCCCCGCTGGCCTGGACAGCCTCCAGTTTGCCTACAGGGCGAACCGTTCTACGGAGGATGCTGTCTCTTTGGCACTTCACACGGCCCTGACTCACCTGCAGCATCCTAACACCTATGTTAGGTCGCAAGGTTGTGTGCTCAGCCCTGCCCTCTTCACACCCGACTGCTCTGCCATCCAATCCACAAACATGGTTGTGAAGTTTGCGGACGACACCACCGTGGTGGGTCTCATATCCAACAATGATGAGACCCACTGCAGAGAAGAGGTCCAGAATCTGACACAGTGGTGTAACAGGAATAACCTCATCCTGAACATCAGCAAGACCAAGGAGGTCATAGTGGGCTATAGGAGGTCCAGGAAGACTGAACACGCTCCTCTCTGCATACATGGGGAGGCGGTGGAGCGTGTGGACAGCATAAAGTTCCTGGGCATCCACATTTCCTCTGACCTCTCCTGGTCTGTGAACACTTCACACCTGGTGAAAAAGGCCCAACAAGGGCTCTTCTTTCTCAGGAAGTTGAAGCGGACTGGACTGTCTCCTCAGCTGCTCACAAACTTCGAAAGCATCCTGTGTCTCAGTGTGACAGTGTGGTATGGCAGCTGCACAGCACAGGACAGGAAAGACTTAGCCCGGGTGGTGAGGACAGCACAGGGGATTGTAGGCTGTCGTCTACCAGATCTGGACTCAGTGTACACTGCCCGAGTCCAGAAAAGGGCCAGACGCATTGCGACCGATCCCACCCACCCAGGCAACTCACTGTTTGTTGTGTAGCTTTGACAGGTGTGGTTTAGCGTCCACCTGTTTGGCAGTGTAGTGTGTCGAAGTAGGGAGTGCGTTAGCAACTGACTGAAATGTGGATGCCCAGGAACTTTATGCTGTCCACACGCTCCACCGCCTCCCCATGTATGCAGAGAGGAGCGTGTTCGGTCGTGCGGGCTGCAGCCTGTAGCATAGCATGGTGTTGTGTAGCATGGTGTTGAGTATCGGAGTAGTGGCGGTGCGCTTTGCGGTGGAGTGTTTTCGAGCAAGTGTGCGGTTTAGTAGTGCGTGTGTGGTCGGCATTTGGGTCAGCGGCGGTTCGGTTTGCGTGAGAGCGTCGTTTTCGGCTTGCGATGTTGCGGGTGTCGGCTCCTTTGGTCTGGGCTCGGGTCGATGTGTAGGTGTGGCGGTTTAGTGTCGATGAGGCAGGCGTGTGTGTCTGTGTGTTTGTGTTGCAGGTTTCGGTTGGCGGTGTGGTCCTGGTTCGAGTCGTCTTGCCGAAGAATGGCATGGAGGAGTTCAAGGCGCAGTCCAGGTAAGCCTCTTGCAGCATGTGACGGTGTTTTCGAATGTGGCTCAGTATTTGTCTTCTTATATTTGAGGCTAATGTTGTGTTTATTGGTTTGTCTTGTGCAGGGCGGAGGAGGCGATCTAGAGCGACGTCAGAGATCAGGTGAGTGAATGTCTGAGCGACAACATTTCACTGTTTGTTTTCCTTGTTGTGTTGCCTGACTTAGTTATTTCAGAATCTGTGTCCATGATGGCGTGACTTGAGATTAATGTGACTCTGTGTCTGTTTGTCCGCAGGAGGGAGGAGCTGATGGAGAGGACCATACGGCAGCAGGAGAGCGCGGGCGCCAACAACTTGCATCACATGTTGTCAAATGTGATGCAAGTTGTTTATTTTGTGTATGTTTTTAAGTTGTGTTGTGCAAGTTTTGTTGTCAGTATGGACCAAATACATTGTTGTGTTTACTGCTGGATGTGATGTTTTGGTGTTAATTAAAGTGTGGTTAAAACGTAGCAATCGTTGTTGTTGTCTTTGTTGAGTTGTTAAGTTAGTTAGTTTTTGATTATTTGATGGCTGTGTTGATGTCACGATGTTTGAAGACCTAAGGACTGTGGAAGGTGCGCTGCTGTTTCCTTGCGGATCTCTTTGAAAATTGAATCGAAGGCAACTGGACTTAAGTTTGTCTGGGAAGACGTTTCTTATCCAAGAGGCTTCATCAGTTCGTATGCCCGATGCATACGAACTGATGAAGCCTTCCAGTCTTCCCAGACAAACTTAAGTCCAGTTGCCTTCGATTCAATTTTCAAAGAGAGAACTATGACCTGGATGAATGAGAACATTCACAGACATATTTTCCTTGCGTACTTCTCCAGAGAGATGCTGCACTTGCTGTAAGGCAGCTCCAGCGATGTTGGCCGGCTCGGATGAAGCCAGGGCCCGTGCGGAGTGCAGCTACGTCCGTGGTTGCAAAAGCTGTCCCCTGTGGTGTTTTGGCCGAGACGACTCTCCCCAGGGACTGTAGTTTATTGGTTCTTTTTTTCTAGTGTGGGGCGGAGGCTGATGCAGAGGATTCTAGCAGAGCAGGTAAGTGTCTCGGACATAGGGCAATAGTGTAGCATGTTGACGTGAATCTGGACTTATGTCTGTGCGCCATCTCTCTCTGTGTGTGGGAGCACCAGAAAGGATGCCGTGCCGGCGAGGGGTGTGCTGCGGAGGAGTAACGCGCGTAGTGAGGTCTTCGTGTGTGAGCCAGGGCCCGTGGGGAGTGCAGCTACGTCCGTGGTTGCAAAAGCTGTCCCCTGTGGTGTTTTGGCCGAGACGACTCTCCCCAGGGACTCTAGTTTATTGGTTATTTTTTCTAGTGTGGAGCGGCTGATGCAGAGGATTCTAGCAGAGCAGGTGAGTGACTCGGACATAGGGCAATAGTGTAGCATGTTGACGTGAATCTGGACTGATGTCTGTGCGCCATCTCTCTCTGTCTGTCTGCGGGGACACCAGAAAGGATGCCGTGCCGGCGAGGGGTCTGCAGCGGAGGAGTAACGCGCGTAGTGAGGTCTTCGTCTGTGTTGGAGCGTGCTTTTGGCACAGCGCGGTGGAGAGTGAGTCGCGGACGTCGGTTGGGAGCGCAGGTCAGCCGTCGGCGGGGATCCCGAGCCCTGGTGTGGCAGAGGAGGAGCTGCGTCAAGGTAGGAGACCTGCGGGGGGGGGGGTGTAGATATTGGTGTGTAGTCTCAGCGGTATTGTCTTTGAATGTGAAACATGTAGTCAATAGGTGAGCCAATAGGTGATCTAAAAAGTGCCAAAATGTAACACTAACAATAGTTCCATTCTAAAGTAATGTACTGAAACAGTAAAGTAGGAGCTTTAAATAAATAAAACTTACTCTAACAGTTTTGGTATAGTGTGAGAAAGCTCAAAGAAAAACGCCACACTGCAGCGGCAAGACCTGTGATTGAACTCGTAATCTTCTAGCTGGGAGGCGCCAGCGCTAACCACTACACCACTGCACAGAGGTGTGTTTCAATGGCAAGCGTAAGCCTTGAGCCGGAAGCCTTAGCGTCCCGTTGGAGCTGCAGCTGTCACCTTCAGCTTCAAGCTTTAGCTGCAAACTTTACTCTCTTAAAAAAAAAAAACCTTTAGCTCCAAAGTAGTCTTTAAAGCCAAAGTTATTTGGAGAAAATAAAGCTTCAGCTCCCAAGTAGTCTTCAAAACCACAGTGAGTAGGTTCCAAAAAGCTTTAACTTGAAAGTAGTCTTCAAAGCAAATGTGAGTGTGTTAACAACTTGTTAACCTTCAGTGATCTGTGACACCTTTTTTTTGGGCATCATGAATTGTACTTTTTTAATATATTTTCATTGCTGTAAAATATTTTCTATATGGTTTCTGCATGGTGAAATTAAATTATTAAATATGACTTTGCGTTTGCGATGTCTAAATTCATTCTGGAAATATTTCCTGCTTTACACACACTCCCATGAGAGTGTGCTTGAAAACCAACTCTTTACTTCATTTCCTTACTTTTATTGATCCATTGAAGGTACTATAATGTCTTATGGCACCTTAAAATCAAACAGCATCTATCTGTGAACCATGATCATAGATTGTTATTTTCAACAGAGTTATTTTCAACATCAATGATAATACTGATTATTCGGGTGAAAATATACATCATGAATCACCAACGAAATTTTTCATCCGCCGTTTATAGTGAATTCGCCATAATGTATAGAAGCTAAGTAACAGATGTTAAGAGCAGTAGAGGGAAGGGTAACTATCGGTAAGAATGGCTGTCCAGTGGGAGTACCAAGCAGTCTGCCCCCCCCTGGTGGTCAGTGAGGGGAAGACGTTGTATTTAGCTTGTGTTTGTGTCAGCCAATTGTGCTGTGTGTTTCGTGGTTTTTTTTGTTGTTGTTGTTTTTCCTTTCCTTAAGGACATTTGAGGTAATCAGTTGATATCGTTTACACGTCCAAGATGCGCTTGTTTGAGGCGCCTTGATGATATAATTGTAGATATTTTTCTTTCCCTCCCCCTTTATACTCCTTTCGTGATTCATTGGTGGTTAGTGTTTGACTAAGGTTTTAGTATGTTGATCTGTAATGATCAAGTTAACATCGGACTCTGCTGAAGTCAAAATATTGTCATGTTTAGGCATGTGTTAGACATATCTATAAAAGAGCAAGTGCGTTGTCCTAAAGGTTGCTTCAACTTAAATAAACGCATGTGAGTTATATTTTGTGGGCATTGGTGGTTCAGTGGTAGAATTTTCGCCTGCCACGTGGGTTCACCCGGGTTCGATTCCCGACCAATGCAACATATGCTTTTGCAAATGTGTGTATTTTTTGAAGTCGGAAGATGCATATTTGTCAAATGATGTATATTAACTCTGTTCAAGTGGCTTAAACTTACCGTAATTTTGATCCATTTTGGCTTTGCTGTTGGTAATTGATGACACTGTAGCCTCGGGTATCCCCGCCCGCGTGACCGGCGGGGACACCATTTTTCTAGGAAAAACAGCAGTTTTCGAGGAAAAACAGACAACTAGAGTTGTACAAATCAAGTGCACCCATGCACTTAAACAAGTGCAGATCAGTAGTTGTGTGTTTCAACAGTGTCAAACTATAGATATCTCCTCGTTAGTATAGTGGTAAGTATCCCCGCCTGTCACGCGGGAGACGGGGGTTCGATTCCCCGACGGGGAGTGGTTACATTTTCTTTCGGCCTCCTTTTCTTATCGTTATTTTGTACCTCAAACACAACCTCCGACATATTTGCATATTAGTTAAGACAGTAATGTCATGATGTGTGTATTTTTTGAAGTCGGAAGATGCATATTTGTCAAATGATGTATATTAGAGAGAGAGAGAGAGAGAGAGAGAGAGAGAGAGATGTGTGTGAGAGTGACAAGCTCTGCGTGTGTGTGTGTGAGCGAGTTGTGGTCTCTCTCTCTCTCGCTCTCTCTTTTTCACTCACACTCTCTCTCCCAGAAAATCCTTTGAATTTCAGAAAGTTTACTCTCTCTCTTACACACACTCTATGTCTCTCTACCATTCACAGAAACATACTCTCTACCACTCTCTCTCTCTTTCTCTCTCTCCCTACCTCTGTCTCTTTCTATGTCTCTCTACCCTTCTCTTGTCCAACCCACATTCACTGACATCACAGCTTAATGATCCAATCAGAGGCAGGCCATTTTGTCATGTGCTTATTTCAATATTTTTCTGTGATACATTTTTTTTTTACATTTTATAAATGCATTATTTTACCTGGAAAAAAAAACCCCGCCCAACAAAACAGCCACAAAAAAATCCACCTTAAAATTTTGAAACACAGAAACTCTTTATTTGATATTTATGAAGTTGTAAACATGAAAATATCAAAGTTGAACATATCACATAATATCTCTAAATGAGAAAAACATGTTCACAAGTTTACATTGAAACTGATTCAGTTTTAAAACCAGTGTACTAAGCTGAACACACTTTTTACTTCTAAACTGTTAAAGTGAATTATCATACAGGGGCTGATTGGCCAGGGCTTTGACGGTGACGAAATGGCCTGCCTCTGATTGGATCATTAAGCTGTGATGTCAGTGAATGTGGGTTGGACAAGAGAAGGGTAGAGAGACATAGAAAGAGACAGAGGTAGGGAGAGAGAGAAAGAGAGAGAGAGTGGTAGAGAGTATGTTTCTGTGAATGGTAGAGAGACATAGAGTGTGTGTAAGAGAGAGAGTAAACTTTCTGAAATTCAAAGGATTTTCTGGGAGAGAGAGTGTGTGTGAAAAAGAGAGAGCGAGAGAGAGAGAGAGAGACCACAACTCGCTCACACACACACACAGAGCTTGTCACTCTCACACACATCTCTCTCTCTCTCTCTCTCTCTCTCTCTCTCTCTCTCTCTCTCTCTCTCTCTCTCCCAGAAAATCCTTTGAATTTCAGCAAGGATTTGTCGTTGGAGAAGTGATAAAAAAAACAGACCTGTTAATAACGTTAATAGTTTCACTGCATCCTACATTGTAAAAAAAAAAAATGTTGTTTTTACACTAATGTACCGGCAGCTGTGGTTGCCGAAATAGCACCGTTAAATTATGGTAAAACATTTCCTCCATTTACAGTAATAAATTGTATTGATACTGTTGATTTTACAGTTAATACATGTGGTTATTTCAATATTTTATTGTAAAAAAAAATGTTCTTAGATGGAAAAAAAACATAGTTTTACCTGAAAATTCACATGGAAACATGTTATTTTGAGCGGCATGGTTGTGCAGTGGTTAGTACTGTCGCCTCACAGCAAGAGGGTTCCAGGTTCGAACCCCGGTCTGGACCCTTCTGTGTAGAGTAAAAAATTATAGAAAAATATTGAAATAAGCACATTTTTAAACTGTAAACTCTATGCTTGATTCAGTATTTTACCAGTTTGAACATTTAGAACACATTGTTTTACCAATAAAAATAACATGTTTCCATGTAAATTTTCAGGTAAAACTATGTTTTTTTTAATCTAAGAACATTTTTTTTATAATAAAATATTGAAATAACCACATGTATTAACTGTAAAATCAACAGTATCAATACAATTTATTACTGTAAATGGAGGAAATGTTTTACCATAATTTAACGGTGCTATTTCGGCAACCACAGCTGCCGGTACATTACTGTAAAAACAACATTTTTTTTTTTTACAATGTAGGATGCAGTGTAACTATTAACGTTATTAACAGGTCTGTTTTTTTATCACTTCTCCAACGACAAATCCTTGCTGAAATTCAAAGGATTTTCTGGGAGAGAGAGAGAGAGAGAGAGAGAGAGAGAGAGAGAGAGAGAGAGAGAGAGAGAGAGAGATGTGTGTGAGAGTGACAAGCTCTGTGTGTGTGAGGAACTTGTGGTCTCTCTCTCTCTCGCTCTCTCTTTTTCACTCACACTCTCTCTCCCAGAAAATCCTTTGAATTTCAGAAAGTTTTCTCTCTCTCTAACACACACTCTATGTCTCTCTACCATTCACAGAAACATACTCTCTACCACTCTCTCTCTCTTTCTCTCTCTCCCTACCTCAGTCTCTTTCTATGTCTCTCTACCCTTCTCTTGTCCAACCCACATTCACTGACATCACAGCTTAATGATCCAATCAGAGGCAGGCCATTTTGTCACTGTGTGTGTGTGTGTGTGAAAAAAAACAGACCTGTTAATAACGTTAATAGTTACACTGCATCCTACATTGTGATTTTACAGTTAATACATGTGGTTATTTCAATATTTTATTATAAAAAAAATGTTCTTAGATTTTAAAAAAACATAACAAACAGTATCAGTACAATTTATTACTGTAAATGGAGGAAATGTTTTACCATAATTTAACGGTGCTATTTCGGCAACCACAGCTGCCGGTACATTACTGTAAAAACAACATTTTTTTTTTTTTACAATGTAGGATGCAGTGTAACTATTAACGTTATTAACAGGTCTGTTTTTTTTTCACACACACACACACAGTGACAAAATGGCCTGCCTCTGATTATTAATTATTAATTAGTTTAAACTTACTGTAATTTTGATCCATTTTGGCTTTGCTGTTGGTAATTGATGACACTGTAGCCTCGGGTATCCCCGCCCGCGTGACCGGCGGGGACACCATTTTTCTAGGAAAAACAGCAGTTTTCGAGGAAAAACAGACAACGAGAGTTGTACAAATCAAGTGCACCCATGCACTTAAACAAGTGCAGATCAGTAGTTGTGTGTTTCAACAGTGTCAAACTATAGATATCTCCTCGTTAGTATAGTGGTAAGTATCCCCGCCTGTCACGCGGGAGACGGGGGTTCGATTCCCCGACGGGGAGTGGTTACATTTTCTTTCGGCCTCCTTTTCTTATCGTTATTTTGTACCTCAAACACAACCTCCGACATATTTGCATATTAGTTAAGACAGTAATGTCATGATGTGTGTATTTTTTGAAGTCGGAAGATGCATATTTGTCAAATGATGTATATTAGAGAGAGAGAGAGAGAGAGAGAGAGAGAGAGAGAGAGAGAGAGAGATGTGTGTGAGAGTGACAAGCTCTGCGTGTGTGTGTGTGAGCGAGTTGTGGTCTCTCTCTCTCTCTCTCTCTCTCTCTCTCTCTCTCTCTCTCTCTCTCCCAGAAAATCCTTAGAATTTCAGAAAGTTTACTCTCTCTCTTACACACACTCTATGTCTCTCTACCATTCACAGAAACATACTCTCTACCACTCTCTCTCTCTTTCTCTCTCTCCCTACCTCAGTCTCTTTCTATGTCTCTCTACCCTTCTCTTGTCCAACCCACATTCACTGACATCACAGCTTAATGATCCAATCAGAGGCAGGCCATTTTGTCACTGTGTGTGTGTGTGTGAAAAAAAACAGACCTGTTAATAACGTTAATAGTTACACTGCATCCTACATTGTGATTTTACAGTTAATACATGTGGTTATTTCAATATTTTATTATAAAAAAAATGTTCTTAGATTTTAAAAAAACATAACAAACAGTATCAATACAATTTATTACTGTAAATGGAGGAAATGTTTTACCATAATTTAACGGTGCTATTTCGGCAACCACAGCTGCCGGTACATTACTGTAAAAACAACATTTTTTTTTTTTTTTACAATGTAGGGTGCAGTGTAACTATTAACGTTATTAACAGGTCTGTTTTTTTTATCACTTCTCCAACGACAAATCCTTGCTGAAATTCAAAGGATTTTCTGGGAGAGAGAGAGAGAGAGAGAGAGAGAGAGAGAGAGAGAGAGGTGTGTGAGAGTGACAAGCTCTGTGTGTGTGAGCGAGTTGTGGTCTCTCTCTCTCTCGCTCTCTCTTTTTCACTCACACTCTCTCTCCCAGAAAATCCTTTGAATTTCAGAAAGTTTTCTCTCTCTCTTACACACACTCTATGTCTCTCTACCATTCACAGAAACATACTCTCTACCACTCTCTCTCTCTTTCTCTCTCTCCCTACCTCAGTCTCTTTCTATGTCTCTCTACCCTTCTCTTGTCCAACCCACATTCACTGACATCACAGCTTAATGATCCAATCAGAGGCAGGCCATTTTGTCACTGTGTGTGTGTGTGTGAAAAAAAACAGACCTGTTAATAACGTTAATAGTTACACTGCATCCTACATTGTGATTTTACAGTTAATACATGTGGTTATTTCAATATTTTATTATAAAAAAAATGTTCTTAGATTTAAAAAAAACATAACAAACAGTATCAATACAATTTATTACTGTAAATGGAGGAAATGTTTTACCATAATTTAACGGTGCTATTTCGGCAACCACAGCTGCCGGTACATTAATGTAAAAACAACATTTTTTTTTTTTTTACAATGTAGGGTGCAGTGTAACTATTAACGTTATTAACAGGTCTGTTTTTTTTATCACTTCTCCAACGACAAATCCTTGCTGAAATTCAAAGGATTTTCTGGGAGAGAGAGAGAGAGAGAGAGAGAGAGAGAGAGAGAGGTGTGTGAGAGTGACAAGCTCTGTGTGTGTGAGCGAGTTGTGGTCTCTCTCTCTCTCGCTCTCTCTTTTTCACTCACACTCTCTCTCCCAGAAAATCCTTTGAATTTCAGAAAGTTTTCTCTCTCTCTTACACACACTCTATGTCTCTCTACCATTCACAGAAACATACTCTCTACCACTCTCTCTCTCTTTCTCTCTCTCCCTACCTCAGTCTCTTTCTATGTCTCTCTACCCTTCTCTTGTCCAACCCACATTCACTGACATCACAGCTTAATGATCCAATCAGAGGCAGGCCATTTTGTCATGTGCTTATTTCAATATTTTTCTGTGATAAATTTTTTTTTTTACATTTTATAAATGCATTATTTTACCTGGAAAAAAAAACCCCGCCCAACAAAACAGCCACAAAAAAATCCACCCTAAAATTTTGAAACACAGAAACTCTTTATTTGATATTTATGAAGTTGTAAACATGAAAATATCAAAGTTGAACATATCACATAATATCTCTGAATGAGAAAAACATGTTCACAAGTTTACATTGAAACTGTTTCAGTTTTAAAACCAGTGTACTAAGCTGAACACACGTTTTACTTCTAAACTGTTAAAGTGAATTATCATACAGGGGCTGATTGGCCAGGGCTTTGACGGTGACGAAATGGCCTGCCTCTGATTGGATCATTAAGCTGTGATGTCAGTGAATGTGGGTTGGACAAGAGAAGGGTAGAGAGACATAGAAAGAGACAGAGGTAGGGAGAGAGAGAAAGAGAGAGAGAGTGGTAGAGAGTATGTTTCTGTGAATGGTAGAGAGACATAGAGTGTGTGTAAGAGAGAGAGAAAACTTTCTGAAATTCAAAGGATTTTCTGGGAGAGAGAGTGTGTGTGAAAAAGAGAGAGCGAGAGAGAGAGAGACCACAACTCGCTCACACA
This sequence comes from Toxotes jaculatrix, assembly GCF_017976425.1. Taxonomy (NCBI): domain Eukaryota; kingdom Metazoa; phylum Chordata; class Actinopteri; family Toxotidae; genus Toxotes; species Toxotes jaculatrix. Next base: position 2,952,173 of record NC_054417.1, on the reverse strand, counting down.
CACAGAGCTTGTCACTCTCACACACACATCTCTCTCTCTCTCTCTCTCTCTCTCTCTCTCTCTCTCTCTCTCTCCCAGAAAATCCTTTGAATTTCAGCAAGGATTTGTCGTTGGAGAAGTGATAAAAAAAACAGACCTGTTAATAACGTTAATAGTTACACTGCATCCTACATTGTAAAAAAAAAAAATGTTGTTTTTACAGTAATGTACCGGCAGCTGTGGTTGCCGAAATAGCACCGTTAAATTATGGTAAAACATTTCCTCTATTTACAGTAATAAATTGTATTGATACTGTTGATTTTACAGTTAATACATGTGGTTATTTCAATATTTTATTGTAAAAAAAAATGTTCTTAGATGGAAAAAAAACATAGTTTTACCTGAAAATTCACATGGAAACATGTTATTTTGGGTGGCATGGTTGTGCAGTGGTTAGTACTGTCGTCTCACAGCAAGAGGGTTCCAGGTTCGAACCCCGGTCTGGACCCTTCTGTGTAGAGTAAAAAATTCTGGAAAAATATTGAAATAAGCACATTTTTAAACTGTAAACTCTATGCTTGATTCAGTATTTTACCAGTTTGAACATTTAGAACACATTGTTTTACCAATAAAAATAACATGTTTCCATGTAAATTTTCAGGTAAAACTATGTTTTTTTTAATCTAAGAACATTTTTTTTTTTTACAATGTAGGATGCAGTGTAACTATTAACGTTATTAACAGGTCTGTTTTTTTTTATCACTTCTCCAACGACAAATCCTTGCTGAAATTCAAAGGATTTTCTGGGAGAGAGAGAGAGAGAGAGAGAGAGAGAGAGAGAGAGAGAGAGAGAGAGAGAGAGAGATGTGTGTGAGAGTGACAAGCTCTGTGTGTGTGTGTGTGAGCGAGTTGTGGTCTCTCTCTCTCTCTCTCGCTCTCTCTTTTTCACACACACACTCTCTCCCAGAAAATCCTTTGAATTTCAGAAAGTTTTCTCTCTCTCTTACACACACTCTATGTCTCTCTACCATTCACAGAAACATACTCTCTACCACTCTCTCTCTCTTTCTCTCTCTCCCTACCTCAGTCTCTTTCTATGTCTCTCTACCCTTTTCTTGTCCAACCCACATTCACTGACATCACAGCTTAATGATCCAATCAGAGGCAGGCCATTTTGTCATGTGCTTATTTCAATATTTTTCTGTGATAATTTTTTTTTTGACATTTTATAAATGCATTGTTTTACCTGGAAAAAAAAAAACCCCGCCCAACAAAACAGCCACAAAAAAAATCCATCTTAAAATTTTGAAACACAGAAACTCTTTATTTGATATTTATGAAGTTGTAAACATGAAAATATCAAAGTTGAACATATCACATAATATCTCTGAATGAGAAAAACATGTTCACAAGTTTACACTGAAACTGTTTCAGTTTTAAAACCAGTGTACTAAGCTGAACACACGTTTTACTTCTAAACTGTTAAAGTGAATTATCATACAGGGGCTGATTGGCCAGGGCTTTGACGGTGACGAAATGGCCTGTCTCTGATTGGATCATTAAGCTGTGATGTCAGTGAATGTGGGTTGGACAAGAGAAGGGTAGAGAGACATAGAAAGAGACAGAGGTAGGGAGAGAGAGAAAGAGAGAGAGAGTGGTAGAGAGTATGTTTCTGTGAATGGTAGAGAGACATAGAGTGTGTGTAAGAGAGAGAGAAAACTTTCTGAAATTCAAAGGATTTTCTGGGAGAGAGAGTGTGAGTGAAAAAGAGAGAGCGAGAGAGAGAGAGACCACAACTCGCTCACACACACAGAGCTTGTCACTCTCACACACATCTCTCTCTCTCTCTCTCTCTCTCTCTCTCTCTCTCCCAGAAAATCCTTTGAATTTCAGCAAGGATTTGTCGTTGGAGAAGTGATAAAAAAAACAGACCTGTTAATAACGTTAATAGTTACACTGCATCCTACATTGTAAAAAAAAAAAAATGTTGTTTTTACAGTAATGTACCGGCAGCTGTGGTTGCCGAAATAGCACCGTTAAATTATGGTAAAACATTTCCTCCATTTACAGTAATAAATTGTACTGATACTGTTTGTTATGTTTTTTTTAAATCTAAGAACATTTTTTTTATAATAAAATATTGAAATAACCACATGTATTAACTGTAAAATCACAATGTAGGATGCAGTGTAACTATTAACGTTCTTAACAGGTCTGTTTTTTTTCACACACACACACACAGTGACAAAATGGCCTGCCTCTGATTGGATCATTAAGCTGTGATGTCAGTGAATGTGGGTTGGACAAGAGAAGGGTAGAGAGACATAGAAAGAGACTGAGGTAGGGAGAGAGAGAAAGAGAGAGAGAGTGGTAGAGAGTATGTTTCTGTGAATGGTAGAGAGACATAGAGTGTGTGTAAGAGAGAGAGAAAACTTTCTGAAATTCAAAGGATTTTCTGGGAGAGAGAGTGTGAGTGAAAAAGAGAGAGCGAGAGAGAGAGAGACCACAACTCGCTCACACACACAGAGCTTGTCACTCTCACACACCTCTCTCTCTCTCTCTCTCTCTCTCTCTCTCTCTCTCTCTCTCCCAGAAAATCCTTTGAATTTCAGCAAGGATTTGTCGTTGGAGAAGTGATAAAAAAAACAGACCTGTTAATAACGTTAATAGTTACACTGCACCCTACATTGTAAAAAAAAAAAAAATGTTGTTTTTACAGTAATGTACCGGCAGCTGTGGTTGCCGAAATAGCACCGTTAAATTATGGTAAAACATTTCCTCCATTTACAGTAATAAATTGTATTGATACTGTTTGTTATGTTTTTTTAAAATCTAAGAACATTTTTTTTATAATAAAATATTGAAATAACCACATGTATTAACTGTAAAATCACAATGTAGGATGCAGTGTAACTATTAACGTTATTAACAGGTCTGTTTTTTTTCACACACACACACACAGTGACAAAATGGCCTGCCTCTGATTGGATCATTAAGCTGTGATGTCAGTGAATGTGGGTTGGACAAGAGAAGGGTAGAGAGACATAGAAAGAGACTGAGGTAGGGAGAGAGAGAAAGAGAGAGAGAGTGGTAGAGAGTATGTTTCTGTGAATGGTAGAGAGACATAGAGTGTGTGTAAGAGAGAGAGTAAACTTTCTGAAATTCTAAGGATTTTCTGGGAGAGAGAGAGAGAGAGAGAGAGAGAGAGAGAGAGAGAGAGAGAGAGAGAGACCACAACTCGCTCACACACACACACGCAGAGCTTGTCACTCTCACACACATCTCTCTCTCTCTCTCTCTCTCTCTCTCTCTCTCTCTCTCTCTCTCTAATATACATCATTTGACAAATATGCATCTTCCGACTTCAAAAAATACACACATCATGACATTACTGTCTTAACTAATATGCAAATATGTCGGAGGTTGTGTTTGAGGTACAAAATAACGATAAGAAAAGGAGGCCGAAAGAAAATGTAACCACTCCCCGTCGGGGAATCGAACCCCCGTCTCCCGCGTGACAGGCGGGGATACTTACCACTATACTAACGAGGAGATATCTATAGTTTGACACTGTTGAAACACACAACTACTGATCTGCACTTGTTTAAGTGCATGGGTGCACTTGATTTGTACAACTCTCGTTGTCTGTTTTTCCTCGAAAACTGCTGTTTTTCCTAGAAAAATGGTGTCCCCGCCGGTCACGCGGGCGGGGATACCCGAGGCTACAGTGTCATCAATTACCAACAGCAAAGCCAAAATGGATCAAAATTACAGTAAGTTTAAACTAATTAATAATTAATAATCAGAGGCAGGCCATTTTGTCACTGTGTGTGTGTGTGTGAAAAAAAAACAGACCTGTTAATAACGTTAATAGTTACACTGCATCCTACATTGTAAAAAAAAAAAAATGTTGTTTTTACAGTAATGTACCGGCAGCTGTGGTTGCCGAAATAGCACCGTTAAATTATGGTAAAACATTTCCTCCATTTACAGTAATAAATTGTACTGATACTGTTTGTTATGTTTTTTTAAAATCTAAGAACATTTTTTTTATAATAAAATATTGAAATAACCACATGTATTAACTGTAAAATCACAATGTAGGATGCAGTGTAACTATTAACGTTATTAACAGGTCTGTTTTTTTTCACACACACACACACACAGTGACAAAATGGCCTGCCTCTGATTGGATCATTAAGCTGTGATGTCAGTGAATGTGGGTTGGACAAGAGAAGGGTAGAGAGACATAGAAAGAGACTGAGGTAGGGAGAGAGAGAAAGAGAGAGAGAGTGGTAGAGAGTATGTTTCTGTGAATGGTAGAGAGACATAGAGTGTGTGTTAGAGAGAGAGAAAACTTTCTGAAATTCAAAGGATTTTCTGGGAGAGAGAGTGTGAGTGAAAAAGAGAGAGCGAGAGAGAGAGAGACCACAAGTTCCTCACACACACAGAGCTTGTCACTCTCACACACATCTCTCTCTCTCTCTCTCTCTCTCTCTCTCTCTCTCTCTCTCTCTCTCTCTCTCCCAGAAAATCCTTTGAATTTCAGCAAGGATTTGTCGTTGGAGAAGTGATAAAAAAACAGACCTGTTAATAACGTTAATAGTTACACTGCATCCTACATTGTAAAAAAAAAAAATGTTGTTTTTACAGTAATGTACCGGCAGCTGTGGTTGCCGAAATAGCACCGTTAAATTATGGTAAAACATTTCCTCCATTTACAGTAATAAATTGTATTGATACTGTTGATTTTACAGTTAATACATGTGGTTATTTCAATATTTTATTATAAAAAAAATGTTCTTAGATTAAAAAAAACATAGTTTTACCTGAAAATTTACATGGAAACATGTTATTTTTATTGGTAAAACAATGTGTTCTAAATGTTCAAACTGGTAAAATACTGAATCAAGCATAGAGTTTACAGTTTAAAAATGTGCTTATTTCAATATTTTTCTATAATTTTTTACTCTACACAGAAGGGTCCAGACCGGGGTTCGAACCTGGAACCCTCTTGCTGTGAGGCGACAGTACTAACCACTGCACAACCATGCCGCTCAAAATAACATGTTTCCATGTGAATTTTCAGGTAAAACTATGTTTTTTTTCCATCTAAGAACATTTTTTTTTACAATAAAATATTGAAATAACCACATGTATTAACTGTAAAATCAACAGTATCAATACAATTTATTACTGTAAATGGAGGAAATGTTTTACCATAATTTAACGGTGCTATTTCGGCAACCACAGCTGCCGGTACATTACTGTAAAAACAACATTTTTTTTTTTTACAATGTAGGATGCAGTGAAACTATTAACGTTATTAACAGGTCTGTTTTTTTTATCACTTCTCCAACGACAAATCCTTGCTGAAATTCAAAGGATTTTCTGGGAGAGAGAGAGAGAGAGAGAGAGAGAGAGAGAGAGAGAGAGAGAGAGATGTGTGTGAGAGTGACAAGCTCTGTGTGTGTGTGTGAGCGAGTTGTGGTCTCTCTCTCTCTCTCTCGCTCTCTCTTTTTCACTCACACTCTCTCTCCCAGAAAATCCTTTGAATTTCAGAAAGTTTACTCTCTCTCTTACACACACTCTATGTCTCTCTACCATTCACAGAAACATACTCTCTACCACTCTCTCTCTCTTTCTCTCTCTCCCTACATCAGTCTCTTTCTATGTCTCTCTACCCTTTTCTTGTCCAACCCACATTCACTGACATCACAGCTTAATGATCCAATCAGAGGCAGGCCATTTTGTCATGTGCTTATTTCAATATTTTTCTGTGATAAATTTTTTTTGACATTTTATAAATGCATTGTTTTACCTGGAAAAAAAAACCCCGCCCAACAAAACAGCCACAAAAAAATCCACCTTAAAATTTTGAAACACAGAAACTCTTTATTTGATATTTATGAAGTTGTAAACATGAAAATATCAAAGTTGAACATATCACATAATATCTCTGAATGAGAAAAAAATGTTCACAAGTTTACATTGAAACTGTTTCAGTTTTAAAACCAGTGTACTAAGCTGAACACACTTTTTACTTCTAAACTGTTAAAGTGAATTATCATACAGGGGCTGATTGGCCAGGGCTTTGACAGTGACAAAATGGCCTGCCTCTGATTGGATCATTAAGCTGTGATGTCAGTGAATGTGGGTTGGACAAGAGAAGGGTAGAGAGACATAGAAAGAGACTGAGGTAGGGAGAGAGAGAAAGAGAGAGAGAGTGGTAGAGAGTATGTTTCTGTGAATGGTAGAGAGACATAGAGTGTGTGTAAGAGAGAGAGAAAACTTTCTGAAATTCAAAGGATTTTCTGGGAGAGAGAGTGTGAGTGAAAAAGAGAGAGCGAGAGAGAGAGAGACCACAACTCGCTCACACACACAGAGCTTGTCACTCTCACACACCTCTCTCTCTCTCTCTCTCTCTCTCTCTCTCTCTCTCCCAGAAAATCCTTTGAATTTCAGCAAGGATTTGTCGTTGGAGAAGTGATAAAAAAAAACAGACCTGTTAATAACGTTAATAGTTACACTGCATCCTACATTGTAAAAAAAAAAAATGTTGTTTTTACAGTAATGTACCGGCAGCTGTGGTTGCCGAAATAGCACCGTTAAATTATGGTAAAACATTTCCTCCATTTACAGTAATAAATTGTATTGATACTGTTTGTTATGTTTTTTTAAAATCTAAGAACATTTTTTTATAATAAAATATTGAAATAACCACATGTATTAACTGTAAAATCACAATGTAGGATGCAGTGTAACTATTAACGTTATTAACAGGTCTGTTTTTTTTCACACACACACACAGTGACAAAATGGCCTGCCTCTGATTGGATCATTAAGCTGTGATGTCAGTGAATGTGGGTTGGACAAGAGAAGGGTAGAGAGACATAGAAAGAGACAGAGGTAGGGAGAGAGAGAAAGAGAGAGAGAGTGGTAGAGAGTATGTTTCTGTGAATGGTAGAGAGACATAGAGTGTGTGTTAGAGAGAGAGTAAACTTTCTGAAATTCAAAGGATTTTCTGGGAGAGAGAGTGTGAGTGAAAAAGAGAGAGCGAGAGAGAGAGAGAGAGAGAGCGAGAGAGAGAGAGACCACAACTCTCTCACACACACACACACACAGAGCTTGTCACTCTCACACACATCTCTCTCTCTCTCTCTCTCTCTCCCTCTCTCTCTCTCTCTCTCTCTCTAATATACATCATTTGACAAATATGCATCTTCCGACTTCAAAAAATACACACATCATGACATTACTGTCTTAACTAATATGCAAATATGTCGGAGGTTGTGTTTGAGGTACAAAATAACAATAAGAAAAGGAGGCCGAAAGAAAATGTAACCACTCCCCGTCAGGGAATCGAACCCCCGTCTCCCGCGTGACAGGCGGGGATACTTACCACTATACTAACGAGGAGATATCTATAGTTTGACACTGTTGAAACACACAACTACTGATCTGCACTTGTTTAAGTGCATGGGTGCACTTGATTTGTACAACTCTCGTTGTCTGTTTTTCCTCGAAAACTGCTGTTTTTCCTAGAAAAATGGTGTCCCCGCCGGTCACGCGGGCGGGGATACCCGAGGCTACAGTGTCATCAATTACCAACAGCAAAGCCAAAATGGATCAAAATTAACCCAGTTCAGACTGAATGCACTCAAGATGCACCTGATCACTCAGACCACATTCAGAGGTGGTCCGTGTTACATATGACCACATTCTTTTGGCTTTCTGACTAGTCCGGTTCACTTTGTTAAGGTCTTCATGGGCCTCGTTGGCGCAGTAGGCAGCGCGTCAGTCTCATAATCTGAAGGTCGTGAGTTCGAGCCTCACACGGGGCATGTGTTTTATCATTCATTTTATATATATATAAAGTTTTTCTTTCAGGTTTTTCGGTCCTATGGAGCAGTCGGAACCCTGTTTTTTTTCCCGACAAGCCCCGCCCCCTGGCCACGCCCCCGAGCCCCACCCACTACAAGACAGAACCAGGCCACAGACTTCACCATACAATTGGAATCACATTTTTATTCATGTTTACATCAGTATGTACAGTGACAAGCATTCCTGTAAACAAATTTGCCAATAAAAATCTGACCCCTACACCATGTTGCTTGCTTCATTCCACTATTACTCAAAGTTAACAAAACAGAAATAAGCTAACAGATCATCACATAGATATACACAAAGATGATCAAATAGATATACACAGAGATAATCAAAGAGATATACACATAGATATACAAATAGATATTTACATAGATATACACATAGATATACAAATAGATAATCACATAGATATACACATAGATATACACATAGATATACACATAGATATACAAATAGATAATCACATAGATATACACATAGATATACACATAGATATACAAATAGATAATCACATAGATATACACATAGATATACACAGAGATAATCACATAGATATACAGATAGAAGATCAAATAGATATACACATAGACATAAACAAAGGCAGAGACATCAACAAACACTTAAGCATATACATAGACATACACATAGACATCAACAAACACTTAGGCATACACATACACATACACATAGACATCAACAAACACTTAGGCATACACATAGACATAGACATAAATCAATACTTACAAAGATCTACTTGTCCGCCAGGTCGCCACTGTCTCTCTTACAAGACTCCGACAGTCCAACACGAGGCGAAACGGGGGTCGTGCCGCTGGCCCGCTCGAAGACGCCATCTCTACGTGTAGAGGAGCCACACGTGGCACACCTACAACAAACACACGGTGGTCAGACACAACACTTGGTACACCCTACTTGCCAAAGGCTTTCAAGACTTACTCTTTAAAACACTACTTTAACATACAGATTACAGCTCACCGTTACCTGCTACAGCCTACTTGCCACACACTAGTGCGCTCCCACTAGCTTCCTCTTACTGCCTACAGCTACAATCGACTTGCTACACACTCAGTGCTTTAACCTAAACTTCCACAACACAGGCTATGGCACTCTTACCACTTAACCTTGGAAGCTAACCCTTTACAGCTACTTTCTTAATACAACATACAACATACGGCTCTACACTGATCACTACTTTGAACAATCAAAATGCTACACATTTCACCCTACAACACTACAGCAACACCATGACAGCTCTACATGTACTCCTGTTTTCCACACACAAAGTGTTTGCACGTTTTCAGCTCCAAAAAAAAAACAACCCAAAAATTTAGACTTTTTTTGCCCGAAAAAAACGGCATACTATACTATGACGTTTTTTATGACATTTTGAGGCCGAAAATTATTTTGACTTTTTTTGCCGGAAAAAAACGGCATACTATACTATGACGTTTTTTATGACATTTTGAGGCCGAAAAAAACGGCATACTATACTATGATGTTTTTTATGACATTTTGAGGCCGAAAAAATTTTGGACTTTTTTTGCCCGAAAAAAACGGCATACTATACTATGACGTTTTTTTATGACATTTTGAGGCCGAAAAAAACGGCATACTATACTATGACGTTTTTTATGACATTTTGAGGCCGAAAAAATTTTTGACTTTTTTTGCCCGAAAAAAACGGCATACTATACTATGACGTTTTTTATGACATTTTGAGGCCGAAAAAAACGGCATACTATACTATGACGTTTTTTATGACATTTTGAGGCCGAAAAAAATTTTGACTTTTTTTGCCCGAAAAAAACGGCATACTATACTATGACGTTTTTTATGACATTTTGAGGCCGAAAAAAATTTAAACTTTTTTTGCCCTATTTCGACGCCTTACTATGCTATGACGTTTTTTATGACATTTTGAGGCCGAAAAAAATTTAGACTTTTTTTGCCCGAAAAATACGGCATACTATACTATGACGTTTTTTATGACATTTTGAGGCCGAAAAAAATGTTGACTTTTTTTGCTCGAAAAAAACGGCATACTATACTATGACGTTTTTTATGACATTTTGAGGCCGAAAAAAACGGCATACTATACTATGACGTTTTTTATGACATTTTGAGGCCGAAAAAAATTTAGACTTTTTTTGCCCGAAAAAAACGGCATACTATACTATGACGTTTTTTATGACATTTTGAGGCCGAAAATTTTTTTGACTTTTTTTGCCCGAAAAAAACGGCATACTATACTATGACGTTTTTTATGACATTTTGAGGCCGAAAAAAATTTAAACTTTTTTTTGCCCTATATCGACACCTTACTATACTATGACGTTTTTTATGACATTTTTTGCCCGAAAAATACGGCATACTATACTATGACGTTTTTTATGACATTTTGAGGCCGAAAAAAATGTTGACTTTTTTTGCTCGAAAAAAACGGCATACTATACTATGACGTTTTTTATGACATTTTGAGGCCGAAAAAAACGGCATACTATACTATGACGTTTTTTATGACATTTTGAGGCCGAAAAAAATTTAGACTTTTTTTGCCCGAAAAAAACGGCATACTATACTATGACGTTTTTTATGACATTTTGAGGCCGAAAAAATTTTTGACTTTTTTTGCCCGAAAAAAACGGCATACTATACTATGACGTTTTTTATGACATTTTGAGGCCGAAAAAAACGGCATACTATACTATGACGTTTTTTATGACATTTTGAGGCCGAAAAAAACGGCATACTATACTATGACGTTTTTTATGACATTTTGAGGCCGAAAAAAATTTTGACTTTTTTTGCCCGAAAAAAACGGCATACTATACTATGACGTTTTTTATGACATTTTGAGGCCGAAAAAAATTGTGACTTTCTTTGCCCGAAAAAAACGGCATACTATACTATGACGTTTTTTATGACATTTTGAGGCCGAAAAAATTTTTGACTTTTTTTGCCCGAAAAAAACGGCATACTATACTATGACGTTTTTTTATGACATTTTGAGGCCGAAAAAATTTTTGACTTTTTTTGCCCGAAAAAAACGGCATACTATACTATGACGTTTTTTATGACATTTTGAGGCCGAAAAAAATTTTGACTTTTTTTGCCCGAAAAAAACGGCATACTATACTATGACGTTTTTTATGACATTTTGAGGCCGAAAAAAATTTTGACTTTTTTTGCCCGAAAAAAACGGCATACTATACTATGAAGTTTTTTATGACATTTTGAGGCCGAAAAAAACGGCATACTATACTATGACGTTTTTTATGACATTTTGAGGCCGAAAAAATTTTTGTCTTTTTTTGCCCAAAAAAAACGGCATACTATACTATGACGTTTTTTATGACATTTTGAGGCCGAAAAAAATTTTGACTTTTTTTGCCCGAAAAAAACGGCATACTATACTATGACGTTTTTTATGACATTTTGAGGCCGAAAAAAATTTTGACTTTTTTTGCCCGAAAAAAACGGCATACTATACTATGACGTTTTTTATGACATTTTGAGGCGGAAAAAAATTTAGACTTTTTTTGCCCGAAAAAAACGGCATACTATACTATGACGTTTTTTATGACATTTTGAGGCCGAAAAAAATTGTGACTTTTTTTGCCCGAAAAAAACGGCATACTATACTATGACGTTTTTTATGACATTTTGAGGCCGAAAAAAATTTTGACTTTTTTTGCCCGAAAAAAACGGCATACTATACTATGACGTTTTTTTATGACATTTTGAGGCCGAAAAAATTTTTGACTTTTTTTGCCCGAAAAAAACGGCATACTATACTATGACGTTTTTTATGACATTTTGAGGCCGAAAAAAATTTAGACTTTTTTTGCCCGAAAAAAACGGCATACTATACTATGACGTTTTTTATGACATTTTGAGGCCGAAAAAAATTGTGACTTTTTTTGCCCGAAAAAAACGGCATACTATACTATGACGTTTTTTATGACATTTTGAGGCCGAAAAAAATTGTGACTTTTTTTGCCCGAAAAAAACGGCATACTATACTATGACGTTTTTTATGACATTTTGAGGCCGAAAAAAACGGCATACTATACTATGACGTTTTTTATGACATTTTGAGGCCGAAAAAAATTTTGACTTTTTTTGCCCGAAAAAAACGGCATACTATACTATGACGTTTTTTATGACATTTTGAGGCCGAAAAAAACGGCATACTATACTATGACGTTTTTATGACATTTTGAGGCCGAAAAAAACGGCATACTATACTATGACGTTTTTTATGACATTTTGAGGCCGAAAAAAATTGTGACTTTTTTTGCCCGAAAAAAACGGCATACTATACTATGACGTTTTTTATGACATTTTGAGGCCGAAAAAAATTTTGTCTTTTTTTGCCCGAAAAAAACAGCATACTATACTATGACGTTTTTTATGACATTTTGAGGCCGAAAAAAATTTTGACTTTTTTTGCCCGAAAAAAACGGCATACTATACTATGACGTTTTTTATGACATTTTGAGGCCGAAAAAAACGGCATACTATACTATGACGTTTTTTATGACATTTTGAGGCCGAAAAAATTTTTGACTTTTTTTGCCCGAAAAAAACGGCATACTATACTATGACGTTTTTTATGACATTTTGAGGCCGAAAAAAATTTTCTTTTTTTGTCCGAAAAAAAGGGCATACTATACTATGACGTTTTTTATGACATTTTGAGGCCGAAAAAAATTGTGACTTTTTTTGCCCGAAAAAAACGGCATACTATACTATGACGTTTTTTATGACATTTTGAGGCCGAAAAAAAATTTGACTTTTTTTGCCCGAAAAAAACGGCATACTATACTATGACGTTTTTTATGACATTTTGAGGCCGAAAAAAATTTTGTCTTTTTTTGCCCGAAAAAAACGGCATACTATACTATGACGTTTTTTATGACATTTTGAGGCCGAAAAAATTTTTGACTTTTTTTTGCCCGAAAAAAACGGCATACTATACTATGACGTTTTTTATGACATTTTGAGGCCGAAAAAAATTTTGACTTTTTTTGCCCGAAAAAAACGGCATACTATACTATGACGTTTTTTATGACATTTTGAGGCCGAAAAAAATTTTGACTTTTTTTGCCCGAAAAAAACGGCATACTATACTATGACGTTTTTTATGACATTTTGAGGCCGAAAAAAATTTTGACTTTTTTTGCCCGAAAAAAACGGCATACTATACTATGACGTTTTTTATGACATTTTGAGGCCGAAAAAAATTGTGACTTTTTTTGCCCGAAAAAAACGGCATACTATACTATGACGTTTTTTATGACATTTTGAGGCCGAAAAAAACGGCATACTATACTATGACGTTTTTTATGACATTTTGAGGCGGAAAAAAATTTTGACTTTTTTTGCCCGAAAAAAACGGCATACTATACTATGACGTTTTTTATGACATTTTGAGGCCGAAAAAAATTGTGACTTTTTTTGCCCGAAAAAAACGGCATACTATACTATGACGTTTTTTATGACATTTTGAGGCCGAAAAAATTTTGGACTTTTTTTGCCCGAAAAAAACGGCATACTATACTATGACGTTTTTTATGACATTTTGAGGCCGAAAAAAATTTAGACTTTTTTTGCCCGAAAAAAACGGCATACTATACTATGACGTTTTTTATGACATTTTGAGGCCGAAAAAAACGGCATACTATACTATGACGTTTTTTATGACATTTTGAGGCCGAAAAAAATTTTGACTTTTTTTGCCCGAAAAAAACGGCATACTATACTATGACGTTTTTTATGACATTTTGAGGCCGAAAAAAATTGTGACATTTTTTGCCCGAAAAAAACGGCATACTATACTATGACGTTTTTTATGACATTTTGAGTCCGAAAAAAATTGTGACATTTTTTGCCCGAAAAAAACGGCATACTATACTATGACGTTTTTTATGACATTTTGAGGCCGAAAAAAATTGTGACATTTTTTGCCCGAAAAAAACGGCATACTATACTATGACGTTTTTTATGACATTTTGAGGCCGAAAAAAATTTTGACTTTTTTTGCCCGAAAAAAACGGCATACTATACTATGACGTTTTTTATGACATTTTGAGGCCGAAAAAAATTTTGTCTTTTTTTGCCCGAAAAAAACAGCATACTATACTATGACGTTTTTTATGACATTATGAGGCCGAAAAAAATTTTGACTTTTTTTGCCCGAAAAAAACGGCATACTATACTATGACGTTTTTTATGACATTTTGAGGCGGAAAAAAATTGTGACTTTTTTTGCCCGAAAAAAACGGCATACTATACTATGACGTTTTTTATGACATTTTGAGGCCGAAAAAAACGGCATACTATACTATGACGTTTTTTATGACATTTTGAGGCCGAAAAAAATTTAGACTTTTTTTGCCCGAAAAAAACGGCATACTATACTATGACGTTTTTTATGACATTTTGAGGCCGAGAAAAATTGTGACTTTTTTTGTCCGAAAAAAACGGCATACTATACTATGACGTTTTTTATGACATTTTGAGGCGGAAAAATTTTTTGACTTTTTTTGCCCGAAAAAAACGGCATACTATACTATGACGTTTTTTATGACATTTTGAGGCCGAAAAAAATTTTGACTTTTTTTGCCCGAAAAAAACGGCATACTATACTATGACGTTTTTTATGACATTTTGAGGCCGAAAAAAATTTTGACTTCTTTTGCCCGAAAAAAACGGCATACTATACTATGACGTTTTTTATGACATTTTGAGGCCGAAAAAAATTGTGACTTTTTTTGCCCGAAAAAAACGGCATACTATACTATGACGTTTTTTATGACATTTTGAGGTCGAAAAAAATTTTGACTTTTATTGCCCGAAAAAAAACCGGCATACTATACTATGACGTTTTTTATGACATTTTGAGTCCGAAAAAATTTTTGACTTTTTTTGCCCGAAAAAAACGGCATACTATACTATGACGTTTTTTATGACATTTTGAGGCGGAAAAAAATTTTGACTTTTTTTGCCCGAAAAAAACGGCATACTATACTATGACGTTTTTTATGACATTTTGAGGCCGAAAAAAACGGCATACTATACTATGACGTTTTTTATGACATTTTGAGGCCGAAAAAAATTTTGACTTTTTTTGCCCGAAAAAAACGGCATACTATACTATGACGTTTTTTATGACATTTTGAGGCCGAAAAAAACGGCATACTATACTATGACGTTTTTTATGACATTTTGAGGCCGAAAAAAATTTTGACTTTTTTTGCCCGAAAAAAACGGCATACTATACTATGACGTTTTTTTATGACATTTTGAGGCCGAAAAAATTTTTGACTTTTTTTGCCCGAAAAAAACGGCATACTATACTATGACGTTTTTTATGACATTTTGAGGCCGAAAAAAATTTAGACTTTTTTTGCCCGAAAAAAACGGCATACTATACTATGACGTTTTTTATGACATTTTGAGGCCGAAAAAAATTGTGACTTTTTTTGCCCGAAAAAAACGGCATACTATACTATGACGTTTTTTATGACATTTTGAGGTCGAAAAAATTTTTGACTTTTTTTGCCCGAAAAAAACGGCATACTATACTATGACGTTTTTTATGACATTTTGAGGCCGAAAAAAATTTTGTCTTTTTTTGCCCGAAAAAAACGGCATACTATACTATGACGTTTTTTATGACATTTTGAGGCCGAAAAAAATTTTGACTTTTTTTGCCCGAAAAAAACGGCATACTATACTATGACGTTTTTTATGACATTTTGAGGCCGAAAAAAATTTTGACTTTTTTTGCCCGAAAAAAACGGCATACTATACTATGACGTTTTTTATGACATTTTGAGGCCGAAAAAAATTGTGACTTTTTTTGCCCGAAAAAAACGGCATACTATACTATGACGTTTTTTATGACATTTTGAGGCCGAAAAAAACGGCATACTATACTATGACGTTTTTTATGACATTTTGAGGCCGAAAAAAATTTTGACTTTTTTTGCCCGAAAAAAACGGCATACTATACTATGACGTTTTTTATGACATTTTGAGGCCGAAAAAAACGGCATACTATACTATGACGTTTTTATGACATTTTGAGGCCGAAAAAAACGGCATACTATACTATGACGTTTTTTATGACATTTTGAGGCCGAAAAAAATTGTGACTTTTTTTGCCCGAAAAAAACGGCATACTATACTATGACGTTTTTTATGACATTTTGAGGCGGAAAAAAATTTTGTCTTTTTTTGCCCGAAAAAAACAGCATACTATACTATGACGTTTTTTATGACATTTTGAGGCCGAAAAAAATTTTGACTTTTTTTGCCCGAAAAAAACGGCATACTATACTATGACGTTTTTTATGACATTTTGAGGCCGAAAAAAACGGCATACTATACTATGACGTTTTTTATGACATTTTGAGGCCGAAAAAATTTTTGACTTTTTTTGCCCGAAAAAAACGGCATACTATACTATGACGTTTTTTATGACATTTTGAGGCCGAAAAAAATTTTCTTTTTTTGTCCGAAAAAAAGGGCATACTATACTATGACGTTTTTTATGACATTTTGAGGCCGAAAAAAATTGTGACTTTTTTTGCCCGAAAAAAACGGCATACTATACTATGACGTTTTTTATGACATTTTGAGGCCGAAAAAAAATTTGACTTTTTTTGCCCGAAAAAAACGGCATACTATACTATGACGTTTTTTATGACATTTTGAGGCCGAAAAAAATTTTGTCTTTTTTTGCCCGAAAAAAACGGCATACTATACTATGACGTTTTTTATGACATTTTGAGGCCGAAAAAAATTTTGTCTTTTTTTGCCCGAAAAAAACAGCATACTATACTATGACGTTTTTTATGACATTATGAGGCCGAAAAAAATTTTGACTTTTTTTGCCCGAAAAAAACGGCATACTATACTATGACGTTTTTTATGACATTTTGAGGCGGAAAAAAATTGTGACTTTTTTTGCCCGAAAAAAACGGCATACTATACTATGACGTTTTTTATGACATTTTGAGGCCGAAAAAAACGGCATACTATACTATGACGTTTTTTATGACATTTTGAGGCCGAAAAAAATTTAGACTTTTTTTGCCCGAAAAAAACGGCATACTATACTATGACGTTTTTTATGACATTTTGAGGCCGAGAAAAATTGTGACTTTTTTTGCCCGAAAAAAACGGCATACTATACTATGACGTTTTTTATGACATTTTGAGGCGGAAAAATTTTTTGACTTTTTTTGCCCGAAAAAAACGGCATACTATACTATGACGTTTTTTATGACATTTTGAGGCCGAAAAAAATTGTGACTTTTTTTGCCCGAAAAAAACGGCATACTATACTATGACGTTTTTTATGACATTTTGAGGCCGAAAAAATTTTGGACTTTTTTTGCCCGAAAAAAACGGCATACTATACTATGACGTTTTTTATGACATTTTGAGGCCGAAAAAAATTTAGACTTTTTTTGCCCGAAAAAAACGGCATACTATACTATGACGTTTTTTATGACATTTTGAGGCCGAAAAAAATTTTGTCTTTTTTTGCCCGAAAAAAACGGCATACTATACTATGACGTTTTTTATGACATTTTGAGGCCGAAAAAATTTTTGACTTTTTTTTGCCCGAAAAAAACGGCATACTATACTATGACGTTTTTTATGACATTTTGAGGCCGAAAAAAATTTTGACTTTTTTTGCCCGAAAAAAACGGCATACTATACTATGACGTTTTTTATGACATTTTGAGGCCGAAAAAAATTTTGACTTTTTTTGCCCGAAAAAAACGGCATACTATACTATGACGTTTTTTATGACATTTTGAGGCCGAAAAAAACGGCATACTATACTATGACGTTTTTTATGACATTTTGAGGCCGAAAAAAATTTTGACTTTTTTTGCCCGAAAAAAACGGCATACTATACTATGACGTTTTTTATGACATTTTGAGGCCGAAAAAAATGTTGTCTTTTTTTGCCCGAAAAAAACGGCATACTATACTATGACGTTTTTTATGACATTTTGAGGTCGAAAAAAATTTTGACTTTTTTTGCCCGAAAAAAACGGCATACTATACTATGACGTTTTTTATGACATTTTGAGGCCGAAAAAAATTGTGACTTTTTTTGCCCGAAAAAAACGGCATACTATACTATGACGTTTTTTATGACATTTTGAGGCCGAAAAAAACGGCATACTATACTATGACGTTTTTTATGACATTTTGAGGCCGAAAAAAATTTTGACTTTTTTTGCCCGAAAAAAACGGCATACTATACTATGACGTTTTTTATGACATTTTGAGGCCGAAAAAAATTTTGACTTTTTTTGCCCGAAAAAAACGGCATACTATACTATGACGTTTTTTATGACATTTTGAGGCCGAAAAAAATTTTGACTTTTTTTGCCCGAAAAAAACGGCATACTATACTATGACGTTTTTTATGACATTTTGAGGCCGAAAAAAATGTTGTCTTTTTTTGCCCGAAAAAAACGGCATACTATACTATGACGTTTTTTATGACATTTTGAGGTCGAAAAAAATTTTGACTTTTTTTGCCCGAAAAAAACGGCATACTATACTATGACGTTTTTTATGACATTTTGAGGCCGAAAAAAATTGTGACTTTTTTTGCCCGAAAAAAACGGCATACTATACTATGACGTTTTTTATGACATTTTGAGGCCGAAAAAAACGGCATACTATACTATGACGTTTTTTATGACATTTTGAGGCCGAAAAAAACGGCATACTATACTATGACGTTTTTTATGACATTTTGAGGCCGAAAAAAATTTTGACTTTTTTTGCCCGAAAAAAACGGCATACTATACTATGACGTTTTTTATGACATTTTGAGGCCGAAAAAAATGTTGTCTTTTTTTGCCCGAAAAAAACGGCATACTATACTATGACGTTTTTTATGACATTTTGAGGTCGAAAAAAATTTTGACTTTTTTTGCCCGAAAAAAACGGCATACTATACTATGACGTTTTTTATGACATTTTGAGGCCGAAAAAAACGGCATACTATACTATGACGTTTTTTATGACATTTTGAGGCCGAAAAAAATTTTGACTTTTTTTGCCCGAAAAAAACGGCATACTATACTATGACGTTTTTTATGACATTTTGAGGCCGAAAAAAACGGCATACTATACTATGACGTTTTTTATGACATTTTGAGGCCGAAAAAAATTTTGACTTTTTTTGCCCGAAAAAAACGGCATACTATACTATGACGTTTTTTATGACATTTTGAGGCCGAAAAAAATGTTGTCTTTTTTTGCCCGAAAAAAACGGCATACTATACTATGACGTTTTTTATGACATTTTGAGGTCGAAAAAAATTTTGACTTTTTTTGCCCGAAAAAAACGGCATACTATACTATGACGTTTTTTATGACATTTTGAGGCCGAAAAAAATTGTGACTTTTTTTGCCCGAAAAAAACGGCATACTATATTATGACGTTTTTTATGACATTTTGAGGCCGAAAAAAACGGCATACTATACTATGACGTTTTTTATGACATTTTGAGGCCGAAAAAAATTTTGACTTTTTTTGCCCGAAAAAAACGGCATACTATACTATGACGTTTTTTATGACATTTTGAGGCCGAAAAAAATTGTGACTTTTTTTGCCCGAAAAAAACGGCATACTATACTATGACGTTTTTTATGACATTTTGAGGCCGAAAAAAACGGCATACTATACTATGACGTTTTTTATGACATTTTGAGGCGGAAAAAAATTTTGACTTTTTTTGCCCGAAAAAAACGGCATACTATACTATGACGTTTTTTATGACATTTTGAGGCCGAAAAAAACGGCATACTATACTATGACGTTTTTTATGACATTTTGAGGCCGAAAAAATTTTTGACTTTTTTTGCCCGAAAAAAACGGCATACTATACTATGACGTTTTTTATGACATTTTGAGGCCGAAAAAAACGGCATACTATACTATGACGTTTTTTATGACATTTTGAGGCAGAAAAAATTTTTGACTTTTTTTGCCCGAAAAAAACGGCATACTATACTATGACGTTTTTTATGACATTTTGAGGCCGAAAAAAATTTTGACTTTTTTTGCCCGAAAAAAACGGCATACTATACTATGACGTTTTTTATGACATTTTGAGGCCGAAAAAAACGGCATACTATACTATGACGTTTTTTATGACATTTTGAGGCCGAAAAAAATTTTGACTTTTTTTGCCCGAAAAAAACGGCATACTATACTATGACGTTTTTTATGACATTATGAGGCCGAAAAAAATTTTGACTTTTTTTGCCCGAAAAAAACGGCATACTATACTATGACGTTTTTTATGACATTTTGAGGTCGAAAAAAATTTTGACTTTTTTTGCCCGAAAAAAACGGCATACTATACTATGACGTTTTTTATGACATTTTGAGGCCGAAAAAAATTTTGACTTTTTTTGCCCGAAAAAAAGGGCATACTATACTATGACGTTTTTTATGACATTTTGAGGTCGAAAAAATTTTTGACTTTTTTTGCCCGAAAAAAACGGCATACTATACTATGACGTTTTTTATGACATTTTGAGGCCGAAAAAAATTTTGACTTTTTTTGCCCGAAAAAAAACGGCATACTATACTATGACGTTTTTTATGACATTTTGAGGCCGAAAAAAATTTTGACTTTTTTTGCCCGAAAAAAACGGCATACTATACTATGACGTTTTTTATGACATTTTGAGGCCGAAAAAAACGGCATACTATACTATGACGTTTTTTATGACATTTTGAGGCCGAAAAAATTTTTGACTTTTTTTGCCCGAAAAAAACGGCATACTATACTAAGACGTTTTTTATGACATTTTGAGGCCGAAAAAATTTTTGACTTTTTTTGCCCGAAAAAAACGGCATACTATACTATGACGTTTTTTATGACATTTTGAGGTCGAAAAAAATTTTGACTTTTTTTGCCCGAAAAAAACGGCATACTATACTATGACGTTTTTTATGACATTTTGAGGCGGAAAAAAACGGCATACTATACTATGACGTTTTTTATGACATTTTGAGGCCGAAAAAAACGGCATACTATACTATGACGTTTTTTATGACATTTTGAGGCCGAAAAAAATTTTGACTTTTTTTGCCCGAAAAAAACGGCATACTATACTATGACGTTTTTTATGACATTATGAGGCCGAAAAAAATTTTGACTTTTTTTGCCCGAAAAAAACGGCATACTATACTATGACGTTTTTTATGACATTTTGAGGTCGAAAAAAATTTTGACTTTTTTTGCCCGAAAAAAACGGCATACTATACTATGACGTTTTTTATGACATTTTGAGGCCGAAAAAAATTTTGACTTTTTTTGCCCGAAAAAAACGGCATACTATACTATGACGTTTTTTATGACATTTTGAGGCCGAAAAAAATTTTGACTTTTTTTGCCCGAAAAAAACGGCATACTATACTATGACGTTTTTTATGACATTTTGAGGCCGAAAAAAACGGCATACTATACTATGACGTTTTTTATGACATTTTGAGGCCGAAAAAAATTGTGACTTTTTTTGCCCGAAAAAAACGGCATACTATACTATGACGTTTTTTATGACATTTTGAGGCCGAAAAAAATTTTGACTTTTTTTGCCCGAAAAAAACGGCATACTATACTATGACGTTTTTTATGACATTTTGAGGCCGAAAAAAATTTTGTCTTTTTTTGCCCGAAAAAAACGGCATACTATACTATGACGTTTTTTATGACATTTTGAGGCCGAAAAATTTTTTGACTTTTTTTGCCCGAAAAAAACGGCATACTATACTATGACGTTTTTTATGACATTTTGAGGCCGAAAAAAACGGCATACTATACTATGACGTTTTTTATGACATTTTGAGGCCGAAAAAAATTTTGTCTTTTTTTGCCCGAAAAAAACGGCATACTATACTATGACGTTTTTTACGACATTTTGAGATCAAAAAAAAAAAAAGTGACTTTTTTTGGCCGACTTTGACGCCTTACTATACATGTGTGGGACTTAATTGTAACTGTTGTGCTTTTCAACTAAATGCTGTTTTCTTGTGTGTTTTCAGGCGTCTAGGCCAAGCGGAGAGTCGGAGAAGCAGCGCAGACAGGGATGGCTGAAGCAACGTGACGCCTGGGCTGTTCTTTGAAGAGGAGTTTTGTTAAAAGCCAGCTTGTGTTGGACTTATGTGTTTAAAAGAAAAGTTGCTGTTGTCGTATTTGTTGCAAAGTGTTTGTTTGCAAGTGTGATGTTGTAAAGTTTTGATGTTGCCAATAAAGATGTTTGCAAATGTACAAGTTTGTTTGTCCCAAAAAATTTAGACTTTTTTTGCCCGAAAAAAACGGCATACTATACTATGACGTTTTTTATGACATTTTGAGGCCGAAAAAATTTTTGACTTTTTTTGCCCGAAAAAAACGGCATACTATACTATGACGTTTTTTATGACATTTTGAGGCCGAAAAATTTTTTGACTTTTTTTGCCCGAAAAAAACGGCATACTATACTATGACGTTTTTTATGACATTTTGAGGCCGAAAAAAACGGCATACTATACTATGACGTTTTTTATGACATTTTGAGGCCGAAAAAAATTTTGACTTTTTTTGCCCGAAAAAAACGGCATACTATACTATGACGTTTTTTATGACATTTTGAGGCCGAAAAAAATTTTGACTTTTTTTGCCCGAAAAAAAACGGCATACTATACTATGACGTTTTTTATGACATTTTGAGGCCGAAAAAAATTTTGACTTTTTTTGCCCGAAAAAAACGGCATACTATACTATGACGTTTTTTATGACATTTTGAGGCCGAAAAAAACGGCATACTATACTATGACGTTTTTTATGACATTTTGAGGCCGAAAAAAATTTTGACTTTTTTTGCCCGAAAAAAACGGCATACTATACTATGACGTTTTTTATGACATTTTGAGGCCGAAAAAAATGTTGTCTTTTTTTGCCCGAAAAAAACGGCATACTATACTATGACGTTTTTTATGACATTTTGAGGTCGAAAAAAATTTTGACTTTTTTTGCCCGAAAAAAACGGCATACTATACTATGACGTTTTTTATGACATTTTGAGGCCGAAAAAAATTGTGACTTTTTTTGCCCGAAAAAAACGGCATACTATACTATGACGTTTTTTATGACATTTTGAGGCCGAAAAAAACGGCATACTATACTATGACGTTTTTTATGACATTTTGAGGCCGAAAAAAATTTTGACTTTTTTTGCCCGAAAAAAACGGCATACTATACTATGACGTTTTTTATGACATTTTGAGGCCGAAAAAAATTTTGACTTTTTTTGCCCGAAAAAAACGGCATACTATACTATGACGTTTTTTATGACATTTTGAGGCCGAAAAAAATTGTGACTTTTTTTGCCCGAAAAAAACGGCATACTATACTATGACGTTTTTTATGACATTTTGAGGCGGAAAAAAATGTTGTCTTTTTTTGCCCGAAAAAAACGGCATACTATACTATGACGTTTTTTATGACATTTTGAGGTCGAAAAAAATTTTGACTTTTTTTGCCCGAAAAAAACGGCATACTATACTATGACGTTTTTTATGACATTTTGAGGCCGAAAAAAATTGTGACTTTTTTTGCCCGAAAAAAACGGCATACTATACTATGACGTTTTTTATGACATTTTGAGGCCGAAAAAAACGGCATACTATACTATGACGTTTTTTATGACATTTTGAGGCCGAAAAAAACGGCATACTATACTATGACGTTTTTTATGACATTTTGAGGCCGAAAAAAATTTTGACTTTTTTTGCCCGAAAAAAACGGCATACTATACTATGACGTTTTTTATGACATTTTGAGGCCGAAAAAAATGTTGTCTTTTTTTGCCCGAAAAAAACGGCATACTATACTATGACGTTTTTTATGACATTTTGAGGTCGAAAAAAATTTTGACTTTTTTTGCCCGAAAAAAACGGCATACTATACTATGACGTTTTTTATGACATTTTGAGGCCGAAAAAAATTGTGACTTTTTTTGCCCGAAAAAAACGGCATACTATACTATGACGTTTTTTATGACATTTTGAGGCCGAAAAAAACGGCATACTATACTATGACGTTTTTTATGACATTTTGAGGCCGAAAAAAACGGCATACTATACTATGACGTTTTTTATGACATTTTGAGGCCGAAAAAAATTGTGACTTTTTTTGCCCGAAAAAAACGGCATACTATACTATGACGTTTTTTATGACATTTTGAGGCCGAAAAAAATTGTGACTTTTTTTGCCCGAAAAAAACGGCATACTATACTATGACGTTTTTTATGACATTTTGAGGCCGAAAAAAACGGCATACTATACTATGACGTTTTTTATGACATTTTGAGGCCGAAAAAAATTTTGACTTTTTTTGCCCGAAAAAAACGGCATACTATACTATGACGTTTTTTATGACATTTTGAGGCCGAAAAAAATTGTGACTTTTTTTGCCCGAAAAAAACGGCATACTATACTATGACGTTTTTTATGACATTTTGAGGCCGAAAAATTTTTTGACTTTTTTTGCCCGAAAAAAACGGCATACTATACTATGACGTTTTTTATGACATTTTGAGGCCGAAAAAATTTTTGACTTTTTTTGCCCGAAAAAAACGGCATACTATACTATGACGTTTTTTATGACATTTTGAGGCCGAAAAAAACGGCATACTATACTATGACGTTTTTTATGACATTTTGAGGCCGAAAAAAATTTTGACTTTTTTTGCCCGAAAAAAACGGCATACTATACTATGACGTTTTTTATGACATTTTGAGGCCGAAAAAAATTTTGACTTTTTTTGCCCGAAAAAAACGGCATACTATACTATGACGTTTTTTATTACATTTTGAGGCCGAAAAAAATTTTGACTTTTTTTGCCCGAAAAAAACGGCATACTATACTATGACGTTTTTTATGACATTTTGAGGTCGAAAAAATTTTTGACTTTTTTTGCCCGAAAAAAACGGCATACTATACTATGACGTTTTTTATGACATTTTGAGGCCGAAAAAAATTTTGACTTTTTTTGCCCGAAAAAAACGGCATACTATACTATGACGTTTTTTATGACATTTTGAGGCCGAAAAAAATTTTGACTTTTTTTGCCCGAAAAAAAACGGCATACTATACTATGACGTTTTTTATGACATTTTGAGGCCGAAAAAAACGGCATACTATACTATGACGTTTTTTATGACATTTTGAGGCCGAAAAAAATTTTGACTTTTTTTGCCCGAAAAAAACGGCATACTATACTATGACGTTTTTTATGACATTTTGAGGCCGAAAAAAATGTTGTCTTTTTTTGCCCGAAAAAAACGGCATACTATACTATGACGTTTTTTATGACATTTTGAGGTCGAAAAAAATTTTGACTTTTTTTGCCCGAAAAAAACGGCATACTATACTATGACGTTTTTTATGACATTTTGAGGCCGAAAAAAATTGTGACTTTTTTTGCCCGAAAAAAACGGCATACTATATTATGACGTTTTTTATGACATTTTGAGGCCGAAAAAAACGGCATACTATACTATGACGTTTTTTATGACATTTTGAGGCCGAAAAAAATTTTGACTTTTTTTGCCCGAAAAAAACGGCATACTATACTATGACGTTTTTTATGACATTTTGAGGCCGAAAAAAATTGTGACTTTTTTTGCCCGAAAAAAACGGCATACTATACTATGACGTTTTTTATGACATTTTGAGGCCGAAAAAAACGGCATACTATACTATGACGTTTTTTATGACATTTTGAGGCGGAAAAAAATTTTGACTTTTTTTGCCCGAAAAAAACGGCATACTATACTATGACGTTTTTTATGACATTTTGAGGCCGAAAAAAACGGCATACTATACTATGACGTTTTTTATGACATTTTGAGGCCGAAAAAATTTTTGACTTTTTTTGCCCGAAAAAAACGGCATACTATACTATGACGTTTTTTATGACATTTTGAGGCCGAAAAAAACGGCATACTATACTATGACGTTTTTTATGACATTTTGAGGCAGAAAAAATTTTTGACTTTTTTTGCCCGAAAAAAACGGCATACTATACTATGACGTTTTTTATGACATTTTGAGGCCGAAAAAAATTTTGACTTTTTTTGCCCGAAAAAAACGGCATACTATACTATGACGTTTTTTATGACATTTTGAGGCCGAAAAAAACGGCATACTATACTATGACGTTTTTTATGACATTTTGAGGCCGAAAAAAATTTTGACTTTTTTTGCCCGAAAAAAACGGCATACTATACTATGACGTTTTTTATGACATTATGAGGCCGAAAAAAATTTTGACTTTTTTTGCCCGAAAAAAACGGCATACTATACTATGACGTTTTTTATGACATTTTGAGGTCGAAAAAAATTTTGACTTTTTTTGCCCGAAAAAAACGGCATACTATACTATGACGTTTTTTATGACATTTTGAGGCCGAAAAAAATTTTGACTTTTTTTGCCCGAAAAAAAGGGCATACTATACTATGACGTTTTTTATGACATTTTGAGGTCGAAAAAATTTTTGACTTTTTTTGCCCGAAAAAAACGGCATACTATACTATGACGTTTTTTATGACATTTTGAGGCCGAAAAAAATTTTGACTTTTTTTGCCCGAAAAAAAACGGCATACTATACTATGACGTTTTTTATGACATTTTGAGGCCGAAAAAAATTTTGACTTTTTTTGCCCGAAAAAAACGGCATACTATACTATGACGTTTTTTATGACATTTTGAGGCCGAAAAAAACGGCATACTATACTATGACGTTTTTTATGACATTTTGAGGCCGAAAAAATTTTTGACTTTTTTTGCCCGAAAAAAACGGCATACTATACTAAGACGTTTTTTATGACATTTTGAGGCCGAAAAAAATTTTGACTTTTTTTGCCCGAAAAAAACGGCATACTATACTATGACGTTTTTTATGACATTTTGAGGTCGAAAAAAATTTTGACTTTTTTTGCCCGAAAAAAACGGCATACTATACTATGACGTTTTTTATGACATTTTGAGGCGGAAAAAAACGGCATACTATACTATGACGTTTTTTATGACATTTTGAGGCCGAAAAAAACGGCATACTATACTATGACGTTTTTTATGACATTTTGAGGCCGAAAAAAATTTTGACTTTTTTTGCCCGAAAAAAACGGCATACTATACTATGACGTTTTTTATGACATTATGAGGCCGAAAAAAATTTTGACTTTTTTTGCCCGAAAAAAACGGCATACTATACTATGACGTTTTTTATGACATTTTGAGGTCGAAAAAAATTTTGACTTTTTTTGCCCGAAAAAAACGGCATACTATACTATGACGTTTTTTATGACATTTTGAGGCCGAAAAAAATTTTGACTTTTTTTGCCCGAAAAAAACGGCATACTATACTATGACGTTTTTTATGACATTTTGAGGCCGAAAAAAATTTTGACTTTTTTTGCCCGAAAAAAACGGCATACTATACTATGACGTTTTTTATGACATTTTGAGGCCGAAAAAAACGGCATACTATACTATGACGTTTTTTATGACATTTTGAGGCCGAAAAAAATTGTGACTTTTTTTGCCCGAAAAAAACGGCATACTATACTATGACGTTTTTTATGACATTTTGAGGCCGAAAAAAATTTTGACTTTTTTTGCCCGAAAAAAACGGCATACTATACTATGACGTTTTTTATGACATTTTGAGGCCGAAAAAAATTTTGTCTTTTTTTGCCCGAAAAAAACGGCATACTATACTATGACGTTTTTTATGACATTTTGAGGCCGAAAAATTTTTTGACTTTTTTTGCCCGAAAAAAACGGCATACTATACTATGACGTTTTTTATGACATTTTGAGGCCGAAAAAAACGGCATACTATACTATGACGTTTTTTATGACATTTTGAGGCCGAAAAAAATTTTGTCTTTTTTTGCCCGAAAAAAACGGCATACTATACTATGACGTTTTTTACGACATTTTGAGATCAAAAAAAAAAAAAGTGACTTTTTTTGGCCGACTTTGACGCCTTACTATACATGTGTGGGACTTAATTGTAACTGTTGTGCTTTTCAACTAAATGCTGTTTTCTTGTGTGTTTTCAGGCGTCTAGGCCAAGCGGAGAGTCGGAGAAGCAGCGCAGACAGGGATGGCTGAAGCAACGTGACGCCTGGGCTGTTCTTTGAAGAGGAGTTTTGTTAAAAGCCAGCTTGTGTTGGACTTATGTGTTTAAAAGAAAAGTTGCTGTTGTCGTATTTGTTGCAAAGTGTTTGTTTGCAAGTGTGATGTTGTAAAGTTTTGATGTTGCCAATAAAGATGTTTGCAAATGTACAAGTTTGTTTGTCCCAAAAAATTTAGACTTTTTTTGCCCGAAAAAAACGGCATACTATACTATGACGTTTTTTATGACATTTTGAGGCCGAAAAAATTTTTGACTTTTTTTGCCCGAAAAAAACGGCATACTATACTATGACGTTTTTTATGACATTTTGAGGCCGAAAAATTTTTTGACTTTTTTTGCCCGAAAAAAACGGCATACTATACTATGACGTTTTTTATGACATTTTGAGGCCGAAAAAAACGGCATACTATACTATGACGTTTTTTATGACATTTTGAGGCCGAAAAAAATTTTGACTTTTTTTGCCCGAAAAAAACGGCATACTATACTATGACGTTTTTTATGACATTTTGAGGCCGAAAAAAATTTTGACTTTTTTTGCCCGAAAAAAAACGGCATACTATACTATGACGTTTTTTATGACATTTTGAGGCCGAAAAAAATTTTGACTTTTTTTGCCCGAAAAAAACGGCATACTATACTATGACGTTTTTTATGACATTTTGAGGCCGAAAAAAACGGCATACTATACTATGACGTTTTTTATGACATTTTGAGGCCGAAAAAAATTTTGACTTTTTTTGCCCGAAAAAAACGGCATACTATACTATGACGTTTTTTATGACATTTTGAGGCCGAAAAAAATGTTGTCTTTTTTTGCCCGAAAAAAACGGCATACTATACTATGACGTTTTTTATGACATTTTGAGGTCGAAAAAAATTTTGACTTTTTTTGCCCGAAAAAAACGGCATACTATACTATGACGTTTTTTATGACATTTTGAGGCCGAAAAAAATTGTGACTTTTTTTGCCCGAAAAAAACGGCATACTATACTATGACGTTTTTTATGACATTTTGAGGCCGAAAAAAACGGCATACTATACTATGACGTTTTTTATGACATTTTGAGGCCGAAAAAAATTTTGACTTTTTTTGCCCGAAAAAAACGGCATACTATACTATGACGTTTTTTATGACATTTTGAGGCCGAAAAAAATTTTGACTTTTTTTGCCCGAAAAAAACGGCATACTATACTATGACGTTTTTTATGACATTTTGAGGCCGAAAAAAATTGTGACTTTTTTTGCCCGAAAAAAACGGCATACTATACTATGACGTTTTTTATGACATTTTGAGGCGGAAAAAAATGTTGTCTTTTTTTGCCCGAAAAAAACGGCATACTATACTATGACGTTTTTTATGACATTTTGAGGTCGAAAAAAATTTTGACTTTTTTTGCCCGAAAAAAACGGCATACTATACTATGACGTTTTTTATGACATTTTGAGGCCGAAAAAAATTGTGACTTTTTTTGCCCGAAAAAAACGGCATACTATACTATGACGTTTTTTATGACATTTTGAGGCCGAAAAAAACGGCATACTATACTATGACGTTTTTTATGACATTTTGAGGCCGAAAAAAACGGCATACTATACTATGACGTTTTTTATGACATTTTGAGGCCGAAAAAAATTTTGACTTTTTTTGCCCGAAAAAAACGGCATACTATACTATGACGTTTTTTATGACATTTTGAGGCCGAAAAAAATGTTGTCTTTTTTTGCCCGAAAAAAACGGCATACTATACTATGACGTTTTTTATGACATTTTGAGGTCGAAAAAAATTTTGACTTTTTTTGCCCGAAAAAAACGGCATACTATACTATGACGTTTTTTATGACATTTTGAGGCCGAAAAAAATTGTGACTTTTTTTGCCCGAAAAAAACGGCATACTATACTATGACGTTTTTTATGACATTTTGAGGCCGAAAAAAACGGCATACTATACTATGACGTTTTTTATGACATTTTGAGGCCGAAAAAAACGGCATACTATACTATGACGTTTTTTATGACATTTTGAGGCCGAAAAAAATTTTGACTTTTTTTGCCCGAAAAAAACGGCATACTATACTATGACGTTTTTTATGACATTTTGAGGCCGAAAAAAATTGTGACTTTTTTTGCCCGAAAAAAACGGCATACTATACTATGACGTTTTTTATGACATTTTGAGGCCGAAAAAAACGGCATACTATACTATGACGTTTTTTATGACATTTTGAGGCCGAAAAAAATTTTGACTTTTTTTGCCCGAAAAAAACGGCATACTATACTATGACGTTTTTTATGACATTTTGAGGCCGAAAAAAATTGTGACTTTTTTTGCCCGAAAAAAACGGCATACTATACTATGACGTTTTTTATGACATTTTGAGGCCGAAAAATTTTTTGACTTTTTTTGCCCGAAAAAAACGGCATACTATACTATGACGTTTTTTATGACATTTTGAGGCCGAAAAAATTTTTGACTTTTTTTGCCCGAAAAAAACGGCATACTATACTATGACGTTTTTTATGACATTTTGAGGCCGAAAAAAACGGCATACTATACTATGACGTTTTTTATGACATTTTGAGGCCGAAAAAAATTTTGACTTTTTTTGCCCGAAAAAAACGGCATACTATACTATGACGTTTTTTATGACATTTTGAGGCCGAAAAAAATTTTGACTTTTTTTGCCCGAAAAAAACGGCATACTATACTATGACGTTTTTTATTACATTTTGAGGCCGAAAAAAATTTTGACTTTTTTTGCCCGAAAAAAACGGCATACTATACTATGACGTTTTTTATGACATTTTGAGGTCGAAAAAATTTTTGACTTTTTTTGCCCGAAAAAAACGGCATACTATACTATGACGTTTTTTATGACATTTTGAGGCCGAAAAAAATTTTGACTTTTTTTGCCCGAAAAAAACGGCATACTATACTATGACGTTTTTTATGACATTTTGAGGCCGAAAAAAATTTTGACTTTTTTTGCCCGAAAAAAACGGCATACTATACTATGACGTTTTTTATGACATTTTGAGGCCGAAAAAAACGGCATACTATACTATGACGTTTTTTATGACATTTTGAGGCCGAAAAAAATTTTGACTTTTTTTGCCCGAAAAAAACGGCATACTATACTATGACGTTTTTTATGACATTTTGAGGCCGAAAAAAATGTTGTCTTTTTTTGCCCGAAAAAAACGGCATACTATACTATGACGTTTTTTATGACATTTTGAGGTCGAAAAAAATTTTGACTTTTTTTGCCCGAAAAAAACGGCATACTATACTATGACGTTTTTTATGACATTTTGAGGCCGAAAAAAATTGTGACTTTTTTTGCCCGAAAAAAACGGCATACTATATTATGACGTTTTTTATGACATTTTGAGGCCGAAAAAAACGGCATACTATACTATGACGTTTTTTATGACATTTTGAGGCCGAAAAAAATTTTGACTTTTTTTGCCCGAAAAAAACGGCATACTATACTATGACGTTTTTTATGACATTTTGAGGCCGAAAAAAATTGTGACTTTTTTTGCCCGAAAAAAACGGCATACTATACTATGACGTTTTTTATGACATTTTGAGGCCGAAAAAAACGGCATACTATACTATGACGTTTTTTATGACATTTTGAGGCGGAAAAAAATTTTGACTTTTTTTGCCCGAAAAAAACGGCATACTATACTATGACGTTTTTTATGACATTTTGAGGCCGAAAAAAACGGCATACTATACTATGACGTTTTTTATGACATTTTGAGGCCGAAAAAATTTTTGACTTTTTTTGCCCGAAAAAAACGGCATACTATACTATGACGTTTTTTATGACATTTTGAGGCCGAAAAAAACGGCATACTATACTATGACGTTTTTTATGACATTTTGAGGCAGAAAAAATTTTTGACTTTTTTTGCCCGAAAAAAACGGCATACTATACTATGACGTTTTTTATGACATTTTGAGGCCGAAAAAAATTTTGACTTTTTTTGCCCGAAAAAAACGGCATACTATACTATGACGTTTTTTATGACATTTTGAGGCCGAAAAAAACGGCATACTATACTATGACGTTTTTTATGACATTTTGAGGCCGAAAAAAATTTTGACTTTTTTTGCCCGAAAAAAACGGCATACTATACTATGACGTTTTTTATGACATTATGAGGCCGAAAAAAATTTTGACTTTTTTTGCCCGAAAAAAACGGCATACTATACTATGACGTTTTTTATGACATTTTGAGGTCGAAAAAAATTTTGACTTTTTTTGCCCGAAAAAAACGGCATACTATACTATGACGTTTTTTATGACATTTTGAGGCCGAAAAAAATTTTGACTTTTTTTGCCCGAAAAAAAGGGCATACTATACTATGACGTTTTTTATGACATTTTGAGGTCGAAAAAATTTTTGACTTTTTTTGCCCGAAAAAAACGGCATACTATACTATGACGTTTTTTATGACATTTTGAGGCCGAAAAAAATTTTGACTTTTTTTGCCCGAAAAAAAACGGCATACTATACTATGACGTTTTTTATGACATTTTGAGGCCGAAAAAAATTTTGACTTTTTTTGCCCGAAAAAAACGGCATACTATACTATGACGTTTTTTATGACATTTTGAGGCCGAAAAAAACGGCATACTATACTATGACGTTTTTTATGACATTTTGAGGCCGAAAAAATTTTTGACTTTTTTTGCCCGAAAAAAACGGCATACTATACTAAGACGTTTTTTATGACATTTTGAGGCCGAAAAAAATTTTGACTTTTTTTGCCCGAAAAAAACGGCATACTATACTATGACGTTTTTTATGACATTTTGAGGTCGAAAAAAATTTTGACTTTTTTTGCCCGAAAAAAACGGCATACTATACTATGACGTTTTTTATGACATTTTGAGGCGGAAAAAAACGGCATACTATACTATGACGTTTTTTATGACATTTTGAGGCCGAAAAAAACGGCATACTATACTATGACGTTTTTTATGACATTTTGAGGCCGAAAAAAATTTTGACTTTTTTTGCCCGAAAAAAACGGCATACTATACTATGACGTTTTTTATGACATTATGAGGCCGAAAAAAATTTTGACTTTTTTTGCCCGAAAAAAACGGCATACTATACTATGACGTTTTTTATGACATTTTGAGGTTGAAAAAAATTTTGACTTTTTTTGCCCGAAAAAAACGGCATACTATACTATGACGTTTTTTATGACATTTTGAGGCCGAAAAAAATTTTGACTTTTTTTGCCCGAAAAAAACGGCATACTATACTATGACGTTTTTTATGACATTTTGAGGCCGAAAAAAATTTTGACTTTTTTTGCCCGAAAAAAACGGCATACTATACTATGACGTTTTTTATGACATTTTGAGGCCGAAAAAAACGGCATACTATACTATGACGTTTTTTATGACATTTTGAGGCCGAAAAAAATTGTGACTTTTTTTGCCCGAAAAAAACGGCATACTATACTATGACGTTTTTTATGACATTTTGAGGCCGAAAAAAATTTTGACTTTTTTTGCCCGAAAAAAACGGCATACTATACTATGACGTTTTTTATGACATTTTGAGGCCGAAAAAAATTTTGTCTTTTTTTGCCCGAAAAAAACGGCATACTATACTATGACGTTTTTTATGACATTTTGAGGCCGAAAAATTTTTTGACTTTTTTTGCCCGAAAAAAACGGCATACTATACTATGACGTTTTTTATGACATTTTGAGGCCGAAAAAAACGGCATACTATACTATGACGTTTTTTATGACATTTTGAGGCCGAAAAAAATTTTGTCTTTTTTTGCCCGAAAAAAACGGCATACTATACTATGACGTTTTTTACGACATTTTGAGATCAAAAAAAAAAAAAGTGACTTTTTTTGGCCGACTTTGACGCCTTACTATACATGTGTGGGACTTAATTGTAACTGTTGTGCTTTTCAACTAAATGCTGTTTTCTTGTGTGTTTTCAGGCGTCTAGGCCAAGCGGAGAGTCGGAGAAGCAGCGCAGACAGGGATGGCTGAAGCAACGTGACGCCTGGGCTGTTCTTTGAAGAGGAGTTTTGTTAAAAGCCAGCTTGTGTTGGACTTATGTGTTTAAAAGAAAAGTTGCTGTTGTCGTATTTGTTGCAAAGTGTTTGTTTGCAAGTGTGATGTTGTAAAGTTTTGATGTTGCCAATAAAGATGTTTGCAAATGTACAAGTTTGTTTGTCCCAAAAAATTTAGACTTTTTTTGCCCGAAAAAAACGGCATACTATACTATGACGTTTTTTATGACATTTTGAGGCCGAAAAAATTTTTGACTTTTTTTGCCCGAAAAAAACGGCATACTATACTATGACGTTTTTTATGACATTTTGAGGCCGAAAAATTTTTTGACTTTTTTTGCCCGAAAAAAACGGCATACTATACTATGACGTTTTTTATGACATTTTGAGGCCGAAAAAAACGGCATACTATACTATGACGTTTTTTATGACATTTTGAGGCCGAAAAAAACGGCATACTATACTATGACGTTTTTTATGACATTTTGAGGCGGAAAAAAATGTTGTCTTTTTTTGCCCGAAAAAAACGGCATACTATACTATGACGTTTTTTATGACATTTTGAGGTCGAAAAAAATTTTGACTTTTTTTGCCCGAAAAAAACGGCATACTATACTATGACGTTTTTTATGACATTTTGAGGCCGAAAAAAATTGTGACTTTTTTTGCCCGAAAAAAACGGCATACTATACTATGACGTTTTTTATGACATTTTGAGGCCGAAAAAAACGGCATACTATACTATGACGTTTTTTATGACATTTTGAGGCCGAAAAAAACGGCATACTATACTATGACGTTTTTTATGACATTTTGAGGCCGAAAAAAATTTTGACTTTTTTTGCCCGAAAAAAACGGCATACTATACTATGACGTTTTTTATGACATTTTGAGGCCGAAAAAAATGTTGTCTTTTTTTGCCCGAAAAAAACGGCATACTATACTATGACGTTTTTTATGACATTTTGAGGTCGAAAAAAATTTTGACTTTTTTTGCCCGAAAAAAACGGCATACTATACTATGACGTTTTTTATGACATTTTGAGGCCGAAAAAAATTGTGACTTTTTTTGCCCGAAAAAAACGGCATACTATACTATGACGTTTTTTATGACATTTTGAGGCCGAAAAAAACGGCATACTATACTATGACGTTTTTTATGACATTTTGAGGCCGAAAAAAACGGCATACTATACTATGACGTTTTTTATGACATTTTGAGGCCGAAAAAAATTTTGACTTTTTTTGCCCGAAAAAAACGGCATACTATACTATGACGTTTTTTATGACATTTTGAGGCCGAAAAAAATTGTGACTTTTTTTGCCCGAAAAAAACGGCATACTATACTATGACGTTTTTTATGACATTTTGAGGCCGAAAAAAACGGCATACTATACTATGACGTTTTTTATGACATTTTGAGGCCGAAAAAAATTTTGACTTTTTTTGCCCGAAAAAAACGGCATACTATACTATGACGTTTTTTATGACATTTTGAGGCCGAAAAAAATTGTGACTTTTTTTGCCCGAAAAAAACGGCATACTATACTATGACGTTTTTTATGACATTTTGAGGCCGAAAAATTTTTTGACTTTTTTTGCCCGAAAAAAACGGCATACTATACTATGACGTTTTTTATGACATTTTGAGGCCGAAAAAATTTTTGACTTTTTTTGCCCGAAAAAAACGGCATACTATACTATGACGTTTTTTATGACATTTTGAGGCCGAAAAAAACGGCATACTATACTATGACGTTTTTTATGACATTTTGAGGCCGAAAAAAATTTTGACTTTTTTTGCCCGAAAAAAACGGCATACTATACTATGACGTTTTTTATGACATTTTGAGGCCGAAAAAAATTTTGACTTTTTTTGCCCGAAAAAAACGGCATACTATACTATGACGTTTTTTATTACATTTTGAGGCCGAAAAAAATTTTGACTTTTTTTGCCCGAAAAAAACGGCATACTATACTATGACGTTTTTTATGACATTTTGAGGTCGAAAAAATTTTTGACTTTTTTTGCCCGAAAAAAACGGCATACTATACTATGACGTTTTTTATGACATTTTGAGGCCGAAAAAAATTTTGACTTTTTTTGCCCGAAAAAAACGGCATACTATACTATGACGTTTTTTATGACATTTTGAGGCCGAAAAAAATTTTGACTTTTTTTGCCCGAAAAAAACGGCATACTATACTATGACGTTTTTTATGACATTTTGAGGCCGAAAAAAACGGCATACTATACTATGACGTTTTTTATGACATTTTGAGGCCGAAAAAAATTTTGACTTTTTTTGCCCGAAAAAAACGGCATACTATACTATGACGTTTTTTATGACATTTTGAGGCCGAAAAAAATGTTGTCTTTTTTTGCCCGAAAAAAACGGCATACTATACTATGACGTTTTTTATGACATTTTGAGGTCGAAAAAAATTTTGACTTTTTTTGCCCGAAAAAAACGGCATACTATACTATGACGTTTTTTATGACATTTTGAGGCCGAAAAAAATTGTGACTTTTTTTGCCCGAAAAAAACGGCATACTATATTATGACGTTTTTTATGACATTTTGAGGCCGAAAAAAACGGCATACTATACTATGACGTTTTTTATGACATTTTGAGGCCGAAAAAAATTTTGACTTTTTTTGCCCGAAAAAAACGGCATACTATACTATGACGTTTTTTATGACATTTTGAGGCCGAAAAAAATTGTGACTTTTTTTGCCCGAAAAAAACGGCATACTATACTATGACGTTTTTTATGACATTTTGAGGCCGAAAAAAACGGCATACTATACTATGACGTTTTTTATGACATTTTGAGGCGGAAAAAAATTTTGACTTTTTTTGCCCGAAAAAAACGGCATACTATACTATGACGTTTTTTATGACATTTTGAGGCCGAAAAAAACGGCATACTATACTATGACGTTTTTTATGACATTTTGAGGCCGAAAAAATTTTTGACTTTTTTTGCCCGAAAAAAACGGCATACTATACTATGACGTTTTTTATGACATTTTGAGGCCGAAAAAAACGGCATACTATACTATGACGTTTTTTATGACATTTTGAGGCAGAAAAAATTTTTGACTTTTTTTGCCCGAAAAAAACGGCATACTATACTATGACGTTTTTTATGACATTTTGAGGCCGAAAAAAATTTTGACTTTTTTTGCCCGAAAAAAACGGCATACTATACTATGACGTTTTTTATGACATTTTGAGGCCGAAAAAAACGGCATACTATACTATGACGTTTTTTATGACATTTTGAGGCCGAAAAAAATTTTGACTTTTTTTGCCCGAAAAAAACGGCATACTATACTATGACGTTTTTTATGACATTATGAGGCCGAAAAAAATTTTGACTTTTTTTGCCCGAAAAAAACGGCATACTATACTATGACGTTTTTTATGACATTTTGAGGTCGAAAAAAATTTTGACTTTTTTTGCCCGAAAAAAACGGCATACTATACTATGACGTTTTTTATGACATTTTGAGGCCGAAAAAAATTTTGACTTTTTTTGCCCGAAAAAAAGGGCATACTATACTATGACGTTTTTTATGACATTTTGAGGTCGAAAAAATTTTTGACTTTTTTTGCCCGAAAAAAACGGCATACTATACTATGACGTTTTTTATGACATTTTGAGGCCGAAAAAAATTTTGACTTTTTTTGCCCGAAAAAAAACGGCATACTATACTATGACGTTTTTTATGACATTTTGAGGCCGAAAAAAATTTTGACTTTTTTTGCCCGAAAAAAACGGCATACTATACTATGACGTTTTTTATGACATTTTGAGGCCGAAAAAAACGGCATACTATACTATGACGTTTTTTATGACATTTTGAGGCCGAAAAAATTTTTGACTTTTTTTGCCCGAAAAAAACGGCATACTATACTAAGACGTTTTTTATGACATTTTGAGGCCGAAAAAAATTTTGACTTTTTTTGCCCGAAAAAAACGGCATACTATACTATGACGTTTTTTATGACATTTTGAGGTCGAAAAAAATTTTGACTTTTTTTGCCCGAAAAAAACGGCATACTATACTATGACGTTTTTTATGACATTTTGAGGCGGAAAAAAACGGCATACTATACTATGACGTTTTTTATGACATTTTGAGGCCGAAAAAAACGGCATACTATACTATGACGTTTTTTATGACATTTTGAGGCCGAAAAAAATTTTGACTTTTTTTGCCCGAAAAAAACGGCATACTATACTATGACGTTTTTTATGACATTATGAGGCCGAAAAAAATTTTGACTTTTTTTGCCCGAAAAAAACGGCATACTATACTATGACGTTTTTTATGACATTTTGAGGTCGAAAAAAATTTTGACTTTTTTTGCCCGAAAAAAACGGCATACTATACTATGACGTTTTTTATGACATTTTGAGGCCGAAAAAAATTTTGACTTTTTTTGCCCGAAAAAAACGGCATACTATACTATGACGTTTTTTATGACATTTTGAGGCCGAAAAAAATTTTGACTTTTTTTGCCCGAAAAAAACGGCATACTATACTATGACGTTTTTTATGACATTTTGAGGCCGAAAAAAACGGCATACTATACTATGACGTTTTTTATGACATTTTGAGGCCGAAAAAAATTGTGACTTTTTTTGCCCGAAAAAAACGGCATACTATACTATGACGTTTTTTATGACATTTTGAGGCCGAAAAAAATTTTGACTTTTTTTGCCCGAAAAAAACGGCATACTATACTATGACGTTTTTTATGACATTTTGAGGCCGAAAAAAATTTTGTCTTTTTTTGCCCGAAAAAAACGGCATACTATACTATGACGTTTTTTATGACATTTTGAGGCCGAAAAATTTTTTGACTTTTTTTGCCCGAAAAAAACGGCATACTATACTATGACGTTTTTTATGACATTTTGAGGCCGAAAAAAACGGCATACTATACTATGACGTTTTTTATGACATTTTGAGGCCGAAAAAAATTTTGTCTTTTTTTGCCCGAAAAAAACGGCATACTATACTATGACGTTTTTTACGACATTTTGAGATCAAAAAAAAAAAAAGTGACTTTTTTTGGCCGACTTTGACGCCTTACT
This sequence comes from Toxotes jaculatrix, assembly GCF_017976425.1. Taxonomy (NCBI): domain Eukaryota; kingdom Metazoa; phylum Chordata; class Actinopteri; family Toxotidae; genus Toxotes; species Toxotes jaculatrix. The sequence goes on along the minus strand of NC_054417.1, from coordinate 2,912,852 downwards.
ATACATGTGTGGGACTTAATTGTAACTGTTGTGCTTTTCAACTAAATGCTGTTTTCTTGTGTGTTTTCAGGCGTCTAGGCCAAGCGGAGAGTCGGAGAAGCAGCGCAGACAGGGATGGCTGAAGCAACGTGACGCCTGGGCTGTTCTTTGAAGAGGAGTTTTGTTAAAAGCCAGCTTGTGTTGGACTTATGTGTTTAAAAGAAAAGTTGCTGTTGTCGTATTTGTTGCAAAGTGTTTGTTTGCAAGTGTGATGTTGTAAAGTTTTGATGTTGCCAATAAAGATGTTTGCAAATGTACAAGTTTGTTTGTCCCAAAAAATTTAGACTTTTTTTGCCCGAAAAAAACGGCATACTATACTATGACGTTTTTTATGACATTTTGAGGCCGAAAAAATTTTTGACTTTTTTTGCCCGAAAAAAACGGCATACTATACTATGACGTTTTTTATGACATTTTGAGGCCGAAAAATTTTTTGACTTTTTTTGCCCGAAAAAAACGGCATACTATACTATGACGTTTTTTATGACATTTTGAGGCCGAAAAAAACGGCATACTATACTATGACGTTTTTTATGACATTTTGAGGCCGAAAAAAATTTTGACTTTTTTTGCCCGAAAAAAACGGCATACTATACTATGACGTTTTTTATGACATTTTGAGGCCGAAAAAAATTGTGACTTTTTTTGCCCGAAAAAAACGGCATACTATACTATGACGTTTTTTATGACATTTTGAGGCCGAAAATTTTTTTGACTTTTTTTGCCCGAAAAAAACGGCATACTATACTATGACGTTTTTTATGACATTTTGAGGCCGAAAAAAATTTTGACTTTTTTTGAGGCCGAAAAAAACAGCATACTATACTATGACGTTTTTTATGACATTTTGAGGCCGAAAAAAATTTTGACTTTTTTTGCCCGAAAAAAACGGCATACTATACTATGACGTTTTTTATGACATTTTGAGGCCGAAGAAAATTTTGACTTTTTTTGCCCGAAAAAAACGGCATACTATACTATGACGTTTTTTATGACATTTTGAGGCGGAAAAAAATTTTGTCTTTTTTTGCCCGAAAAAAACGGCATACTATACTATGACGTTTTTTATGACATTTTGAGGCCGAAAAAAACGGCATACTATACTATGACGTTTTTTATGACATTTTGAGGCCGAAAAAAATTGTGACTTTTTTTGCCCGAAAAAAACGGCATACTATACTATGACGTTTTTTATGACATTTTGAGGCCGAAAAAAATTTTGACTTTTTTTGCCCGAAAAAAACGGCATACTATACTATGACGTTTTTTATGACTTTTTTTGCCCGAAAAAAACGGCATACTATACTATGACGTTTTTTATGACATTTTGAGGTCGAAAAAAATTTTGACTTTTTTTGCCCGAAAAAAACGGCATACTATACTATGACGTTTTTTATGACATTTTGAGGCCGAAAAAAACGGCATACTATACTATGACGTTTTTTATGACATTTTGAGGCCGAAAAAATTTTTGACTTTTTTTGCCCGAAAAAAACGGCATACTATACTATGACGTTTTTTATGACATTTTGAGGCCGAAAAAAATTTTGACTTTTTTTGCCCGAAAAAAACGGCATACTATACTATGACGTTTTTTATGACTTTTTTTGCCCGAAAAAAACGGCATACTATACTATGACGTTTTTTATGACATTTTGAGGTCGAAAAAAATTGTGACTTTTTTTGCCCGAAAAAAACGGCATACTATACTATGACGTTTTTTATGACATTTTGAGGCCGAAAAAAATTTTGACTTTTTTTGCCCGAAAAAAACGGCATACTATACTATGACGTTTTTTATGACATTTTGAGGCCGAAAAAAACGGCATACTATACTATGACGTTTTTTATGACATTTTGAGGCCGAAAAAAATTTTGACTTTTTTTGCCCGAAAAAAACGGCATACTATACTATGACGTTTTTTATGACATTTTGAGGCCGAAAAAAATTTTGACTTTTTTTGCCCGAAAAAAACGGCATACTATACTATGACGTTTTTTATGACATTTTGAGGCCGAAAAAAACGGCATACTATACTATGACGTTTTTTATGACATTTTGAGGCCGAAAAAAATTGTGACTTTTTTTGCCCGAAAAAAACGGCATACTATACTATGACGTTTTTTATGACATTTTGAGGCCGAAAAATTTTTTGACTTTTTTTGCCCGAAAAAAACGGCATACTATACTATGACGTTTTTTATGACATTTTGAGGCCGAAAAAAACGGCATACTATACTATGACGTTTTTTATGACATTTTGAGGCGGAAAAAAATTTTGACTTTTTTTGCCCGAAAAAAACGGCATACTATACTATGACGTTTTTTATGACATTTTGAGGCCGAAAAAAATTGTGACTTTTTTTGCCCGAAAAAAACGGCATACTATACTATGACGTTTTTTATGACATTTTGAGGCCGAAAAAAACGGCATACTATACTATGACGTTTTTTATGACATTTTGAGGCCGAAAAAAACGGCATACTATACTATGACGTTTTTTATGACATTTTGAGGCCGAAAAATTTTTTGACTTTTTTTGCCCGAAAAAAACGGCATACTATACTATGACGTTTTTTATGACATTTTGAGGCCGAAAAAATTTTTGACTTTTTTTGCCCGAAAAAAACGGCATACTATACTATGACGTTTTTTATGACATTTTGAGGCCGAAAAAAACGGCATACTATACTATGACGTTTTTTATGACATTTTGAGGCCGAACAAAAATTTTGTCTTTTTTTGCCCGAAAAAAACGGCATACTATACTATGACGTTTTTTATGACATTTTGAGGCCGAAAAAAATTTTGACTTTTTTTGCCCGAAAAAAACGGCATACTATACTATGACGTTTTTTATGACATTTTGAGGTCGAAAAAATTTTTGACTTTTTTTGCCCGAAAAAAACGGCATACTATACTATGACGTTTTTTATGACATTTTGAGGCCGAAAAAAATTTTGTCTTTTTTTGCCCGAAAAAAACGGCATACTATACTATGACGTTTTTTATGACATTTTGAGGCCGAAAAAAATGTTGACTTTTTTTGCCCGAAAAAAACGGCATACTATACTATGACGTTTTTTATGACATTTTGAGGCCGAAAAAAACGGCATACTATACTATGACGTTTTTTATGACATTTTGAGGCCGAAAAAAATTTTGACTTTTTTTGCCCGAAAAAAACGGCATACTATACTATGACGTTTTTTATGACATTTTGAGGCCGAAAAAATTTCTGACTTTTTTTGCCCGAAAAAAACGGCATACTATACTATGACGTTTTTTATGACATTTTGAGGCCGAAGAAAATTTTGACTTTTTTTGCCCGAAAAAAACGGCATACTATACTATGACGTTTTTTATGACATTTTGAGGCCGAAAAAAATTTTTGTCTTTTTTTGCCCGAAAAAAACGGCATACTATACTATGACGTTTTTTATGACATTTTGAGGCGGAAAAAAACGGCATACTATACTATGACGTTTTTTATGACATTTTGAGGCCGAAAAAAATTGTGACTTTTTTTGCCCGAAAAAAACGGCATACTATACTATGACGTTTTTTATGACATTTTGAGGCCGAAAAAAATTTTGACTTTTTTTGCCCGAAAAAAACGGCATACTATACTATGACGTTTTTTATGACATTTTGAGGCCGAAAAAAATTTTGTCTTTTTTTGCCCGAAAAAAACGGCATACTATACTATGACGTTTTTTATGACATTTTGAGGCCGAAAAAAATTTTGACTTTTTTTGCCCGAAAAAAACGGCATACTATACTATGACGTTTTTTATGACATTTTGAGGCCGAAAAAAATGTTGTCTTTTTTTGCCCGAAAAAAACGGCATACTATACTATGACGTTTTTTATGACATTTTGAGGCCGAAAAAAATTTTGACTTTTTTTGCCCGAAAAAAACGGCATACTATACTATGACGTTTTTTATGACATTTTGAGGCCGAAAAAAACGGCATACTATACTATGACGTTTTTTATGACATTTTGAGGCCGAAAAAATTTTTGACTTTTTTTGCCCGAAAAAAACGGCATACTATACTATGACGTTTTTTATGACATTTTGAGGCCGAAAAAAATTGTGACTTTTTTTGCCCGAAAAAAACGGCATACTATACTATGACGTTTTTTATGACATTTTGAGGCCGAAAAAAACGGCATACTATACTATGACGTTTTTTATGACATTTTGAGGCCGAAAAAAACGGCATACTATACTATGACGTTTTTTATGACATTTTGAGGCCGAAAAATTTTTTGACTTTTTTTGCCCGAAAAAAACGGCATACTATACTATGACGTTTTTTATGACATTTTGAGGCCGAAAAAATTTTTGACTTTTTTTGCCCGAAAAAAACGGCATACTATACTATGACGTTTTTTATGACATTTTGAGGCGGAAAAAAATTTTGACTTTTTTTGCCCGAAAAAAACGGCATACTATACTATGACGTTTTTTATGACATTTTGAGGCCGAAAAAAATTTTGACTTTTTTTGCCCGAAAAAAACGGCATACTATACTATGACGTTTTTTATGACATTTTGAGGCCGAAAAAAATTTTGACTTTTTTTGCCCGAAAAAAACGGCATACTATACTATGACGTTTTTTATGACATTTTGAGGTCGAAAAAAATTTAGACTTTTTTTGCCCTATTTCGACGCCTTACTATACTATGACGTTTTTTATGACATTTTGAGGCCGAAAAAAACGGCATACTATACTATGACGTTTTTTATGACATTTTGAGGCGGAAAAAAATTTTGACTTTTTTTGCCCGAAAAAAACGGCATACTATACTATGACGTTTTTTATGACATTTTGAGGCCGAAAAAAACGGCATACTATACTATGACGTTTTTTATGACATTTTGAGGCCGAAAAAAATTGTGACTTTTTTTGCCCGAAAAAAACGGCATACTATACTATGACGTTTTTTATGACATTTTGAGGCCGAAAAAAATTTTGACTTTTTTTGCCCGAAAAAAACGGCATACTATACTATGACGTTTTTTATGACATTTTGAGGCCGAAAAAAACGGCATACTATACTATGACGTTTTTTATGACATTTTGAGGCCGAAAAAAATTGTGACTTTTTTTGCCCGAAAAAAACGGCATACTATACTATGACGTTTTTTATGACATTTTGAGGCCGAAAAAAATTTTGTCTTTTTTCGCCCGAAAAAAACGGCATACTATACTATGACGTTTTTTATGACATTTTGAGGCCGAAAAAAATTTTGACTTTTTTTGCCCGAAAAAAACGGCATACTATACTATGACGTTTTTTATGACATTTTGAGGTCGAAAAAATTTTGGACTTTTTTTGCCCGAAAAAAACGGCATACTATACTATGACGTTTTTTATGACATTTTGAGGCCGAAAAAAATTTTGTCTTTTTTTGCCCGAAAAAAACGGCATACTATACTATGACGTTTTTTATGACATTTTGAGGCCGAAAAAATTTTTGACTTTTTTTGCCCGAAAAAAACGGCATACTATACTATGACGTTTTTTATGACATTTTGAGGCCGAAAAAAACGGCATACTATACTATGACGTTTTTTATGACATTTTGAGGCCGAAAAAAATTTTGACTTTTTTTGCCCGAAAAAAACGGCATACTATACTATGACGTTTTTTATGACATTTTGAGGCCGAAAAAAATTTTGACTTTTTTTGCCCGAAAAAAACGGCATACTATACTATGACGTTTTTTATGACATTTTGAGGCGGAAAAAATTTTTGTCTTTTTTTGCCCGAAAAAAACGGCATACTATACTATGACGTTTTTTATGACATTTTGAGGCCGAAAAAAACGGCATACTATACTATGACGTTTTTTATGACATTTTGAGGCCGAAAAAAATTTTGACTTTTTTTGCCCGAAAAAAACGGCATACTATACTATGACGTTTTTTATGACATTTTGAGGCCGAAAAAAATTTTGACTTTTTTTGCCCGAAAAAAACGGCATACTATACTATGACGTTTTTTATGACTTTTTTTGCCCGAAAAAAAACGGCATACTATACTATGACGTTTTTTATGACATTTTGAGGTCGAAAAAAATTTTGACTTTTTTTGCCCGAAAAAAACGGCATACTATACTATGACGTTTTTTATGACATTTTGAGGCCGAAAAAAATTTTGACTTTTTTTGCCCGAAAAAAACGGCATACTATACTATGACGTTTTTTATGACATTTTGAGGCCGAAAAAAACGGCATACTATACTATGACGTTTTTTATGACATTTTGAGGCCGAAAAAAAATTTAGACTTTTTTTGCCCGAAAAAAACGGCATACTATACTATGACGTTTTTTATGACATTTTGAGGCCGAAAAAAACGGCATACTATACTATGACGTTTTTTATGACATTTTGAGGCCGAAAAAAATTTTGACTTTTTTTGCCCGAAAAAAACGGCATACTATACTATGACGTTTTTTATGACATTTTGAGGCCGAAAAAAAATTTAGACTTTTTTTGCCCGAAAAAAACGGCATACTATACTATGACGTTTTTTATGACATTTTGAGGCCGAAAAAAACGGCATACTATACTATGACGTTTTTTATGACATTTTGAGGCCGAAAAAAATTTTGACTTTTTTTGCCCGAAAAAAACGGCATACTATACTATGACGTTTTTTATGACATTTTGAGGCCGAAAAAAACGGCATACTATACTATGACGTTTTTTATGACATTTTGAGGCCGAAAAAAATTTTGACTTTTTTTGCCCGAAAAAAACGGCATACTATACTATGACGTTTTTTATGACATTTTGAGGCCGAAAAAAATTGTGACTTTTTTTGCCCGAAAAAAACGGCATACTATACTATGACGTTTTTTATGACATTTTGAGGCCGAAAAAAATGGCATACTATACTATGACGTTTCTTATGACATTTTGAGGCCGAAAAAAATTTTGACTTTTTTTGCCCGAAAAAAACGGCATACTATACTATGACGTTTTTTATGACATTTTGAGGCCGAAAAAAATTGTGACTTTTTTTGCCCCAAAAAAACGGCATACTATACTATGACGTTTTTTATGACATTTTGAGGCCGAAAAAAACGGCATACTATACTATGACGTTTTTTATGACATTTTGAGGCCGAAAAAAAACGGCATACTATACTATGACGTTTTTTATGACATTTTGAGGCCGAAAATTTTTTTGACTTTTTTTGCCCGAAAAAAACGGCATACTATACTATGACGTTTTTTATGACATTTTGAGGCCGAAAAAAATTTTGACTTTTTTTGCCCGAAAAAAACGGCATACTATACTATGACGTTTTTTATGACATTTTGAGGCCGAAAAAAATTTTGTCTTTTTTTGCCCGAAAAAAACGGCATACTATACTATGACGTTTTTTATGACATTTTGAGGCCGAAAAAAATTTTGACTTTTTTTGCCCGAAAAAAACGGCATACTATACTATGACGTTTTTTATGACATTTTGAGGCCGAAAAAAATTTTGACTTTTTTTGCCCGAAAAAAACGGCATACTATACTATGACGTTTTTTATGACATTTTGAGGCCGAAAAAAATTTTGACTTTTTTTGCCCGAAAAAAACGGCATACTATACTATGACGTTTTTTATGACATTTTGAGGTCGAAAAAAATTTAGACTTTTTTTGCCCTATTTCGACGCCTTACTATACTATGACGTTTTTTATGACATTTTGAGGCCGAAAAAAACGGCATACTATACTATGACGTTTTTTATGACATTTTGAGGCCGAAAATTTTTTTTGACTTTTTTTGCCCGAAAAAAACGGCAAGGAAAAACCTTATTATTATAGTAAGGCCTCAAAATGCTAGAAAACCATAATATTATTGTAAGGGTTCAAAATGCCGTCAAAAACGTCATACTACACTAAGGCATCAAAATGCAGGAAAAGCCTTAATATTACAGTAAGGCCTCAAAATATAAGAAATACATAATATTATAGTAAGGCTTCAAAATGCAGTCAAAAACGTCATACTATAGTAAGGCTTCAAAATGCCTGAAAAACTTAATATTATACTAAGACATCAAAACACAGTCAAAAATGTCATACTACACTAAGGCATCAAAATGCAGGAAAAACCTTTACATTATAGTAAGGCCTCAAAATATAAGACAAACATAATATTATAGTAAGGCATCAGAATGCAGTCAAAAACCTCATACTACAGTACGTCTTCGAAATGCAGTGAAAAACATCATACTATAGTAAGTCCTCAAAATGCATTGAAAACCATCATATTATAGTAAGGCTTGAACATGCAGTCAAATACGTAATATTATAGTAAGACATCAAAACACACAAACATACTATTAGAGTAAGGCATCAGAATGCAGTCACAAACGTCATACTATAGTAAGGCTTCAAAATGCATGAAACACTTCATATTATACTGAGACATCAAAACACAGTCAAAAATGTCATACTACACTAAGGCATCAAAATGCAGGAAAAGCCTTAATATTACAGTAAGGCCTCAAAATATAAGAAATACATATTATTATAGTAAGGCATCAGAATGCGGTCAAAACCTTCATACTATAGTAAGTCTTCGAAATGCAGTCAAAAACGTCATACTACACTAAGGCATCAAAATGCAGGAAAAACCTTAATATTATAGTAAGACATCAAAACACAGTCAAAAATGTCATACTATACTAAGGCAACACAATGCAGGAAAACCCTTATAGTAAGGCTTGAACATGCAGTCACACACGTATTATTATAGTAAGGCATCAGAATGCGGTCAAAATCTTCATACTATAGTAAGTCCTCCAAATGCAGTCAAAAACGTCATACTACACTAAGGCATAAAAATGCAGGAAAAACCTTAATATTATAGTAAGGCCTCAAAATATAAGACAAACATAATATTATAGTAAGGCATCAGAATCCAGTCAAAAACCTCATACTACAGTAAGTCCTCAAAATGCAGTGAAAACCATCATATTATAGTAAGGCTTGAACATGCAGTCACACACGTAATATTATAGTAACACATCAAAACACAGTCAAAAATGTCATACTATACTAAGGCAACACAATGCAGGAAAACCCTTATTATTATAGTAAGGCTTCAAAATGCTAGACAAACATAATATTACAGTAAGGCATCAGAATGCAGTCAAAAACGTCATACTACACTAAGGCCTCAAAATATAAGAAATACATAATATTATAGTAAGGCATCACAATGCAATCAAAACCTTCATACTATAGTAAGTCCTCAAAATGGAGTGAAAAACGTCATACTATAGTAAGGCTTCAAAATTCAAGAAAAACTTAATATTATACTAAGACATCAAAACACAGTCAAAGATGTCACACTACACTAAGGCATCAAAACGCAAGACAAAACATCATACTATAGTAAGGCTTCAAAATTCAAGAAAAACTTAATATTATACTAAGGCATCAGAATGCATTCAAAAACGTCATATTACAGTAAGGCTTCTAAATCCAGTGAAAAACGCCATACTATAGTAAGGCTTCAAAATGCCGTCGCACACGCCATGATTTACTTTAACTTGCATTACTGCTTATAGACACCACAGTTATGTTCCAGAAGATGTGTTTTAACGTTGTATCGCAGCTTAAAGTAACATCAAACAGTCCTACAGCTTTCCCCAAAGAGGATGAAAGACAAATATGGTGAGAGTCAACTGCCATCTGCTCCGTATGACATGGTCACATAATCCATGGTCCATAAGACAACTGACAACACAGCACCACTCACTCCACCATGACCCTCACAGACCCTCAAACGCAGCGAGACTCCTTTTGCCTATTCCTGCACAAAAACACATCATGATTAGCCTGACCTGACACACACACACAGCCCTGTACAGACTACAAGTCTTCCTCCTTCCCTTAACACTGAAAACAAAAGTCCAAGAGACACACATACACATAAGAAATCACTCACATAGTGGCAACACTGACATCTGGTGGTATCCTTGTAGATAATAATAATAATAACACTAATAATAATAATAATAATAATAATAATAATAATAATAATAATAATACTACATTAGAACAGAAAAATTAAAATCTTACAGGACATGCTCGTTAAATCTCCAGGGTATCAAATATACTATTACACACTCCTCTGTAAAGTGTTTACAAACATAGACTGACTTTTCACAACACATTGACTTCCAGGTTTCACTTTTTTTTTCTTTTTCCAGTAACTCCAACTACTCATCACCATAACACTTAAACCACATTTTAACTGGGGACGCTGTCTTCGTCCACTTGCGCAGGCCACATGCTCGGGCTTTCAAAACAATTTCCCCAAACCTCCCACAATCCCTTGGGAGGGGGACTCTTCTCTTTGCTCTTGGGCAGGACATCCACACAGAGTTCACAGCCTGGCTTTTGTAGAGGACCTGATTCGGATGAAACACAAATCAGGCCCACAGCCCTCCCCTCGCCAATGAACACCTACTTGATTACAACGTTGACTTGTCCCTAACGTTCTTGCATGTGCTTATGCGCTATTACCTTGACGGATGTCTAGTCTGCATTCAGAAATCTACAATAACTGCATCCTGCTTCCATATGAACCAGTCTGAGCTGGTTCATAATAACTCCGTTGGACTTGCACCAGATTGGATCAAGTCCAACTTGCCTACATACTTTTTTGACTTACTTGAACAGGGTGAAAAAAGCAGCCACTCTCCAACTCCACCTCCATCCATATCTCACGAAACCCCAGATAGCTGCATCGTGTGCTGAGCGCTGCGTCAAACAGGAACGACACACCGTCCACCCTTAGAATACTGCAGCTTATTCTAACAACACTGTAACATCATCTATATTTTCTGCCGAGACAAAAGCACCAACTATCAGGGTTAGTGACACTTTTCAGACCACTTTGGACCGATGGATTTCTACACTACTTCAACACTAAGTTAAGGCAAAGGCAAAATATAATTTCACCCTTCAACTTCAAACTCAAATTGGTTTCTAAACTTTCCTACATCCTCTCCTGGTTTTCACATATTTAATACTGACATGCAGACACACATAGAGAGAATACAGACTTCACTTACCGCTGCATCCACACGACTCTTGTAGACTTGCGCCTCATTGAGCTGGATGTACCTCTGCCTGGCGTGGCGTGTGGCTGGCAGGCCTCCGTAGATCACACCCCTCTAGTGCGGCCACCATAGAACTCTTTATGATGTTGGTCAGCTCCTCCAGGGACCTCTGCGTCACGCTGCAAGAATGACAGAGCAATGTTTTGTTTGAAAAACAAGCCAGTGAGGTTCACTGAATCTAACTCATTTTTGTTTCTGTACATTACACTTTCACGGTTACCCCTTGTACTTAACTCTCAGCATTTTTAATTTACTACAGTGAACTTCACAACTTCCTGCAATTCCCCAAGTCGCTTCTGACACGTCTCTGACATTTTGATGTACCCAAATTCCTCATTTACACTGAGCACACAAGAACATTCTCTTGGGAAAAGTCCTTTCTTTACTTCAAAATACATCATTAAGCTATCAATGCGCCACTGGGACCCTCAGGTCCTCTGTTGGATGGTTCAGGGTGAAAGGTCAAGAAAATAGGTGACTTTATCTCTACAAATCTGACTCTGAGACTTGGGAAATGCATAAATATACGACTCTAAGAGCAATCATCTCCTATAAGAGCACAAGATAATCAGAGATAAGAGCACTATGGTTAAGCTGAATGCTTAAACAACATCTTTTTAGCCTGCATTTTATTCCATGTTATCTAGGTTTATTTACACAGACCCCGTGTGTCTTCATTTGTTGTTTCATAATGTATGTGTGTGTGGGGGGGCTTCCAAGAATGGAAGCCCTTTTCATTCATAATATAAACCTGTTTAAGGCTAATTCTGTTCATTGAGGGTTGTGTTGGGGGATTTATGGCGCTGTGAGTTGGGCTGAGAATGCTTTTGTAAACGTGTTTCCCATCACAGTTTGAACACATATATTACAGTTTGTGGTTGAAAAATGGCCCATGACATGTATCCATAATGTCAATAAACCCGGCCCCTTGCACAGACACCTTGGCTGACGGCGGCAATGTTTTTCTCCGCATCCTGCTCATTTCTAAAGGAACTACACATCTCATCCATAATCACGGCCTTCATGTTCCAGGTGTGTTTTTGAGTATCCAGTTTGCTTCAGTTGAGCTCACGGTGTCACCATCAGACCAAAAAACAAACTACATTCTCTCGACTTTACAACTCTCACGATCTGTGAAACTTTGATGTACACTTCAGTCCTCGCCCTAGTCGTCCGAAAACTGCAAAGAAAAACGTAAATATCCACCCCTGTCCGATAATGGAAGCGCCAGTTGCCGTAGCCTGTAACGGCTCTCTGTTATCTCGGTGGGGAAAAGCGGTTTTTACCGTAAGGCAGGAAACTGCTCTACAATAACCCGGTTTACTTCATGAAGCGAACAAGCCTGGTTAATACACAGAAATTCCAGATAATATCTACAGTGCCGTTTCGCATCGCCGCCCTTCGGCAGCCATCATGCGTGACGTACCAATACACTACCTCTGACCCCGGCACGTTCAGCGAGTCATGAGTCACGTGTGTGAACAGCGCCCCCTGTCGGTGGAGGACCGAAAACGTCGCCGCCGTATTTCGATTAGACAGCTCAGAGGGTGGGTTGATCATCTCCATACAAACAACAAGAGTTTAAAAAACTGCACACAGGCGTGCGCATGTAAAAAGCACAAAGACGCTGACAGAGAAAACTTCACTGAGAGGATGTTTTTAAGAACCACACTGTTTATTTGCCTGAAAACAAAACTGTGGACAAACCCTGACGAGTTGAATGTCACATGATCACAGCTCTTTTTTTCAATTCAACATTCTAGTTTTTACCACAGTTAACTTCAGACTGTAAATAATGACATGAGCACTGTGCAAATACTACAACATATTCAGCACAATCCTGTATCAGTAACACATCATCTGTCACCTGGACACAAAGACAGATTCTTCTCTAAAGGTAAAAACAGTAAATGTGAATGTTTCTCTGAAAGTCCACACTTTAAAATAAAACAAATGTAAAGTCATTTCTGCTTCCTGTTGGCACTTTGTTTAGAATGAAATGTTGATTATGTCAGAGGACATCGAGAAACAGACACCGTTATTGCATTGTTTGCGTAAACAAGTACATCAGACAGTGCGTGGATATATGACAGTCTTGGAGTTTCTCCAGTTGTCCAGTAGAGGGCGATGTGGCAAAACCCAGTTCAACCTCACTGCCAATAAAGACATGATTCAAACTACTTGAAACTAAAAGATTACCATTCAAAAAATATTCAGCATCAGTGATCACACTTTTCCCATCAAGGACACAGAGGATTTCATATTAACTATATGCTACGAATCACTTTTGATCATCCCACAGGTTCACGACTTGCTGCAAAGCATTACTTGTAGTTGATATTACCACCTTTCAGCTTCCACATACTGATGCAATCCTTCAGTGTAGAAACATTGAGTAGTATTTTCTAACATGCATCTTCTCATGGTTCATGCTGGATCAGCAGCTCCTCCATCTAAACCCAGCACTGCAAAGAGAATGACTGTAGAGCTGTTGAGCGACGCCAAGCGCGGGGCTTTCTCCCAAATGGACTCGGCTGCTCCGCTGGATCCCTTCGTCCGTCATGCGGAAACTCGTAACATAATCAAACATGTTAGCCTCTGGTCACAGATCAACCCAAGCTTAGCGTATAAAACATTCCGCGTGGGCCTTACCTGGTCTCCACGTCGGCCATTTTCCTCTGGATTACTCCGGACACACCTGTCTCGGGCTCATGCCGAAGTTCCAGCTCCACTCGGCCTGAATCGTCTCTCTGCTCTCAGCCACAGCTCTCACTGTAAACCAGAAAGTACAATCACAAATAACCCGTTAAACATGAACACACAGGCTTCCTCTGTCCACAGGTAACGAGTTCAGTTCGATCCACTTACCAGAAAAAGAGCTTGGACAAAACCCAACGTTACGGAAGAATCCCGTTTTCCACCGGCAAACACGAGCAAACACTACCCCAACGCCTAATAAAACGCACCTGACATAAAATTCTGCCCTGCTATTGGCTGAGCCCTCTCCTCCTCGGTCACATGGGTTTGATTAGCGCATGGGCAACAGGTACGACTCACTCTCTTACTTGCTCTGGATTGGACAACGTTGATTCGAAGAGTGGTAGGAGGAGCCTGCGCTTAAAGTCGCACTGAGGCTGATTTCACAAAGCAGCAGTAGCAATATATGCAAATAGGTTTACAAAACTAAGACAAAACAGGTGATTGTAGGAGTTTCACAATAACCGGAAATGAACACCTGTTCCCTATCACCCCCTGTACTCTTCACTCCACTCCATGGTTCAAATTCCTTCCCTCCCCACGCACCTCGCACGGGACCGAGTCAGCTGAGCTGCAGGGAGAAGTTTTTTTCCAGCAGATGGCAGCGTTTCACTTTGGATTTCCTAAGGTGGAGGACGCACACTGACGACAGCACAAATTCACTGTTCTAACTTTTTTATTCCGATTAAATTCATACAATTTCAGCTGCTGTGTTTGAGTTGGTATATTAACCCATGAAAAAAAAGCTGCAAATACAGTAAACCAGCTGTGTGTGCGCAGTCAGCTCAACGTCCAACCTCACCACACACTCATCCATACTGCTGTAAAATAATAAATAATTACAGGTGGTGCAGGAAGCCACAGTAAACTGAAGGGCTTCCACACTGGTCAGTGATCCATGACTTGTATCTTCCGCACACTCACACACTCTCACATGCGCACCGGATGATCAGGCAGTCATGCCGTGCTGAGCCATGGTGAGTTCAGCATTACTCCAAAAGTGGGTTAACAGCTGCCTGCATCCACTCTCCAAATGCTTTCAGCTTTCTCTCTCTCTCTCTCACACACACACACATGCACAGCCACCTATCCGTGCACAGACAACTGGCCTGGTTCGTCGAGTGGAAGACATGTCACACAGGGCACAAAGCACAGAGCTCCGAGTAACAAGGCCCTGTGGGACATGGATGGGGTAGGGTATACCTGTCAGACTGAGTAATGCTCTTCACCAATAATTCTGTATGTGTGTGTGTGTGTGTGTGTGTAGGCAGGGGAAGAGACAAAACATCTGTGCATGTATATGCACACTGGCGGTGTGATCTGCTCTCACTGCAGCAAATGTCTCCACTGACCCTCCCACATCGCAGCCTTTTGTTCAGGGAGCTTATTTTGCCGTGACACTGTAATGAAGTGAAAATGATTTCATTTGGGGGGGAAGTGCCAACGCTTAGGACCCCCCCCCCCCCCACACACACACACACCTTTTCCACAGACACACACTCGCACACCATATGGCAACATGTCGGCTCCGATGAAAACATCTGGCGGGTCCTATGTTCACAGATGATTTGAATGCAGCCTCATGTTGGAGCCACGATGGCAGAGACAAAAGATGGCTGTGGGGAACATCATGCTTTCTGTGACTCAGGACAGGATCAAATTCAAACATCACACCTCATATATAAAGGTATGGGAAGAAACTCTGTGACACAAGTTAATAATTATCTTTTTATAATCCTTGTATGAGATTTAGACACAAGATACTTAAGAACATAACATCAAAAAACATTATGATTATTCTGTTTGAGTTTTCTTGACCTTGAGGCACATTCCTGTTGGTGTTATGAGTCACAGTACTTTACATTTTGAAACCTTTCAGGAACATAAGGACATTCAAACCTGATTAACACTGCCTGGCTGTATTTCACGATTCCCCCTCTTGTACCTTTGGTAGTGCTTTTTTCTGCTGCTGTTGCTTTGATCACAGCAAAATAAGTAAAAGGCTACGCTACGGGCACGACGCTCTGAGGCAGAGGAGGAAAAAAAAAAGAGAAAAGGATTGTTTATCAGCCTGGAAGCACACTGCAAGAAAGGGGATCCTGTTTTCTCAGGGACATTAAATGTGACAGTTTAACTGAGCAAACTTGCCTGTAGTTTTCAGTGGACTAATTCCCACTGAAAAAACATGAAGCAGACACATGCAGCTGAGTCACTGCATTTTCAACTGTGTTCAAGAATCAACCTGACAGTTTAAAATGTTCACACTGCTGCATGTGTTCAGCACAGTTCACAGTATAAAACAATACTGTTAAAGTTCAACTCCAAGACTAAATTTTCTATTGTCATAAAAGAAAGAGAAACAACAAAACAACAAATCCGTTCCCTGTGATCTGTGCCAGCTCTTTGTGTGACTGCAGCCAAAGGTGCACTAAGGTCAAACAACAATGGGGACGTGGAGGTTTTTAAAGTGTTTCTCAATGCATTGACTCCCCTGATGTAGTCTTATTCTAAAATGAGGCCGGGCCGATTCAGTCTCTGAGAGGAATAAGGAGACGTATTGATTGTTGTTTCAAGGTTTTACGGGAGAGCGTAGAGTTAAGGCGGTCGAGGCTGCGTCGGCTCCCTGCCAGGAAAAGGCATCCGGGCGTCGTCAGCAATCTATGCTCCTGCTCCATAAACACACACAGACACACACACACACACACACACACACAAGACTGAGAAATCACATTACCGTAAATGTGGTTTTATTAATAACAGTATCTCTGAACATTGAACATTCATCATCATCATCACCATCATCTTTATCATCAAAGCCACAAAATGTTTAATTCATCATGAAACTAAAACGTGTATCGCCCCATTTAGAAAACGCAAACGTTTGTATTCACACAGCTTCCCAAAGCAGGAGCGCTGAAGCCAAACTCCTCTCAAAATCTAATCGATTCTACCTGTTAGCCTCCGCTCAGGAGTTAGTGTTTCCACTCTGAGAGGCCTTGTGAATAAAGACCACTGGTTTTATGAATATGGCTCGATTGTCTTCATCTTAATCACGTTATTGTCTTGAATATATTTACACAATGCCATATCAAAGAGCACAACACACTCCTCTGTTCAGAAATGATGCTCTTGACCGTAATCCACATCGTACTTTTCATAGGGGGCAAAGGTCTGATTGAGGTGGACGGAAACAGGCCTGGCTATAATCTATTGGGTCATTGGAAAGATCTTGAGTAAGGAGAACTGCCAGCTTACAGCAAACACTTTTGAAACTTTAATAAACATAAAAAAAAACCCAGGCCTGTTGTGAAATATTCTGTAAAAGTCAAATCAAAAAGCAATAAGTGGAGATTGAAAGAATTTAATATTTTATGGCACTGAATGAAAGATCTACGTTGTGTTAAGTGTTTTAGTATGAGGTTCGTTTTTGGAAAAACAAATGATATGGCACAGCTGCAGGAGAAGTAAGTATCTTCATCTTCATTGTTTTGTTCTTTATATTCCTACGTCCCGTCACCACAGCAGAGCCGAGAAACCAGAGCCGAGTCCATGGCGTTTAGATCCGGGATGCGAAAGCCCTATTGTATCCTATATCTTTATCCTATATAATTGTTTCTATAAAAACCGTGTTTTATTTTTTAAATGCATACTGGATTTGAACTAATATTTGGAAGCTAAAGCTTTCACTGGTTCCTCTACACTGTGGAGGAAACGCAGCACATGTATTTCCTCCATACGAAAATACAGACCTGGTCTCTCTTGGCCCTCCAAATCAGCTCTGCCATTTGAAACGGCCCTTGATTTTTTTTTTTTTTTTTAAATCCACTTACCACAAAGAACCCTGACAACACACAACAGCCACGGTGTGTCCCTCACTCCCACAGGATGACTCTCTATCCTCACCAGCAGCACCTTCACTGGCTCCACCCCACATACACCTACAACACTCTCTCACACACACAGTATAAAATTAGTGCATGCATAAATGTAGAAAGACTACAATGTGGCTCTTGCTCACCTGGTCTCAAACAGTCCTCTCACTCAGCTCCTTTACTCAAGTACTGTACTTCAGTACTTACTGGGGTAGTTGTCAAGTTACCACAGTCTGTTATAAAGGCTGATGGACTCCAGTTACTGCATGCACAGATAAAGGAGCAGAAAATTGAAGCACATGGGATGAAAAATTGCCTTTATTCATCAATAAACAAACAAAATAGTCAGGACAGGAATAGAGAGGAGAGTCCGGATGGAGCCTGACTGAAGCCTTACAGCCTGATTGTGGAAGGTTTGGGGGTGTGGACATGTCAACAGGGGATTCCCCTCCAGTGGAGGTGTCCAGTACAGCGATGCGTGCTGCTGGTTTAGGATCTTTGAACACAATACAAAAATATGAGCTGGTAGCACAGGCTCATCTTTTTTTCACCTGCTATGGCAAACATAACACAGACAACAGACACTGAAGTTAAACACAAAAGGCAGGCTTCAGTGTCCTGTTCCATACAAGTGCTTTGACTTTAAAACTCTTCACTATTAAAAAATGTCACCTTACACCAGTTGTCAAGCATAGCGTAACAAATAATACCATACACATTTTTCATCATATTGTTAATAAAAAAAAGTTTTCTCATTTCAAAAACGCACCCCATAGAAGGTAAAATCTATTTGTTGTCTGAGCTCAAGCCACTTTGTTGGATGAGAATTTATAATAAGATTTTAGGGGAAGAAATTGGCCTATTCTCCGTTATATCCTGGTATAAATCTCAACATCTAGGTCCTTTCACATTAACAACTAATAACTCATCTCTTCAATTCACTGCAGGTCTGCAAACTGTCTTTCTAAAGTGAAACTGTATAAGAGGAGAGAACAACTTTGAGCAGACACTGGAGACCATAATTAATTCACAGAAGAGACGTCTTTTTGCCACCAACTCATGGCCCCCAAGAATATGATATTTGGGGAGGGAGGGTCTGGGGGTCAGTGAGAATAAGAACAAAAACATCTTAGCAAGGCCAGGACCAAGGAGGAACCACTGAGTAAAGCTAGCTTCAAATGTAAGAAATGACTCTTCTCAAACTAGATCTCACTTCACCAGCGAACAGCTACAAAGCAGCTACGCTATGACAAAATGGAGCCTGCCCAGGAGCACCACCCAAAGATGTAACAGCGACAGAGTACAATCATAACCTTGTTTTTTGTTTTTTTGCAAAAGGGAAGGGGACAACATCCTGTGTGTTTGACTGTCAGTCACCACTGCTAACATTCCTGAGGTAGAGATTTGTCCTGGGTTGAGGACTGATGTTTTCATAAGCTCCCCAGCCAGAGAGGTGCCAGGCCTCAGCTTCCACACCTCACACACACTCACAACACATTCACACACATTCACACACACACACACACACACACACACACACACACACACACACACACACACACACACACACACACACACACACACACACACACACACACACACACACACACACACACACACACAAACACACTAACGCTCAATACATTTGGACAGACAGACAAACTGCTGGGACACTTTACTCATCTGTCTGTTCTGTCTGTCCATTCAACAGCCTGGGTTCCTTTGTGAACTGGTAGGCAGAGAAAACCATCTATGGTGACTGGGAATAAAACACTGGGATGCAACAGGAAAATACACACACACACACGCGGCTACAGAAACTACCAATTAGCATTTCTTCATAACACTTTTAAGCTCAAGGGCAATACATCAGTGGCACAAGCTCATTACATGCTGTCCTATCACGCCTGCATGTAGAAAACATTTTCCCTTTGTTACCTTGGCTACATTTGTTCTTCAAAACTCGCCGTGCAGCAGGTCGTGTGGCTCTTTCCCCCACGAGGATCAATTAGCTTCAGTTTCATCAACAATAAGGATTTTGATCAAAGTCAGAAAATATTGCTTTTCCTGTAGTTTTCCTGATATTCAGCCTCAAATGAAACTTTTAAAAATACTGCAGCGTCATTTTATATAAACCTATGAATGTGAAATGAACACAAAAGTTTGAATGGACTAAATAGAGTGAAATGACTTCAGCTCAGCTCTCTAATGACTTATAGATGCTAACAGAATTAGCATATTTAGTGAAATGTTGTGACGTGATGTAACATAGCAGCGCTTTGACACTGAATGAAAATGGTGACCTCATTTATTCCCAAACACCTCACTGTGTTTGACAGACAACTAAAACTAAGGGTATCATCAATAAAACGAGTCAAACAAAAGCAGAGGAAAAGAACTTAAAAACAAAGTGAGAACAGATAATCTTTAACTGAACACATGGAATCATACTAAAGCTTTGCGTATAACTTGTGCAGCAAAACAAAAAAACGAACAACAAAAGTAGCTTTCTATGGCCATGTTTGCGTAAAATAACAAAAAAAAAAAATCCAATTGCTTCCATTTTGGTTTTACAGTTTCTCTTCTCCCCTGTGCAAAGTGGTGCGTCAGTGGCTCCGCGTCAGGGAGATCTTCAAACTTTAGGACTGGACTTTGGCAAAGTTTGACAAGATAATTCCTCTCTTTCTTGCTTGGGTGTGTCGAGGGGGACTCACTTGGATAACAAGGATGGCGGCATCCGTTGTCCATCAAAATCGAGCAGCCGCTGTGAGGGGAAAGTTCAGAAACAGGTACCCCTGAGAGAAACCGGGCCGAGGGGAGAGAGGTCCTGTTCTCACATGGACTC
The DNA here is from genome assembly GCF_017976425.1 of Toxotes jaculatrix. Lineage (NCBI taxonomy): Eukaryota > Metazoa > Chordata > Actinopteri > Toxotidae > Toxotes > Toxotes jaculatrix. Next base: position 2,892,183 of record NC_054417.1, on the reverse strand, counting down.
AAATTCATCGATGCGCTGCTTCGTGTTGCCCTGTCGAATCTGGCGCAGCGTTTTGTATTTGTCTCGGCCTGCTTTCACATTCTCGGCGTGTAGCACATCGTTCTGTGTCTTCTTGGTCTCGTCTCTGGCCTCGGCCAACTCTGAACTTAATGTCTGTGTGATAAAAGTGAAGAAAGGACGAGAGATTGATGAAGAGGAGAAGGAAGGAAAGATAAAACAAGAAAGAAAAGAAGCAAAGAAAAGAACAGAACAGGGAAAAAAGGAATAACAACAGTGGCACAAAGAGGCAGAGAAGTAGCGGACAAGAAAAGTGAAAACAAGAAACAGAACATAGGTGCCAAAGAGAAGGACAAAGAAAACGTGCCTCAAATCATTTTAAAAGTAAACATTTGATTGACGCGAAGCCTCTTATCTACAATTGCAGGTCAAAACGTCTTCACCGTCCACTGAAGAAATAAATCCTTCCAATGCACTGCGAAAATTGCAAAACTGTCACACAGGTTTGGTCGAGGGCCAGTAGTTTCAGCATGGCTTTTCAGCACTGGCCAGTGTGCAAATTCTTTTTGTCAGAATTTTTTAGGGTCATTTCGTTATTTATAACATAGTTTGGTTCGAGTTTGAATTCTTCTTGCCATAGCTTCGGTACAAGTCCTGGCCTATACAGTAGCCCAGCTTAGCTCTACAGCCTTTGCAACATATTTAGTTATTAAAGATATGAGGTGATTAGATATCATCGGTTTGATCAGTTAATTGTCAGTAGGTCTGCTTTAAAGCCAGGCCACAGTCTAAGCCAGCACATCTACTCCTGGTAACAGCCGGAGTTTAAAGAAGAATGGACAGAGAGGTATGCCTTATCTTACCCTTATGTGCCATTGCTTGGCCCGTGTTTCTTCTTTGCAACAAAACTGCTGTTAGAAAATAATATAATCTCATTGTTATTTGTGTGTGTGGGACGCAAACCTCTTTTGGTTAAAACTAATGAAATCTTTTTTTTTTTTAGTTTAGATTAAAGCGACATGTTTTTATTCATCTGGGAATGTTTTGACTCATTCTCCACAGGGAGGTTTGATTAAATGGTATATTCATGTCATTTTCATGACCTTTATATTGTGTGTAAATTCATTTCACATTGGGAAAGGTTACCTCCCAAAGTCATCGTCATTGTGTCAAAGAACTTTAGATTTTTGATGCAGCCCTTCCACTGAAAATTTCAGATTTCACTGGGAGGTTGGTTTGGCCCCAGGCCACCATTTTCCAGACCTTCTCCACAGGCTTCCCCCCTCGCTCTTACCTGCAGCTGTTGCTTGACCCTCTCATTCTTTTGGGCTTCAGTGATGCGCGCCTCTTCGCTGCGGAGGTCTAGCTGGCTGACGCCCTCGTTGGACAGCTCGGCGCTGGCCTCTGCGTGGTTCTCATCCTGCTCATCGTGCTCGCTCTCAGCGTGGCCGCCCGGAGGTGCCGGCACCACTGTCATGGCGGTCTTCAGCTCCTCCTTGGTCTTCTCCAAGTCCTCCTGGGCTGACAGAGCCTGCAGGAGGGGACATGCAAACGGACAATGTAAGACAAAGACACATACGCCATAGTATGAAGCACATGCTCGTCTATGCCGTACCTTGTGCTGCCATTCTGTGGCCTCATCTTCCTTCTTCTTCTTGGCGTCTTCCAGGAGAGTGATCTTAGCTGTGAACTCAGCCAGCTCTGCAGCCTGCGATGAAACAGAGATCCTGCTGTTACACGTACATTCACACACTCAAGGACCTTAAAAAAATATGGAATGTACTTTATATTATATATACACAGATATACACAGGCTGGGACTGTTCACACCATCAGTCAAACAAACACACACACACACACACCAGTTGCTCCTGGTTCTTCTGCTGGTCTTCGGCCTGTTTAGCCAGCTCTGCCTTGGCCTCCTCAGCCATTTGCCTCTCTCTCTCCAGCCTCTCCGCCTCCTCCCTCGCTCTCTTTCTCTCCTGCTCCAGCTCCATTGCCCGGCGAGTCTGTTCTTCCAGCTCTGTGTAAAACCAGACACACAAACGCATTACACATCACTTCTACTTAACTTTCTACACGTTTCAAATTCAAACAAGGAGGAATTTAAGGAGGAATCAAAGAGAAATGTCTTTCATCAACTTCCCAGATCACTCTGGTTATACAGGCATGATTATTAGACATAACTGGCCTTAACTTACAGCCCAAGTAAGAGAAGCAATCTAATTTGAAAGACAGGAGAAGGGAAGAGGGGGGCAGTGGAAATAAGTGGACAGATGGATGGATAACAGGTACCTTTCTGAGCTCTCATCGTCTGCTCTTCAATCTGCCTTAGCCTCTCCATGAGCTCTTCTTTCTCGCGCTCTATCCTTTCCTTCTCTTTCTCTGCGTGCTCTCGCTTCTTTTTCTCATTCTCCAGCTGGGCCCTGAAAAGTTTTGCAGTTTCATATTTCAGAACGCTTCAGCATTTTTTGAGTAAGATACACAAGTTTTACTATATGATAGCAACAAATACAGAGAAACACAACACACCGGCCATCATATCCTAAGCTGAACAAAGATGAGCTGAGGCTGCAGCACCTACATCAAACTACCAGGCAGATGTGTTAAAGAGGCGAGACTGCCCTCCAGTGGACAAACTCTACCATCATCACTTCTTTTTTAAAAGCAGCCACATATAGTGAACAGATGCTACATCAAAGTAAAGCACAGTCTGATGAGCCTTGATATCCATTTAATTTAATATAGTGAAGTTTTACAATTAAACTTTTTCTTTACCTCAGGGCTTTTTATTATATATATTTAAATGTTCATGTGTTTGTTAGTGTTCCTCTGTCGTACCTCTCCATCTGTTTGTGGTGCTTCTCCTCCCGGGCCTGAGCCTTCATCTGCTGCACCTCAATAGTGTCAGGCTTTCTCCTCCTCATGTACAACTCGTGGTTACCCATACACAACGCCAGGATACGCTTGTTGATGCGCAGCCGTGGGGCATAAAACACAAAGTCCTAGAAAGAGAGGCAGCAAAAATATCCTTTAATGTGAAGGAGGACACATTCTCACTGTAAGTGCAGCAGGACGTCTGTGTTTCACACTCACAGGTGCTTTCTTGTCGATAGGTTTGATGACGAACTTCTTGTCATTGAAAGATATATTTCGAATCTCACTCCAGGGGAAGCCGATCTTTGGTGTCAACCTGAAATAAAAATATCACTCTGTGGTTAACACTTAAATTTGTATCCCACTCACATGAGGACTTACAGTACAGGATGTTACACGGTTAGCTGTAGCATGTTTTATACATTTCAGCCAGCAGATGGTGTCTTGAATTAAAGTCTCATCCTTTCACATAAGATAGTCTACCTTACGTGAAAGGATGAGACTGGACAGCATCTTTGGTGTTCAAGGAACAGAGAGACAGAAAGGAGAAGAAAATGGATGATGATAATAATAATAATGAAGAAGCTGCTGCCTATAGAGAGACAAACTATTCTCGTGTCTCTCGTCACCTGGACAAGGGACGGATAGCAGTAGTGATGACCCAAGATAACAGACAGGAAGGGCAGAGCAGAGAGTCAGTGAGAGGAAATGCTACACGAGTTGTGATTAAATCTATCTTTTCTTCCACAAAGGGAAAAAAATCTCTGACCAGGAAAGACTCTCCTACAATGGACAGGCACAGCCTTCCTTTCTCCACCTCTCCCTCATTTTTCACTTCTAAAAATATCTTCCTCTAACCTTGTTGGACACCATGCATGGTGAGTCCCTCACAGAGTGAGAAGATATCAGAGCTAGCCCAGCCACTTTATGCAATATGTTGATATCAAATAAAAAGGAAATTGTGGAAGTGCAAAAGATTTGCTTGCAATTTTGAAACAGTGTCACCATAACTAACAATGGATCCTGCTGGACCAGCTCTGTGGACACTAAATAAACATATTTTGGGGCAAATGAATCCATATTCAGGTACAGAGTTTCAGTTGCTTTCATGGGTCTTACAAATGAAGAATAACTGCTCTGAGAGTCACAGTATGTGCTCTGTGGTCAAGACAAGAGACTGCACAGAACACACATAATTACCCCTGTCTTTTCGGTATTTGAATCAACTGCCAACTGGTTTGGATGGCATATATATATATATATTTATGTAATTGAAATAAAAATATATTAAATGCTACAATCAGATGAAAATCAATCCTAAAAGATCATGACACAGAGAGAAACAAGCGGGAAGAAGCATTGCATGACCACCCACCCTCACTCTGTGAGACAAAACCATCTAATCTAGTCTTTCTTTCATGTTGAACAACACATGAGGCTTTGGTTTTAATCTTGTATAACAGCAGGTGTAACAGACATGGTTAGGACAACATGTGTTGACACACATCAGCGGCTCTGATTGTGACATGCTGTATCATCCAACCACTCGCCTGTCCTTCAGTCAGCTGCTGTTTGGTAATCAGCTGCAAACCACAGCTCTAAGCCCCATTCAAGAAAGCATCCGTCTCTCATGGGATCCCTACTTAAACACAGCACCTCCATTTTGGGACATCAAACACTACCTTCATTTTAGTTTATATCAAACAAGAGATTTTAATCCTCAAAACAAAAAACGCATCTTAAAATGTCTCATCCTTGATGCTAGCTCCACACAGTCTTCTCTGTTAGTCTGACATTATTTTTCCCCTAAATGATACATCACTTATTTTATAAATAAACCCAACATCTCTGTTTGTTTGAGTGTGAGTGTGTGTGTGTGTGTGTGTGCGTGCCTTACTTGTCTTCGTGTTCGTAGATGTTGAGGCCTAGGGCGTCCACACCCAGCCACAGCTGTGTGCCCTTCTTGTTTTTGATCTCAAAGTAGTTGACGCCGTACATCTCCAGATCCTGGGCGATTTTTAGATACTCCATCATCGAGTCCTCTCTGAAGAATAAGAAACGCAGGAGGAAGACTTTTCAATAATATACATTATATAGAAACATTAACATGTAGGAGAGAAAATCTGTGTAAACGTGGATTTTTAAATCAAATGAGCGCAGTATCATACCATCAAATTACACATTCCAAATTAAGGCAGGTCAACGCTTTCAGATCGACTAAGGAAACTTTTGGCATCGTTCAGCAACTGCACAGACGATGACATACTTCCTCGTCCTAACGTGACATAACACGTCCAAACCACGTACGCTCACAGATAAGACGATTCTTTGCCTCTGTCGAGAGGTTTCAAGTGGAGAATGCGATAAGGAAAGTTTGGCACACACCTGAGCATTCCTCTATGTTCTTCATGCCAAGTCTGTATCCTGTCCTCCCACTGCTCCTTGGTCAGCTTGTGCTGCTCCAGGACTCTGCACACAAACACACACACAATGAAATGACTTTCACCTGAAGGAATGTGGATCGCCACAGAATTGTTTCCTCTGGAGGAAATCATTGAAGATTCTGACAGAGAGCGAGACACATTCCAGGTTTTGAGAGATCTGGTGCCTGAAAACTGAAGGGACACCTCCCACAGCAGGCAGCGGTTCGCTCAACATCTTTTGTGCGCGTACCTCTGAGGCAGCAGTCTGTCATGGGTAAGGTAGCCAGGCTTGTGGACATCTTTGTTGTAGTCTCCATACTTGGCCTGGACTGAGTATGACGCCAGTAACACAGCTGTCTCTGGGGGACAGTAGTTCTCATCGTTCAGGATGGCCTCCTTCACCTGGCAGAACAGGAGTAAAGGACTTATTCAGCGCATTCATCACTTATTCACCAAGTGATTATCAGAAGATGTGTCCATGGAAGGTCAATAATGACAGTGTGGGCCAGTGCATCCACCTTTCATTTTCATTTTAGGTAGTGGCCTGATACCTGGAGGAAGAAGAGTCTCTGGGTGATCTCCTGGATTAGCTCCTCTGAGACATCCTCGGGGAAGAATTTGGCTCTGAACTTAAACTGCAGAGGGTTCTCTTTCTTCACATCCTGCTGGGTCACCTGAAAAATAAAGTATCATCAGTCTTTTTCCTATTAATCAGCAGGTCACGTCTGGGGACACATGTTAATGGGCTGGATTGTACGTTTGTGCACAGCTGGCACTCTCACACGCACGAACACACATCTGTGACCAACACACACTGATTTCACAGCACTTCAGAGTAAGGGGAATTTTTCATCGCTTTTTTTCTGCAGTCCCTCTGTCTGTCTCTTCACACACACAGTTTGAGGGGAATTTTCTGTCACGCATGCTCAGAGACATAGAAACAGACACGCTGTAATAGTGGGGGTTCAGGCTGCAGGGTAGGCTGGCCTGAGCGAGGGAGGAAGCCTGTCAAAAGATCACATCTGAGGCACCGAACCACAGCAGAACTTCCAGGCAAATCCCAGACAAACAACAGACACTGACGCTGGATAAAAGACAAACAGATAAAGTGTCAACGAAAGCAAAGACTTGAACAGAGAAGGAGGCACAGAGTTGGTAAAATGAAGGAGACCATAAAAGTACAAGTGTTAAAATGAAAGCAGCTACAAGACGTGTGTTTTGATGATTATGGCAAAGGAAATTATTAAAGTAAAACTCACCTTCTTATTGAGTTTGAGCCAGGTGATATAGCCTTTACTGTCCACATACTGTAGGCCAAAGAACCAGACTTCCCTCAGGCCCACTGTCTTCACCACCTGAGAACAAAACAAAACGAGATCTGAATTCCTACAGCTGCTACAAGCACCATTTAAAACACATCTTTATGGCAGATTTGGCTTTATTCGTCCGTTGACCATGTAGGCCAAGGTCACTTGTCCTGAAAATTGCAGTACAGTAGCAGAGCAAACACTTCTTTTTTACAGCCTGTGTCACAGTGTGAGCACAAATAAGTTAATGGATGTAGGATGAGATGGAGGTAAGCTGCCTGAGAACACAGAGTGCTTCTGACGAACAGTACTGAGAGGAAATGGAGATTCAGACTCCGTCTTCACTGAGCCAGCTAAATCTGAAAATGCTTTGTGTGTGAAAACGATGTGCTTCACCACGAGTGTCTTCCGGTAGGTAAAAGTTCTCTGCCCTACGATGACACAGTGACATGGATTTTTATAAAGAGGTAACCAGTCAACATTTGGGGTTAGGTCACTCGTGCTCACCTGGTCGAAGAGCTGTTTTCCTGTGGTATTAGGCTGGATGGCAAATTCCAGCTCTGCATCCATGGTGGTGACACGGACGTTGATCTGGGAAACAAACACAACAAAGATTTTACTTTGTTTGGCACATTAATACAGGCACTGAGATATCAGACACAGCACTGACACCTGTCTGTTGTTGTTGTTACAAAAATCCCAATATCCTTTTCTGCTGTCAAGAAACCAAGTTTTCTTGAACCGCACATTGCTTTGTTTAAAGTGATTATTATAAAGGTCAATAAGTCAACTTCTGGATAAGCGGAACGGCTGAAAATACTTGGGATAATTACTGGCACACTGCAATAATGTGATGCCAACCTGAGCACTGAGCTTATTACCCTTTTTAATCTCGATTAAACGTCACATATAGCTTTCTGTGGCCAACTATTTAAAGGACCTAACATAAATATATATGCATTTAAACACTTTGCTGGACCTGAACATGTTTGCAGGCAGGAACAGAAAATGAGGAAGCGGCAGCAGATGAATTAATTTCTGTCTCTAACTTTCTCTTTCCATCCTACACTGCCAGAGAGCAAGCCCCACCTTTCACGGCAGCCTGCTACTCAAAGACCTCTGTTTGGGTGGAGAAGAGGATAAAACCCAGTCACTGGTAAGCAGCGCTGGCAGTAGGCCTAGCAGCAGCTGACGGCACAGAACAAAGCGAGGCTGACCTCCAAAGCATCTCACATCCTTCCTCCCACACCTACACACACACACACACACACTGAGCTATATGCCGCCTCGGCGGTGGTTAACAGCACGAGATGAGACACAGACGGGGAGCGTGCGTGGTGCAGAGGAAGACGAGAAGCAAACTGAGAGGCAGGGTGCAAAAATACAGGGTTTGGCAAGAGCGCAGGAAGAGTGAAAAAAAAAATGCGCGGGGCAGATAGAGCGCAACAGGAAGTAAGAGAGATGATATAGGGTGTACTCCTTTTGAGATTAAGTTACTGTGAGGTTACTGTAGATGAGCCAATCATACAGAAAAGGAGGGAAAAGAAAAGGGACACAAAGAAAAGAAACTGAGGCAATGAACCTTCCTTTTCCAATTATACACAAAACCTCAGGAACGCTTACTTTGCAGTTCTCTCTCTAACCCTCTTATTTCTTCGCCCTCTCTCTCTCCGGCCTTCATCCCTCTCCATTTCTCTATGCAATGAATAATCCATGAAACTTGTGTCTATACAGCACATAGCTGGACTCCCCCCCGTGCCACATGGAGCTCAGACCACAATGTATCTGCCTCTGTCTCCTCTCATTAATTACCCATGAAAAGCTGCAGCACTTTCTCCACACTATAGACATGAACATTCCTGCATGGCCTACGACGCCATTCCTGAAATATGCAACGGCCCATTTATATAACATTATTTTATAAAGGGACTAAATTTTATCCCACATTTTCATGATCTAACCTGCTTAAGGCAGAGCTTTATTTTGGGCAGCTTCCCGGCAGAAGATTACATCTTAAGTGACCAAGTGATTGTATTTTGCCTTCAGTCAGGGTCAGTTTTCAATTGCCTCCGTTTCTGCATTACAATAAATATTTTGTGCTCTTTGAGACCAAGTCTCTCTGGCATGCTCGCTGCCAATGTGTCCTTCAATGAAGATTCCACACAGGGAGGCACTTTTTTTAGTCAACATCAAGACGGAGGCTTTAATCCGTGTCTGGGAAATCAACCCACGCTCGTATCCATGCCAGTTTTCTGCAGGGGCGGAAAAATGAATGGTTTCGCTAAAGGACGACTTTCCGTGAAACTGAGGTGAAATCAGAGTAACAGGTAAATAACAGGAAAGACACGCACACACATTCAGTGAGGTGCTGAACTGCAGAGGGACTAAAAACAAGTGGTTCCTAACTAACTGTGATCTTTGAAATGTGTTTGCTGCACACCATAACAGTACAGTAATGTTACTCGCTCTCAGCTGATATCTGCTACTCGCTGCGTGTTTGCACAAAGCTTCATGAAGAACTCAAGGCCAGCGGTGAGGTTTTAGTCCCAGACCAGTTCTTGGGACTGACTCTGAGATGCTTTATGAATGTGAGTCCACACGTAGCTCTCTGAGCTCTCAACACCAATCACACACAATAACATTAGCGGCTTATTACAACACAGCACCGTCAACATCACTTCAATGAGGATGCTACGGCTATTGTAACATAGTTGAACTGGAGCTACTGCTAACTCTAATTAGTTTTGCTCAGATGGAGGTACTTTAATACAAACAACAGATTATGGAATAGTATTAATCCAGTTCCAAACCACAACAGACAAATGTGAAAGAAATATTCAGTGCAAAATGCAAATGTGCCACCATTTTTGCAAACACGAACAGTGCTGGACAAGCAGAATGTCCGTCACCAGAAAGGTGGAGTGGACGATCACAGCGTAACCCACAGAGTTTTGTCCTCGGTGACCCTTAAATTCAGCAAACGGACTTGCACTTAATCCAAGTGATAAGATCTTCTGTTCATGGTTCGCTGACAGATGAATTAAGACTTTGTGTTGGTTTCAAGAGTAGCTGCCTCACTGACTTTGTGAGAAAGGGGTAGTTATGGAGAGTGTAGTGCTGAGCTGGGGTTTCCAAGTGACCGGCCTTGAATGCCTCTTCGTCTGTGTTTGTGTGGGGCCTGCCTGCCATCAGCAATCAGCTGTGAAAGAGCCGGTCTTTGTGCTACATGTGTGTATGCGTCTCTGCCAAAACATAGCCAACCCACAGAGCGGAGAGCGGCGGAATCCTGTATGGACCAGACGGTCAGTTAATCCTCTCTCCTGCAGAGACAGGGGGAGGAGAAGAGGGACAACAACATGCCGAGGCACTGACACAGCTAATCACACACACACCGACAACTGAGAAGTCCCAAAGGAGCGACTTCTGCAAGCCTGTCCTTATATGACACAGTTCGTCTGGTTTAACTAAACCGTATTTCACAAGTTCCTTTGCAGGTCAAAGCATGTGTACTTCAGGTGTGTTTGCATAATGCTGCCCTGCCGTATAAGGCAGCTCGCGAGCGGTGATTTGAACTAACATGCCTTCAAAGTTCCTGAAAGAACCCAGAAGCGAGTAGGACACTGGGTATCCGTCTGATGCGGCTGTGTCACGTACCAGTTCCCAGAGCAGTCTCCACATACTAATTCTGCTGTATGTGTGTTAAGACAAAGCCAGTAACAACTCAAATGCAAGTGCATTTCATGCTTCAGAGGCGAGCTTCACGTGAATGGATAGCGCAGCTTTGCGCCTCAGTCCGCTCACACATCCAGTGGACGCTGGCATTCTGGGTATACTCGCCATCAGCCACAACACAGCAGAAATGCCACACAGCTGCATCTGGTGGACACTGTGGGCAACTCCATGTCCATCTGACATATGACACTGAGGCCAAGCGGCAAGCAAAGGAGAAGTGAAGACAAGGAGGAGCAAAACCTTTATGTGTTGACGGGTTTGCTTGTTTTTTTAAAGCGTACAGAGACGTCGAGCCTCAAACATGACAGTGGGGACTATTATCTGGGAGTGCTCCAAACTCCCAGATAATTCTTCACTTTGCTCTCCCTTCTCACCAGGCCGGGGGCTGTATCATTTCCATTTTTCTTTACTTTGCAGTCTAAATGCCCCTTTGACGTGTCACTAAATCCCCCTCTCCATTTCAACTGCGAAGATGAGTTCTCACTCAGACAGGCCCCTTGTTAAATGTGCAGCTGTTTAGTTACTGTAAGCTGTTTAGAGGAGCTTTGCTCAGAGAGGCCTTAAGAGAGACGCACACACACACTTCAATCAGTAGAGCTGCTAATCTGGCCTGCTGGGCTCTGAGCAGCTGTCTGTCCTTCTGATTAACCCCCCTGCAGGGTGAGGCAGGCCTCTGAGGGAGGGAAGAATGGAAGGGGGGAGTGAGAGCGGAGGAGGAATCACCACTACCTACAAACACAAACGCTCATTCTTTGGGGGAAAGGGAAGGTGAACGCGGTGTGTGTGGGAAAAAATGTGCTTATCCGTGCCCAGATGACTGTTGTACAGACAGGATCCGAAAAGCTTCCAGTGATTTTACAAGATACACTCCAGGGATAATAAAAGGGAAGAGGAGGGTCCTACTTACCCAACTTGATTATGGACATGGCTTTTGTATTGTAAATGAGGTGAAGGGTCAAACACAGCTGGCAAACAAGAGTTTGAATGTTGCCCGGCACCAACGCTCCAACTCCTCCCATAACCCTTAGTGTTTTCCTACCTCTTAAAACTTTTGCTTAGTATCTCCTGAGCACTACAAAAAAAATTCCTTCCTCCCTTTCTTCATTTCCCATTATTCCTAAACTTTATGTGCTCATCTTTCAGACTCCTCCTCTCCCTGACAGTCCGCTGGTCATCCTGGTGATAATCCTCTCTCTTCACCTTGCGTCTGTGCTTCCACACTGACAGGATGTTGACACAGACCGGGCCCCCGATATACACAGCAGGGCCCCTCTCCAGCAAACAGGAAAACAGCCACAAGCTAGGAAGCCAGCGAGGGCCCTCTTCCTGTGGGGTGCTCTCACCTCATAATTCCCCTGCCCCCGGCCCAAAGAGTGCACCAAACAGAAGGGGTGGGGTCAAGTGGGTGTGGGATATGATATCAAGAGATAGAGGAACACCATATTATCTGTTTAACAAGATAACATGTTCACAGAATCCCTGTTTTATACTTCACTCTTTATGCACACTGATGCCGATGATGCCCTCAAGTAAGGATGCTACCATCTAATTCATGACCAATCAATCAATCATTTAAAAAAAAAAATATCACTCACGTGTTGACCAATCAGCACAGCTGCAGCCTCGGTACAACAGTAAGTGAAGGACACTTCCAGACTTTCCAGTCACACAGACGCAGCACGGTCAGCAATGTGCAACGGTAATAAAGTACCTTCCAGGACACTGGTTTTATTGGTTTTCAGTGGCTGGTCTCACTATGAAAGGCCCTGCACAAAACGCACTATTGACCATATGCTTGTGCTCACATCCTTAACACCACTAACACCATGGTCTATTGTCAAAGAGTCTGGATGGTTTTCTTTACAAGTCGCTGTAGAATTCAGCTGCTGAATGGCCTGTTTATCTATAGACACAGTTATGTTGCTGTGCTGCATCTTGAGCGTCAGTCCAATTATTTTATCTTCACCTGTGCAGTTAAGTTATGAAGAAGCTGTATTTAAATTTTGCTCGGTCACTGTTTCGCTCAAAATAATGCACATGATTTCAAAACAAATGCTTTGCAGGTATCTCACATGCATTAAATGCAAAACACACAGATGAATCTCGGCATAGTCGGCTGATACCAGCTGTGTGTGTGTGTGTGTTTTGACATATCTCTTAATCTGTAACATTACCCTAACCTCAACCAGCCAGCCTCTTGCACAGCGACAGCTTTTTCTTCAAACTGAACCTAACAGGAAGTGCACACGGTTGACTTCAAACGTTTACCTGGCAACGAGTGTTCCTGAGTTTTAGGAAAGACTTTGAAATTCTGTAAAGCTGAATTTGTTACTGCAAAAGCGCTACTGAAAAACAAATTCAGCAGCCTCCCTGCTACCTCCACAAACTCTTTTGTTACTCAAACTTGCGACTGTCTTTGTGTCGGATGAATGCCGACACTGAGACACAAGAGGCCTATTCCAAAACTTTCGAGGTCTGGCACCAGTCCCAGGGAAGGTCATGTCTGATGGGCCCTGCTTTTGCTTCCTCTGTTTATTATGTCAGTGCCTCCCTGCGACAAGCTGTACTTTCTCTGTCCGTTATTGTCTGTGACAGAGACGTCACTCTCAGCAGACTGACCAGCACTCCACTGTCCTAGGAGCTGTTTTTAGGATAGGGCCCTGGTGACTCAGGGGACAAGAGGGGGAAGTGGAGGATGACATCAGTGCCTAGCTGTTCCTCTGCTGTAGCTTCCCAAACCCCCCACCCACGGACACACACACACAAACACCCACCATGTAAAGAGCTAGACAGGGGATGTGCTTCATTTGTCGCATAGCCTGAAGCCTGTTGTTGCCGGTTCTTAGGAAAGTTTCTGATGCAAGCTTTAGCAACTTGACCCTGAAATCTTTCCAACTCTAATCTAATGTAATGTAAGCCTGGTTTCAAATTCAAAAAGTAAAACAAAGCCGGTCAACTAAGAATGCCACATGCTCAGAACAGCTGTGCCATACTGTGTTTGCACACTGGCATGTGGGCTACACAACACTGTGAAAATCTCTTACTGTAAAGTGAAAACTAAGTGCGCAACACTGCAATATCCCCAGACCTCTTCCCGAGTCTGTTTACGATGAAGAAGCAGCTTGACAACAGTGGGAATCAGACAGCCATGGAGGGGCTGCATCAAATTGGTTTTGTTTTGGCGCTGTTCACATCCCAGGACTGGCATTCTCTCCACCCTTTAAGCAACAATGGCAGCAGTGTTGCAGTTGCAAGGCCTGTGGGCCAGGCAGTACTCTTCACACTCTGGCTGTTGTTTACTTGGAAGAGGAGTATGAGGAGTGGGAGCAGCCATGGGGATGAAACTGCCACTTCCCAGAATGCTTAAATGTAGCTTTGGGCAGCAGCGCATGTCGACTGCTATGACAACTACAGAGCACAGAGTCATTTTATACAAGCACAGTAAACAGGAACAAACAAGCAACTTTCATGTTTCTGATTCATATCATATATCCTGAACGACACGAGTTACAGCTTAATAATTCTAACGCTACAACTTTATTTTTTTTCCATCAAACAATCTGAATTAATTGGAAAGGAAAGTGCCTAACTCAAGTATTTTTTCCTGACTTCTTCCCCTTAGCAGTGCATTTCTGTATATCTCTGTAAAACACAGCTGACATCTGTATGCCAACTCTTGTCTAGCTTTCAGCCTCTTACCGGTTTCGGCATCTTTGCTTCCTCTCCTCCTTACACCCGACAGCTGAAAGGATAAATTCGTCACAGGACGGCAACAACGCTTGTATCACAGGGCCTGAAAGTGAAACAGACAATTTTTTTCCATTAGGCACACAGTATACATGGGTGAAACAATACGAGCTGCAGCCTGAGTACAATATTACTTGCTGGTGTTTTTATTATTCCCTGTGATCTGACAAGAAACTGTACATTCGTTTTTTAATAACGAATAAACCAGAAAATGACAGAACATAGTTTCAGGTTAAAGAAAATAAGAAGTTCTCCCAAGAACCAAAAGAAGAAAACACAAAAATGAAATGAATCTCATTCCTAAATCTGTTAACGACTACAAGTCACAGAAACCCCAAACAGCCAGAGGCACAGAGAAGTGGTTTAACATTCAGTCTCAACAAGCGTTACCACTTTGCTGGAGTGCACATAAGGTAACTATTGCAAGAGTGTATGTGGAAAACAAGTTTAAACATAATTACTATGGAAGAGAGAACTGAAAGACAGTCAGTGCATTACGGAAACTGTAGTCACCATCAGTAATACCTTATCAAAATAAAAAATCAGTCTGATAGTAGCACTGGATATCTGAGCTACAAGTTCTCTTGCAACGCTGCATCTCATCAGTGCTTGCTCACCTTTCATTTGACCCATTACTTACACTGGGGCGGCTGAAAAAAAAAAAAGTGTTCAGTAACTTTCTTTGTGGTTTCCAGCCACACCTAACGGTGTCAAAACGTGACACGGCCCTGAACCAAGGCTCACTCAAATGGAGGAAGCAAGAAAACTAAATGAAATCAGTTTCCTCTTATTGATTATATTGATTCTTACTGCCTTGGACTGTGATTATTGTATTCCCTGCCAACAATAACACGCCATAACTTGCTTGAGCAGAGAGGCATCATTTCCCATTGCCAGTGAGGTTTAATAACTTTAGTCCAAACATTCTTTACACTTATATTTATACATACCTATAAACATATAATACTGCTGGTTGTAGAGCCAGCTGTCCTGCTCATAGCTTAAATTTCTGTCACTACATTTGGCACTCCTGAGTTCTTGGCAGTACTGAGGTATTTAAGAGGCATGCTGTTGTCTCTTGTGCAATCCTGTAGCGGCAAACAGGCAACTACATTAATCCGACCTGCTATATTTTCAAATTAACAGTAAATAGTAAATACCGGGATCCAAAACAAAGGACAAACAGACAAATCAAAGGACTGTACTCCGTTTTAGTAGCTGAAAGAAGTGCATCCATCACAACAACACAGCAATCATCACAAGGCGTAAATAAAACAATCAATAACTGTGGCCTCGCAGAGTAAACGTGTGACAGAAATGACAGTTATGTTCAAAACATGTAAGAAAACCGAGGCTGGATTTGAGCCGTAGCGGCTCATACAACAGATGAGGACATGCCCACTTGTAGATCGCCAGCATTTAGCTCTCCTCTTTACCCGCCGAGACTCGGTTTCCGTTACGATGCAATTTAACCACTATTCAGTCACATCGGTTAAACAACCACAACTCTTTTGACAAAGTGTTAGCTAAAGCGGCCCGACACGACGGAAAACACCAAAATAAAAGTGTCTGACGTGTCAAAAAAGGTTTTTTAAATTATTTTTAATGAGTAACACAGCGTTAGCCGTTACACGATCTCCTGTCGTAAAGTAAAAAAATAAATAAAATAAAGGTGGCCCGTTGAACAGCTGATCATTTCAACACAGTGGGCCGTTATGCTCGCCTCGCTCCTGCATGTGAAGTTTTAAAGCACGTCCATCGCGTTGGCCATCATCAACTCACCACATTTCACCAACAAACAAAAAACAAACGAAAGAGCCACCAGAGAAAACAAACACATGAAACTCAAGATCGCGTTTAAGAGGCACCACGGTGCGTTTTACTGGCACAACTTCGTGCAAGTCAGCGTTTAATATCGTGTCGTGTAAATGAAAATCGCTCGAACACGAGGATATCCGCTATTGCATCAAACTTGAGGAGACGCTCATCTTTTAGGGAGAGGCAACTCACCGGGGGGACGAAGTGTGTCTTCAAATTGCGGTGAAAGCCCGGTGTCCTCAGATCTGACAAAAGATCCACGATGGAAAATCTGCCGTGGTTCCCGATCGCTGTCTCTTCGTGCTTTGATGAGTCAAATTTCCACAGACATTGGAAAAAAAAAGCCCGTTGGAAGTCTAAACAACCATAAGGCGATTTGGGGCGCCGCTGTAGATCCAACCGGAAGACAACTCTACGACTTCCGGTCTCCGCTTTCAAAATAAAAGCCTTTTGGATGCGAAAGGGGATAAATTGTAGTCTTTTGTAGTCCTACGTCTGACAGTACCACAACCACAGCACCACGACTGCTCTTTTGTCTGTCACTTTAAATATATCATTGAAAATGGATGTGCATGTTATCTTAAGTCTTATACCATACTGTGGTCCCAATGTTTTTTTTATTTCACCTTCCTGTAAAACTATCCAGTAATGGGTAGATATCAGAAGCACTGTAAAAACATGTATGTGTATTTTTTTGTAAATCCAGAATGATTGTGGTCTATTTTATATTTATATCTCCTGTATAATTATTTCAATAAATGTTTCAGCTCATCTGACATATAGTACAGCGGGGTGGTGTGGAGCTTCATGACTCATTTTTTTGTACTTCTTCTACCACCAGATGTCATGGTGGCCCCTCTTTAAAGGGCTTTCTGATAGTTGCTCATTTGTGATAAAGAGAGTTAATGGATCTATTTCATTTGGCAAGAGTGTGTTGTATTATGTGGTGCATCCAGCCCACAGTAGGAAATAGATACTGCCGCTTAAAACAATGCTGTCATGGGCTACTGACTTTTTTGGTGTAGTTTCCTGATAGGACGCACGGTGGCAGCACAGCTCTGTCGGCAGGCACTGTAATGAACCAACCATTAGATTCCTCCTGAAGATGATAACACGCCGACCTCAGTTATTGATGTGATGGTTAAATGTTTGCATATTGACAAAATTTAGTGAATACAAAGGCTTTAATTAATACATGTAGGCTGACAAACAAGAGGTTCACAGATTTTAAAGAGGTATAAAACTAATTTGGGTACAGAACTCCAAAGAGTCTTGCAGCATGTGTCTAATTTTAATCAGACATAAGCTGCTTGTCGTGTTGTAATGAAATTTGGAGCGATGCAGAAAAAAGAACGTGTTCATCTTTTATTATTCACCTTTGAACCAGATGTAAAGTGTTTGTTAAGCAGAGACAAACCTCAGGCTGCCCCGTCTCCTTTCTTTGGTTTGGAGACAGATTTCCTGTGTAGAAACTGAAAGTGAGTTTTTGGGTCTTTCTTTGGAAAACCCATGAACTTAAAATCTGTTGACTCCTTTCTTTCCATGTGCTCTGGACATCCCCTCGGCCATGTCTGTGAACTTGGCTGTTAGAAGTGTCACATTGTGTTGCATGTGGAACTTGCCTTGGTCTTTATTTAGTCTGGCATATCACCACGTCACAAGATCTCAGTCCATATGACTAGGGCCATGCTGCTCTATTGTCAAAGCAATGAAAGAAGCCACTGTGTGCGGATTGGTAATTGGATGGAGAATTAGATGAATTTGCTTTGATTGTCACCATAAGTCATCAGGTGTGTGTGTGTGTATGTGTATAAATATAATACTGCCATTATATGTGAATTTACCTGCAGCAGATTTGGTTAAAAATACACTATTTGGGCCTTTAACTATAATTATTCAGCAGATGTTGGCACAGATAACGAGAGGCATTGATCTACAGGGGACACTAATTATTCTCCTTGTTAGAATCATGTTATTTTGTACACTGAATTCTAAAATTACAGGAGAGGGTCCTCCAGTAGAGATACTGTTTGTGTCATTAGGAAAAAAATCAGTTTTGTTATCTATTATCACAAATGAACAGGTTGACCTAAGTTTACTGTACACGTTCAAATGCTAAGACAAATTACTGCACAGATCAGTTTAATGAAAAAATTAAATTAGCATCAGCAATGCTGTTAACACCAGACAGAAGTGTGTGTCTTGTACACAGAGGCATCAATGTTGTGATGTGTTATGCAATTGCAAAAATGCCTACAGTGCTGTGAGTGTGTGTGTGTGTCTTCCTTCCTCCCCTCCCTCTCTGTGCACTGCTGACCAAATTAAATGGACAGTGCATCAGTCTCTTTCTGTTCTCATTGTTCCTGCTGTCCTTTCACCTGAGTCTGAGCTCATGGTCCAGTGTTGTTTTTAGCCGTAGATTCACTCTAATCGTTGTTGTCTCAGTAATATTTAGCGTCTGTGCTCTTTCAGGAGCTGTGAGGTACATGTGAAGAGGAAAGCCTGCTGAGTTTTGTTGTCCTGGAGCAAGGATGGGAGAGCGGCAGTCAGTGCCAGAAGACGTGGAGCAAGCGGTGGATGTGCTGTCGACAGTCGGTGGTAGGGATCCCTGCGGTGTCTGTGTCATTCTGTCACCTCACGTTGTCAGAAGCCAGTGTTGCTTTATGTGTTAATTTTATTCTAATATCATGTCTAAGAAACACAGACACTCTTTGCCTGTTTTGCGCCTCCTGTCACACAGTTTATCAGGATTTGTTTTTTTACACCTGACACTGATATGAGCCTCCAGTAAACACATGACACAGTATGCTAATTCATGATATATTCACTCTTATTTCCTCTGTGCAAATCAAAAGTATTTTCTTTTCCATGCTCTACATTTTCTGGTCATTATGAAGATAGCAAAAACCGGTGAATGAGTCTGGCTCCTTCTGGTGGGCAGATTATAATCGGGAATTGCTTTACATGGTTTTCATTGTTTAAGTACTCTCTCACAAATACATTTCTGCTTCTCAATTTGAAAAAATAAATTATGCTAATTGCCTGCCTCAGCAGCAGGTGTTTGAGTTCGTCCACTGGCTGATTTTCCAGCACTGTTTACACGAATGACTGCTGCTCTCTCAGGCTCTCACATGTTCATTCATGGATCGCCAGTATGGTGTTTCATTTGATTAGTTAAATGTGCCAAAATTAGTGAAAGGGAAAATGATGGATGTTGTGAATTTGTTCCGACAGGTCCATGGGCTTGAAAATTTTTTCCCAAGGTGCCTTTCAGCTCCAGGAAATTAAAAATATACCATTATCATCACCTATATACAGATCTGCACAGATGATACCGATATAGATGTCTGCGACAGAAAACTGAGACTATTTTAAGGCTCCAAGAAATGAATAAAATTTGAGAAGACTCGATTTAGGACATCATGCTGTGTTCATTTGCACTGAATTTTCAGGGACCTATTAATCCCTGACCTGAACACTGAGACCATACACTGACTCTGACATGTGTTAAATATACACACTGATTGCAGCTATTTAGTCAGTTTACTTTATTTCAACTACAGTTCTTCAGCTTCCTTAATGGTTTGACTGTCTTCAGGCAGCAGTGTATGAAGTGACAGGTTCCACTGCTCCTCAAAGCAACAGTTCAGTTTGAGCTTTGCAACCTGTTGCATGCAAACCCCTTTATTTCTTTGCTGGCATTGTTTTTTAAGGGACAGACCTAAATAGTACCAGTATAAATAGACGGAAAAAATATTAAATTATATAAGTAATATAAACTTCTCTTTGATCCTTCGGGCTGTGAGTCCTCCTCTTGAGTGATTAATAAATCTAATAGTGAAGAATGCCATTCTAATGAAAAGTGCATGACCACCTTTGCTTGCTACCTTTGAAGTTTAAAGGGAGGATGTTTGTGTGATTGTGTGATGATAAATTAGGTGAAATAAAGATAATGCGATAGTCTAAGGGAGGAGGAGACCTTTACAGATGGCACCAGGGCAATTTTAGTTTTCTTCCTATCACCGGTAATGCCTGACAAGTCTAAATCTGCTGATGCTACAGTTAGAAGGTCCTTTTGGGGCAGGGGGGGTTTCCTCCCTGAACAACATTAAGCACTCTATAACTTTCTGCCTCTCTTTTCAACCGTTTGTTACCTTGACAACCATCATCGTTATAATTCCCCCTGACTGTAAATCCCTGATCAAATCATGTCCGCTTCCTTTAAAGCTTCCTTTAAATGGTCCTGTCACTGCACACCATTCCACTTGATAACAAAATGTCCTGGTTAACAGTCAGAAGAACTATGTTTTTGAACAGAAAAATTAAGAACATACTGACACTAACTACTGTCACATGCAGACACAGTTGGCAGCTTATTAGGTCGGTAGCCTAATGCAACGGTCCTGCAGTAAATGCTACCTTCATCAAGGTTATAACATTCACATTTTACTGAAACTGGGTTAGAGAGGAGTTTTTATTTTGGGAGCTTCGCTGATATAAATATGGTGGATGAAATCTTGAAACACTGGTGTAATTCAGGAGCTTCTGAAAGCCTTTGTCAGTCTTCAGCTGTAAATATCACCCTGGAAAGTACATGATCATCATTCATGGCACACAGTGAAGTCACCCAGGAGGAAGGAAGCAACTGTTTTGTTTGTTTGTTTGTTGGAGCTGAAGTCAAAGTGAAACACAGCCACCACTTCAGTCTGATCATTGTAGTTGCTTCTAGATTATTTCTAACTTTGACATCACTTTGGTATTCATGAGGGGACAAACAGGAACACACATGTGCCACTTTAGTATAATTAGCTGTATGGGGGTTATGTCATAGCACTCCCTCCACCCGTTCTTCCTGCGATAAACACAGAGCAGACATAAAGGCAGATAAACAATCACACATTCACAAGAACAAACACAGCAGCCTAACCGGGGAGGGGGAGAGGCAGCCAGCTTGAAGAGGTTTCATGACCAAGCTCACAGACATGATATGAGACACACACTGACATGACGATGTCTCTTTTGGAGTTAATTCAAGAGAGCCAAGGGGTGCTGAGCCGATTGCTGCACGACCTGCACGAATCCGTCAGCGTGCTGACCCGACACACACACCACAGCAGGAGCAATCGACCTATCAGGAGAGGAGGTCAGTGTAGTTTCGAGTGTGTGCGGTGCTGATTGCAACTGGACATGAATTCTGTCCAAAGTGTGTCCTGGTTCTCTGGTTCTGTGACAGGATGACAGGACAGGATTTCCTGTCACCACGGGGAGATTCCTCCTGCTGTGTTTCAGACATAATTGAAGAACTTCTCTGTTTTGTTTCCTGCTGATGCTACAGTATGTCTGCAGGAGTTTGGACTACAGAGGAAAATTAAAATGAAATGTCCTACTATTGCGTATGGTATACTGTATGTTTGTAGTTATTTTCAGAGCAGATCTTCTACACTGTCTTACCTTGAGTGCAGCACTCTTTAGTGTTTGACCTTGGTAACTGACTACATGGGAAAGCCTGTGAGTGGTTAATTGATAACTTACTTTATGTCTCAATACACCAGCAGCAGAAATGTCTGTTCACTAATTGGACGGCTTGGGGACAGTTGACACAGATAAACAGGCAGACAAACACACAGTCAGAGAAACTGGTTCATAGGACAAGCACACTGGCAGCCGGGTGTTCGTATCGATCATGTCTGCCAGCCTTTGCTGTGGCCGTCAACCAGCAGAAAGGAAACAGAACCATAAATACACCCAAGCTAACACACAAGGTGAGTGTTGTCTTAATGTGGGACATTCTAACGTACTGCTTCTGGGAACCTGTTGAGTTTGAGGTTACAGTTTAGCTCAAGTTTAGACACTTCAAGGAGAAACTGCATTGATTTTTGTAAATTCAGTCACGCAGCACCGACTGATCAATATTTGTGCATGGCAAGAAAAGCAGGCAGGTCCCAGGGTTAGTCCTGGTTTACAGACATTAGACGGGAGGTTGATTTTGTGTTTGAGTTTCTCTATCATTTCCCATCCCATGTCACCTGTTTCAGCCTAAGCATCCTGAGACCTAGTATTACATGAAAAGATTGCTATGCTCGGAAATTTGTTGCTGGCATATGTGTGTGCGTGTGAAAGATTTCCACAGCAGGAGGGAGGGGCAGAGGAAAGAGGTGTGGTGTAATCACTCAAGAAACTTTGACAGGTGTGTGCGCGTGCGCACGTGGGAGAGATAGACAGGGAGCGTTTGTTTGGAAATACAGATGAGGAGAGCGGGATGAGGCGGGCGACAGTCTTCTCTCTACCTGTGGAGAGGCAGACAGTCAGGGAGGAAGAGGAGAGCGGACAGAGGGACGGGATGAAGGAATGCACAGGAAAACAGGAGTATGGAGGAGAGAGGTTTGTCTGCATCTCTCTGCAGGAGATGAGGAGCTACTACAGATACACCCAGAGCTGTCAACAGCTGCAGAGTGAGTGTTGCAGGGATGTGTGTGTGTGTCACCGTGCATTAACTGTGGTGTGTGAGGTGTGTCAGTGCATGGAAGGGCAAATATTGAAATTTAGAATATACTCAACCTACAAATGCACACCAATGACTGCAAATGCTGTTTTTTTCTCTTAGTGGTGGTTGTTTCCCCACATGAGGATCACATGCATTTTTTTCCCCTGCACTCTTTCTTAAAAGCTGAGTCGTGATACTTTCTGTTCAGATTCCGACACCATGACTGCACCTCTCTCATGCTACTGATTGCAGCTGTACGTGGGCTAAAAGAGAAACTTTAATCATAAATACGAAGTCAAAGGAAAACACAATGAGTTGATTTCCGCCTCTGATAAATGTCTCCTGTGGCCCATCATGGTAGACCGGTAAGAGAGTATTACAGTATACTGCTACATCCTTATTTACCCAAGGTGGTTCAATAAAAGTTGGCATAATTACGTGACAGATTGTGTGCGAGGTGTGTGTTAAAAAAAGACTGCTGAGTATTTGTACACCATTGATCACACAGGCTGAGAGTCTATATACATGTGGGAACCGTGCAGTGTTTGCTTGATGGTCATGGATCCTGTCAGCGATGGCTCAGGTCTATTCTGGTCCCTTTCCTGTGGGCTTTGGTCTGTATTTAGAGCTGATGTGTGTATTTTTAGTCAGAGCTATTCTTCAAATGCTGTGTCACAGAGACAGGTGCTGCGTTTTTTTTCTCTTGATCTTAGATTAGATCCAGACCCGTTTGTTTTTTTTCACGATTGTTGGATTCACACATCTTCTAACCTGCAGAATTATATTTTTCTTCTGTTACTACTACAAAGTTAAGTTCTACTTAAATCCCACACAGCAATAATAATAATAATAATAATGGCTGTAGCTGTAAAAGTATAGTACTTGATTGAAATTCAATTTGCTTGTTTCTGCAAAATTTGGGAATAAACATTCATTTTGATTCTACATTGGTTTTATGATGGTCAGCAGTCTTCTCTGTAATTTCCTGCATGATGAGCCATCGTGACTGATAGCAGTCTTCCTCCTCTGTAGCAAAACTTCCTCTTTCATGTGTAATCACATGATTTTCTCATCACTGACTTTCCCATGATATCCCTCACTCTCTGCCACACCTCAGGTGTCTTTGACCTGTCTGACATCTGGTGATCTCTTGCGTTAAAATCCCTGGTCACCATCTGAGTTGCGCGTGACCCTGACCCTCCCACCACACACTCCTCTTTGTCAAGTTCACTGTCGTCAATCTGACACTTGTGTGGGTATAAATTCAGTGCATAATATTGTTCCCCATTTTCTTTATTAGCTACACTAAAATCTAATCTAATGAAAAGATTTTTACTGTGAAAGCAGCACAATGAACAATAAATTAACAAAAGCACAAAAGTGAAGATGCTGGCATTGATTTGGCAAACTGACGAACTCTTTAATACGTCTAAAAAATCTATTGCCGTGAGTCAACATATCCTTTATGTCCCTTTTAATGGCGTCTTGTTGCTTTTGAAAGCACTTAAAAATTAAGCCTCCGAGCGCAGACCTTAAAATAGAAGCTGTCAAAACAGAGTTGACAGGTGCAAACTTAAATCTACAAGCTCTTGACCTTTTTGAAAGTGCTATTCATAGCCCTACACATTATTTTCATATTGAGCTTCCATGTAATCTAGACACACTTTTCCAAGATCAGTCCAAAACCTGCAAGAATGAATGAGGAATCTGTGTAGCTGTTTCTCTAAGTATGTTCTACATCTTTAGCCTGATCAAGAGCTGAGTTTATTAGACTTCCTGATTCTGAAATCTTATCAATGCAACTGCTGAGTAATAACGAGTATACTTGAAATAATGGCCCAAACACAAAACCTCAGGTTGAATTTTCCTACATGAAAAAAATTCTCCAACTGCTCCAATAGAGCAATGATTCATTTTTCTCTGTAAATGAAACTCACCAAACCAAACTTTAACACAAAGTGACGTGTTCCTGTTTTTATGTAGACTGTTCATTTTGATTGGCAGGACATAGGGATCTGTCTCACCCCGTAATCCAGTCAAACATGCTGCTCTCCATGAAGTGAACGAGACATGTCAAAAAGTCAATGTGTCAAGCATGTCAAGACTACAATAGAAAATTGACCAAATGACTGAAACTCTGTGGACCTCCTCTTCTATAAACCATGATTTAAAGTGTGACACGGAGTCCAACAAACATTTCAACATTTTTGTTTTGCCAGAAAGTAAATGAAATGAAGCAAATTGAATAAAGATGGCTCATAATACCTTCTTTTTTTGACTTTTATGCTTGTTTTCTTTATACTCTTACAGTTCTCTATCTTATCTCTGTTTATGGCCTGCTTTCTCACTCATCCAGTGTATTTTCAGACAATGCAGCTTTTATTGAAGGCCACAGACTGGTTCTTCCGAGATATAATTTTATAAATAACAATTAAAAAGCCAGTGCGGTGTTCAGTGCTGACTGACTGGCCACTTGTTCACACCTTTTTGTCTTCCATCTAATCTTCTGCTTCTTGTTTTGTCTTATGAGTCACTTCTCAGTTTGGTGTCTTCCTGTTTACGCCACAGACAGCCAATAGTGTTTGATCCTGGAGCGGAAGGAGTGAACGGTGTTTCATCTTTGCCGACACAGACACGAGGGGAAAGTCTCGAATAAATAATTCAGCTGGGAGTTATTCAAGCTGTAGTCTGCACCACATCCCACATACAGGCACAAACAGGTCTCTTTTACATCCCGTATACACACTGACGTCTGCTCTGCATCCCACCTAAAACACACACAGATGCGCATTCACACCCACCCACACACCTCCGTTCTGTTAAATTCTTCTTCGGCCTTTTCCTCAGCTTAACTTGAGCTAACGAAGTCCCGAAAACGACCTGAAGCAAATTTAATTTGAGCCGCTGTGTTACGGCGAGCCTTTCACAGAAGGAGCTCGAAGCTCACGACATAATAAAGTTCATCATGTGGCCGATTTCAGATGCTGAGAGGGTTTTAGTCACGAGAGGGAATTTTCACATAAACTGATAAATTCCATTGCCTGGATTAAAGGTCAGTAGTTTAAAATGAGCTGAAGGTGAGGTCTTCAGCTGTGATCATTCTTCTTTTATATTAAACAGGCCATTGCACGTGTGCAAGGATAGTTAAAAAAATTTAAGTTTAATTATGTTTTACCTATAAAAATCTAGGGCCTGGCTTGTGCATGACTGGACTGTGACAGTGACGTTTCTACAACAGCACAGCGAGAAACACGAGTGCAGTGATGAGACAGGTTTTAAAGAAGCCAACAGTTGAGCCAGATTATCAAAACCACTTCATTCTGAGGCAAAACTGAAAGCGAATGCCTGACATAGTGACGTGCATGTGGAGAAACAGGACAGCGGAGTATCCTGAGGAGACCACCAGTGTCCTGGTTTACAGGGAAAACCATTATAGGGATTTGATACTTTACATGTTTGGACAGAAAACAAAGCATTTGGAAAATAGATGAAATGCACCTTAAGCCAGCCGCTTAATGACAATGCATCTAAAATGTGTGTATTCAGGACGTAGGCCTGAAAATTGTCGATCAGTGGGTGAAACCGGTCGCCCTCAGAGCTTCTGGAGGATAAATCACCAGAGACAGGAAATGAACCATTATAAACCCTCTGCCTTTTCCTGTCCCACAGCCAACGTGCTTTATCATCTAAATCTGACATAACGCGCTCACACACACACACGTAGGCCTCCATTTTGAGACAAGTCTTAGTATGTACAGTAACTGCAAAGGACCTCCATCCCTCTCTCTCTCTATCTTTCCCTCCATTTATTGATAATCTGATCTCAGACCAGGCTGAATTTAGCCTTAATCCAATTTTTAATCTCACACATCCACTGTTTTTCATCTCCTTGTGCCTAATCTCTATCACGTCTACCACCGTTACCCCGAGACATTTCCATATTCTAGTTCATATTTTGCTAAACGCTGAAATTGCTATTTTCATTCAGAGAAACACTGCTAACTAAACAAAGATCTGCTTGTACTTCAGGCTCCATCTTCTTGAGGCGTCTTTGTCTAAAGGAGCTTGTTTGAATTTGATACAACGGGAGAAATGATCACAAACTGTATTCTCTATGTGAAGAAAAACAGAAGAAACCGACTGACAGTTTAAAGAGTTTGTTTGGCTCAGCAGGGCAGCGCTTTGTGAACCGACCTCCTGAGGGTATATTCACATTTTCATCAGTCCAACTTCTCCCTGCGTCTGTGTGTGGCACACTGGGTCCCCCTGCTGTCTTTACTGGCATTGTTTATGTGTGTGTGTGTGTGAGAACAGCTCTGCTCTCTCTGGCACTAACATGACTCTTGTATTTGGATTATTAGAAATCATGTTTACTTTAAATTAGCCTGATTCAGAGCCGGCTCCGTGCGTTCACATGTTGGTTGGACACAATCACAATTTATCTTGCAGTATTATAATTTTGTCTGGAAAATATTTATCTACTGTGGTTTTAAATTGCAGTTGCTCTTCTTTCTGTTAGAATTAACTCTTACGTGAACAAACGAATTAGACTGTGAAAGGAAACTTTTTCTTTTCATATAGTTTTCCTCTATCTGCCTGAGAAATGTGAAACTGGGGGCGGACCGTCTGAAACTCCGCCTCACTGGCTGACACAAATGGGGAGGGGGGAGGTGTGTGTGAGTGTGTGAGTGTGTGTGAGTGTGTGTGGGCTGCACCGTGCAGTGACAGCTCAGTAAGCGGCTGAAGTCCTCGGCTGTGGCGGAATGGACTGCCTGAACTTCCACCGTGATGTCCTCTGACACAATATGTGGCTGTGTGTGAATGTGTTGTAACTGTGTGTGTGTGTGTGATTGCGTGTGTGTGTACATGTGTATACATACATGTACCTGCAACACTATGGCTCTAAACCGAGTGTCTCAACTCTGCCACGATATCACCAGGCTGTGGCTGCAGCTGAAGATGATGACAGGTACAGCGTCTGCGTGTGTGTCTGTGTGAGTGTGTGTGTGCATGTGTGTGCGTGTGTGTGTGTGTGTATCTGAGGTAAATGAGAGAGGTAGCACAAGATCTGTTAATTTAACATTAGAGTGTGTGTGAATAAGTTTTACAGAGATAAGACTATGAGAATTCTGCAGGTGCTTTCCTTTACGGATGTGTGTGTGTCTGTGTGTGTGTGTGCAGTGCTTACACTGACACTGGCGTGTGTTTTTGTGTGTTCTTGTCCGGGACCAGTCTTTGACATCACAGGTAGACCAGGTGCTTAAACAGAGTTAGTGTTTCATGTTTGTCCAGTTTGCCACACACAAAGCTGTGGGACAGTGGACAGCACTTTGGAGACCAAAGAAACTAAACAGTTGCATTAACTGATGAAATTGTGATTATAACCCTACACGGCCATTACTGTGGTCTGATTTCAGCTTATCACATATATTCTGGTATCAGCATTTATATTGGCTGATAAGTAACAAGACATCGTAAAGGATCTTTATCACAAACTGCTCGTCTTTACAGGAGAACGCTGAGGTCAAGAAGTCACCAGCGTCACTGTGAATCATCTTCTAAAGAAGATGAATATCTATACAAGACATTACACAAATGTGTTGGACAAAATGAACACACACACACGCACCATAAACTATCTTAGCACACACACAAACATACAGACGTCAGCGTCACTGTGTGACAGGTTTCCCCTGGTGAAATCACTTTGTAAATAGTTTTAAAAAGACGTTTCTAAATGAGTGTAAGCCGCTTTATGAATGATCTAAATGAACGGACGTGACCTGACTTTGTTATCCACATTGATTTTGTCTCCTTGCACAAAGATGCTTTTCCTGCTGAAGGCATTACTGTCCATCAGACGGTTACATAATCCAATATAAAGTGGACAGTGTGTGTGTGTGTGTGTGTTTTTCTTTTTCCTGAGGTCCTAACTGTGTGTTGAAGTGAGATGTGTCCTTACTCAGTACAGTACACATCAGCGCACGCTGACAGCATGTTAATCGCATTCGTCCCATTTACACAGTGTGTTTCCTCTCGTCAGTTGGGAGCAACATTAGGACAAAACCCTTTTGAGGGTTTGAACGTCAACATCTCCTCCCCCTTATTTCCACTCTCAGTTGTGTGTCTGTGTGCTCGTCGGTTCTCTCGCTGTTTTTTTGTTTGCTCTGCTGTGTGATAATTGCAAACCTGTGAACCACAGTGTTGATAATAATCCATGGAGATTTCGTCTTGTGTTTCTTGGCTCTGTGTGGGTGTTTTTCAGGTGTGTGCACAGTGCGCTGTGTTTTGGTTTGTGTTGCTGCGCAGAGAGAGCGAGCATGTTTGCCCTGCTAGCAGATGGACGGAGGTTATCTTATGGGCCTCATACAGCCTGCTCACACACAGACACACACACACACACACAGATAGTAAGGTATCCACCTTTCAGAGCGTTGCTTTTTGCCAAGTCAAGATTAGAAGTTAACAAGTCTCAGCTAAGCTCCCATAAGGCAATCTGGGACGTGGATCTGTGTGTGTTCGAGTCAGTGTGTGTGTGTTTTAAAGCATTTATTTGCTTTTAAAGTGCCGGTTTGTGTTGGATTTAGCAGCAGCAGCAGCTGATGTAATGTACTGTACCCTTCAGTCGATTCATCTTATCCTCAGGAGCCATTCACGACAAACAGCTGGTAATTACAGAAGAGCTGCAGCATGTCAACACAACAAGGCAGTGTAAGCAAGAGAGCATAATCAATAAGGTCAATACAGAGCTAAATTAGATTAAATGGATGGGATGAATCTTTAATGAGCCCTGAGGGGGGATAGAGTGATTCAACAACAAAATACAACAAATCAAACCTATTGATTTTTAAATATATTTATCAGGCTGACACACCGATCCATTACAGAGATTTGTCACTCGGCTGTAGTCAGATATAACCTGAAATTTATACCAATTATCCATTTTACAATACATTGTCGGGGAACTACTCCTTATTTAACCAAATGTTCATCATTAAATTTTTATTATCTGTTTAAGACTATCGTCAGGGAAATGTCTTGCCTCCAGTGCATGATGTCTGTTTTTTCCTACAGCTGCAAGTTTCTTTGAGGGCAAGTAAAAACACAGTCCTCCTGGATTCTTTACTTGTTGGCTGCCTCCCTCTCTTTCTCTCTGTGTGTGTGTCCTTTTCCCTTTTCTCTCCCCACTCTGTCTTTCTCAGTTTTCATGTTCTTTGTTCTGTGTAGATGACTGGTAGCCACGGCCAGAGGCAGCTAAAAAAAGGCTGCAGTTATATCTGCTGGTTTTACTCTGTTTTTTTTTTCCTCTAATGGTGGAGAGAGAAGAAGGGAGGAGGACCTGGATTTTAACCCACAAGAAAGGTCACACCGATCTACCAGGCCGATCTAACAGCTATCAGATCACAGCACAGCAAGATCATCGGTGTGTGCCCTGAGGATTGTTGGCACCGTTTGCATTAACTGAGGAAGCAATGAAAGTATAGTAACATAGTGTGTAACTGTTGGGAGTCAGGGACATAACCACTAGCTCTGAACACCAGTTTTAAATTCCCTTTATGTTTATTTTGAGATAATGAGCTCACTTGAAGCTGAAACTGTTATTGGCACTAAAACATACGCTCTAAATAACAAGAGGCACGTTTATTGAACAGCTAAAGATGGCTGGGCACGGACAGCCTGAACTTGTTGCACTTAACAGCAGAAAGTGCTGATTATTATTTCCACGTCAGCTGATAGTAAAGTCGGCACTGATCGGTCGCTCTGTTTGAATACAGTTTGCTTGAGTCCTGGATGGGAGCTCGGCTTCGGAGTGGTTGCGTGTCTGTGTCTGTCTGTGTGTGTTATGACGGCAGCACAGACTGCAGACGGAGGGACAGTGGTGTGTTGTTCTGCTGAGATGATGATGCGAGCATCTATTCAGTAGATCAGGGCTCACTGCCAGTGGCAGAGTGAGGCCTGAAGCCATTGTTCAGAGGCGGAGCGCGTCACTTTTACATCAGCACCTTGGCCTCGTGCAAGTAGGATGAACTGTACTGCAGCAGGAATAATGAATAAATTAATAAATTAATATAGACACTGGGTTAATTTCTAGAAGTGTAAATAAAAGTGATATTAATCAGGAATGTCCCCAGAGGACACTGCACACAGAGAGCCGAGGAACCCAAACAGTAATATTTTAATGTTTGTCTGGCTGCTGCTGTTTTTCCTGATCCACACTAATTCAGGCTTTGTGTTTGGGGATGGGCACTGCACACACACACACTCACACAGACACACACACATATCCCAGGCCGCTGTTGGCCGTGTGACCCAGTTGTTGTTTGGCATGGTGTGTGCCAGTCAGCCCCTGTCCTGTGTGTGTGTGTGTGTGTGTGTGTGTGTTAACGTCCCACAGCAGTGGCAGATGGGACTTTGGTAAACCCTGACTATAATGCCAGATAATAGAAGTCGGATTCCCTCACACAAGTGCACACACACACACAGACACACACATTCACACACACACACACAGCTGCAGAGCGGCTGTCAAATCCTTGCTTCTCTATATGCAAACACGCACACACACGGGTGCAACTGGCCATCTCTCTGCTGGCATTTGATACCAGCACAACAACTTTTAGCCTTCCATCAGCCCCTCACCACACACACACACACGCACACACACACACACTCATTTCTCCATCCTAGTGCCTTCAAGTCTACATTCCAAGTCCGTCCTTTCCATTTGGTGCATACCAGAGCAGCAGATGAAGAGCTGAAGGTCTCAGTGACGCCTCAGAGCCGGGCATCTGTCTTAGTGACGTTGTGCTTCATTAGCTCTGCCAAGGAGGTCATGTTTTCACCCGCGTCTGTTTGTTGATTTGTTTGTTTGTTTGTCAGCATGATTATGCAAAAAGCACTGAACCAGTTTGCACCAAAAGGGAAGCCCGAAAAAAATCTCTGTGGTTTATTATCAGCCACCGCGCTCCACAGGTTTGCAGTTATCACTCAGCAGAGCAAACAATGAAACAGAATAAATGAAGGAGAGTTTACCGATTTTTTAAATCACTGTGATGAAACCTGAGCAAGTGCTCAGCTCTGCTGTGTGTATATGTCTGTTTCTGTATGTCTGAGGTCATTTCTGTGTGTTCGTGCACCCGTGTCCGACCATGTCATGCTTGTTTGTGTTTGCACAGTCCTCAGCCGGGGGCCTGTGTGTGTCCATGTGTGTTGTGGCGAACATCAGACAGCCCTCCGGCTTCCTGTGGCTTTGAACTTTGACCAGCCACCAGCACTGGCAGCCATTAACCGGCAGAGAACAGCTGGCTGTCGGCTTTGAACCGACAGTGTGTGTTTAGCAATGAAAACCTGTAGGAACACGGCTGCAGAACAAAGGAGGAGGAGGAGTGTGTGTGAGTGTGTGTGTGTTTCCATCAGTTGTTTGTGCTTTGAGTGTGTGTAATGGACTGTACCTTTATCAGACTTAATTGAGCTGTTGCCTCTCTTTCACTCCTGACATAACCAGAGTGTGTCTTGTTTTGCAAATTGAGTTTTTGCAAATTACATCATAAGGGAGTGTTAGCAGCAATCAAATCTAAACACAGACACACACACACACACAAACACACATTTCATGTTAAATCTGCAGAGGAGCGATTCTCTATACAACATATGATTATGTTCAGCATTAACTAATTTCCTAAACTAATTGTTTTGTCTAGAAATTGTCAGATAATGTGGAAAATGCTTCTTATAATTTCCAACAGAATCTGATACCAGCGAATATTTTGCATTATTTTGCCTTAAAAAAAAAAATTGGTTGAATTGGTTGTCAAAATAATTACAGATTAATTTTCTGTCAATCAACTAATCATCTAATTGTTCTCGTTCCAAAATAGTATTTGTTGGGATCTTGTTATTCCTTTCTTGAGAAAGTAAAATTTAGAATCTGTAAATGATTAAATTAGACTGCAGGTATACAGTTGTGAAGTGTGGTACTTCTCTTGACCCCCTACCACGGAGAAAACACATCCACAGTATCAACTAGCACCAGGCCAACACATTAAAAATGTAGGCATGTGTAAAGAAACCCTGTCCTCCATTTCATCCTATTTAGACAGGAGCACCTCCACGCTCTTTTTTATTTTCCGACTGCCTCGTTCCCCCTCTTCCCTCCTCCTCCTCACTATCTTTTCACCTCTCTAAATCCAGGGCTTATTCCCTCTCACACATGCAGACACACACAAACAGGCTTTCAGCTGCAGACTCTCAGGAGATCCCTGCAATGTGTTGTGGAATTCTTCTCATATTTTATTTGAATCCTGAAATGCTGCATGTAAGGTGTCACGTGTTATTGCCATATTAGTTATATTAGGACGACTGAGAGCAACTTTGACTTGAAGTTAATTTTACTGTTCAACAGGAATCCAGAGAATCCTGCTGAACCGGAGTGAATCTAATAAAAGAGTTGAATGAAGTGATATTTAGTTTTAAGGGAAGGCTGTTGAGTTATGTATCGTTTAGCCCCTCAGCTAAGCCCCTGAAAAAAAGATGAATGAATTGGGGAAGGGATGTCAGGGCTTGGGGGAAGGGTACAAGGGGGCGGGGGGACATTCTTTCTAGGCCCCCCATAATCACTATTTGTGTTTTGCTGCATTGCCCCACTTCTAGTGAGTGTGTGTATGTGTGTATGTGTGTGTGTGTGTGTGTTGTTGCAGTCTAGTCACTATAGTTTAATTTCATTCATTCCACTGAGGACAAAGCAGGGAGTTTTAGAGTTTCAGCAGCAGTGAAAAGCAGCCCGACGCCTGAATGTCTGATATGTCTGCACCAGTCACCCCTGTAGTGCACAAGCTGTGTGCTCAGCGCTGTTTGTACCAACTTGAACTGAAAACTGCTGTTTTTTCCCATATCACATACACAGAAGCTACTGATCTGAAACAGAATCGCTGTCAAACACATGAAAATACAAGAAAATTAATTCCCATGCTTTTGTTTCTTTGAGGATTTAGTTTTCTGCTCTTAAATAAAAAACAAAAGCGAGTAACTAAAACTCCAGGCATGTTAAGATGCGATGAATCTCTCCCAAAGCTTATGCAGTGCCAACCTGCTCTTTCCATCGATATGATAACAATAAAAATATAGTGTGGAACAACTGTTATTTAAACCCACCCTGTCATTTTCCTGGATGGAAAAAAAAACAACACAAGAGCAATTTTTCTCACTGATGCTGACACAGCTCCTCTGCTGACCTGTATTTAAAAGCCACAGCTAAATGCTACACATGCTTTAAGTTTCAGATACAGTCTGTTAATTTTGGTTAGGCTTAAAGATCAAACACACACACTCACACACACACACACACACACACATATATATACAAACGTATACACAGACACAGCAGAGTCAGAGAGGTGCTCCACAGTCTCAGGCAGAGCTTACTGCCCTGACACACTGACCTGACAGCTGGCACAGTGAGCCCACAGCGCCCTGAAACACACACCCTGACATATGACAACACGCTTGCTCAAGTACAGTCTCACATATCGTATGTGCAAAAAATGTTAGAATGCACATAAAGTGTTGGGTGCTTTGCTCAGAGGCTCTGGGAAGAGAGCTCTCCAGATTTCAAATCCCCTCCTCTCCTCTCCTCTCCTCTAGCGTTGCTCTTCCTCTCTGGTTTGTGGTGTAGTAGAAGCTAATTATAGCAGAGATGGTGCTTTTTGGTTAAATTACAGGCTGGCTCACTTTGCTGGGAGCTCTGTGGTCTGTTCAAGTTTATTAAAGTGGACCTGCATTAGTCCCACGTTAACCATCTCTTTAAACTACTCTTCCTTTACTCTCTTCTTTTTCTTTCCCTAACAGGTGATAGTCATGTATGTTTTTGGTCCAGGGTGTTCCCGTCTGTGTGCACAGAGGCTGAGTGGCTCCTGAGTCACTGCTGTGACATCTTAATGTAATCCCCTGATATCTGGAGCCATGCCCAGTGACTTACTGGCATTATTACTCTGTACACGTGTGTGTGTGTGCCAGCCAGTGCTGTAAACCTCCTGTATAATATATCCCCGCCTGATCACAGCTACAAGAGTTTTGTGCTTCCTGTTTAATCGCTGTAGAGTCATTCTGCATAAAAGCTACGTACATCCCAAACATCCTGTAAACAGCTGCCAGCGTGTGGACTACACATGAAGCCTGAGAGCCACAGTATGTGGTATGAGTCACTGTCTAGCCAATGGTATGCTGACACACTGTATATAGAATTACTGAGGATTTAAGCTCTTAATCTGTTGGGTTTCTTCATCATATGGAGCCGCTGCACAGCACAGTGTCCTCTGTGCCACAGAGCGCAGAATTCAGACCTCTTCAAAGGTTAGAGTTATGATGGAGAGCACTGGTTGTATGATCACCTGTAATGGTTTAGTTTTACTGATGATTAATATAGTTAATATTGATTTTTACAGAATTGTCCCCATGCCTGCTTACCTAACATTCAAACAACACTAAGAAGCTGGATGGACAGTAGATTGGCCTTAGCTGCCCCTTTTGCAACAGATAAATCTCTGAGACTGAAACAAGCACATTATCCTCACCCTGCCCCCAGTGTCAAAGCCTTAAAATCAGTCAGACGAGCTTCTCCCGCGGGGTGATTTGGGTGGAAGGCCCCTTTCCAAAATGTGAACAGTTTGTTTGGTTTGCACCGAGATGGTAATTAATGCCTCTCGCTGCCAGGCCCACTATGCTGCTTGGAAACCTTGCCACACTTCGCTCACACCAGTCACAGTGCCAGCCTTTGTATATGTGCACACAGCACTTCACAATGATGCTCCATCACACACGCTAAGATGACGGAGACATTAAAAAATTCTCAGTTTTCATTCACAGACGCGCACATGATATGTACACAACTAACAGTCCCTCTTCGCTGTGTTTGGCACAGGTCACACATAGCAACCAAATGGGTGGGGGACAATGATTTTCTCTATCTCTGTCTTTCTCTGTGTCCACATGTGTTAGAGGACTAAATGAGATTACTGTAATCCAGCTTGACCAGAGAGAGGAGGAAATCCAAATACTGTTTACTTCATCCCCTGTTGGTGTCTCTGCCTCGCTTTCTCCCCTCTCCCCCCCGGATTTTCTCTCGCAGTTCTTTCACTCTCTTCTTCATTTCCCATCTTTCCTCCTTTCTCCCCCCTGCCCGGCCTCCTAAATCTGTATATATTCACTTCACTGTCTCAGTTTAGACTCTCAGACGTCCAGCTCTGGGTTCTGTCTGTGTGGAGACATTAGTATCTAACTAATATGCGTCTCTTTCTCTCCCTCTCTCTCCAGATGACATCCTGCAGAGGGAGGATGTTCCTCTGTGTGCTGCAGAAATTGGCTCTGAGCTCCAGAAACAGTTTGCCATCCTGCCCGGTGGGTTTGATGTCTTTGCTCACCTGCACCAGGTTTACAGTCACAGACACTTCACATATAAATGAAGATCAATGATTGAGTTTAAGCAAAATTAACAAATTACTTGCAACTGCAAATAAACATTTGCCAGCAATTCTCTATTTGTTATGTTTTGCGCTCAAGCAATTTTTTTATTACATATAATTTGTCACGGCGAACACAAAAATAGCCAGCAGCTGAGACAGAGCATCCAGCCGCCGCCCGACACACCACACATCACATGGTACCTGCCCCAGAAACTCCCAACATCACTGAAAAGCCCGTTTGAGGCCAAAGGATGAGGTGGAGTGTGAGGCCATGTGAAAACAGAGTTTTATAACGAGCTGGTTTTCAAACTGTAAAACTCCAGGGCAGATTCAGTCTGCGTGAAGAAACAAAGAGTTCTGCTGCAGGAAAAGTTTCACTCATCAGTTACTGATGACAGGCTGACCCAGATAGGACACACACACACACACACACACACACACTTAAACACACATGCACATAGGAATGCACACAAAGCAACTTAAAACAAACGTATGCACAGAGAAACACACACACACTCTTGGGGCTCTTTGCTGGGTTACCATGACGATAATGCCTGCCCAGTGACGGCATGTGAATAATTTAGCACCATGATGATCTGCTTTGCAACTTGACCCACCAACGAGAGAGCGAGAGAGAGAGAGAGGGGGCCAAATGTGTGTGTGTGTGATTTTATGCTCCTGTATAAAGTTTGGTCCTTTTACAGGTGGGGTTAAGTTTTTGTGGAAAATGTTCATGATTAAATTCAGAGTCACATTTCCCTGTGTCATCTTACTTTAGAAATTAAAATTACAGCTACAAATACAGACCCCACATTCACTTGCTTGACCTTTAATTAAGAGTTTTCTTCATGATATGTCCCTGTTGCATGTGTGAGATATCTCTCTGCTCCAAAGTCACTAAAAAGTCAAGAGGAAATCATCAACATGCCCAAACCTCAGGCTGACACACGCTGGATGTCACCCTGACCTTTCTGTGATCTCCTCCCTGACCTCTGTGTCTCCAGGGGGCCGTGGGATGAACGGCAACCCCATCATTGTCTTCCCAGAATTCCCAGCTTTCAGCGAGTTGGAGGAGGAGGAGGTCCAAAATGTTCTCAGCTACCTCACCAGCATCCCAAGGTTAGCATCACACACACACAGACACACACACACACATGCATGCACCATCCCTTCTGCAGCTTCATTTGGTCTGACAGTAAACATACTGAAGAGAAAGCAGCCAAAGAAACTGGAGGTGTAATACCACAAAGAGCCAGCAGGTGTCAGCACAACACCAAACAGATACCACAAGGAAAGAGCTACAGAAGACATGAAGAAATAGATTTTACAGAAAGGGAGATTATTGAAAAGGTTGGAGAATAGAAAAGAATATGGCTTATAATTGTAAGTATTTTTCATAATAAACTACCATAATAACCCTAGCTCTGATGGAAGGGTATCAGGTTGAACGCGGCACAATGTTTGGCTAATTGAATTCAAATTAAATCATAATCCACCTCCTCCTTTCTCCTTTCTGTCCTTATTCCTCCTCCTGTCTCCTCCCTCTCTCTGTCCCTCCACCCTCTCCCCTCCCCTCTCTGTCTTTCACCTTTCCTTTCCTGCTGAGTGCTGCACTCCCATTGCACACACACACATAACTGAGGGTATGAGAAAGGATGGAGATGTATTCATTTGTATATGTGCACATATGTGCATGTGTATGTAATGTGTGTGTGTGTGTGTCATGGCGGCCTCTCTGTGTATCAGGGGCTTTTTTTTTTTTTTCACCTTTCATACCCCCCACCCCCCATCCTCGAGTCCCCTCCCTTTCTCCCCACCAGCTATTTGCACCCAGCTGCCAATCGGCTGCACTCTGAGCTCTGATTGGCTGTGGGGGGGACAGCAAGATGCGGAGCTCAGCTTTAATTGGCTGAGGGTGGGGAAGCGGGTGGTGGAGGAGCAGAGGGAGAAGGACGAGGAGGAGGGAGATGCTCTTTAAGGATGTGAACGGTCACCTCTCTCTGTCTGCGAGCTGCAAACAGATGATTGTGGATGCAGGAACTGAACACTGAACAGCAGAATAAGGACAAATGAAGGGAGACTGGATTATTTTTGGATGATAACAATGGAATATTAAGGGGTTTTATCCTCTTTTTGTCCTGGAATAGCAAAGATTTTTCCAATTCAACCGGTTTTATTCATGTGGTTTGAATATTTTTTCAGCTAGAGATGGATTGAGGATTTGCTGTCGCAGCGTTCACTGGGTAGTGTAGTGTCTTCATTTTCTTAATGTGTGTGTGTGTGTGTGTGAGTGTGATGATGAAAATTGGCTAATAATGGCACCCAGATGGACCAGCTCAGCAGTATTCCTATGTTGGC
The DNA here is from genome assembly GCF_017976425.1 of Toxotes jaculatrix. Lineage (NCBI taxonomy): Eukaryota > Metazoa > Chordata > Actinopteri > Toxotidae > Toxotes > Toxotes jaculatrix. The sequence continues at coordinate 2,853,983 of NC_054417.1, read as the reverse complement.
CCCACAGTGTGTATGTGTGTGTGTGTGTTGTTCTTTAATCTTCATCCTTTTTCCTCGTGTGTTTAGGTGTCAGGATGCATGTCAATATGTCCAGCAGGACCTTTGCTGGCATTGCAGCATTCTCACACACACACACACACACACACACACACACACACACACACACACACACACACACACACACACACACACACACACACACACACACACACACACACACAGACGCACACACACATAGACATTAGCTTAATGAGGCTGCTACATATGGCACTGCCTGTGGAATGAATGGCAAGATTTTCATTTGCACACAACACACACACATTAATGGAGAGCCAAGGTTGCCATGGCAATCACAAGGGTCTCTCATAATCATCACTGATGACAAACGATGACTACAGACACACAGGCAGTTGGCACCATGGTTTTAAGCTTCGCTAGCATCAGTTTCTAATCCCCAAATATTCTTTTTTTCCTGTCAGGAACAATATAGTTTTTTAAAAATATAATTTTATAAATAATTTTATGTGTCAGGTATAAAAATACAACCTGATGAGGAGCTTTTACGTTTGCTCTTTCCAACAGGCAGCGGCTGGAAATGATGCATGTAGTATTTCTCACAGCATCTGTAACACAGACACAAGTGATCTCTGGGAAATGTAGTGACCTGCAGTAACAAAAAATGAACATGTATCTAACTTGAGGATTGCAGGTCATTCTGTTCAGTGATTAGTTCAGTGATTTATAAATAAAATTACTGGAACATGGATTTATTCCTCATCTTGCTCAGTAGTTTGACCTGTTGCCTAGACCTTAACAGTTTGGAGACCTTGATTTACACCCAAACAAACAAACAGACACACACACACACAGAAAAAAGTGGTTTCCCTGGTTCTAACAGTGTGTGCCTCTCTCCTGCAGTGCTGCAGCATCTGGAGTGGGTTTCATCCTGGTCATCGACAGACGACTGGACCGATGGGCCACCGTCAGGGCTACCCTGCTCCGCATCGCAGTAAGATCCAGTGTGTTTGTGAGACAGAAACTGTCCTAGTTGTGTGTTGGATCGCTGATGCCTACAATTAGCTGTTTTGAGTGTGTGCATTACTCTATATGTGCTAATGCTTGTGTAAACGTGGACCTGTGGGTGTAGTTGCTGGTGTCAGCTGTGTGTGGGTATAATTTGGTTTGTCACCACTCAGAGTAATGGGTGTTTTGGTCTTTTGTGTGTGTTTGCTCGCTTGTACAAACTCTACATTACGTGTGTGTGTTTTAGTTTAGTTATGTATTCGTTAGCTGTCTATAGAAAATGTGCCGGCAATTAGGCAACTGGATTTTTTCTTTCTGGATGTTGGAACAAAGCAGGATGGGAGTTAAAAATAGCGTGTTATTCTGGAGTGGGTGGTGGGAGTCTCACAGAGTGTGAACATCGTGTGTGTGCTGTATGCGTGTGTGTGCAATGACATACACTCCTGTTGGAGCAGAAATAGAAAGTCCAGGCTGTGAGAGGCATTAGTCTCATTCTGTAATTGTCTTTCTTTTTCTTTTTTTCTTTTTTATCATCAGCTTTGCATCAGTGTGCCATTAGCCTACTAGCCTACTTCATGCTCAGTGTAAAACTTCTCTTCTCTAAATTGAAGGAGGGAGCACGAGCGAAGAAGAGAGAAATCAGAAATCAGAAAAAAGACTTAGAAGAGTTTACATCAGACATCAGAACCAGTTACTGACTACTGCTCTCTGAGCCCCTTAATAAAAAATATCATACAAGTGGAAAAAGAAACTGCTACATCTGAAAGAGGAGCCAAGAGAAAAGCAGCCAAGTCAAAGTAGTGAACAAAATCCAAAGAATTACAAGAACATAAGCGTCCCATAAATATTTATCTGTCTGAAATGATACTGTGTCGTGTTTCACTTTGGTTTGCCATTATTTCATTCATTAGACATCCCTCCTACAAAGTCCCTGATTTTTGCATTGTCCTCCTTCTACTCCATCTGTGAATCATGAATAGCCAGCTCTGCCAAAACATGTGGACGAAGCTTCACCACATCTGTTGTTACGATGCTCATCCTGTATTCCACCGTTTAGCATGTTTAATATATGCAGTTATATGCTAATATATGGTAATTGGACACTGATTACAATGATGCCTGATGGTTTTTCCATGGTGTTTCTAAGAAAATAGCCCCACTGGGGCAATAGGTCATCATGAGATTCCCTGCTTTAGTAACTGAACCCCACCTGTACACACACAAGACATTTACACACTCAAGACACTGCTCCACCAGTCTTAATGGACTATTCAGGGTCTGTTATCATATTCCAGTCCACTGGCCCAGTCCATGTCCTTGAAAGGGACATTGATGGACTGTGGGTTTTACCGATAGCAGGGAACCAATCAGTAGCTCTGTCTCTCTGCTTTAACTGGTGTTAGATCCATGTGAAATGGATGCTTAGCTAGAAACTGGAAACAGGAGGAAACAGCCAGCCTTTGTCCAAAGATAATAAAATCCACCCACTAGCACCTGTAAAGCTCACAGGTGATAAAGCTAAGAAAGAAAATGAGTCTCACAGCTTATCATACTCAGGAGAAACCCCAGGATTCAGAGAGGCAGTTAGAGTGGAGTTTATCAGTGTGGTACCTTTACTCCTCTTCTTCCATCCTTCGCTTCATTCCTCTGTTCTGCTTTTGTGTTTCCCCTGTCTCTCTGCTCGCTGCGGTCGTCCTCTGCTTTCCATCCCACACACAACTTTGAAGGGAAACATGCAAAACAATGGGATGGGATGAGGACGCTGTAATTTCTGTTTTTATTTTCAGCTATTTCTCTTTCTATTAAATGTCTGTTTATATTTTCACTCTATATTACTCCATATGGAAGACACTGTCACCGACAGCTCCTTATTTATTCTGTCCCAAGTTCCTTACATTTACATGAAATTCATAAACACAAACGAGGTGTTTCAGCTTTAAATCCTTTTCATGCTTCATGTAGGACGAGCAAAATACATAAAGGCAGAGTGTGTGAATTATCATTTAACCTGAAGGCATGAAGAGCAGGTGGTGAGAGGAGAGTCTCAAATCCTCACCTCCTCAGTCCCCCTCAGTTCCGTTCCCTGTGGCACTGTAGATGTCCTTGTACACGCTTGTGTTGTCCACCAGCCAATGACACACACAGTCTTTCTGGAGAAGGTCGATCGTCTTCCTGTGGGACGTACAAGGCTGTTCAAGGTCGTCCGCTGCCATTTGCTGGTTCCCTGCCTGAAAAAAAAAAAAAGAGGAAGAAGAAGAGTGGACATTATTGTCATGTAAAGCCACAGATTAGTGTACAGCAGATGCACAGATGGTGCTGAACTGTACGTAGTAGGCTCATGTTCGGCGTTGTACTGTGGCTGTAAATGAAAACGGGGATGAACTTTGACCTCCACTTGACAGTGATCATGAAATGAGCAACAATTGCTGCTCACAAAATATAGAAATTCCCAGAAGAGTCTTAAATACAGAGATTTCTTTGCACTGGTAAAATTGATTACGTTAAGCTCCTTAGATAATGTGTTTAGAACGTTTTCATACTGGTTTGTTCAGGAAAATTTCTTCTTTCTAAGAATTTATGACCTTCATCAGTGACTGAAGACCAGAATTTAATTAGGATAAACCGGGCGAATCATCTTCATCTCAGTTGCAGCCTTTCTTAGTGATTTAGGGTAATAAATATGCAGTCACTCAAGCATGCTACAGGAACATTGCTGCAGGGTGAAGACACAGACGGCTCCATCAGCTGGTGCAAACAAGAGGCTTGAATTTGTGAAAACAAATCATTTTTAACAGCCACGTATCGGCTAAAAGGCAGCTATAGTACAGCAGTCTGTGTCAGGATTCAAAGCCAAGCTCTGTGTCGTAATTGGGACATTTTCCATGTGCAAAAGCAATGATCCAGAGAAAGGGGGTTTGGGCATGTGGAGGGAGGTGGTTTAATATGGTGGCTATATCCAACTCCCAAGAGGACAGCGTGGATGTCATTAGAGGACATGACTGGAGAGCTTTCCCTCCCTGCGTCCTCACCAAAAGAATATAAATCAGCCCGGTCAACAGAAAATGATATTCTAATCCTTATCATTTATTAATGCATGCTTTTTATCTGTGAGGAGCATGTACGTGTGGGCATCACTTTAATGTATAAGTGCGTTTTTGGGGATGTGAGCACGCACTAGCATGTCTGTAATCATCTGTCATGGGGATGCATTGAGCAGCGGGTGCATTGTCATGTTAATGCAGAGCTACAAGTTAAACCAAGACCTCTGTGGGTTTATTGAATTTAATGGATTAGATATGTATTTTGCACAGAGTGTTTTACTGGTGGAAGAACCAGCTCTATAAAAGACATTTTTTTTCACTTGGACCTGTTGGATGAATTACAATTATTCTATTGTTTCCCTGCATCTTTATTCTTTCCTGCAGTGTATTATCTGCAGGTGTAATTAGCTATAGTAGTGTAAATGAGCCTGTAGTGTTACTGAAGATATTCTGTCACCTGTCAGTTTGGGTGGAAACTGGAAAGGAACCATGCGGCATGAACGGTGAATTTTCCAACCTGGCTGCCTTTCATCAACATCACAGCAGGCAGAGTGCATGCATGAGTGTGTGTGTGTCTGTGTGTGTGTTTGAGTGTGTGTGAGCCAAAAATAAATGACTGGTAGAGCAAAGTAGAGCTGCCGCACCAACGACGCTATTAGAAGACTCCTCTGCACACACACAGGGTCTCTCTCTGTATCATCGCTCCCTAGCACTCCATCATGCACTCTCTCTCTCTCTCTCTCTCTCTCTCTCTCTCTCTCTCTCTCTCTCTCTCTCTCTCTCTCCTCTGCCTCTCCCCATGCGTTTTCAGAGGAGAATGGTTTCCATGGCAACGCCGTGCAGGCATTTCATGACCATGATGTATGTGTGTGTGCTCCTCGGTGCGAGCGCAGGTCTCCTTGTAGACTAAATCAGAGGCATGTACATTATTTCATCACAGCCCTGGCAGCATCTGTTTATTTTTATTTTTTTAATTATTATGGGATGTTCCCTGTGACTCTGATGAATATTAGGCACGCAATAATGGATGAAGTCAGTGGGTGGCACCATTTTGTCCACACTGTGGACACCAGTTTCCTCACATATGCAATATAACCATTGTCTTAATACATTAAAACCTCCCTCTGAATGACTAAACGAAATAAACCTAATATAATATGTTTCCAAATAATGTAGGACGAAACTAAGAATGAGCATCGTTAGCACAGTTAGCATAGCTCAGCAAACACTGTTCATATACACCAACTCATATTTCATCTACTGAAAGCAAAAAGGATAAATAGGGGAAAAAAATTCCTTATTTTCTATCAGGTTTCTACTCAGACTTTATTTATGGCACCGCTAAAGACTTCATGAGCTTGTCACACATCTGTGAGCTTGCCTCTGGCCCTGTGTGTGTGCACGAGTGTGCCTTTGTGTGTACACGTCACCCGACATCGATTTATGATGCCTAACAGGGTGGAGCAATTCGTCCGGGGTTTTAGAGGAAGCCTTAACCAATATAGGCTTTCAGCTGAGTGGCCTCCTGGGCTGTTGTCTGTGTAAAGGCAATTCTACGCTTTTAAGCTGTTAGTGTGGAGGTGGAGGAACAAAAAGTCACGGGACCAATTAAATCACCCCTGCAGTCACAGCTTTCTAGATGGAAGGTGTAACCAGGGAACAACTATGATGAAATGTAGGAGATTTAGTGGATATTACATCCTAGAAAAACCTCTTTTACGGTTGGTTCAGCTTTGCAGCAGCGGGCTGAGCCCAGCCTCATACTCAGGAGCTGCACTATTATATGCCAGACTAACAGACTGCTATTTTTCTCTCTCAGGGATCATTTCCAGGGAACTTACACTTGGTTCTGGTGTTGCGTCCCACTGCTTTTTTCCAGCGGACTCTGTCAGACTTCCTGTTCATGTTCAACAAGGATGAGTTCAGAATGAAGGTACCGGTGTGACTTACACGCCGCACGTGTTTGCATGTGTCGGCGCTAAATCCCGTCCTACATAATGCATGTGTTTTTGTGCCTCACTGAATCCATTATTTACATCACTGCAACTGCACATAGAGCTGTGAGATCCTGAAAAGGCTGGCAGCAAACCAGAAGGATCACATCATAACAGTGCTTCATCTCATGTGTTAATCATGTGATTGTTTTCCTCAGGTGGTGATGCTGAGTTCGGTGACTGAGCTCCACGCTTATATCGACCCGGGACAACTGACCACAGAGCTGGGAGGCACACAGGAATACTGCCATGACAGCTGGATCTCACACCGCACTGTGTGTACACCAAACACACACACACAACATAAAGAAAGTTCAAAAACAAAGTTTTGTTGCTGGTATGTTCAAAGCTGTTTAAGCTGACCACTTCCTCTCCTCTTCTCCTTTATTTCTCTATAAATCCTCCGCAGGCCATCGAGGCATTCGCCCTCATGGTGAAGACCACGGCTCAGACTCTGCAGGGGTTTGGCACAGAGCTGGCAGAGACAGAATTACCCAACGATGCTGACGCCACCACCAACCTGCTGCACACACACATGCTGAAGAAGGATAAAATGAAGGTCAGAGACGCTTTTCTATACATGTCACCCAGCCACATGTCCCTCTGTGCTTTCCTTCATTCGCTCGCAGACATCTGGTGACCGTTTCAACCCAGGTCTAGGTTTTTCTAACAGTTCTCTGTTGCCATTGGAGTGTTTGGTGTTTGCATTTTCCTTTGAGAGCTTTAGACTTAAAGAAAATGGTTTGTTCATTTTCCAGGAGGACCTGCAGGTGGCGCTGTCTCAGGGGGGACGCCTGTTGGACTGTATCAATGAGCCTCTACAGACAGACCCTGAATACAACATGACCCATGATGAACAGGAAAACTTAGCGACTGTTCAGAGGTAGAGGAAGAGATGAATGGATAAACCAGCAGATAAGGAAGTTGTCTCTGAACACACACATGAATTTCCTCTCGTCTCCTCTTGTCCCATCACTCTTCCTCCTTTCCTCCCCTCTTTTCCTCCCTTCTTTTCCCTCCTCCCTCTCAGACTCCTGGGTCAGCTGAACGAAACAGAGGCAGCGTTTGATGATTTCTGGGAGCGTCACCACACAAAGCTGGAGCAGTGTTTGCAGCTACGTCATTTCGAACAGCACTTCCGTGAAGTGAGTTGAGTTGAAGCGTTTGGACAGATATTCATCTACACCTACACCTCAGCGACAGAAGGTTAACAATGTGTGCGTTTCTAGGTGCGTGCCCAGCTCGATGTCACATCAGAGAGGCTGTCAGGTTTCTCTGAGGTCAGCGTGAGCCCCGCCCATGCCGAGCACGTCCTCCGAGAGCTCAGCAGCCACGAGGACAAGGCCTGTGTAAGACACAGACACATGCACAATCATGCACTGATTCATTCAGCTCACGTGGTACAGAAAGCACACACTCAATGCTTTCACCTTTGATGCATCCTTGAAGCCATATGGCTAATGATATAATCAATGTCATGTCCTGTTCCGTCCCCCACCCACTGAGACATGATGAGAGAGAAAAGACAAATGGAAAAAGAGGCAGAGAGGGCACCTGTATGTGCAGGTGTGGATTAAAAAAAACCCAAAGACTGACTGAAGGTTGACTGATGAGTGTGATGTAGGTGTCCCACTCCATCCAGCATCAACTGATTAATACTCCACTCTGCATGAGGTGGAGGACTGAGGAGGAGGAAGAGAGGGGGTTGTTTTATTGTCAGCGAGTGATTGGCGATGCCTCCACAGCTGCTGAGCCAGTATTCTATATATAACTCTGCTCTAAAATATACACTGATATTAAGAAGAGACATGTCCAATGTGTTTGAACAGGACGTACTGGACCAAGCCTTGTCCCTCGCCTGTGAAGGTGACAGGCTGATAGAAAACTCGCACTATGCCGAGGACTCCATCAGGCCGAAGTGCAGCGAGCTGAGGGGAGTGTGTGAGGAGCTCAGCTCCACTCTGAGGAGCAAGAAGAACTTCCTGCTCAGGGCGATGGAGCTCCACCACGCTCTGGAGAAGGTAGGAGTGTGGGTCTGTGTGAGAGATTCATAAGTTTTATCACCTTTCAGGAAGTTAAATTCATTACTTCCATAAACCCCCCCCCCCCCCCCCGTCCAGGCATCACGGTGGTGTGAGGAGGGCATCTTCCTGTTGGCCAGCCAGCCAGTGGACCGCTGTCAGTCTCAGGATGGAGCTGAAGCAGCTCTGCAAGAACTGGAGCGATACCTGGACACTGCACCGCTGCACACCCTCGCTGACCGCAGTGCCATCTGCTGCCAGTACGAGGCAGTGCTCTCCACTCAGCTCAGGGTCAGTAGGAAGTGGCGTTAACAGAGATTTATGGGTGATGTTTCCCGCTGAGGTCAAAGTTCACCTTGTATTTAACTGTGTCCATCAGGACCAGATAGAGCGAGTTTTCCAGAAGCAAAGCTCTGTCCAGGAGATGTTCGAGAAGAGACGCGTCAGCTTGAAGAAACTTGCCGCCAAACAGACCAGACCAGTCCAGCCAGTAGCACCAAGACCTGAAGTGAAGTCCCCGCACTCCTCTCCCAGTAAGACTGGACTCATGGATAAAGAAAGAGAACAGCTCAGATCAGCAGCATCCAGACTTGATATCAGATTTCCTTAGTGAGAGATAAAAACACTGTTTTCTCTTTGTCCATCAGATCAACAGAGGAAAGAGAGGAGGTACTCAGCAGATAATGCCAACTGCAAAAAGGTAAATGCATCATCCAAGTATTTCAGATTTAACTCCGTTTATAATGTGGCTGTAATTATACGTGGTCATACTGATTAAACCAATATGTTTCCAGGTGGAGTCTCCCATACATAACGGTGGCACCAGACATGCTTCTCTCTCAGAAGAAGAGGAAAACCTGGCAGTACTTCGGCGGTAAGGGGTCAAAGGTCATCCTGAGAGTCTCAGCGCCTGCTGATTCTGATGAGCTGAAACTTTAGTTTGCTTTTGCTTTGTGTGTCTTCCAGTCACGTGATGAATGAACTGCTGGAGACAGAGCGGGCGTATGTGGAGGAGCTGCTCTGCGTGCTGGAGGTGAGTGTGCTCAGTGACGCCACGTGACTCTCTGTATCAGCGTGTTTCTGCACGTTTGGGGGAAAGACGAGGAAAGGGTTTTGCTGATGTGACGTTTAACTCCAGGGCTACGCGGCAGAGATGGACAACCCGGCCATGGCTCACCTCATCCCCAGCACCCTGCTCAGCAAGAAAGACATCCTGTTTGGCAACATGTCTGAAATCTACCAGTTTCATAAGAGGTTTGCTCCTTTCACACTAGCAAGGAGATAAAATATTTATATGTCTTTGCTTTCATGGTCTAAGCATTTGTGGTGTGTTGTTCGTCTCCAGGACGTTTCTAAAGGAACTGGAAGCGTACACTGACTGCCCAGAACTGGTGGGCCGCTGCTTTTTAGAACGGGTAAGCACTTCTTTCAGACGTCACTTCTCCTGCTCCAGTTTGGACGTATTACGTTCACGGAGACAACCTTGCACCAAACAGGAAGTGCTTCACCAGCCTTGCAGAAATCCAACATCATGAACATCTGTACCAGCTGGTTAGTGACTGTTTTCTTTTCTCTGCAGATGAAGGACCTGCAGATCTACGAGGCTTACTGCCAGAATAAACCTCGCTCTGAGAGCTTGTGGAGACAGTGCTCCGACTGTGCCTTCTTCCAGGTTGGGCCCTCACCTCTCACCTTTTGTGTGGCTCTTGAGAACAATAAACTCACTGTATATTAATTGGTTTCTGTTGTGTGAATCAGGAGTGCCAGAAGAAGCTGGAACATAAACTTGGTTTGGACTCCTACCTCCTTAAACCCGTCCAGAGAATCACCAAGTACCAGCTACTGCTTAAGGTGAGCTCTGTTCATGTTGTGTATATATATCTACAGCATGTGTGTTTATGTAAGACAGAGAAGACTCACTGTATTCTCCACGCTGTGTTCTGCAGGAGCTGTTGAAGTACAGTAAAGGCTGTGAAGGCTGTGATGACCTACAGGAAGCTCTCTCCTCTATTCTGGGGATCCTGAAAGCTGTTAATGACTCCATGCACCTCATCGCCATCACAGGATACGAGGTCAGAGAAACAAGTAAAAGAGAAAACAAGTTGCCACATAAATATAAAAATCAGGGGGAGGAACTCAAAGCCTCGAGAAAAATACATGTGGTAAGTCTGTGTTTTCTTTCTTTCAGGGTAATCTGTCAGAGCTGGGTCGTCTGCTGATGCAAGGCTCCTTCAGCGTGTGGACAGAGCATAAGAAAGGTCACGCCAAGGTCAAGGACCTGGCCCGGTTCAAGCCCATGCAGAGGCACCTGTTCCTACATGAGAAGGCCCTGCTCTTCTGTAAGAGGAGAGAGGAGAACGGGGAGGGCTACGAGAAAGCTCCATCTTACAGCTTCAAACACTCGCTCAGCGTAAGCTCACAAAATGTCCAAAACGCTCTGTATAGGTGGCTGCAGTAAAAGATGCTGTTCTCAACGCTGCTCCTGTCCTTCCTCTCTCAGATGAGTGCAGTGGGCATAACAGAGAACGCAAAAGGAGACAACAAGAAGTTTGAGATTTGGTGCAACTCAAGGGAAGAAGTTTTTATAGTCCAGGTACGGTCACTGAGCCTGCGACAAAATGAGCAGCGTGGATCTCCAGTAGAAAGGAACCACATCTCTGCTTATTCTTTACAACTGTCGCTGTTTGTCTTATCCAGGCTCCAACGCCAGAGATTAAAACATCATGGGTGAATGAGATCCGCAAAGTCCTGACCCAGCAGCTCAAAGCCTGCAGAGGTACACACACACAGAGCCACACTGGCTTGTTTGCTCAGCGTCTCCTCTGCTTTTTTTTTTCTGTGAAACTGTAGTAAACTGTTGTGTGTTTCAGATGCCAGTCAGCAGAAGAACGTAGACTCTGTTTCCCCGAGTCCAAACAGCAACAACACCTCCATCTCACTCAGGTCGGTATCACTGGTGAGCATGTAGTGTCCGCACACTGTGGACACACACAGACACAGACGAAAACACGCCTATGCCTACATTTATCATTCTGCTTTCTTCTTCTTGTCTTTTCCAGTCCCTTCCGCAGCAGTGGTCAGAAGAACCAGAAGAAACAAGAGGAGAAGAAGGCCGAGCCGAGCCCGACCTCCGACGCCAACTCCTCTTCCTCACCGAAACACAAAGGTGAATGTTTTAATTAATGCTGCATCCTCACACACAGACACAGACACACACAGTGTGTTAGTCAGTTATGGCTGCAGTGCCCTCACTGAAAGCTTCACTGTAAACTCTCACTAATCTGGACTCCTCTTTTCTTCATCACCTTCACCTTCACGGTCCCTCTTTGTCTCTCTGCCTCTTCGTTTTTCTGCTCTGGGCTACCTACATCTGTCTTTTCCTGACTGCCACACTCTCCTTTCTTCTTCTCCCATTTCAAACCATTGCTTCCAGATGAACCAGTGACCAGTCCGACCACTGACAGATCCTCAGTGGCTAAAAAGCGTTTTACTTTGCAGGGCTTCAGCAATCTGAAGAGTCCAAAAGGTAACATTAAAACAGGGACATGCTGCACAGACCAGTGATTTACAGCCTGATGAAATCATGATGATTCCAGTTCTTATGTTGGGGACACACTGCCCCCTGGTGGGAAAAGTCTCCAACGCCAGTGCTAAAGTTTCTGCTGGATACAAAACAGCAACCACAACAGTAACTCAAAATTATCATTAAGGCTAAATTATTTTGATTCCTCACATGATTCTTTCAGAGCACTGTGGAGTGACGTTGATTCAAACCCGGTCACTGCTTTAGATGTTTAATCATTCTGTCAGATTCTTGCTTCTCTTCCTCACTTGTCTCTTCTTCCTCTTCTTCTCCCTTCCCTTCGCTTTTTTCCCGCCTGTGTGGCCAGGCTCGGCCCTGAGCCCCGAACACAGCTCCAAACGCCACTCGGTCAAGAGTGACCCCACACCATTTGGGTTCAAAGGTATAATATTTCTGTCCCGTCATAGGGGGGCGTCTAATAGAGGGCCATTATTCATCCTCCCATCCCTCATCGTTAGAACGTGCTGTGTATTTTAACGATGTAACTTTCACCTGTGTCTCATATAGAAGGATGAAACTGGATTTGATGGTATCCAGCACCAACAGGAGCGCTTCTTCATCCTGTCATCCTCAGTTCACCAGGACAATAAATTTCCAGTCCAGTACAATCTCATCCAGTTTGCACACAGTTATATAAAATATCACATATCTCCAAAGTTTTATATATTCTGCAATATACGTTTTTCTCCCTGAACACTGCAGCTACCAAATTTCACCTTCATCCACAGGTCATAATCTCATCATCATCATCATCTCAGAATCGTACTCTCATGCTGTGTCCATTTTCATTGGGAACACTTTTTTAACACTGTTAGCAGTGATTTAGAGTCTGATCACACCTGTAGTCTCTCACCTGGTGCACTAACTGTTTGCGGGCCGATCAGCTGACCCAGCTGTCTCACAGCACCACCGACTGTCTCGCTGATTTGCTGGCTGTCTCTCCCCGTTTAGACCCGGCTGCCCATGCCACTCTGAGCAGAGTCAGATGGATGAGTACCTCTAGTCTGTTACAGAGCAAGCGCAGAGGTACAGAGCCGCTCTGAGGATCAGGCACTGTGGGTGTTTGCTGTGGTTTGTGGTGTTTGTGATTGATTTTTACCAGAGGTAACACGCAGCAACATCCACCGCCCAAGCCATTTAGCCTTTTATTGAGGGCTTGTTATTTTTAAGTCTCAACTGCTGCCTAAATGACAATGTTTTATCAAGGAGCCTACCTCAAATCAATCATTCTCTCTTCTTCTACCGCTGGGTGTTATGGGTTTAGTTGTTTTTTCCCTGATTCTGATCCTGTGTTTTACTGGGATCTGTCTGTCTCCTGTTCTGATCCTCTCTGGGATTCTGGAGGAGCTTGGGCCGGCGTTTGTGTGTTTGAGTGTGTGTAAATGGATCTATTTGTCATGTTTTCACAGAACAGATTTTGTGGTTTTGTGGAGATTAACGTATGTGTGAGTGTGACTCTCTTTCTAAGTGGCATTCTGTTTGCTCCTGGCCAAAACTCACATTCACAAACATGTTACTCTTTCATGTGCAGTTTCTGTCCTTTAATATCAACAGAAACATGAACCCAACCACGAATATCCCAAATATCCACATGTCTTTAGACCTGGGTTTTGTGAGTTCTACATTTTGTTTAGTGTCTTATCTAATTATTGACCCAGGAAGCATTTTAATGCCACATGGAGTGAGAGTGTGAGATAGATCCACCTCTACCTGTCCTGAAGTCACTGACCACTTTTCCCACTTCTCGTTATTCCACTTCCACTCACCTACAGGCTGGAGCAAGGCGTCTCTCTCCGTGGATGCCTCAGAGGAGAATGACGGGTACTCCAGCGGCGAGGACCCCATGAACTCTGACCCTGAGGATGAAGGAGGAAAGAAGCTGGTGAGCCTGAGCAGTGACGTGCTTTTAAAAATGATCAGGATGCCTGTGATGATGTTTGGCACCTGACTTACTTTGGTGACCTCTGACTCCTTTAGGCTCCAGGAAAGTACACCGTGGTAGCAGACTGCGAGAAGGCGGGACCTCAGGAACTGTCTGTCAAGAGTGGAGATGTGGTCCAGTTAATCAGAGAGGGAGAGGACGGACAGTGGTAAACACCTAAATTCATTCACATTAATGAGAGTAAATCAAACCTTATAAAACAGGAAAACACACAAACTATAAAAGCAAACTGATCTACATCTGGGCTCATTCGAGCTGTAGAAATCTTTTATATATTTTATATTTGTATAATTATCTGCGATGGTGCCAGTTAAGGAAGCTGTTTGACAGATATTTCCACTGTCTGCAGGTTTGTGAGGAACCTTCGCAGCAGTAAGGAGGGTTGGGTGGCAGCAGCAAACCTCCTCAGCCTCATCTCAGAGTCTAAGTCGTCCCAGTCACTGAGCAGCTCAGGTATTTTTCCCACATTAACACTGTTCAGCAGTTACTGCCCTCCTCTCTGGTAGAGGTGTTTGCATGAGGCAACAGCCGCCGTCTGCCTGGGGATTCACAAAGCCAGTTTTGTTGTTTGTGCGTTTGTCCTTCAGATGGCAGCGTCTCTGGGAACCTCAGCACTTCCTCCAGCTGCAGTGAGACCTACACCAGCTTTTCTGACATCAAACCCTGACCTGAGATCACTGTCCCCGCTCCGTCCTTCCACCTAAAACCACATCCAGGTTGAATTACAAAGCCTGAAGCCGACTCTGACGGGAGAACAGGATCTCAGTGTCCTTTCTTTTTTTAACCACGCAGACACGCACGCCTCACAGTTTGTCGGATCCAACCAAAAAACAAAAACTATCACTGTTTCTGCAAATCTTCCCAGAGTTTTTCGCTGAGTGTTGACAACACCCGGTTTTCCTGAGTATTTACAGTCACTAGTCTCTAACTGCAAACGAAACTTAGCTCATTTCCACTCAGCAGTATTATACTTTCATTAGATTTTTTTTTCACCTTAAAAAATATCTGCATGTTGATAGAATAGTTCATTCCAGTGACATAAAACTCAGACAATTAAAACATCAGGAAAAAATGGCTCCACAGCATACATGATAAAAGTCATGTGACCAATCACTTCCTGTTGGGCCTTTTTTAAAAAACATCACAAAAACCCTTGTGATTATGTAGCATTGAAAGAGACAATTGTTGAATATCTGCACTAAATATGAGGCGTCAACCTCGTCCGACCCCTTCAAGTCGACGGCATCACAGCATAGCGACAGATTCTTGTGTGAAACGTCCACAGGTACCATCAGACTGGTATTTCACATGACACATCGGCTTTAGTGTCAGACATTAATTGCACACTGTGAAAAGTGGCAGCTGGCTGCAACAAGAAAAAAATGCTTTCAGTGCATCTTGGAGCATCACTGAGCAGGTCGAATGTTCAGGGCACGTTACTGTAAGTGTTGTAAACTTTTTTTTTTTTTTTTTTGGGATGTGGGATACAAAATATATACCGCCGACCGCTGGGGTCAGAATGCTGTATTCATCCCACATGTTTAATAAGAGCTTCCCTTAATCCTTGCTTTATGGTATTAATCACAATTTAAGGAACACAGATGTGTCACCAGGTGAATGTCACCAACAGCACGACCTGGTGGTCACATGTCTTGCACTTCTCCAGCTACACATACAAATCCCTTACAAAGCGAGCGGCAGCTTGAAACAACTTTTACACTTCTCTCTGTTTTTTCTTTTTTTGTTTTTTTTTGTTTTGTTTTGTTTTTTAAGAGGGATTGTCTGTCTCGCCTCTGAACTGCTCTGGATTTACCTCTCAGGAAGCCCCGAGACGTTGCGTGGGCAGGCAGGTGTGACTACATACCTGCTTGTGTCAACTAAATGTCTTTGTGTGTGCATTCTTGCACATGTGTGTTGTTCAGTGCAAATCAAACATGCTTGTATCACAAATCCCCAGAAAGGCTCTTAAATCACAAGATGTCAGTCGAATCTTTTGCCCAGGAGCCAATCAGTGGTTCCCCACAAGCCGAGCCTGAGAAACCCTGCACATAAACCTCAACACTCTGCATATATATCCTGTTTTTGTGTCATGGCCGCCCTGCTCACCTATCTTTGGTCTGCACTGCAGCAACAAAAGCAGGCTTTGTCCCTTCCCTCTGCTCCCAGCCCCACAGAGGCATGTGACAGTAGCCACTACTCCACAAGCAGGGCTAACCAGGGCCCAGACCTGCTCGACATGTTTGCGCCACCAGCCCAAGAGCAATATTTGTTTACTTGACACCAAAATGTAGCCGAGGAAACGTCATGGTGGAGTAACAAGGTGCAGAAAAAAAACAAACGTATGACAGCGCACAGCGGGGGTGGTGAGTAAGCCAAGCCCTGATTGGCCCTGATTGGCCTCATCGTGGAAATGAGGATGCTGATACGGGCTGATAGCACACCTCCTCACTGTCTTTCAAACATGGTTTTTATATCCTGAGATTTCCACTGTATCAACACAGTGCACTGCAAAACAATCTCCTCCTTCTTCCATCCCTGATGCTGAATGTCTGACAGTAAGACACCGAGTGCAACACGCTGCTGCACCAAAACCAGCCGCACCCATGTATTACTAAGAATGAGCTGTATTTGTCAACTGGCCTAACAAAGCCATGTCTAACACCACTGTGGCTTTGTTAAATCCAGCTCTAGCGATGATTAATGCTCTTAATTATTTTCTTAAGCTGTCCTTGTTGAGAGCCACTTTAAAGCTTTTTTTTTTACTCAGATCACAAAAATGCATGTCGTCCCTGTGAAAGGAAAGGTTCTTCTCCAGAAAAAGGAAGTTTACACATCTCTTGGTGTCAAACTGTGAGCTAAACCAGAGAGTAAACTGTGGCTGGCATTATGTGTTGATCCTTGTAAGACTGAAAAATGTATGTTACACTTGTACAGCTGTGTCCTCTCTATACCTCACACTGTTTTCCTCGAGAGCATGTATATTGTGAAGAGGGCCATGGTTTTTGTGAGTCTCTTTGTCTCTCTGTGTGTCATCACTCTTTGTGGCATGTTCTTCATGAGCCCCAGTGTAAAAATCTAAAGTATTTTTTACCAGGCGCTGTTGTATATTGTGAGAGTTTATTTTCTGCCCTCTAACGAAAGCTGACACGGGCACTAAACTTGTCAGTGTTTGATCATGATCACACAATAAAGCTTATTGAATCATTTGTACTTTTTACTGGGAGGGTGGAGAGATGAGAAGGGTTATATTTTTTAGTTTCTTTTTATGCAGCACATTGCAGCAACCACTGTCTTTATTTTCCTATTGTATATCTACTGAGTATGGTGTTGATATAAAGATATTATAATGAGACATATCTGTGTATATTTGTAAATATGTAATTCTGAATTGTATGTAAAATGAAAAGCAGCTTTAATAAAGTCCGACATGGTTTCCTCTATGAGACTTTGGCTTTTTGTGGGAATTGAAGCTCTTTTATTTCATTTTAATTTGTAATATTATCAATTTTAGCTGGCAACATTAGGAATTAGACCAGTATGAGTCATGTGTGTCAGACATTTTTTAAGGGTAGAATAAAAAAAATCAAATCTTTAATTTATTGGCCTTTAGCATAAAAACACGGATACATCGCCAAAGTTATCAATTATGTATTTTGATCCGGAAATGTAATTTCAACCACGTGATATCTAACCTCCAATGGGCTTTTTCCAGTTTAGACTATCATGATTCGACCTGGGGCTCGTTCCAATAGGTTTACAACCCGACCTTCAGTGTCTCCTTTCTCCTCTAGTCTTTCCTCTCCGTGTTGGAAAAGGTAAATTACTTCTTGTCAGGTGTTTTAAATGTGAGCGTCGTAAACCGCGTTACACGTGCTTCTTTTAGTGACGTATGATTCAGGTACACCTGAGACGAGGCGGCACGAAGGACCTCGTGTGAGAGGATGCGAACGAGACTCAGCCGCGGCTGGAAAGATACAGATGTGTCAAGCTGGCAGGCGTCAGCCAGACTATCACCGGAAGTGACGCGAGTTGCTCTATAAAGCGACTTGTGTGTGTATGACAGCGTAATAGCGTAGGAGTAAGAGAAATGTCGTTCGGATTAATAAATACACGCAGTATTTCGACTATTAGTGGCGATCTCAGTCTGACTTTCACCCTTTCCTCGCTTTATACTTCTGTTTGTTCACACGGATGAGAGTCCGTGGAGGTTTTATTCCGAAACTTTGCACCGGAAGCCCCAAAGTTTCCCGGACACCAGCTTGACAGGAGGCTGGAGAGCGACCAGATGGAATTCTGCACTGCCTTCTTAACAGATTCCCCACATTTTAAATCGCATCGCACACATTTTTAGCGGACTTCCCTGCGAACAACCAGCCCTGGCGTGACCGCTGAAGCCTACCCGAGAGTCTCGGCTGCGCTGTGAACCGGGACAGAAGCGGTGAAGACATTTACAGAGACCCGACCAAACATCTCCCCACTGTAAGTATCATTTCTAGCCCATACTGTCGAAGAGCAATAGCTCCCAGTTAACCTAATGGTACGATCACTGCCCTTGACAGTCTTTATAACTTCAGCCGGGCTTGGCACGTTTAAATGTGCGCTGTGCTGATACAGGAGAGCTTCCTATTGTCCTTTCCAGCTGTGTTTTTTTTTGCTGAAATTATGCAGACAACTGTGATTAGCTCTGGAAATGTGTCAAACAAAAAGGGAGTTTAGCCGGAGGCGAGAGGGGTGTAGCCTTGTTAAATCACATTGTCTGGGACTGTTTATGCGGCCTGATCCGCTGTTTACTGCCGCCTGATCTGCAGGCTCTTATTCCTCTAAACACTGTCGTGCATGGGAGCTTTAATTCTCCAGCATCACATAAACAGTGTGTGTATTTTGTTTTTGTTTTTTTTTCCTCTCAGCTGCGTTACTTCAGGCGACCGCCGTCAGGTTGGTCAGATTGAAAACAGCGCGGCTTCCGGTCACTTTCTTCAGAATAAAACCGTTCAAAAAACGTTTATCCTCTATCTGCAATAAAATCTGAAATGATTATTCCCTCAAGCAGTTAGCCAGACAATTAACTGCCAACAATAATAATAACTGATTAATGCCGTAATGTAATTATCAAGTAATAATGCTGATCATTCTCTGATTCCATCATTTCTAAAGGAGAGCCTCTCTGTATTATGGCCTGTGTCAAACTGTAATATCTCTGAATGTTGAGCTGCACAAATCAAGCCATTTAAAGCCCGGGGAGTCTGGGAAACTGTAACTGACATCTTACACTACAAGTTAATCATTAATATATACAAAAAAATAACTAACAGACTAATCCATATTGAAATAACTAATAATGCAGTGACATGGACGGTTGAAGCATTATGTACAGGGTTGGGAATGCTTGAACACTTGTACTATCAGATGCTTTTATTCTGAATACCTCACCACCTTATATCCTGTGTTCCTCTGGTTACTTCCTTGTGCGTTGACATACAGACAGAGCAGAAACACATACAGTAGGCTCTCATATCCTGGTAGGAACAGGCCTGTCTGTCACTGGTTCAGAACATTAACCCACACTGATCCTGCTCTTAACAAGTGACTGTATCTCCTAACAGACAGTGACCTTGTACATTATAAACCAGGCTTTTACTGTCACTCCCCGCAGCATGTGTGGCATATTACCAAGGCTTTCAGGAGTAATACACTGATATAGTCAATGACAGGCAGGAATACTTTACACTTGTCACACTTCTCAGTGTCATCTTTCCATATTTGTGTTTAGCAAGATATTTTTAACTACTGGCTTGTCTGTCACTTACAAGAAGTTTAGAAGTGTGGTTTTGGAGTTAGTGTCTGTCGCAACGCTACAACGACAAAAGTGAATTTGGAAGGAAGGCTTGCCTGTCAGACTTAACGGAGAGAATAAAGGTTTTATTAAACCAGTTCATAGCCTGTGTGTACCAGTACACAGCGTCTTCCTCACCCATGATGGCGTTTATCAAAGCAGCTGGACGTAGAGCAGGTGATGGCAACTCTGACACAAAGCAAACCACAGATCCACAGCTGAAAAAATCCAGTCAAAGTTCAAAAGAGAAGGGACTTTTCACATCATTATCAATCTGGGGAATGGACTCAACGAGCTGATGTTTGTCCTTTCAGGCAGCGTTCCTTCCACGTTGCCCCGGAGAGGACAATTTCCTTGTGAACCTCAGGGAAATCTCTTTGTAGTCTGAGACGGGCTGCGATGTGGCGTCATCAGTTCAAACGCTTCGATTCTGATTTCTCTGTGTGGGAGCAGACGCTGAAGCATCAACACAGCAGAAAATCTCCTTTTTCAAAACAGAATTTGAAGCTAAACAGGGATTTTAAATAGGATACCATCTGAGTTTGATTACTTAGATTCAAACTGAACTTTTTTTTCTTTTTCTAATTTTGCTTTAACTCAATAAGTAACTATACATTAGACTTTTTCATCTGAATATAACTTAAGACATCTTATGTGATGCAGGACACCTGCTGGCCGAATGGCATGTAGGTGTGACGCATCACTATGCTGCTACGTTCGCTCTGAGGCTCGGTCACAGATCACTATGTTGCTGCACTGGAATGACATCGATTAGTCACCAAACCCACCCACTACTGTGCAGTTTGCACTAATTACGGTGTTTGTCACTGTTATCTGATGCTGCAGGTACACCGCAGGTAGAACAGCATTAAAATCAAAGATAAATAGAGCAGATAGCAAAGCAAGCGTTCACAGGAGGCAGCAGATAAAAGTAGAGCACAAATGCAAAGAGAAGAAATGGAACAATGTGCAGGAGAACATACGAGAACATCCGTATAAATAAGGAAACACTGTTATATGTTTAATTAACTAACTGAAAAGTTCACATTTGGGGGAACTGTGCAGCGTTTGCCTGTTCGCTCAGACTGAAGCAGAGCAGCTAGCTGCGTGCGCTCAAGCCCAGTGGGCACCAGATTAATTCCATTACATAACATTTAGTCAGTCTCAAGTAGGCTACAAGTGAAAATGAAGGCTTCACAGCAACCTAGAGCTTAAGCTTTCCAGGACTCAAAGAGGTGTTATTAGATGATTAAAACAGACCCCTGAAGTATTCTTTATTAATCTGAGACATTCAGTAACAGCTGCAGCCACAGGGCTGGACGACGGAGCGGAAATGTTAGACCTATAAGTGGTTATTACCTGACACAGCAGTCTGAACATATGATTGGATAAAAAAAAAAAGCAGGAAAGCTTGTGCAAGCACAGTAACTACTTCCTCATCGCCTGTTTATCCTTTGACAAATATTGACTGAGCTGAAGTTTTGTAGTCGCAGCGTAAAGTGATGATAAAGTGAAACAGAAGGAGCCTTATTCTATTCTATTCTTATTTTTTCTGAACATGTAAACCTCCTCCACAGAAGCATCTGGTCTCATTAATAAAGTGGAGCGAGTTCCTTAAAGTCATATGTTGTGTCTCTCTGTCTGTTGCAGCAAAACAAACTGGTGCATCATATTTAAGGGCGTCAGGTTCAGTCTGACCTTCTGATGATGATGTGTGTGAATAAGTCATCTTCTTCCATGTGATTTCATTTGTTAAATGTGAATCAGCAGCCTGCCCTCTGACCGGTGCCACTGAGCAGAGAGCATTACGATTAAAAACCTTTACGTCCAAACTAAAAGCACTGAGCACCAAGTCAGAGACGAGGACAGTGAACACACTCGGCTGCGTTTTTGTCTTTGTCAGGTGAAAACCTTGTGATTCCAATTCGAGCTGTTTTCTTGTTTTTCGCGGGTGTCGAACAATCGGAGAGCCCTTTATATAATCCTACAAACAAACTGCACTTTAATGAACGGCTACTGCCATTTCTTCCTCACTGAGGAAAACACTGGCGCTCACTGTGCTCTCCTCAGATATCTCTGCAGAGGATCAGCTTATTTTCTTCATCATATCGCCGTGGCACCGCGAGCTGCAGCAGCTCTTATCTTCTAATGATGCCCTGTGGACGGCTGCTTTATGACAAACTTCACCAAATCTGAAGCTGATCATGTTTGGGGCAGCATGTCGGGATTTATTACTATTCAGAATTAGATTTTTTTTTTTCCAATGGAAGCAAAACTGATGAATCAGATCCTGCACAGCTCAGAGTTTACCACCTTGCTTTAGTAGGATCTGGGGAAATCAGAGCGTCTGCTCCTCACTGCTCTGACACACAGCTATTTCACGGTCAGGGTTCTTGTTTCTCCTGTTTTCGTGCGGTTTACCCTCAAAGTGTCACGCCTGTGCTGGGCTGACCGATGGCACATTCGCCATCTAAGCGTTTTCATGACAAAACCTTCAGGAATAACAAGTGAGCGACAGGAGCTCAGACGCACAGGACTGCTCAGACTCTGTGTGAGGTTGTTCTCTAAGTTTTCTGAATTAGAGAGTGACATACAGGCGGGGGTGGAACGGTAGCAGAGGTAGACGCAGAGGAATGAAGGTGGGCGTCAGGGTTGAGGGGGAGTGTAATGCCCTTTTACATTCCCAGATGAGGATTAGCAGTCACAAGTTTTCTGCCTGCTCCTGACCCAGCCTGGATTGTGAAGGCCACTGCTGCTTCCTGGACCCTTTAAACTGAACCAAACTCCCTCTGTTTCACTCAGACACCACACACGCGTCTCTGCTCACAGCATTAAGTTACCTATTTGTAGTTTTCCTCTGGCATTTTTCACTTTCCATATTTCTTTTACTGTCAGCTGACAGCTGGGTTTGCGGCTAAATGAGCACATGAGGTTCTTGTTAAGGTTCTGACAACATGAAGAAAGGCTGAGAAGTTAAAAATAAGCTGCAGATTGTGGAACTTTCCTTTATTATATCCTGAATAAGGCGGATGGGGCACGCACGGCACTGACACTGCTCTGTTTAGTGCTCGGCATATCAGTATGTTATGTCTCAGTAACGCGGCTGCAACAGAATCCTGCAATAACCAACATCTGCTGGCACCTTCTTAACTGTTGATGCCCAAACAGTCGCTGACATTCTGGCAGCGCCGGGGCAAAATACAGTCAGAGGAAAGGAAAACCAGATTTTATGAATCACAAACAGCCATGACAGTAACTAACGGGGACCTTTGGAGCGAACGGTGAATTTTTCAACAGACACAGCCTCCCTGCCTCCCTGTTTATGCAGAAACTGATTTCGGTGAAATGTTTTGGAGAAATTTGAGGTTTTTGGAACAGACAATCGCGACCTACCCCTCTGTTGTTTCTGCTGTTACGTAACAATCTAATGTATTGACTATGACTTTGATTATCTGAAGACTGGTGTCAGAGGGGCTGCAGCTGTCGCTCCTGTAGACGAGAGATGACTTTGGTATGTGTCTCTAAGGTGCGAGAGGAATCCTGAAGCACAAACACACACGTCATTTGTATTTCTCTCTCAGCAGCCTTTTGTCGAGTTTTCATTCCAGGTTTAAAAATTCTTGGGGGGGGGGGGGGGGGGGGGGGGGGGGTGTTGTCTGGGATGAGGTTGGCTGATATTTTGGATTTCGTATTAACTTTATATTTGTCTATTTTCACCTGTAAACTGTCCAGTTCTGTACATATATTCACACATTTTATACAAACTTAAGGCAATCTGATTAAAAATGTCTCTTAGTGTTTATAAAAATGATTCTGACTTATATATTCTTATCAGGTTTTCAGAAACTCTGGGTATTGATGTCTACATCGGCCTCAAAAACTCAGTGTTAGGTTTTCCTCCATTGTTCTGCGCTGCAGACGAGCTGGCGAGCTCCTAAATGTCACAGAAATGTTAGGAGGCAGAAGTGCACTCGTTCACGTCCGACATCAAAGTCTGTCACGAACTGACGACAGACACTGACTCCACGCTGTTGTGCAGAGTAAAAAAGGAAAACTGGCATAATCCCACTCACATGAAAATAATACTGATCATTATTTATTGCATCCAGCTTGTCGTTGACTCCTCTTACGCAAGTCCTGCATGTGTGTGTGTGTTTTTGTTTCCCAGGTCCGAAGGCGAGTTTGTTTCCCATCATGCCGCTGTTTGGTAAATCCCACAAGAGTCCGGCAGACATCGTCAGGACCCTGAAAGAAAACCTGGCCATCCTGGTCAAACAGGACAAGAAGACAGACAAGGTAGAGAAGGACAGACAGCATGTGTCTGTGTGTGTGTCTGTGTGTGTGTGTAAATGCCTGGGTGTCCAGGGGCCCATGGGTGACAGCCCTCTGTGAAATTAGAGCATGGAACAGTCTGGTCCTGTCATCTCCTGACACTTCACTGTCAAGACAGTTTACTCTCTCTCACAAAGGCACGCACACACACACACACACGCACACACACACACACACACGCACACACACACACACACACACACACACACAAAGCTCAGGTTCTCCGTCTTCCATCTGAACAAAGTTGACTCTTAATCTGTAATGTTTGTTTGTTTTGGTCCATATTTGCATTTGTCTTCCTCCATGTGGTCAAAGAAAGACTCCACAGTCCACATGTCCCCTCTCTCTCCTGTCTTCTCCAACTCTTCCACTCTGTCCTGCAGGCGTCTGAGGAGGTGTCGAAGTGTTTGGTGTCCATGAAGGAGATTCTGTACGGGAGCAACGATAAGGAGCCTCACACTGAGACCGTGGCCCAGCTGGCCCAGGAGCTGTACAACAGCGGCCTGCTGATCGCGCTGGTAGAAAACCTGCAGGTCATAGACTTTGAGGTAAGGAGAGAGGGTTTTTTTTTTTTTTTCTTTTTTGTGAGTTGCTCCTTAACCACAAAGCGGTTCTGCAACATCACGAGTGTGCTGCCTCTCATGACTAAGCTGCCACAGAAACATGGTGGAGGAAATAATAAATGAACATGCTTCAGTTGTGGGGGGGAAAGAGACATTTAGGAGACTGTGTTCGGAGGACGTAGCCGTGCTTAATGTTATCCACATGTTTCCAGGGGAAGAAGGATGTGTGTCAGATCTTCAACAACATCCTGAGGAGGCAGATCGGGACGAGGAGCCCCACTGTCGAATACTTCTGCTCCCACCAAGAGGTCCTCTTTATACTGCTGAAAGGGTGAGACACCCACACGGAGCACGTCCTCTAAACACTGTAGAGTCTAAACGGCTTCCTGAGAGGTGAGACAAATGCTCTGTGTCTGCTTCAAGGTACGAGACGCCCCAGGTAGCGTTGAATTGTGGGATCATGCTGAGGGAGTGCATCCGCCACGAGCCGCTCGCCAAGATAGTTCTTCATTCCGATCATTTCCACAGTTTCTTCAACTACGTGGAGATGTCCACCTTCGACATCGCTTCCGACGCCTTCGCCACCTTCAAGGTACCTCAGGTGTTTCTGTTCTAGTCTGGGTTTGAGTCAGGATTTAACTGATGTCAGTTTTTGAAGCCGATGTATTTTTGGATAAAAAGAAAAACTCAGACTGATATTTTAAAGCCTAATTTAACCAAAACTTTTGTTTAAAATGATTTTACTTTTTATTATTTGGGAGAACCTCCCTTTAAGGTAGATTAGGAACTTCTTAAGACGGACTGATGCAGGTTTAATTTGATGTTTTATTGAGCAAAGCTCTTTGCAGTTGTTTTTAACGTTTTTTTCGTTTTAAAGTTTTTCCTGATAAATACGTGTAGAAATTAATTTTTAAAAACTGGACAGTTTTAATAAAAATCCATTGTTGATATCAGCGAGATAAATCTTTTAAATCTTCTTTTTTTATATTTGAGGGCTAATTTTTGTCTTGGTCATTATGAACAAGTTACAGTTGAACAGTAATATGTTTTCCAGTATTTTATGTGCTTTATTATACAGAAAGTAGCCATTTCCAGCTGAAAATGTTTACCAGTGTCCATGACCGAGAACAGACAACGACACAAACATCCTATAAAAAGCCTCTTACACCTGATGGACTGGATTTCTCATTTATGTTCCTGTCTTTATTCTCAGGATCTCCTGACAAGACACAAAGTGCTTGTGGCAGAATACCTCGAACAGAACTACGACGCTGTGAGTGCACTGACTCACGCACACATTTCCCAACACTGTGGCTCTGCCCCAGAGAGGAAACACACAGGCCGGCTAAACACACAATCCCACACTGTAACAGCTGCCACACGCGTTAACGCAAGTGTGAGCCACCGAGCGCTATTTGGAAGCATAAACATAAACACTGTCCACAGCTTTAAATGACTGCTTGACCAGGAAGACCCCAAGAGAGGAAACATACATAGATACACGAGTAACCAGATCAGGAATCGGTCACTGCAGCGCTCATTGGACACACTGTGGTCACACACAGGGCCTTGTGAGGGTCTATTCAATAAGCTGAAGAAGGGGGCAGATATGTGGCAAGTGAGAAATAAATTTTTGACTAATACACTAAAAGTTCCAGGAAAAGTGAATCACTGGAAAGCCCTGTCAGTGTCACAGCGCCTCTACATACAAAGATCTGCTCTATGCTGTCAGCTAACCAGGGCAGAGGGGTCCCTTTCATAGGTAGGGCCCCTGGGGGTCTCGGCCCCAAGAAACCCTGCACAAAAGTGCCTTTTTTACCTGGACGTTGTATGTTGACAGATGCCTGCATGTCGCTGTGAGGCCTGTCAGGAGACGGTGCTGTGGGCTCAGCAGAGTCGATGTGATCCTGGAGCCTGTGACCAGGCTGAGCCAGGCGACGGCACATTGATTAGATTTGGCCCTGATCTTTTCAGGCTCTGTGATATACAGCGCACTACATGACGTCCTCAAAATGAACTACCAATGATTGTGGTAATGAAACTTTAAGATAAAATATGAAAAGCTCTTGTGGAAGATCAAGGCCAAAGGTTGTGTTATCCAGAGTCCTAAGGTCTCTCCGTGTGTGTTTTACTTTTCTGAATGTCCACATCCAAGTTTGACCTGGACCTGACATGTTAAACCTGTTAATAATGTAAAATAATGTGTGCTTCTTGTGCCATTGCAGGTGTTTGCAGATTACGAGAAGCTGCTGCACTCTGAGAACTACGTCACCAAGAGGCAGTCTCTAAAGGTTTGGCCTTGACTCATGCATTGATTTGTAAGCAGCAGACAGTCTGTTGCAATGTGGCTGATATTTCTGTAAAACAAACAAAAGGGCCAACGCTGTGAAGTGATACCTGCTGTGAAACTATTAATGCTGCGAGAAAGCTTCTTCAAATGGGAATTCAATGTGCAGCTGTTCAGCAGAACAACAGCGAGGCCTGAGCAGCACAGAGAAAACACAACCACCGCACTGACCTTGGTTCACCACAGCTTCGACTGTGTTTTGACCAGCTGTGTTCGTGGGTGGGAAGCCAGTGAAGGATTGTTTGTTTGTTGCTATGGTACCAGCTCCTACCTATCAGAGCAGATGGAGGGCGGCTTACGCCCTCCCCAGGCCAACAGAGGGAGCTATCCACCCAGGAAGCCTCCGGTGCAAAAAGCCTGTTGGTCTTTGGAGACGCCTGCTGTACACTTCACACTTCAAACCAAGAATCAATAATGACATGGACTTCTCTAATAAATCTTTTTTTTGAACAATCTGTCCTCCAGCTTCTGGGCGAGCTGTTACTGGACAGACATAACTTCACGGTGATGACGCGCTACATCAGCAAGCCGGAGAATCTCAAGCTCATGATGAATCTGCTGAGAGACAAGAGTCCCAACATCCAGTTTGAGGCCTTCCATGTCTTTAAGGTAAAACCCCCTGGCTCAATCATCTCATTATCCTCAATTATCCTCAGCCTCAGTTGGGTGTGAGAACGTGGCTGTACAATTATTTATTTAACATGCACGCTTAGCTGTGTAGTCTTAATTTAACTTGACAGTAACAACAGACGTCAGTCCAGCAGTCCCTGCAGTCCATGCATGTAAACGTCTTTGTTTTTTCGGCTGCTCCCGTCCCCAGGTGTTTGTAGCGAACCCCAACAAGACGCAGCCCATCGTCGACATCCTGCTCAAGAACCAGACCAAACTTATCGACTTCCTGAGCAACTTCCAGAAGGACCGCGCAGATGACGAGCAGTTCAACGACGAGAAGACGTACCTAATCAAACAGATCAGAGATCTGAAGAAACCGGCCTCCTAGAGAAGCACCCCCCCTCCCTCTGCCCCAAACTTTTTATCAATAGGAAGACATAGAAAAAAAACACATTAACAATAATGGTTATACTATTTAAAAAGAAAAAAAATCTTCAAGACGTTATTTGTCTTTTTTCTCTTTGTTGGTTCATTAAAAACTTGTGTAGTTCTCAATCACTGATCTTTTGTAAATTTTTTTTCATGGAAATTTTTTTTTTCATCTGTAGCATGTAGTGCCACAACTCATGGTGTTGGAGGCAGCTGATTTGCTTTGTCAGGAGAACCAGAGATTAAAAAAAAAAAAAAAAAAAAAGCTTTGGCCAAAATGGTCAAGTGGCTGTCGAACACACAGACACGACCATTTTTGTATTTCTAATCACCAGTCGCTGCACACCAGTTAATTTCTAACTGTCCGTCTGCAAATCAGAAAAATAATGAAGAATTTCTGCTTGCTTTCTTTTCTTTTTTTTTTTTTTTTTTTTTTTTTTTTAAGCTTGGTCAACGTGCCTGGTCTGAGATCAGGCTTTAGAGTGAGAACATCTGAAGTGTGAAACACTTCCTCAGTCACTGCTCAAAGCTTCGTTAGCCAAACGGCAACAGTAATGCTCAGATACCTTCTGCTGGCTAAACATCTCTTTGTTATCGTGCTGCCAATTCACAGTCAACTCTCCCACTGATGAAGCAGTTCTCTGAAGCTGGGAACACATTACACAATATGTAAAGGCTGATTACAGAGATTACTTTGCAGTTTGCAGGAGTTTAAACTGACCCTGACTGGTCACAGTTTGATTTTCTGAACTTTACCTGAACTAGTCCAACGCGCAAAAGTTACTTGTTAAATGTGTGATGCCGAATCTTTCCGGTCAAATCTAAATGTACGAGTCTTCACGTGTTCCCGGCTGAAGAAGCCTCCACCTGTGCCAATCTGTTTAACTCAATAAGCTTTAGTGAGACTGAGAATGGACGTGTTTAGAGACACGTGGTGTCCGTCACTGTTGACCAAAGCTGGCCAATGAAAATAGTAACTGTAAACATATTTTAAGAATCTTTGAAATGAAGAGCCTTTTTAATTGAACGGCGACATTGGGCTGCTATCGGTACAGTAAGCTTCAATCATTTTGATCACTGGTTCTCTTTGCTGGTGGCTGATAGCACTTTCTGTATGATAAAAAAAAAAATAATAATATGATGATGATTCAAATGTTTGTTTTTTGTTTAAGCTGATCACTGTTTTCACTCTGCTTGATGGTAATTTTTTTTTTATATATATAGTTTAATTTCTTGTCATGTACAGTTTCTGGTTTGTACACCTGAAGTGAGTGCCATTGCGAGTGAGAACATTAACAGGAGGCACTTTGCTGTGTGAAGGACAGCAGCTGTAAAAAAATATGGCTGTTTGTGTTTTTGTTTCACTCCTTTTCTTTGTGTACCGTCACAAACGTTTCGCTCTGATTTGGATCTGATGGTGTTAGAAACAGGCGAGGAGATTCAGAGGTGCCTTTTTGGTTTGGTGTGTTTTCCCTTTTTCTTTTTTTTTGTATTTTCAGTATCTTTCTAGGGGGAGCTTAATTATGTTGATGAAAATATGCTCTGATAGAACATATTTGTTGTGATTAAGCAGTGAACCTCTTAACTCACTATATTTGAGTTACGCTGTCAAAGAAGCATTTTGAACTTTCTGCAGCTGATCGGTTGCCATCATGTACAGAGTCACTACACGTCCGTCGCCCACGTAGCGCTAATTCAGTATGTGAATTACAAGCTGTGTCGGCTGCAAAGTCACTGGGGAAACAGAGTGAGGCCAGAGTTGATCTGTAACAGGACTCAATGGTGAAATGTAACTGTGAAAAAAATCCACATGTAGTTAAAGACTTTAAAGACTAAATTTGCATCCATTAGTTAGCTAAATATTTTAAAGTCTATTGATTAGGACTTGAAGATTTCATTCTCAGCAGATTTAAAGTAAATTTAAGGTTCAAACTGTTCAGCTGTCTCATGTTTAATCACTGAATCAAACAGAAATAAAAAGCAGTAGGGGAGTACAGTAGGGTGACTAACAACTGTAAACCTGTAAAGTGACATTTTGTTTTTTTTTTCATCTGGAAACAAAAAATGGTTCAGTTTTTTTGTGTTTGGGTGGAAAATGAAAAACAATGCCAGCTATTTTGGATGTTAAAAGCTGTGACAGTATTTATAATATATCAGATATCAGAAAATAACAGATGCAAATGTAGACCAACCAGTTTTACATCGGACTTGTCAGCTGAGCTACACTCAACTATTTCTTCGTCTTGTTTTTGGCCTGTTTTACAACTAAAACCATGAGCAGCTACGGCCGAGCTGAACTCCACATTATGTTCCCGGTTCCCTCTCTGAAAGCAGCCACTTCGTTTTCCACACTAATGCTACTGTACACACATTTTCGCAGCAAATAAAAGGATGGGAATGCAAATGTGTGTTTGTGTGCTCAGAATTTTATTTCTGTCTTTTGTTAAGTACCAGTATTTGAGATGCTGATGTTGAAACGTGTTTTTTTTTTTTCCTGCCATATGGCTTCACAGCTAACACTCACATTTAATGTCTCTCTGTGATTTGAACGCGAGTTATAGAAGCCTTTGGACAATGTGTTATAGTACCGACAGGAAAAAGGTATGACATACAATGCAAACAGGTCCTCATGCAAAAAAACATAAAGCTTGAAATTAACCCAATTTCCCAACTCAAATAAATACATTAAAATGATGACACAAGCTATGTAATCAAGTTCCTTCCTCCTTAAAGCAGCTTCATGTGGCATTTTAGCAAACACCTGCTGAAGAAATAAGCTGCGTCGCTTCCTTCATCCCAGTGACAACATTCATTCTTCTTCAAACGAAATCTCATTGCACGAAAATGTCACGCTTCACTTCACAGTGAGCGTGTGGCTGCCTCTTTGTAGAAAGAGCATGAGTATCCTGGAGGAGAATTCATCGTTCTTTTAAGCCCGAGTGCATCTGGCTTCTGTTCACATCAGATCTAAAACAATATCATTATAATCCTAAAAAAAATTCCTAGTGTGAGAAAAACAGCCACGCGTCTTTCAGATATTTTCAAAGCAACGGTCCATCAGGGGCCTGTGTATCTGTAGTTCCTTTAAACCTTATTCAAGTCAACAAGCGCTACACCCATCACTACCAGCGCACACACACACATACAGTATGCATGTCTTCATATCAATACTTTATACCATTTAAATAAATTATTCACCCAAAAATTCTACACATCACAGTTTATATTACTATAAGAAATATATTATTTTATACGCAGTATCTGTTATTTCTACTCTTCTTCCTTCCATTTAAAAATTGTCCCGCATTCACGTGGTCCATTTATTCTTTACCTCTTCCATCACTGGTCCCTCCATCCTTTGCTTCTTAGTGGTTTCCCTTTGAGGTCGCTGTATTGCACACTTCTCAGCCTGTTCTCGTCTCTCCAACTCACTGCCGACGACTTCTTACCGACCGGACTGGTAAAAGACACAGTGGGAGGAAAAGTTTCAGAGAAAAGTGTTTGAGGAACGTTCTTGCTTCTCTGAGCCTCAAAGGACTTTATGGATCGTCCTCCAGTCACCTACCACTAACAATTTCTATTTTAAAAACTGCAGCCAGTCGGGTGCATTTGACCTGTTTATCAGTCAGTGTGGTGTAAAACACACACCTGCTGATGTTCAGCTGACAGAAGGCGAGTCGTGGGATCTGCTGGTGCACAGCTTCTTGTTGCGGTGGCTCTCCTGCTCAGTTTGCCTGCTGTGCTTCCCAACACAACCGTCTGGAACAAAAAATACCTCGGTTAACATACAAGGTCAGGCTGCTCTTTCTCCAACATGTGACCCCAGTTACAACTGTGTGGCATATGAACTCATAAATAGATGGAACTTACTGGAAATGTGAGGAGAGGACGCGGAGCAAACTGAAGGGTTTCTCTGCCACTGTGAAGACAGAGAAATGTTAGATTCTTTGAGGTGATGAAATTATCAAACGCACCAGAAGAAGATTTCAGTTTGAAAAACAGAATAAATGACCATATAGATTCTTTCTCGAAAGCTTGAGTGTAAAGATTCACCTCTGTGAAGCTTCTGTATCTTTCCATGGCTTAAGACTTGACAATTGAACCTATAGGCTAATTTTTTGCTATAGTACATATAAAAAAACATAAATCAGCATATAACAACATCAAATGGGATGATAAGGCAAAAAGAAAAAAGTATTCCCAATAATTATTATGATTATTATTATTATTCATCCCTCCCTCCATGTGCTCACTATGAACTTGCTGATGTCCTTCACGCTGCTGAACCTCAGGTAGGAAATGTCGCCCTTATCTTTGTCCCTGTCCTGGTCACTGGTGTAGATGTGTGTGATGCCGGCTCCCCTGATCAGAGGGACACACTCGTCACACGGACATTTAGTTACAAACAGCATGGTGTGCTCCCCCGGTTTGATGTCTCGAGTCCTAAAAGCATGAGGAAGAACTGATTGTTTAAAATGACCTTTTTACTTAGTGACTGATTATTAACACTGTGTAAATGGAAATGGTCTGACCTGAAGGTGAGGGCGTTCTGCTCTGCGTGGACAATGTATCTGTATTTGCGTCTCTGCCGGTCCTCTTGTTTGTTGTCCATCTGCGGGTACTCAGCGTACTGTGAGCCTGCTGGGTAAGCGTTGTACCCGCAGCCCACCAGGTACAGACTCCCCGTTCCATCGCAGCCAGCCTGGAGGACAAGAAACCCGTTCAACATAACACTGCATGAACAGTATCAGTGAGAGAGGACATGCAGCACAATGAGACTGAAATGAGAAATGTATAAATCCCTAGGTTTGTTTCAGAAACCCAGTATTTCAAGTGAGTAACCATTTATTTATCTATACATCCACTGCTCTTTCATGTCCACCTATCACCTACAGCTGCAGAGACAGCAGAGGAAGGATTACCCAGTGCTCATCTTTGCAAACTTATTCGAAGTAATGCAAAAATTACAATAGTGAAACCCTCCTGTAGAAGGTCAGACCAGTTGAAATATTATAATTCAGCGCTGGACATAAAATAGTCAAAGAAAGCTGAGCTCACCGAGAGTCCTCTGGCCCAGATCACCACACCCACGCCCACTTTGGGGTCCTCTGGAATGAAAATGACAGTTTACCATGTAAGAAGCTGGTGGCAAATGGCAACTCTGACAAGAACACTGTTTAAAATGGCTGTGACCTTTAAGCCCGTCATGCAGGAAAATGTCCTACAGGCCTGCATCTGTTGCCTCAGCCCTTTAAAGATTAGAGAGTGGCTGCCTGACTCCTGACACACAGAGATCTGTGGCTGACTTCTAGGAATCTGTCAGACTTCCACAGGCTAAAATGCCAAAGCTTGGATGTGGTTAGAGTCAGACACTTTGACAGAGCTCCATAATTTAAACTAAACTTTAAACTGACATGTCATCCAGCCAAACTCGACCAGTCAGCCAAACAGATTAATTACTCATCACCTGAAGATGTTTTTGCTCTGACTGTTGTGTTGAATATTTGAGGGTTAATGTTGCAGCATTCTCATTATTTTTTACCTTGCTGACATATTTAAGATAAATAGTTAAAGTCTGTTTCAGTCACTTTTTGCTCAGTTTGATCTGAAACAGGATGTAATCGGACGCTGAATCCCCTTAAAGTACCGTGAACTATTGTCTGTGACAAACTGAAAAACCAACCAGACCTGTTCTATAAGCCAGCAGTCTGGCTTGGATAATGCAATGGCGAGCCACCTCCTGGGAGACTTCCTCATGATGAGGAGGCAGCGAGGACATGGCTGATGAAGATGAACACGGTTCCCTGGGTCACGGAAACAACACAATTAACAGAAAATTCAGAGCTGTGATTGTGGCGGGGGGGGGGGGGGGGTGTTTAAAGAGCGTTCTACTTACTTGTAGAATCCGTAGTGTTGCAGTGGCACACCAGCAGCCACTGCAGCTAGAACCTCCACCAGCTCCCTCATGTTGTGTCGCAGGTACGAGAAGTTTGGCTCCACACAGAAGTTCTCCAGACCCATGTGTGTCAATATCTCCCGGTGCTGCTGAGACGTCCCGACCAGGAACTGTCTGGAGAAATCCTTCAGGTGTCTCGTTCGTTCTCTGGAAAGCAGGAGGAATTTCTCTTATTGACAGGCCACGTTACATGTATTGCCCTCCTCTCTGACTGGTGAGAGACTTCTAAAACCAAACCTTTGATTTAAGCATCAAGAAAACAACAATGTGGTATATATGTATGTAGGGTACCTGCTGAAGAGTTCCTCTGTGTTGAGTCCTGGTTCATCATCGGCCACTTTCTCCATGAAATCACAGTCTCTGGACGTCTCAGACACAAACTGTGCCAGGCCAGGTGCCAGCGGCTGCAGCAGCACACAGATATGAGGACGGCTGTTGGACTTCAGCTTCTCTGCAGCCACAGCGTCCAGTGCGGCCTCCTCTGTGATGCAGTGGGGTGGACTGTGGGAGTGGGAGTTTGAACGGTTTGTGGAGGTGGACCTCAGCATGCTGACCTCTGGGTCTCCGGGCCAGAAGGAGATCTGACTGACTCCAGCTGAAGAGGAGCAAACAGCATCATGAGTATTTATTTCTAGTAATGGCAGTAATATCTCCTTTGGAAAGATATATTTTATCTTATATTTTATTCTGCTCAGGCATCAATATGTGAAACTTTACACCCAAGTGTCACAAAGCTGTTGTCTGCAGGCATCGTGTTTTTCACTTCTCAACCTGTCAGTCTGTCTGCTCATCTCTCTGTCAGGCTCCCCCTCACCGTTGATGATCATCTTGAGGCAGGTAGCACAGGGTCTCCTGGAGAAGTACAGCTGACAATCGACTAGGCGGGCGCCATGTTGGATAATGGCTGCTTGTCCTGCGTGGAGCTCTGCTCCTGAACAGTGGAGTCCCACCACCTTACTGTCCCGCACCACGACCAGGCCCACCTCACGGATCTGGATCAGAGCAGATTTGAAACTATTACTTCACAGCTCAAGTGCTGGTAAGGAACTTTCTTTAACTCCCTGTAGCATATATCATGTGTTTAGTAGATGAACTGAAAATTTCACTCATAACTTGGTGTATTTTTTCCTAGGTTGTGTACCTCTCTGTGTGTTTGTACACCAACCTGACTGTGGCTGTCCTCTTCATGTTGTTCCTGAGGGAACAGCTCCATCCACAGACTCAGTAAGGTAAACAGATTTACCTTTGATAACCTGGGGTCATGGCCTGGAGGAGAGACAATAAAAAGAAAATAAGTGAGTGAAGAGTCATCCTGTCCATCTTGTTGGTGCAAAGCTGTAATTACACTCGCTGGAGTGAGACTGTAGACTGTCAGCTGTGTGAGGGACAGCAGAGATCAGCGCTGAATGGTGAAACGCTGCACCACAGTAGCCTGAGGCTGCTCCCACATATTACAGCTGCAGCTAAAGGTAATCTCCCATTTGTCTTATTGAATAAACCAAAACTCAGTTTCTTGTGTTAAGTTCACCAAACTTCCACTATATATATATATATATATATATATATTTATAGACATCAGGATAATCAGAATTTCCCCTCCAGCTATAAACAAGAATAAACAATGTTAGGCTGCTCTGATAAACTCTTCCTCTCTCATTGATCAGCTGTTTTGGTGACATGACAGGAAGCAAGATAAACCACTGCCGTTACAACATGAACTCTTTTTCCATCTGGCTCACCTTGCACTCTGCTGTCAGTCTGGGTGCTGCTGTCTCTGGTGCCTCGACCCGGCCTGGACTGGTCCGCATCGGCTCGGTTCCTTATCTCGCTCCCTTCCATTCAGTCTGCCAGCCCGCAGCCAATCAGTATCTCCGGTCCGATCTTCGGATAAAAGACAAGAGCAACTGAGAAAGAGACAAGACTTCAAATGAGAAACACTTCCACCAGAATTAATATTAACCTGGTTTGTGGTGTGAAGCCGGGCAGACGGACAAACAGGATTTCCGATCACCGCCTTCAAAGTAAAAGCATTAAGAACGGCACCAACAAATTATATGAAGAAGACAAATAAAAGCAGCGCTTAAAAGTATCTTATGTAATATTAATAAAAGAAAATTAATTATCCAATTGAAGCCGTTACTGTTTATATCCAACATCGGAACCGTCAAACTCTTATTCCAAAGTAGTTCTGTTTCTAAGCAGCTAACGGTCGCTAACTTGACGAAGCACAGGGTCATTTCCGCAAACGTCCTCCGACGTAAACACAAGAGGGCGGGGCCAAGTGCAGCATTCTCCTGTGTTGAATGTGTTTGTTCCACAGGGTAACTCCCAGATATCATCACATAACTGCTGCTTCATCACCCTGTAAAAAAGAGCTGGTCACTTCTCTGTAAAACAAAACTTAAACTGTTAATTTTAAAAAAAGGAAATTATAAGAATATTTACACAGTAAGAACAAATCTGACTACTTGAGCACAAAGTAGGCCATACAGCAAATGGGAACAAAGAAGATGGGAGTCATTTATTTCTTCACAGAAACATATTGTCCCCATAACTGAAAATAAAAAAGACTAAGTAAAATAACATGTCCTAGGTACAACAGCAAAAGAACAGTAAAATACACCATAACATCATAATGTTATAAGATGAATTTAAGCATGTTGCCATGAGTTGTGTAAACGTGTCCTATGTAAATCAAAGCTTAAGAAAGCATAACAAAAATATATTCAGATCTTAACACAGTAAGCAAAACAATATTCTTTTTCCAGTTAGCTTGTCCTTTTTTCATATAAAAAAACTGTAAACCTGCTCTTCTGTCCACTGAAGCTGAAATATAACTTTAATAAATCTGTCATAGTTTTACGTGGTTCAAACCAAATTAAAATTGTCCCATCAAGCATCTGAGTGAAACCTAAGAAACAGAAACCTAATAGAGGAAACAGAATCTGAAACTTATCTCACCCGTCTTGCTGCCAGCTGGCCTGGTCACTAACTCTCTTACTCATAGATACTTCAACACACCCAGTGATGCAGCAGAGGGTAAAAACTAGGACCTGCAGGCAGTTAAACCCAAGCTAATAGAACATTTATAATTATATAATAATAATAAAATCACACTTGTTTCTACAGAGCATTTCAAAGTGATAATATTGCTTAGCTTGCAGTTTCTTGTGCGGGTTCAGTCCAGTGCATTCTCACTGTATCTACAAGAAAAAAGCCAACCTATGGAAAATGCATAAATTACCAAGGAGTGATTTTGGTCTTACAGAGGTTGTATTTGGCCCTAAACATTAGCAAACACAAACCGATGATGGACAGTTTGTTGGAGGTCCCAGAGTAACGGGGGAATATAAAGTTTCTGTAACATCCCATCTGCCTCACATACATTTCACAACATTTACACTTGGAATGAGAGAGAAAAAAAAAACGGCTAATAGTGTAACTGTGCATCAAATATTTAGTTTTTTGTGAAATCTGTACTGTAACATGCTTTAACTCATTTTTCTCGTCTTGCCTTCCATAGTGTTTCAAACTATTTCAGCTGTTACTGTTCTACTGAATATAAGGACGAACGCAACTGTAGATTCTTAAAGTGCCATAGAACAAAAATCGAAGTCAGGCAGAATATACTTACCCAGAGAAAACAGACCTCAGTATAAAAAAGGGAAATATACATCCCACAACACATACACAGAATCCCAGCTAAACAATTAAAATAACAAACCAGGTGTCCAATAACAACCCACACTGGAATCTGGATCAGCTTTGTATGCTGACACCTCTAAATGGGACTCGCCTTTTCTTCTGTCAATGCAACAGCTTCAAGAATTCAGCCAAATATAAAGGCTCAGCATATCCAAACACAAAGACTCCACACTGAAAATGACAGGAATGGAAAGTAGACGGAACTCAAAGATGTGTTTCGGGACAGTGGTCCTCGTCTCCTGGCCAGTGTAAGTCAGTTATCTAAGCTCTTTCTGAGTCAGCTAACACGGACACAGACTCTGCTCTTTCAACTAGTTCCCTTCCCCTTGCTTCCAGGTCTTTGGTCTCCCACATTAACTTTTCAGGAAAACACAGGAAGAATGTTGAGTACATGAAAGCACTGGCCGAGAAAAGAAATTCAAGTATACATGGAGCAAGTAAAGAAGACAATTCAGTTTGTCAGAAAAGGCGCCATGAGTTTGTTGAGTGTCTCCACAGGAACTGGCCAAAGTGCTGAGATCAGATCCATGGATAACGCAGCTTAAATTCCATCCAGCATCTTTGTGAGTGATGCTACTTATGTGCCAACATGCGCCTCAGTAACTATGCAAATCAGCATTTTAAAACCGGTTCATCTCTTTCGTTTAGGAATGTGATCAGAACAGATTCTTTTACAGCAGTGCCACGCTGCCACTACCCTTGGATCACAACCACATCCGCTTGGTCAGAATATAGTTTATACTCTACTACCACTCAATTCTTGAAGGCTCCGCAGCGGCTAGCTCTGCTGATAAACTCCTTGAGCATCGCTCCGTCCACCTGCCAGAAGGCTCCGGTCTGAGTCACCTGAGTCAGATGGTTGACACAAAACCTGAAACAAAACTCTTCCAGGTCCTGGAAAAAGACAGAAAGTGAGACCGGATCAGAAAAATGCAAAATGTGGGCGTCCTCTTATTCTTAGGTCAATACTTTAGGACTAATTAGGTCATCATCATTATTAGCCATCACACCTTCACCTGGCATCACAGTACTGCTGTGTACAGTCTGTCTGTGTTCACTGTACCTCTGCGTCGTATCGTATGGCGGCAGACAGCAGGGTGAAGGCGTTTTCCACAGTGATTCCTCTCTTGATGATCTGCTGACACAGACGCTTCAGGCGGTTTTCGCAGTAAGAGGTGGCCAGGTCCAACAGGCCTGCAGACAACACACACAACACACACACACACACACACACACACACACAGGATCTCTACAAACAGCCCAACTGATCAGAAACAAATGAGGGAACATAGCATGTGCGATGAGTGCTAACCAATGGCGTCCTCAGGTGGAAGGTCAACAGTGTCCGTGTAGAGAAACTGCAGGAAGGATCTGTAGACCGGGTAAGAGAACTGGCCGATCTCTATCACGTCCTGCTGATCCTCTGTCCACTGGGAGCGGAACATTGACCGGAAATGCTCACACCTGTTTGAAACAAAAGACCTCCATTTATACTTTACATAGGCCTGGGTATGGAACAAGTGAAGCTGGTGCTGAATGTTTGGTTATAACCTTGTTCATTTATTCTGATTACTTATACCCAATGATATCTATGCTTTATATGCAGATGAACACAACATGCCTAATCTTCAGCACAGCTTTGTGGACGTGAATACATTTGCCGTCGACACTGAATTTAAGGTCAGCCGTTTCTGGACTGTCGAACTCTTTCCTCAGAGCCTCTGCAACCGTCAGGAAGTCATCATGCTCTGGAGTAAAGCAGAGAACAATACAGATGTGTTATGATTTAATAATAAATTTAAAGTAGAATTCCCTTTTACACAAATCTGTTTAGGACAACCACACTGCTGAGGATCAGCGTCCTCACGCTCACCCATTGACATGAGCCTCCACATGACAGAGGGCGTAGCGAAGCAGGCGAAGACGTCATCAGTGTTGGTGAAGTGAGTGAGGTGTGGCAGGACGATGGACTGACCCCGACACTGACCCCACATATACACCTGGAGGACAAACAGTCTTATTAACATCTCAACATCACATAATACAATTAAAAAAAACAAAAAACACACAGACGTTTACTAACTAATGTCATGTCAAAGTAGGAAAAGCACAGGTGTAAATATTAAAATTCATTATGGCTGCAGTGGATTTAGCTGCCTGGTTATCGAAGATGATAAAGACGTAACCCAAAACTAAAATTATAGTCAGTTAAAGGGTCACAGGCATGACAGCACCGCAGACAGATATGAGAGAAGTATCGATGATACAAACATTCATGTCTGAAATTAATTAATATCAATCAAACACATATAAAAACACAAGAAGCATCTACGTTAAACAACTGTAGAGAAGATTAATGGCACGTGTACCTGCCCGCTTTGCATCTTGGCTGATGAAGTATGTGTTGAATGGCAGGCAGCGACCTCAACAATCCTATTAAATGAGAGATGGCTACATGTTAGCACCATGTTTGGTATGTTTAAAACAGTGGTTTTTGGTAAATGTTCTTTGTTTATGAAGGGGAAGACAGGATCCTTTAGTCCACTGACGACTACTCAAGACCAGGAGCGGACGCTGAAGTACAGAGGGAGGAAATGAGGACAGGAAACAGGAAGGTGAAGTCTCAGCAGGATGTGGGAGAAACCAGCCTGTCAGTTCAGACATACTGCTCTCAAAATCAGCTTGAAGCACACACCTCTCCTTCTCCCCTACCTCTCTTTGTCAGCCATGATTTGCACTGGGCTGAGGTGGTTGCTCTTGTTGCCAGTTCCCAATTGACCGTAGGTGTTTGCGCCCCAGGCGTACAGCAGCCCTTCATCCGTCAGCGCCAGACAGTGGCTATAGCCCGATACAATCTGAAAATCAGGAAAAGCTTGAAGTGCTGCAGCTGCTACCAATTACCTCCTTAATTAAACCATCATACAGGAACGCTGTGGGCTGGGTTTCTTAGAAACACTGAGATAATTACATGACTAACAGATGAATCATTAGTGAGTTTTCCTTTGGACGAGATGAGTGAATGGCCGTTGTTTTAATTTTCCGTGGCTTACATGCCATCATCAGTTGTCATTAAATTAGGCTGCCATCTTACCTGTTGAATACACAGCCCTTGGAGTGCAGTGAGGCGACAAGGTGTCAGCTGGTTTCCATTGTTACCGATACCCAACTGCCCATTACCATTGTAGCCCCAGCCATAAACCTAGACAGGCATAAAACAGTCTTCTTTACTACATGAAGTTCAGATTTCCCACAAGGATCCTTTAGACGTCAAGTAACGCCATCTTCACCTCTCCGTTGTCCACCAGAGCCATGGAGGAGGTCTGTCCACATGTGATCCCCACCGCATTCTTGCCCTGCAGGCAGCCGGTGACCTTCCTGGGGTAAGGCTGGTTGGCTG
Organism: Toxotes jaculatrix; assembly: GCF_017976425.1. Classification (NCBI taxonomy): domain Eukaryota; kingdom Metazoa; phylum Chordata; class Actinopteri; family Toxotidae; genus Toxotes; species Toxotes jaculatrix. The sequence continues at coordinate 2,813,205 of NC_054417.1, read as the reverse complement.
TGGAGCCTGAGCCAATCTGACCACAGTTATTATAACCCCATGCAAAGACCTGGAGAGAGTGAAGTCAAATTTACCAGATTAAAGTTTTAATAAAAAAAGCTTCATGGATCATCATCCCCAAAAAGACCCATGAAGAAAACATCAGTAAAATGATTTGTGCGTTTACGTGCTGTTCTACAAACACACAAATACATAATGTAGACAGACAATGCAATGTTCACACAACACTGTGAAATGTACCACAGTTAGCAAGATTTCACACAGTTACAGCCTTTCCTGCTTACCACACACACACACACACACACACACACACACACACACACACACACACACACACACACACAGCCTAATTAGCTTTAATTCCTTGGGGTTAAAAATAAGCCGCTTAGTCTGATGCTGGACAGGAGGCGGCAACGATAGGGTTCTCAAATGACCTGTCTCAACATAAAATACAACCATATGTTCATATGCTGTTGTTATTTTATGGTAAACCTACATTATATATATTTTTATTTATAATGACTTAGAGGAAGTTTATCCTCCTAATATTACATATTTTAAAAAATCAATATAAATACAATAATCAACAACAGTCACCTCTCCATCGTGAGTGAGAGCCATAGAGTGATGCGAGCCACACGCCACCTCCTTCACTTTCTTGTTCTGCAGGTTAGCAGTGACCAGCACCGGGGACAGGCCCTGGTTGGTAGTCCCATTCCCCAACTGACTGTAGCCATTGTGTCCCCAAGCAAACAGCTGTCCATCTGTAATAACCCAACACAAAGATCATGCAGTGGGCCGAGATCAGAGGAGTCAATGGCTGCTGCATCAAGGATTTCACCGACCAGTCTTCTACTGAAATGTTTAAAGAATTTCACATTAACTTATCTTATGCAGAAAAAAAATATTCACGTCCGCTAACTGTTTCATATATTTTAAAAAATGCATTACATTTTCCTGACAGCTGGAATGAGCCTGAGCTTCAGTCCACATCACACAACCTCTTATCCAGGAAATTAAATCTCAGGAAATTATTTTGTTATATAAGAGACAGGAGCACTCAATAAGGAGAGGAGCAGAGACATATGCTATGAGTTTATAATTTCCTACCTAAATGATTTATATAGCTGGCATGAGTAATAACCTACCCTCCGTAGCCAATAGGACGTGAGGTCCGCTGCCATAGCTCAGGCTGATTACCTTCTTCCCCCGCAGGAAGTCCAGTTTCTTTGGCACAATAATGCTCAGACTGTCTCCAGTGCCAAGGCAGCTACTGCAGTTCATCCCAAATACAAATACCTGGAAAGCAACAGCACACACATCAATATACACAGAGTTACTGCTCATCATAACAGTCAGAGGTTTTCCACCAGGTGCTGGTATATCTAAGACACGCTCCTCACCTCGTTTCCATGTGTGATGTAGATGGCTTCATTACCGGAGGTTCCAAACACACAAGCCTGTCGGACCGTGGCTAGTTCCTCAGAGCTCAGCAGAGAGAACAGGGGCCACTTACTGACGTCCACCATGGCTCCCGCAAAACTCAGCCTTCCTTTCTGAGGAGGAGGAGGAGGAGTCAGGGCCGACAGGGGAGAGGAGGGAGGAATAGGAGGGGGATGACGAGGAGACGGGGGGCCGTGAGGAGGAGGATTTGAAGTTGGTGGAGGTGGGGAGCAAGGAGCAGGACCATCCCTGCTGACACTTCAGAAAGGACAAGATGAGAGGCAATGAATAAGTGGAACGAGGCAGAGAAAAAGCTCTTTATAATAACATTTTTGATAAAATTAGTTTTTTAATGGTCAGATTTATTTCTCTCCCTTTCTAGAGGTCAGAAAAGCCACACTGAATAAAAAAACCAAACACGTTTTGACAGCCAGACTGGACAGGTAAACAAATAACAACAAAGACAGATGCACTCAGAATTACATGCAAAAACAATAATCTATGCATGAGGACCAGGAATACATTTCTTCAGCTTCAAGAGAACTGGAGAATTCCTGGTTTCAGTCATGACTTACTCATGGCAATAAAGCATGGCAGGCAATCAAAGCAGCACAGGTGATCTGTTATAGCACGGCTTTTTATGCCTCATACATTTTTCTGCCTTTGAACTGGGACAAATCCTGCACAGCATCTGTCAATTTAGTTTTATTCCTGTTTCTCTGCAAATATATCACTTTGCTGGGCCAGAACTTCCCTTTACTTCGACATGTATGCCAGCTTTACTCAACACTGTAGTAACATATGGTCCTGTAACTTCTTATGGCTGATGAAACTGCAGATTAAGAGCACATTCTGAAAACGACTGGCATAATTACTGCAATTTTGTTGGACTAAACGCATTTAATTCTATTTACATGTCATGATTACCAAACTCTAAAGGCACTAATGTGGCTCATTAGGGTTTTTAGAAAAGCCACTGAGTCATAGACCATTAGCTAGATGCGTCCTGCAGCTGACAGGCAGGGGGACTTTTAAATTGCTTGATTTCTGAGTGGAGTTTGGAAACGGGGGCTAACCAGAGCACATAGCATAGTCAGCCAGCTAAAACTGCGCTATCTAATTCGAGACTCTCTTTTCAGCCAAGTGTAAATACAAATATATATACAGCCGTTTAGTAAAGCACCACAGCAAGCTTTATGGCACTGAAGCATATGGTAAACGGGAGAAGCTAGTAGCCTTGTTAAGCGCTTTCCTGTGCTATTCCTACCTAAAGCATCGCTCCATGACAATGAGTCAACTGGGAAAAGACAGACAGACAGCGACAACATTTAATAACAACACATCTACCGGTAAAACACCTACGATACACGGGCAGTGTGAAATTACCCGACTGAAATTGTTTACCCGGTGCTGTCAACAGAAACGCCGTCAGACCAAACGGCATCCAGTGTGGCCACTTCTTCTTCTTCGTCTTCTGTTTCTCTGGTAGACCTGGTGCTCCGCGGGCGCACTGCTGCCCCCTCCGGTCATTGGTGAAACTACAGCTCTGAAAATGTGGGAACGAAGAAGTCACAAAAACATAAAAGCAACACATCCACTGTGGCTTATCTGAGGGGAAAGAGACATCAGACGTGGCTTTGAGTTAAACGTGGTCTAACTATAGCTCTCCTTTCAGTCCGTGCCATTAAAAAAACAGCATTTAGATGTGGAATACACACATTTATCCAGATGCAGTCATTGAATCAGCTGGATCCTTTGATCCACCTACAGTGTGTAACTAAAGATGATCATCCCACTTCTATTTGAGATGTTTACATATGTATGTGTGCCAGAAGTGTGCACAGTTAATATCCTAAGTGAATAATGAACTGAGCTTGTAGTTTACCTTGATGTCCTGCAGGTGGAGTTCCACCACATAGATCCAGGTCTGCGGCTTGGATGTGCTGCATCATTAGTGATGCTCTTTCATATTATACAGTGCCAATAAATTAGGCTTTAGGCTTCAGGGTTTGGATAAGGGATCAATTATGTTTTCATGATTTAAGGCTCAGCATAAGACGTTTTCATGAACTGATTTTAAACATTAACTTCTCATGAGCAGTTGACCAGCAGCAGCAGGTCTTCTAGTTCAAATGAGGTAAGTTTCATATCACAGGGGGTCAGATTAAACATGAATCCTTACAAATCAGGATAATCATTTCCAGTTTGGGTTCCACTTTTGTCCAGCAGCACTTGCCTTGCAGTCTGTCCTGTGGCTTAGAGGGCAGTTATATGATATTCCCTGGACACAGGCCATGTTGTGCTTTTCTCTTAGAGCTGCAGCCAACAGATCAATACGTCAGCAGGCTTAGTGTTAACCCACTTCTCAATGGCCTGGTGTCCACTACACGCTGCTACAGGCGTTTAGTCCACAAATCTGACACTGAGAAGCGAGTGCTGTCGGTCCTTTGGTAGACCTTTGCACCTTTGCTCAACATGAAGTGTATTTCACATAAGTTGCTTGGCTTTATGGTGGTTTGGCTATAAAGCTTCCTAACACTTCAAAATACCTCACCAGTGTTACTTCAGCAACAAAAAGTGGTTGTCCAATTAAAAAACAGTAAACGTGTAGAATGCATTTTTAACCATTTCTCAGTTCTAAGTCATTAAATGTTTTTTTATATTCCCATTATTTAGCAACGGAGAAACTTGGTCAGCCAGTATATTCAGAAACCCTGTCTGAGAAAAGTCTCTGATACAGTACCAGATTATATAATAGCTTATTATAAAGAAATTACAAACAACCAAAATGAAGCATTACCATATGATTTCCTAACATCTCGGCCATAAAGCCCACTCCATGCATTCAGTTACATTCCCTGTGCCTGCAGAGATAAATCAGAAACAACCAAACATCCTTGTTTTTCTCCTGCACCTTCTTCTTCTTTTCATTTGACCTTCTTCACTGCTCTTCTTCTTCCTTCTCCAGCTACACTATTTGCTATGTGTAACAAACGCACATACTGTACACACACAAGCAGCTGTGGCTGTTTGCTTACTGAGCTGAGGCAGCTCTCTGTGCACACAGATGATATTTTGCCTCTTGATGACAGCAGTCCCATGCTGCAGCCTTGAGCTCCTCAAAACAATACAAGTCGTGAACAGAGTGAGAAAAAAAAAATAAATCTGCCAGCCGTCAGTCATCTTGCAGTAATGACTGTGTGTGGGTGTATCTCTCATGTATGTGTGGTCTTTGTTGTGATCCAAATGTCAAAATAAACAAGACAAGATGAGCAGGAGACATGGCTGTTTGTGACGACCATTATCCAGGACTCATTTCCCAACACTGCAATGCAGCTGAGGGTGAGGGTTTTTTTTTTAGGGGTAGTTCAGTGTTTGTCTGTAATTGGTAATTTGTGCCACTGCAGGATTTCACTCATTTGAATGTTTTCCTGAAAACTTTAAGAAATGCAAATGTCCTGCACACACATTCACACAGTCACATGCAGCTGTGAAGTGAAAGACTTAAACAGAGGCTGTGCTGTAAAACAATACATCGGATTCTTTTTGGGAAATCAGACCAGTGGTAAACAATCTAAAATACAACATAAGGCTGCCAGGCTGCATGGTGATAATAGTAAACACTAATCATACAAACATTAAGTTGCAATTTTAGAAAACTATAAGTTGTAATTTACACTTGTTCAGGAGGAAGGATTTAATGGGTTATAAATGGTATGCATGATGTTTTCTGTCTTTTCAGAGAGAAAGAGTTTGTATTTAACTGCAGTTTGCCTCTGCTTCTCTCTGAACATATAAATTCCTGTTCTTGTTCAGAGTGAATGGTTGAATTTTCTTTTTCGTGGGCCTTCACCTTCATTTCAGGACGCAGGTTTTATCAAGCTGCAAACATCAAAGGCGCGGGGAGAGGAGACTTTCCTCTTTCCTCGGTAAAACTGCTGTTTTGGGTTTAGGTTTATAAATTGACTGATTCAAAGGCAAATGAGCCACAGACCTATCTAGAGAATGGATGGCGTGTTTTAACAGCCTTTGGAGATGCCACGGCGCTCTGAGGGATGTAATGGTGTGTGCTAAAGTGATTTTTCTGTCTCTTGCAGACGTTTTCTCAGACAATAACGTTTTTAATTATTTCTCCAGGCGAAACGTAGACACACAAAAGGTGCTACGTGACTTTGATTATTTAAATCCGCAAAGTAGTGAAGTTCAGTTTATTGTTTTTCTGATTGGTTTTACTCAATCGATTAGATATGTCACACGGTCATTTGGGTCCAGAGAGCTTGAGTGCGCGTGAGTGTGTATGAGCGGCTGATGTGGATTCAGCACTACGGACAGCGCAGGCTCGCTCCTCTGGAACCACTGCACCATTTTCAGCTGAGTTTCAACCCGCCATGAATGCGAAGCAGTCTACAAACTGAGACAGACCTTCAGTCATGTCTGTGGTCTTTGCAACACACCAGGCAGCACTTCATTCAGCAAAAATCCCGCAGAAAAAATGCGCAGGAAAGAGGCCATTCTCTAAGAGTTTGCACAGATTCAGCTGTTCCCCACAGACTGTGCACGCAGGTCGAGCTGACTTGAAGACCCCAGTGTTTAAAGGGAGTCATGCAACAGGTGCGTACATTTTCCAGCAGGCAAAGCGGGATTAAAGTGACTGGTTTTCAGTTTGGAGCAGCGGCTTTCTGACCGAGGGAAGAGCGCGCTGTAATGAACCACCAGCGAGAGACAAAGGACTCTGCGTGGTGGTCTCGTACCCATATCAGTGACGCCATCTCCCCGCCCCACTCCCCCCGAATGTTGCCGGTTATGGTTCATATCCAGTCAGTCCGGATACTGACGGTGTGGGAACCACATGTCTACGTAAGTGCAAGCGGCTCCTCTCTGTGGGGCCACATCAAGCTGCACAGGCACACCGGAGGTGACTTTTCCTACAGAATAAAAGTCCAGTGCAAAGCTCTCTTTTGCAGACAGAAGAGAAAGTCTTAATACTTGTCTGAAGATTTTACAGAACACCCATGTCAGCTGACAAGTGCAGCTGACCCGCCCCCATGAAAAACAGAGAAGCAGTCTCCTCATGGAAACTGCTGAAAAAGTGTTAAAAACTTAAATGCTGGTGTTCAGTTCTTTTATTTTGAAGGTGCCAACCGGAATGCGCGTTTTGTTTAACTGCTCAGACTTTGTTGCTGGTTGGGTATAGATAGTCAGTGCACCTCCTTGCGCCCCACCGGCCGTCGGTCGTCTAGAGCGCAGCTGAGTAAGACGCTGAAGCACCAGAGAAGCGCAGGAGGACCACGAGCCGGACCTGGTCTTCCTCCTCTTCTTCTGCATTTAGTTTCTGGAGTGGCAGAGGCAGCAGAGCCAGAGTCCAGCAGCTTCTTTTCATCAGCAAGGTGAGGAAGAGGAAGAGGAGGAGGAGGAGAGGGGAGAGGAAGAGGAGACAGACAGACAGCAGCAGCAGCAGTAGCCTATCTTGGCGCACTGGAGCTTATGGATTATTGAGAAGTGGAGGCCGAAACGCGGATCAAATATTCATAAGGACTTTTTGAAGAGAAAAACACAGAGTGGGATAGTGCAGAGATTCCCTGCAGTGATTCACCTGCCCAGTCCAGCGCTGCATGCGCTCCCACTGACCAGAGAGCAGAGAACCAGCGCTGCTGCTGGAAAACGATTCTGCATCTAGCGTGTGTGTGTGTGTGCAGTGTGTCTGAGTGAGTGCGTCTGAGTGTGTGTGTGTTTGGAAAGGAGCCCCCCTGCTGCAGTACTTGCCTGCTGTGTGGGTACAGGGATGCCACCGACTTGCTGACGGACACCCGGTATCCGCACCCCTCCCCTCCTCCTCCCCTCCCGGACGGACGGACGGACCGACCCCTGCGATCCCCACTAATATGCAATGGTTTTTTGTGCAGAAGCCGACAGCTGCCGCGTACCGCCGACTTCACGCTAGCGCCGCCGCATGCCTGTCAGCCGCTGCCGCTCCTCTCCCCGCGCCGCGCGGCAGACGACGCCATTTGAAGAGGAGCGCTCGCGGGGTATTCACGCCGCGGCGGCCGGGCGGCAGCAGCAGCGACCGCTCCTCCGCCGCTGAGGACCACCGGCCGCTGGGGCAGCCGGAGGCGGAATCCGTGGAGAAAAGCGCCGCAGCGGTTGCTCTTTTCCTGCCGCACGGGGACGACGTCGACGCGGAATACGTGCGGTTGCTGGTCTCTGGGCTCGTGGAGGAACCGGGCGAGAAACCGGGCGACGAGCCGGGCTTCCTGCTCTTATTCTTGTCTATGGTGCAGATTGGGGGCGCGAAGCACCGCCGAACTGAGCCCAACAGCTGGCCGGCTCTGCTGGCATGCAAACAGGGGGGCGGACCAGCCCCCATGCGGTGGGTGAATTTTAGGCTGCCGCATCCGGAGCGCCTCTCGTCCCCCACCTCCTCTTCCTCCTCCACCTCCTCCTCCTCCTCCCCCGTCTCGGCCAAATCCATGCGGTTTATTTGGAACAACATTTTCAGCAAAGGATCGCATATGCTGCAGTGTCTTTGTGGCAGGAGCCTCAAGAAAAACAAGAACCCAACTGGTGAGTTTGTTGTGTGTGTGTGTCTCATTGTGTGTGTGTGTCTTTCTCTGTGTGTACGTGCGTGTGTAGGGGCTGATAGAGAAAGACTTTACTGCGTGTCTGAACGTGTGCGTGCGCGCAGGATTGTGTGTGTGTGTTCCCTCCTGAGACTGCACTGTTCGACTGCTTGCTGGTGTTTCTCTGCAATCGCAGTTGTGCAGCAAGTGAGTGCACTACAGGGAGGGAGAGGGAGGGGAGGGAGTTATGATGGGGGGGGGGGGGGGCAGAGGGAGGGGTGGGTGGGGTGATAACTTATTAGCACAGGTAGCCTACTGACTACAGTGGCAGTGCGTGCGAAAAAGCGTGCGTGCGTGCGTGCTGTGCGTGGCAGAGATGCTGCAGAAAATCAAGTCTAATGCAGCATGCAGACCCGTTCAGGCTCCAGTAACCTGCATGATTAAACAGCACATGGCCTTATTTAGACTTCCCCTGTGGATATACAGCGCATACTGTGGAACAGGAAAGAGTGGAAGAAGAGTCTTTGTGTGTTTTTGTCATGGCTGCAGACATTTCAGCCAGGCAACACAAACACCTCTCCTCATGAGATCGAAGGCTGGATGTGAGGCTGTGTTCAGCAAAGCCTGATGGGAAACTGACTTTAAGGAGTCACACAATGTTTATTTCTACTTTTTCATTTAGGTGAGCTGTTCATTATGTCCAACACCGCGGTGAACACAGTGACAGGCAACATCTCCATCCTCTGTGGCTGGATTTGTGTGCAGTCACAGTCCCTGGCTGTATTCATTAACAGGGTATAATTAAGAGTGAAATTCTGTTTAATTCAGCAGCAGGTCGTTTGATTCTCTTAGTCATGCTCTCCAGAGAGTACAGGACGCTTTTAGATTTGCTAAAAGCTTTGACCAAACTGAATAGTTTGCTTTGTTTTCCAGCAGATTTTCCACCACCCGCTCTGAGAGAGTGAGAGCAGGGCAGAGATTGACACTGGCATTGTAACAGGGACTGGATGCTGTTGACATTATTGGCATATTGACATTGCATCAGAGAACTGGCCTCTGTTTCCTCAACGCAGTGTTTAGAGGGCAACAGCAGGAAAAACAAAGTTGTGCTCAGAAATAAGGTTTTTAGGCACAGAAGTGAAAGTTTGGTGTTTAGGTAACTGAGATGAAGCCTCACAGCAGAAGGCACTTACAGAAAGTTAGATTACAGTTACATTTACAAAAAGTAATGGGTATTGTTTATATAAATAATATGTGAAGTAATTAGTTAATTAATTTGACAATGTAATTTGAAGGTTTAGTTAAAATAATCATGATATGTGTAGTTATGGATATGCAAATGTATCATCACACATAAAACGGTTCCACTGTCTTTTATAGAGTTTGAAAAATTAAGCTTTTCACATGCACGTCATGTGAACCAGATGGAGAACACATTGCACTGACCAGGGTCTGTAAACAGACATTTATCAGTGTCTTACTCAGTGGCACGTAATTAGACCTCAGTGTTAAATGAAACAAACAGCAAACAGCAAATTCTGTTTTGTTGTTGTTTAGTTTGCTGAATAAGTGGAAATGGTTTTAAAAAGTTGAGTTTTAAATAGTTTGAACTCGCAGCTTAACTTTTAAATCTGTCCTGCCTCCATGTGCTCTTATGATGCATAACAAGCACGGCGACAGTAAACACTCGTTCACAGACGAGTGAAAACATTCAGCGCTGAGCAGAAAAACAGAACGCAGAGTGCATATTCTGATGGTGTAATGAGGTCAAAGACACTAATGCTGTGTCTACTCTTTGTCCCTGGATGCTAAACAATCATTTTTTTCCCTCCTGTTGGTTACAAAGCACTGTCCCCATCGTTTGGAGCTGATGTGTTAAAAGGACAGATGTGCAAAAATTTCAGCACCATGGACACGTAGCAGTCGCCACCTCTGTATGCATCCATACTCACAGGAGACTGCAGTTTGTGGAAGGTGAATAAGACTATTAACATCATAGAAACAGATGTGTGAAAGAGACAGCTGTAAACAGCATCTCATTGCATTAGGTCTAATTAGCGATTTGTTTTGCTCTCCTGAGTGAACAGTGGTTCAGTTTTTAACAGTTAATGAAAGGTTGGTGGGCGTTTCCTCAGAAATACGTCTGCACCTTATCAACAAACATTTCAGAGAGGAAGGCACAGGTGTGCGCTGTGTCACCGACAAGTAATCTCTGGGAAAACACTAAAGCAGCAAGTGCACAGCAGCCAAAATAAAAACCTTTACTCTCGCAGATTAAAGATGAAAACAAACCAAACAAAATCAGTCTGGTTGTGTTGGCACAGGTGAAAGGACTCATTTACTACACAGAACTGAACAGTTGTACTAAGTGCAACACTTTCACAGCTTCATTTCACCGCCTGCCGACACACCGCTGCCTGCCATTTACAAAGTGTCACATGACTGCTTGTGTTTTTTTTGTGTCCACTGGGCTCTGTTTTTATATTCTTCTCTCTGTTCACTCGATGAACTGGCTCGATGCTACACACAAAACCTCCTCGCTCACAGCTACCCTGCAGCTTCAGACTTAAACGGACTGAGCTCCATCTGCTTATGAGACTGTGAGATGCAGCTGAAAGCTCTGGTAAAGCTAGTAAGTGGGCCTTGAGTTGAGTCGATATTGTGTTTAATGAACATAGCAAGTGAAGTTATTAATCACGGTGACGGTAACTAGCTCAGTCACTGCTGAAATGCAAACAGGAGTTCAGAAACTTGGCGTTTGCATATGTTGTTTTGTCATGTGAGGTGATTAGCTAATGAAAGAATATCTCACCCACACACACACACACACACGCACACACACACACACACACACAGTGGGAACGGCAGCACGTACTGTTCACTAGAGAAACGAGTAAGTCGTCACCGGCACCCTGCAGCCGGGCTCGTGGGTTTACAGCAGCCCGCACAATTTAGCTGTCACTTTCTCCTTTAATTAAGGAAAACGCACAAACTCTTTCCCGTGGCAGTTTAGTGTATATGTGTGTGTTTATGGGGAGCGCGCACAGTTGGCGATGAAATATGGACCTGCTGTGGATGGGGAGGCAGGAGAGCGTTGCTGACTCAGCATTTGTTGGCGTTTTTCTTCTGAATTGCACTATTTAGTGACGGTCCACTGGGAAGGCAGCTTTGTTTAGTGTGAATGAATGTGTGTATGTCTGTGTGTGTGCATCATTATGGGTGATGATTCACTGAGAAGCTAAAAGTTCTTGTTTGCTTCTTACTGCTGTTGTGCTGTTGTTAGGTGACTGTGTTATACTTTTCATCATCATGCATGATCCTGATTAGATGGACAAGCCCAAAGATGCTGCAATGTTCATTACACAATATGAGAAGGCCGGGACTCACACTGTACATGCAGAGCTACACAATGAGCACCGGCAATGTAACAACATACTGTGGCTGTTTCTTCATCGACCACTCGTCCCTCACAATACTAAAGTGATTTGTTAACAAAAGACACTGAAAACATCCTGTGCAGACCCACTTTTACTGAATAACAGCGCTGCTGACAAAGTACTAACCCCTGTGACAAATACACTGGATGTCCTGTAGCTGCTTCACAATAAAAGCCACCCCATGACTCACCGGTTTGAGCTCGTTTCATGTGGAGCAGCAGATTTAGTTCATTTAGCAGCAACAAATTAAACTCTGTCACAGCTGTAGGAGAGTGAGAGCGGTTTCTATCAGTCTGATGGAACTTCAGACACTAACACCGGAGCACATGCATGCACAAAAAACTTTTTTCTTCATTCAAGGCCGTGAAATTTCACAGCATGTGATCAGGTCAGCTCTTCCTGTGTGAATGGAGATCCAGTGCTGTAAATGGGACTCCTTCTGTTTCCTCCAGATGAACCAGCTCCAGTATCATTCATTGTTAAAAGGCATAAGGCACAATGCTACTCGACGTCGTGCGTCCCATGTGGCGTGACCCAGATAGAGACATTCACCTTTTATAGCACACGTAGGCACACACACACACACGCACGCACACACACACACACACACGCCTGGTCACCCTCTCTGGAGAGTTGCCATTAAGGCATCGTATTATATTTTATTTAAACACTGGAGTATAGCAGTGGGGTTCATGCCAAATCAGATTTGTCTCTGTATGTGAAAGGCACACACACACACACACACACACACACACACACACACACACACACACACACACACACACACACACACACACACACACACACAGAGTTATTTAAATATATAGTATTTAAATGTTATTTTAGTTTCCATCCAGTCAAGAATCAAATGTTTCAGAGATCTGGCTTCAGAAGTCATATTGGTGGATGCTGATGGGTAAATATATTCATATTTCATTTTTTCCCTGAGCTTGCAGCAAAGTACATTTGTGTGTGTCTCTTCCTCTGTCTCTGCTTCTGAGTTGCGTGCTCTTACGTTGTCTAAAGGTGATGAGTTGACAGAATAGTGACAGTCATCGTGATGTCTGTCCTCTAAGGTCACATGGAGGGTTTTGGTGCAGTACTCTAATACGCTCCCTTGGTGTGTGTGAGTGTGAGTGTGTTCATTAGCTTATGTCCTCATTGTCCAAACACACTGAGTCTGCAGAAAGACATTATGACTTTGCTGGTCTGATCTGCTTTCTCCTGAACTCATCATGTACGTCATGCTTCACACACACACACACACACACACACACACACGCACAGAAACTGTCAACTAATCACACCCGGAACACACATACAGTGCAGTCACACGTCATTTTATATAACCAAACAAACTACTTTGTTAGCGAAAACACACCAAACTGAACAGAACTTTGCAGACAAAAGCCAAAAACGATGCAGTGCTTCTTATATGATATCCAACTGTGAAACCGCCACCTGCCACAAGAGCTGCGTCTCTGCTCTGACAGGACAGGACAGTACAGACGTGGAGGTAAATGAGTTCAGGTGTTACAGGCTGTCGAACAAAGAAAAAACAGTATGAGAAGCTGCTGATTACAGTCAAACTCTGTTCAGCAGAGGAAACTATAATTTTACAAATGAAGCGACGAGCAACAGAAGAAAAGTAAATGAGGAAATATGTATGTGTGTGTGTGCGCGCACACACGTGTGTGTTTGGACAGCTCTCGCTCCAGGTTTCTGTCAAGAGGGAGTGAGTGCAGAGTATTATTTTTCCAAGTGCACTTAAAAAGCAGCAGGGCATCAAAGACTCTACGAAGAAGTGTTTTCACAGACTGAATGATAAGAAGCAGGGAAACACTTAACAACAGCTCAGCCTCGCTCTGACTCGTGGGCAAAAGCACTGTTTAATTGGCGAGGCTGGAAATGAATATAGAATATAGAATATACAGTCACTGTGGTATGATGCTACAGCACAGCTTGTGATATTCTACATTTTTACTTGACAAAATAATCCCAACTCAAGGTGCACTTACTAGCTTTTCCCAGAGATTTGAACCATGTCACTTGTCATCCAGAGTGCTTTGTCTGGACTCAGGCTGAGTGTGAAAGTTCATTCTTTGAAAGGAAACAAAAGCTTTTGCTGCTCACAATAAATCACTTTACATCGGGATGATATGGTTCAGCTTTGTAGAGGGCTGCAGCCCGTTCCATGATTTGTCAGAACAAATCTCACCAGAAACACAACACAACACCATCGCTCGTTTGTTCCACGGCTTTTCTGAACTTATGCTTCTGTGTATCTGTATCTTTTCCTTTGTGCCTCTTCTCTTTATCTCTGCACCTCCGCTGTTCTGCCTCTCACTCACACACACTCCAGATGACTTTTAGTCTTCTCATGTCTGTGCTTGCTTCTGCTTGATGACAGCCCTGCATGACATAATCGCCATATCTGTCCCACTCACTATATATGTGTGTGTGTGTGTGTCCATGTGTGCGGCCACACTGAGGGGACACTTTAAGATATAAGTTTTCCACGGAGTCCACTGGACTGGTGTTTACAGGTGTGTGTGCGTTAGTCATGGACTTTGAGTTTATACTGAAGGTAGCAGAGAGGAGAATAAAGGCTGCTTTGGGCCGAGCTGAAACAGGTAAGACTCACTTTACACTGGGAACATCTGTCCTGAGAGAGAGAGAGAGAGAGAGAGAGAGAGAGAGAGAGAGAGAGAGAGAGAGAGAGAGAGAGAGAGAGAGAGAGAGAAAGTTTACCTCTGAACAGAATCACTAAAATCATGGCAGTCCATTTTATGTTTAAGCAACTTTCTAAAACTTTTTAAAATGAATCTGACACTTCATTAGAGACGTAGTTATTATGTGAAACTCTGTGTTATTTAGTTGCTAAAAACTCTCTTCTCTGGTGTCCAGATAGGACGAGTGTTTGACTAATCTCATCCAGTCAGGGTTTAGGTGATATTGGAGACATTTTAAAGTCAGTTCATGATCACTGTGCCCACAGTGCCTCATGAATTTGGACAGACTGAGCGCGTACATTACACACTCACAGAACACACACAGGGACACTACAGAAACTGATGTGCCCTTTGCAGTAGTTGATAAGTCAGGCGTTGTGCTGTGGCGTCTGTCTGGAGGACCCAGTATTATATAGCTGTCAATGATATGTGTGCGTGCATGCGTTTATGTGTGTGTGTAGTAGACAGATGAGGTCATGATGCCCGACACTAAAGCTGCTCAACTGCTCCTTTCTTCCTTGCAAAGTCATTTTCTTGCTCGTCTCATGTGAGCACCTCCCTCAGCCAAAAACACAGACGCAGCCGTACGTGAACATTTTTAATCCACCGCTTCTTCTTCGGCTCCTCTGCTTTTAACGATCAGAGTCATGACTGAGAAAAGCTGTGATGGTGAGGTGAGTTATGGATGGTGTAAGTGAGACTGGAGCCAAACAAACTACAGTGTCCATGGACGACAGTGTCGCTCACTGATTCTGAACAACAATGGAGCCCTGAGGCACAGAGGGATGAGCCATATTAGACCTGCGTAATTCAATATTATTACATGACTCAAATGCTCTAATATTCTCTAAAAACACAGTAGAAACTGAATTCTAATTTCTAAATTCACTGAAGCCGGCTTAGAGCAGCTGAACAGGGCAAAATGAGAGTCTAAAAGACTTCAGCTCTGATAAATATGCTCTTTATACTGTGCTCCGATGCTCCCTGATAGATTCGCTCTTGTGCAATGAGAAGATTGGGTGCAATTTCACGCCTGTTTGTCCAATTTTGAATGAAATCTAATGCATGTTAACACTCTGTCATCTCAAATCCATTAGCTGAGTGACGTACACAGATGTAAAACACTTACAGTGTTTTCAGTGGCCAACACTCATCCAGCGGAGAGTGGGCGAGCCGTGTTTGCATCCCCGCTCCCGTGAGACGTATTGTGGCACAGTTTGGATTAGATGCAGTCTTGTGTTAGATTCACAGGCTGAACGGGAGCTTCTAATGGACCGTGCTGCTGAGCTGTGCATGTTGTCATTGTCAGAGGGATTACTGTACACACACACACACACACACACACACATATATACATGCACATGCACTCACAGTGCTGTCAGACCTGGTGTCATTTAGCTTTCTATTCTACCTGTTGTGATTTCATTCTTTTATTTATCTAAATTAAGTTATAGAAAGAAGGAAACGGGACCTTAGATTTTGAGTTAAACATCTTTGTGACACCTGACCACAACAATCCACCACCCGGTCATTCCTCCTCCTCCACCTCCTCGATCCAACTGTGAACTTCTCTCCACAGAGAGGTGTGAGGAATAACAAGTTTTTTTTTTTCCCATAACACAATAGCTGAAATTAGGCATTTTATTGCTCAGCCTGTCGCTGCCTGGAGCTGCTGCTGAGAAAAATAAGCTTAAGTTCTCGCCCAGCATGTGCTCGACTGTGGGTGGCACCGAAAACATTCTCCTTTGTTGAGCCTTGAATGCTTGACAGAGTTTTATCTCCTGTCACATTATCTACCTACGGTCTGTGTTCCCGTTATTCAAAAACTAATTTCATGTTTCAGCCGCACATACAGGAGCGTTTGGAAGAGCACTAAAAACTGCTGCTGAACAAAAATAACGCGTCTGTCATCAGCAGCGACAAGCCCGGCTCTAATCTCCTTCTTTGGGAAAAATATGGAGCAGATATGTTATCATGCTGCACACAGGAAAATAAAAAGAAACTTAAACTTAATCTGTGACAGTGAAGGCTGAAGGGATTAAAACCAACTCGAGTGCACGGTCTTTTATGTGATGCCCAACTGTTGTGACAGCATTGCCAACACAGTCAAACAATGACCCGACCGAGACGTGACTGACTCATTACAGAGAGGCCATCAGGTTACGGTGATGTAAACCTCTCAGAGGCATGAGACCAGAATCACTGGTGGAGTCCCTGATCAGCATGTGGTGGTTTGTGAGCCCTGATTTAGATTTATTAGTTGTAACAAACTGAACTTGTGTCTGACTATAGAGCCGTCAGCTCTTCTTGCTTCCTCTACATTCTCATACACTAATTTTTCACATTATATAAACATTTCTTGGAGCCTCTCCGCCACCTCCGCCCAGCTTTGACTTTCAGCACCCCCTTAGTTCAGACTCTTGCTTGGAGGAGTCCTCCCTTTAGTCTTTGTGGTTATCTCACCCCCCGCCTCATCCCCATAGTTCCACCCTCTCTTCTCCTCTCCCCCTCCTCTCTTCCTCCTCTGACTTTTTGGGGAAAGATCTGGAGCACTTATGTAACTGCTCTGACGCAGAAGTCTCCCATTTTCAGCTGTTATCATTTTGTGTGGAAAATTGTCACTGATTACTTGAGCCTCCAACTGTACCTGCTTTAGCAGCCGCAATGTGACCTCTGACCTCTCTGGGAGAATCCAAAAACATAGGGAAATGCTCCAAAACAACACCCTATCACTATATACTGTTTTTAAAATAACTGTAAGGTCGCTTCAAACAGTAGAAGTACAGTAGAACTATAGTTTTGTACTTTCCCAGTGCAAGTGAACACAGTGTTTGCATGTCTTTTCCCATTAGCAGTTAGTGTTAGCATTCTCTGCTAATGAACTGGCAGCCATAATGAATGACATTACGTTAGAGCTGATTTCAGACTGTCAGTGTTCACTGTTTCTCTCTCTCTCTCTTTTTTTTTTAACAGTAGTTAACTCTGGGGGAAGAAAGGCATGACTAACAGGAATTGACTTCCACTGTTATTACTTCACACTTCAAAGTACCAACAACACCAGAAATATTAGCGCAGCCCTGCCTGGGAATATCCCTTCGAAATTTCCCTGAAGCTAAAAACAGGGAGCTTTTAAAAGAAAGATCAATAGTAATATGTGAGGTGTTTAGAGGACCACGGTCCATGAAGCTCTGTTACTGACATCCATCCAAGTACGAGTCAGGAGTACTTAACCTTGAGTGGGCTTGATACACAGACCGGTCTCAGGAGATTCCCACTGTCCTCCTGCAGTTTCACAACTATGCTTTTTGACTTTGATTGTCCCACATGAGACAGCAGACACAGCACTGGTCTCCTGGGCTAATTTACAAAAACTGAGCAGTTTGATTTTTAGCTCAAACATCACAGAACATTTCTAACAACCTGAATAAATACTGTAGTGTGTCAGAAGGACTACACTTTGTCAACATCCAGCTGGAGCGGAGATTACACTGAGCTTATGGGGAAGTGTTTCAGTGAGTAAAACGATACGGCACCTTCCTTACTTCCAGCCTCACTTGCTTTGATATAACCAGCGTAACTTATGGTGACGAATGTTAGCAAACTTTGGACAGACATTTATGACTCTGAAAGTCACATAGTCTCACTTTAAACTGCACCTCAAACATATCTACAACTTCTGACTACAGTAGGCAGTAAAGACGACTCTCAGCATCTGTAATGATGCACATAACTTTATCTGTGGTTGCTAGGCTACAAGGGCTGGCTCAATCTCGCTGTCAACTTAACCTGGTTTTCCCGTATCATAAAGTTATATTTGATAACTAGTGTGACAGGAACAAAAGCACTATAAATGCCACTGTGTGTTTTCCTGTGATACACTTATCTCTGTGAGTTTTCTGACATCCAGCAGACATAAAGTTTTTCACCGGTCTTTGTGCCGAGAACACGAGAGGCGTCGAAAGACATTTGGGATGAGAGAGGGATAGGTATAACAGAGAGGAAGAGGAGAAAGAGGGGAGGGGGATTCAAGACACTAGAGACAGCAGACAGAGGTGGAAGGAAAGGGGGGGTATGAATGAATAATTTAGTCCCTCCGTTCCCTCCCTCCTCCTCCCTGCTGAGCCAGGGATGTTACAAAGATAGACGAGAGGAGAGGAAATAAGAAGAGGAGACAAGGAGAGGAGAGGAGAGGCATCATGTTCTCAGTTCAGTCCATCCTCCTGAACACAACATCTCAGAAAAACTGAGGAAATTTCTTCAGATTTGGCACAGACTGATTTGATTTTGTTGCTCTGAGGTCACAGGTCAAAGTCACCCTAACCTCACAAAGCAGCTTTCTGGCCATGACAAAACATCCAAAAGGTCAAAGGTCAGCTTCACTGTGAAATGATAATGTTCTGCAGAAATACTTTTCGGGCCACAGTTCAACGCTGTAACTCAGGAACAGAAGGAGACTGAGCACTGAACTGATCACACTAATCTTGGGTCTCCACCTTAAAAAGGTGGAGACTGTACAGCTCTTCTGTGCTGCCGGTTTGAACATGTGTGTGAAGCATCTACGTTTTTAGAGCTTGAAGCTTCTTTGCAGCAACATCCACATTCAAAGCATCGTCTACTGTCACGGCTACAACTTTGTGTTCTATCAGAATGAAGGAGGCAAACAACCACAAGGCGGTAATTCTGGTTAATAGTGGGTTTTCTTCTTCGAGTTTTATAGCTTGATTACACAGTGTGTGTGTGTGTGTGTGTGTGTTTGTATGAATGTGTTGTAAGCTTTTCTGCAACAGGGTATAAATGTGTGTTTGTGTGAGAAAGATGAAACCCACAGACGGAGCAGAGAGATAAAGTCGCAGTATGATTGAATGTAATTGATCCCAGGTGTGTGTGTGTGTGTTATCCTCTCTGCATTCAGCAGGTGTTCTCTCCCTCCTTTTGGAGACCCACCTGCGTCACTAATCACTCGTTACCTAGGTAACAGTGGACTTCCCCGTGTCTGTGCTTCTGTGTGTGTGTGTGTGTGCGTGTGGGCGGGTGTCTGAGTGTGAATTATGACTCATCCTGCTCAGTTCAGAGTGGCTATCCTCACACTCCTGTCTGGGGAACACCCACCCACATCTGTTACCTCCCCGTCTGTCTGTCTCTCCCCTCCCAATCGCTCCGTTTGTCCTCTCCCTCCGTCAGGCCCGTCTGTCCCAGCTCTCCTACTCCGACATCCAGTTCACAGAAACACATAAATGCAGTGTTTACCTGTTGCTTTGTTGTTTGTTCAAAGCAGGAATGGAACAGATTAAGTGCCACAGTCACCATGACAGGCCACGCAGATGAGAGCGCCACCTACAGAGACGCTGCTTGATTCATAAATGATCCATGGGAAGTGCTTATGAGCACCAAAACAACAATCAGCATTCAGTCTGATAAAGTTACAAAACCGATCAAGTCATTATTCACTACATGGCCAAAAGTATGAGGACAACTAAAAATTACACGCACAGGTCAGAGCTGAACATGTCATTCCAAAGCCATGGGCCTGATCACAGCAACAGTCAACAATAATAAGAGTAAATGTTAAAACAGCTCCTCTATTGTACGGTACATCTATGAGCTTCTTAGTAAACGCACAGAAAACAAAGATCAGAACCACTCATCTTCATCCTCCCACAGCCAACATGTTCAGTACTTCTCTAAAGGTGGTTGAGCAGTTTTGGTGGTTTGGTGCCAGCACTGTACAATAACTCCCTTTGTCTTGTTAGCGTAGGCAGCTCTTCTCTCTCGGTGTCTGAGAACAAAAGCACTGAAATGTCAAAGACTTTTTTTGGGCTGGTTCATTGAGTTTATTCACATAAATCTGCTTCTTAACATAATGTATTGTATTAAAGAGCAGCTATAAGACTACAGACACTAATAACACATGAAATACTCAGTGACCACCTCTGCCCTTTCTGCTGGACTCTCACTCTGCACATGAACAAGGTACTTTTTTCAATTTAGCAAAAAAAAGATTAACAATAGAATAAATCTGCTCAGCAATTTATGAAAATATAATAATAAAGAAGTAAGGTACTGAGGAGAGAGAGAGCGAGTGTGAGTGGAGACTGCTGTTCTCTTTTATCGCCTGTAGAGAGCGCCGCTGCCTCTGCACAGACCTTGAAGCAAATTGTGTACACACACACAGACACGCAGAAAAAAGTGTGTATCTGTGTGTGTTCTCTCAGGAGGGAGCTGGATGTTTAATGAGAGTGTTTCCTTTTTTTTTCATTCATGCACAGAATTGCATATTTGTGCTTACTTGCATGATTTGTGTGTGTGTGCTCTCGTGCTCGTCTGTGTGTGTGTGTGTTCTTTTGCAAACCGTGGACCATGAAGAAGAGAGATTTGGGATGGGCATAGTTTTTTTTTCTTTCTTTTCTTTTTTTGAGGGGATGGATGGTGGAATAAGTGGATAGACGAAGGATGGGGTGCAAAGAATTTTCCTTTTGAAGTTGAAGAGCTGTGTCCCGCCTTCCTGGGATGTTATAAAAAGCAGCCGAAGAAATGAATTTTAATGTAAATGTAGCTTTGATTTATTCATAACTCCTTCACTCGGACTGACCTGGATAAAGCAGCGTACACACACCCTCCTCACACACACATGTACACACCAGCACACTTTTATTTTTATTCTCTTTTTCTTGCTGTCTGGGAGAGAGAGAGATATTTAAATAGTTGTGTGTCAGCACAACATCAAGGACAGAAGAAGGAAAGCCAGGGAAGCTTCTGGCTGAGAGGGAACAAAACATGGAGATCCAGGATGAAAACGTGCTGCTGCTCTGTGTGAATGTTTGAATTGGAGGTATAGGAGGTATAGTCAGAGCAAGCAAAGGAAGATGTACCAGTCTGAAAAGTATAAAAACACAACAGCACTGACATGTTGTCAGTTCTTAAAGACAAAAATCTAATAAGCTTGAATCTGCATTCAGAACTCCAGACTTCAGGGACCCACTCTGCTGCTGATCATTACATGCCACACACACACACACACACACACACACACACACACACACACACACACACACACACACACACACACACACACACACACACACACACACAACACACACAAACAATTGCCAGTGTGTCACTGATGCACCAGCACTAATAATAATGTTACCAGTGAAGTCTATTGTTTGACACGCTCTGGTGCCACCTAGTGGGCACAAGGAGAGACACACATTAAACTTCTGTGATACCTTGGAGAAAACTTCTGTGTGTGTGTGTGTGTGTGCGTGTGTGTGTGTGTGTATGTGTGTGTGTGTGTATGTGTGTGTGTGTGTGTGTGTGTTTGTGGCAGACACACACACACACACACAAAGAGGGGCAGAGCCAGACAGAGGCTGTTCTCTGTCCATGGTCCTGAAATATTTCGGTTTAAGTGTTCTGACCTGCTTCTGACGCCGTGAAGCCTCAAAGCGACATCCGATTATTTTTTAATGGCAAAAGCTCCACCCGCTGCCCTCAGGTCTTTTTGGATCCACACGACATTGACCAAAATACTTTAGAGTGAAAAGCACTTTCATTTATCTTTTAGTTGTTAAAAGTTTTTACATAAAAATAACACCAATAAAATAAAATAAATACTGTCTACAAATGCATGAGAACTAAAAACATATTTATTTAACATTTAATTTTCTAGTGATATAATTATTTTTATTATAAGCCTATTTTAATGGAGCCATACGTATGAATAAAGCAAAAATCAAAAGGAAAAAAAGGGAATGAAAAGGTTTCATCCCTTTAGGGGCATAAATGTGATGAGTAAAAAGGAAATGTCAAGGTGTCGCCAGAGAAACTGAATCCCTGCAAGAACTATGAACATCCAAACAGAATAATGGCCGGACATATTTCACTGCACACCAGTGAGTGCTGCAGCCCACACTGTCCCTGTGACTTATCACTAACACTGCAGTCAAAACACCTGCCCTCAAAAATCCACACGTCCAAACCCTCCTGTCTGTCATTCATAACAAGGACAGGCGCAGACTGGAAAAGGTTCTGGGATTTTCTTTGATATCGGAAAGGAAACTTTTCATTTCAGTGTTCTTTTGTGTCCAGCTGGTTCCCGGCCCAGCGCTTTTACTCTGGAAAGATGGCTGACCTACATGCTGCACTGGAAAGACAGATTCATGCTGGCCTGTGAAATTTAGGCAAAACTTAAACTAGAACATAACTTTTCAAAAATACTCATCTTTTTTTTCTTTGTCTGATTATACATGGATTTAAAGTATGATACAGTTTTAATAAGTGTAACCTCAACATTTAAAACTGGTTATTAAACAGACAAACTCAGTGCAGTGCTACACCTGATACTGATACTGAGTGTACTGTATTCAGTCCTGTAATATAAGCTTACAGCGGGAAACCTGCTTCAGAGGTATAAGCACGCGTACAGTAGACAGCCAGACATGTGAGGCGGGCAGCCCTCCAGGTTATCAGCCTGTCAATCTAACTCACCTCTTGCATTTTTAAAACCATTCCTGCAGACAGCTTATCATGAGCTGAATACAGACAGCATCAGTGAGCGGGGCAAGTTTCATCGTCTGCATTAAATTCCTGAACAGACTCTGTGAGTTTCATTGCTCTTAAATAAAATTACTACGACAGGGATGAAAAGTGTTTCACAGTTTTGTCATATTCCACAGTTAAGTTGCTCTGTTCATACAAAAGACAACGTAATCATGTAGAAGGCACAAAATAAAGTCAGTTGAAAGCTTTAAAATTTAAAATTTCACATATTTTGCATATTTTTGCAGTTAGATTGTTGCCTGTTTATTTCCCAGCATGAAGATATAAAGCGTTTCATGCCTTCAGGCACTGAGAATGAACGTTTTTTTTTTTTTTTTTGGAATTAAAATATTTGCATATTTATAGATTATGGGGGAAAACAAGTAGATGTAACTGATTTTTGTTTTATTATCATCATTATTATGGATTATGTAAATATATAAATAGAAAAGTCTACATTATTCCCACCGGGCACCTGTTACCGGTTCCATCCGACCACCGGCCGGTGACGCCCATCCCACACACACACACACACACACACACACACACACACACACACACACACACACACACACACACATCACCGGTCCGTTATGAGGATGACAAGTTGTTTTTGGGAGCGCGTGTGTGACTGCTCGCTCGGCGCGTGGCTCCAGCAACGGTGTGGCTCCAGAGAGCGCTCGCGCTTTCGAACGTCAAGTCACCCAGAGCCACAACCAAAGGGACATCCGGTCATTACTTTCAAAATAATAATGACATGTCAGTAACACTGTCTCCAGAATACATAGGCTATTCTAAGTCAAAAAGGTTCCACTTATGTAATGTAATAATCCTTGTATGACTTATTCGGCCCAAAATGTCATTTTAGGTTTTATAGAGTGTGAAAAGAAAAAAAAAATTGAAACAGTTGAAAAAGTTCGGTCTGGTCTACAGCCTGTGACAAGCAGCTAAAGGTCAGTGTTGAATAAGAGCAGGTACATCATAAAAGAGGACTAAAATAACACACTCAAAGGTCGTTAAGTAACAAAAAAAAAAAATATATGCAATATGAAAAAACCTATTCGTACAGCAGTTATTTTTGATAAATTGCAAATATAAACCTTTATGGATGAAACAGGTCATATAAATGAAAAAGAGATAGTCTTTAACAAGCGTGTATAATATGTCCTATTAGCTGCATTTTCACTAAAATCTTTTTTTCTAAAATGATTAAAATTGGCCCCTTGATGGCAGCAACAAGTAGCAAAATAACAGAGGAATAAAAATGAATAGTAGGCTATGGCAAAAAATATATATAATATAGTATATATAATAATATTATTAATAACCTAACCCAGATCTTTATTAATATGTCGAAAGGTTGTTTTTTTTTCGTAAACAGACTCGTTAATGTCTGTAATCCGTTTGAAAAACAGACAAACCCCATTAGGCTTTCACTTTGAAAGACAAACCGCCTCTTTCCGGTGAGGCTCGAGGTGACTCTCGCTGGTTTCACGCAGCTGGAGCGGCTCGCGGCGGCACGCGCGCCTCGCACCTCTGTCAGCGGAATACAAACGGAGATTTTCCGAGGAGCGGGAGGAACTGCTTTCTGAGGCATCAGTCTCCTCTTCAGAGGTTTCCGTTTGTTTCGCCTGACGATCATGGGATCACACACTGATAAACCAGGTCCGGTAAATTCGGTTGGAGGAGCCGTTCAGTGACAGCTGCTGTGAGGCTCCCTGACTGACAGACAGCCCGGTGAAACGTGACGGACAGGTAAACCGCTGCACGTCTCAGATCAATGGCCTGGGGAATAACGATAACAGAAAATATGCAGTAACGTGAAGTGGCGTGTTTATTTTGGACTTTATCGCTTTCTGGCTGAAGTATGGGGCTGTTGTAGCCGGTAAAGCGGAGACTGGAGGTTTGCGTCTGGTTTTGTCTGCGCTCCGTCCCCTCCGGTGGACACAACTGAAGAGACTGGAGACACGGACGGAGACGGGGCTGTTTTTGTGTCGGCTGTTTCGGCGGAGACATGGCAGCGGCCATTGCCAGCGGTTTGATCCGGCAGAAGCGACAGGCGAGAGAGCAACACGCCCACCGACCGACTGCTCACCGGCGGCGGAAGAGCCCCGGTAAGAAGCAGGGGCTGTGCAACGGGAACCTGGTCGACATCTTCTCCAAAGTCCGGATATTTGGCTTGAAGAAGAGGAGGCTACGGAGACAAGGTGTGGGGGGAAATCGGGGGGCGAACAAACGCGCACATGCATGCGCACACACATTCACACGGACGCATAATATATATATTTATATATATCTTGATATGCATGTGCGCGCTCACTTCCACACACACACACACACACACACACACACACTGAGAAAACGCACGCATGCACGCATGCATACACTTTTACGCGCGGCCACATTCTGTGCTCCACAACCACCTTCACACGTGCACGCCCTGGCTGGTGCACGCATGTACACTCGCGCGCGCTCATACACTTGCACACACCCCAATCATGCATAAACACAGACTGACAGACTCTGTCCCTCTGTCTCCCCCCCCCTCTCTGTGGTCACACACACACACACACACACACACACACACACACACACTGTCATGTCTTGTAGTGCCCTATGGTTCAGTAGTTTCCAGGTACATCCATTATTGAAGCCACAGATTAGTCTGTCTAGTCTCTCTCTCACTGTGTCTGTGTCTCTGTGCGTCTCTACCTCGCTCTCTCATTTTCAGCTCATAATTCAAAGAGCCCGATCACCAGGATCAGACTTTGCCTGAACCACCAGAAACATGTCAGACCAAAACACAGCCACGGCAGCCAAACTGACACCTCTCTCTTATTTTGAAATTGCACTTTCATGTAATTCAGATTTTTCTCTTGCAGAAAACAGAAACAATTTTTTTTTTAAATTTCATGTGGAGGTCAAAAAAAGTCTGAGTCAAAAATGTCAGATTTCAGATCTCAGTGAAAACCATGGTAACGTCAGTGTTAAATCAGGAGCTGGGTCCTTCTGTCAGCAGTGATCAGACATGGAAGTGAATGCAAATGAATGAGAATGTTGTGATTGTGTGCCGTGGTTAGCGTTCAATAGCAGAGGCGATAAGTGCTGTTGTAATCAATTGATTGTGTGAGAAACCAGCAGGTGAGTGTGTGTGTGTGCGGAGGGAGGAGAGAGGGAGGCAGGAAATGAGGAAATGAGAGGAGGGGAGGAGGGACAGAGAGGACGAGATAGAGGGGAGGCGAACGTGAGGGCTGTTGATGGGAATTGGTTTTCACCAGTTTGGTCTGGTGAGTGAACTGGTGAGATCCGAGAGCAGGGATTGATGATGATGATCTCCTCCTCTTCTTCTTCCTTTCTTTCCTTCCTACCTCCTTTCTACATTTTACTTATCCTTCAAAAACAACCCCCTCCCCTCTCCATTTCTCCTCCCTTCTCACCCCTTTTTCTCACCTATCTCTCGTTCCTTGTTTCTCCTCCTTGTCCTCCACCTCCTGTTGGCCCCTTCATCCCACCACCCTTCTTAAATCATCCAATCCAGTTTTCCCCCGTTGTCTTTCTCCTCATCTTTCTTCATTTTCTCTTTCTTTTTTGACTCCACTTCTCACGTTTCACCTTCATTTTTTCATCCATTTTCCCGTCCTGTTCTCCTCCTCACCTCTTTATTCGAAGGCCCTTCCTCCTCTCACCCTAATCTTCCCTCCCTATCTTAGATCTTTTCATCCCCTCTGCTCCTCTCTCCTCCTTCTTGTCGTCCTCTTGCTGCCTTTCTGCCTTCCTTATCTCCTTTCTCCCCTTCCTCCTCATTTCCTCATTGCACCACCTTTCCTGTTCTCCATCCTAATCCTGCTCTCCGACCTTAGATCTTTTCATCTTCCCATCCCTCCTTCTTCTCCCTTTTCGGAAAGAACAGACGGCAGCAGCCTCCTCTCCTCCATTTTTTCTCCTCCTCACATCTTAGCTTCAGTTTCTCTTAATTTTTTTTGGTTCCTCTTTTCTCTTCTTTTATTGTCACCTCTCTCCTTTCTTCTCCTGATCCTCGGCTCATCACCCTCCTCCTCTCCACCCAGTTCTGCCCACACACCTTAGATCTTTTCATCCCTCCTTCAGGCTTCATTTTACTTTTCCTCTCTCTTTTCTCTCCTACCACCTCCTTTCCCTCCCTCCGTCTTTCCCTCCTTTGTGTTCCCAGCTGTGAGAGCTGCTGGTGAAAGCTTGGCAACGTCCACAATCTCTGTGCTGAGTGTGTGTGTGTGTGTCTGTGTGTGTTTGTGTGAGCGAGAGAGATTTGCCAACATCCCCTACTGTCTTCCAGAGGTTTTGTGAAGGAGAGACAGGCAGACCCAACTCAAACTGATCTGCAGCCTCAGTCAAAGATGCGGTTCAATACAGCTTAAATATGCATACGTTTATCAGCTGGAGAGACATGGAGCCACAGCTGACCTTTCATTAAAAATGAGACATCCGTCCACTTCTGATGTGATGGACGCTGCGTCTTGTCCACAGTCTGGCCTCAGTATTTTGTTATTATTGGTAATTAGACGTCTGAGCGGAGAATTCGTGGCACTAATGTGGGAGGATTTTACTGAACAGTGTTTAAATCCTGCAGTGAAATCCGCCTCACTAAATATCTTTTAAGCCAAAAACCAAAAACTGCTTCAGTCCGACTCTGAGCAGAGGATTTGAATGTGACATGATGGATGGCACTTCCCCGCCAAATTAAAAGATAATCACTGCCATAAACTATTGGTATTTGGTACCTTTAATCAGAAAATTTAAAAAAATAAATCCTGTGGCCTTAAAAAAAAATCCCATCAGCTGAGTCACACCACCATCCAGGAGCTGTTCATATATTACATGCTGCCACTGAAATGCACCTGCTGTAATACATCCATATCAAACAGGGTTTTACGCCAACAGAAAGACAGATGTATAAATGCAAAGCGAGGCTGTGAGGTACAATCTCTGCTCTGCCTCCACATCTAATTCAGTAACATTTAATTAATTCAGCTGCTACTCGTCCTAGCTTCAAGAACAAGTTTTTTTTTTAAATTTCCAAAACCCTAAATCACAACTAGTGTATGTGTGAGCTGCAGGAAGGTGGTGGGGAGAGTTCAGAGACTGTGGATGTGCCAGAAATGAGGAGACGAGGAGTCCAGTGATGCAGGAGGACCACTAGAAAGTCAAGTCGCTGCTCTTTCATATTGATAGAAGGATAGAATTGATAGAACTATTTGACCCAGCTGGCCTCTGATGTTCAGCATGAACCTGACTCAGACACACAGCTAGAAAACAGACATGAAGAATCACCGCTTGTAAAATGGGTTTCCCCCCCAATTCAGAAAACAAATGCCGACATTTGAAACATTAAAACTACTGACAGTGATTCATGTTATTCACCGTGGGACAGATCAGTTACCTCTGTTTGTCCATATGTTAGAACAGGCGATCTGTACAGGTACAGGCTGTTCTCATGCCTTTTCAATCAGTGCATAATAACAAGCAGGTTTGGAAAAGCGACAGATCAGTGCATGAAGCCAAAGGCGCAGACTTGTTTAAATTTGAATGTAATGTCTCATTAGGACAAATTCAGGTTAAGGACTTTCATTATTAATTAGTGTAGAATAACAAACTGCATCACTGCTGCTTTATTCCAGATGAAGGACATTCAGTGCAGCTGAAGCAGACCTGAACGGTCTGACAGTATCTGTGTTTTAACAAGAAATCTGCCCTTTTCAGCAGCGTAAGTGTTCCTCTAATCAGTAATCACTCTGATGTAAATGAGGGGGAAATGGGTGCATTTAGTTTCTGCTTGTGAAGCCTTCGCTGTTTGGTGAGATGGTGTGTGTGAGCACAAAAGAGGGGAAGGTCTCCGATGCATCGCGCGTACGAGACGCCGGTGATGATATTTTATACCGTGTTAAGCGCTGTATTTAGACTCAGACTGGGGCGAATTAACAGACAATATGACATGTCACATCAGTGCGGCCGCCTGACAGGCTGACTGATTGAATCAGATCATATTATGGTGAAAATATAGCTGTGTGTGTGTGTGTGTAGGTGTGTGTGTGTGTTGAATGGGGGAATACCCTTCCACTGGAACAGTCTGGAATCACGAGACTGTTGCCATGGCAACGCGAGAATGGGAATTTCCCTAGTAACAGACAGACGGGATCTGGGGGATACTGGGAAGAGTGGGAATATCACCTTGGCGACTGTGGGAATGTCGCTGTGGCAACGGTCGGCCGCGCCAGGTCGGCCTCTGAGTGACTGGATAAATGGATGTTAGATGGGTGGATAGACACATAAATAGAAGATGAGTTGATGCAGCAGGACGATCCCCCGTGGAGAGGTATTGATTTTTCATCCATTACAGCAGGGAGTTATGCAAACACCACCAATAACAGCATTTGAGACTGTAGTGATGCTCATAACAAGGCTGCACGACGTGTTTAAAGATCCATATCATGACAAATGATTTCAAATAAGATAAATGTAATTGTACTAGTTTTTTTTTTTTTTTAAATAAATCAATGCATTATATTTCCTTTCATACACTGGCTCACTTCTTCTTATCTGAATTACCGACATGACTAATGACTAGTTCAAGATTCTGGATCAGACAGTGACCTGATTGGCTGATTAAACTTCTTCTTAGATGAGATTCATTATAAAGGATTCAGATAAAATATTTATTTAAATGTGAGCAACACTATATTGATGTGAGATCTTCTTTTGATAATTATATATATATATATATATACAGTATGTGGTTTATTGTCTGGGCCTCATGTGTAAAACTGATAATACAGAATATAAATAATAAATGTTGCCTCTTACTGTTTAAAGAACAAACTGTAAAACTACACATTTGATTAAAATTAGTCCATAAACATGATGAATAGTGTGAATCTCATAAACTTCTTACAAACTGTGCAATGGCCAGAAAAGAAAAATGATTAGTCTGATTAAGAGAATATATATAAAAATATATATCTAAATTTCCAAACTGGAAAAGTGATATTGTGGAGCGCAGGGCTTTACAGTGTTTAAAAGTTTTTGATGTTAGTACTGATGTGACGCCAGTGTTTCAGTAACAACACCAAAACTTTCCATAAGTTACTTTGAGAAATACAAATATTTCTCTACAGAGTCCTCTTCTTAAAATAAAATTTTCCATCGGCTGAGTCACAGCATGGAGAGAAGTAGAGGCGTTCATTTATTACGTGCTGCAGCTGAAATGCACCTGCTGTAATGAATCCACGTCAAACAGGGTCTTAAGCCAACAAGACAGATGTATAAATGCAAAGTCAGGCTGTGAGGTACAATCTCTGCTCTGCCTCCGCGTCTAATTCAACGCTAACGTTTATGTTCAATAAACGAACAGAAGTCACAGATGAAGCTCAGGAGATACGACACACTCTGGAGAAAGATAAGAGACAATAAATAACATTTCCAGCAGCTTCCTCAGACCGTGCGTCACACAAACGGGGACAGGGAGACTGAAATGTGACTGGTTTCGGTGGGTCTGCAGCGGGCGGCCTGCTCTGATTTCTGCTCTGTTCGGACAGACAGATGCTGAGCAGGTGAACTGTTACTCTGAATCATAAAGCTGCATGAAATGCCACAGCCCTGAGCTGGAATGATATTTACTTCATGCATTCTGCTGTATTGTACTGACAGGAAACAAAAATGCAGTGTGTGTGTGTGTATAAATCAACCGGGAGATTTACTCACAACACATCTACATTTACCAGGACGATCTGCAGCTACACGTGACGCGCAGGCTGTTAGATGACAGCACAGCTAATATCTGTGTTTCAGATCTAACTCTGGTTCATTATTGACAGCACCACACAGCAGTGGTGTGCAGGGAATTTAGTCAGTTCCAGTGCTGGTTACAAGCTTCACGGCTGCTCTTCCCTCCTTCTCCCCTGCTGCACAAGATGGATCCTTCACAAAGATGGAAAACACCCCTGCCTCTCTGTCTCTCTCTCTCACACACACACACTCGCTTCATAAACTGGGTCAGTCTTGCCTTTTTTCTGTCTCTGTGCATTAGGGTATACCTTTACACATTCACCCTCTGTCTCTTACACACACACACACACACAGATGTTCAAAGGGGATTCCCACCCTGCTTATAGCTGCACCGACGACGGAAAAGTCACTGATGTGTGCTACAGATGGAGACTGGGTGTGGTCACATCTAAGTGTGTGTGTGTGATGGAGCCATATTAAATAATCAGTGTCACCAACCAACGTCAGTGTGTGTGTGTGCGCGTTTGTGTGGAAAAAAAGCGGAAGCAGAAGGGGAGATGAGAGTAATGATGGAAAAAGCCTGTCTGTACCTGCCGCAGACGCTGTACACCCAGAGACTTACAAGACTTTTGTCCAAAGTCTTCATATGACTCAGACGGTCTTTGTCCCTCAGCTCTTTGCCATCTCCTCTGCCACTGGTCCTTTCTCTCACTCTCAGCAGCTGTTTTATTCATTTTGTTTTATTTCAGTCATTTCTTGTTTGATTGCGAGATGCAAGAGCTAAACAGCGAGAGGCAGAAGTGACTGCTGCAGAGATATGAAACGGCCGAGAGCACCTGCGTGACTAAAAAATTAAAAAATCTGAACCGGCACAGCGATGATTTTCTTCTGTTTGAGATATTAGATCTGTAATTACATTTTAATTATTGTGGATTTATCAAATCCAGTGATTTGTGGGCAATTCAGATGGAGACAGACAGACAGAGATCCACACAACTGTCCTAGTGTCGATAAAGGGAATCACACCTACAACCCAACATACTGGTCAATAGATAAATAGTAAATAGAATTTGGCAGCTTCAAAGCCACTTGAAGGCTGCTCCTTACTATCAAAGGTTCAGAAATAATTTATCGGCATTATTCAAGTGGAACAATGACCGCGAAGGAAGGATTAGTCCAAGAATCCTGTAATGGATTGGATGTGCTTGACTAGTCCAGAGGAAATCCCTCAGGATGCTGCATGTTACATGAGGCCACATTGTGTTTCTTTAATGCCAAACTGTGTTGGATCTGGAATGTGCCTTCTAGGATGTGTGCAGAAATTGAATTCAGGGGATGAATCTGTACATAAATCGCTCACGAATCATTCTGCGGAAGCTGACAATGCTTATTTAAAGCTCTGACTGGCTGTATGATGTGTAGCATGTCCAAATTATTTCTTTTCATCTGCTCTTCTCTCTCTCTCTCTCTCCCTCTCTCTCTCTCTCTGCCTGTGTCATGTAGAACCACAGCTGAAGGGCATAGTGACCAGGTTGTTCTGCAGACAGGGCTTCTATCTCCAGATGGGCCAGGATGGAAGTCTGGACGGGACCAAAGACGACAGCACCAACTCCTGTGAGTACGCACTCCGCACACCATGCATGCACAGGTACGCTGGTTAAATTTCTGCTGCAGCCTCGTCTCAGAGATCATCTCTTTATCTACTGCTAATTTATAACTGCAAATACGTTCTGATAAAACACGTAATGCAATCTGAGTTAAGCTTTGTACTCAACATGCCATGACAGTCTCTCTCAAGGCCGAATAGCTACAGGCGACAGGTCAGTCTCTCAGTCTTCATCTGATCTGAGGAATGCTGAGAGACCAGCAGGAAAGAATAAGACCAGATGATCTAATGTGATCTAATGAACTGTAGTTATTATAAACATGGTTAAAGGAATTTCTCTGTAGCAAATTCCTCAATTTACCAAGCACTTCCAAACATACCGTACGGCTATACCGTCATTCAAGAATATTGATCTTGATGGCTCTGTTTTCAGAGAACACACCAACTGTTGGACTGAGAGCGACGAGTGGCGGCTCTGAGGGTTTGGTTTTTTAAGGCCTTGTTTGTTGGACCTCTGCATCCAGCGCAGCCTCCAGCGAGGAGCTGCAGATGGACGGCTTATTGATAAATGCAGCTTTTGCAATATTCTAATTTGCTCGTCTTTGAGAAAATGAAATGCTAATCAGTGATAACTGGTCCACAGTCTCCCCTCCACATTGGCTGGGCTTGTTGCTCTCTGCCACCGGCCTGCAGCAGTGTCCCACTTGTTTACTACGATTTATTTATTCATGTCTTCGCATCAGTTTTTGGCAGACGTCTTCACGTCACCATGTTTTTATTCAAATTCCTGCCACGGCTCATCATGTAGATCAAACAGAATTTACTGCCGCTCACACTTGTTGCCAAGCGTCAGTTTGTCTCAGTCACTGAGGAGACATCAGTGACATTTCCTGCAGCCCTTAAAAGAAGGGCTGTTACCAGTGCACGAGTGTGACAGTGGTTTAGAAAGTGTGATATTTATCAAGGGAGATTACTGGCAGGTGTGCTCATGCACATTTGATAAATTTCTCCTGCTCAGCCCTGAACACTGTAAACCCGGTTGTTTAGAGAGATTTAGCAATAATATCTATGTAAGAGTGATTAATGAGGGCTGTGATAACCCAGGTGTAATCAGCCTCTGATTAGAGAGAGAATCAGCAGGGCTCTCGGTCCTAAAGAGCGCATCCACCATCACAGCCTTCATTACAGGTCATTGTTGTGTTTGATTTCATAATATCTCAATTATACAATAATATCTATGTATGTTTCCTTCTGCAAAATGGAGCATTAGAGCATATAGACAGCCGGTGTCAGACCGCTGTTCTGAAATGGTCATACTGCACTTGGCCTGGGCGAAAACAGAATAAGCAGACTGGAGGGGACGCGTCTCGCATTATGTTTTGATTTTAACTAAACAAAATCGACCGCTTCATCCCACGCTTCTCTAACCAATGACCTCTTGAAGTGGCTACATGAAACAAAGCTTAGTCTTCGATTCAGCCTGTCACAACAGCTCCACCATCTCTGATATCGTTCATCCATCGTTTCGCCTGATCTGTTTTACCGCAGAGGGCAACAACATGCAGATGGTGAGGAGTCAAGCGTGTTTTAGAAAACCACATCTTCAACACACGGATGTACATTAAGCTAAAATGCTTCTTATTTGACAAAAGTATGAGGCTGAAGAAATTTTCCAACAGAAATTGTAGACAGTGAGATCTGTGGATTATCTGGGACATTGTTTTAAGAATGACACACTGCTGTGGAGGCAGAAATCTCAGAGGTGGATATTTCTAAGCCAGGCATCAAACTCACAGCATGAAACAACAACATCTATGTGCCGGAGCCACAGGCTGCAGCTAGCAGTCGGAAAAGCAGCAGAGTCACAAATTACAGTATCGATAATTGATGAAAACATCCCCAAAATGAGATAAACGCTGCATCTCGAGATCCACACAATACGGCAGAAAGAAATGCTGGACGGACAATACAAAACAAGCTATTTTTTATCAAGGAGAGGTTCAAATAAGAAAAATCTTAACATCTCAGAAGTCTACAAATGAGGACAGTGAAAAAAAAGAAAACAGGAGAAACTGGGTTACCTCAAAAAGACAGAAAAATAAAACATGGCTCGACACCTGCATGTAAACATTAACCACATTTAAAAATACTGAAAATGTTCGCATTGAACCAGAACATCCGAATTTCTGTAAACTCACTGGATGTACGGAGAGAGGCAGGGTTCACCTTCAGTTTAGTCTGACATTGTTTCTGTCATAACAGCCCGACGGCCTGCGCCGTCGGCAGGCTAATCAATAACTCTGTAATGATAAGAGGCACGCGGGTTAAAGAGGTGTCGCTTCAACTGACCTCAGCGTGAGACCGAAGGATTTCAGCCCCCCCTGAAAGGTCACAACAAATGACGGCTGTTAATCGGCATAATCATTTTCACATCAGAGAGCAGCTTCATACAAGAATATATCACAACGGAGGTGTGTAATAATAATAACTAAGCTTTCCAAGCTTCATCGTTGTGGCAGCTCTGCCATTGTGTAACATCTGACCGGTCGCCTGAAATCACAGCTCCAGTGCGACTGGAGTATCACTCAATTTTCATGTCAATTTAATGTCAATTCCAGCTCTTTCATGTACAGATTATTATCACAGATGTTTGCAAATGATCTCTGCGGAACCTCCAGAGGCTTGTTCACATACCTTCAATTCCAAATGTCATGCTTCACAAAAAGTCTCTGTCGCTGAGAAGCTGACAGCCGTGTTTTGCAGAGTCATTTCACGACGCTGCTATGAAGTTATAACCTTTATGTTTTCTGTATGAAAATAAAAAACAGTTTTAAAGAGATAAGAATATCAGAACAGCAAAGCACACTGGGAGAGCTGTTTTACTGCCTCCTGCTTGTAAACAACCTCAGCATTCATTACACGATTCCCCTTGTTCAATCTCTCAATCAATTGTTAATGTGCTCTATGGATGTGGAAGCTTGACGTTCACAATTACATCTTATAACTGGAATAGATCTTAGACGATAGAAGACTGTAAAGGATTTCAGGCAGTGAACAAAAACACCAGTGACACTCGCACTGTCTTTTAAAATACACGCCTCAGGCCAGAAGGGTGTGATCAGTGCTCTGTTCCTTTACCGTCACTGACTGCTGCTCTTCAAATAACACTGACCTGATGCAGCTCAGAGCTGGATTGTGCCTTTGAAAAAAAGAGACAAGAATCGGCTGAAAAATGAAAATGTCATGAACTAAATTTACCTCGGTTGAACTATACAAAATATCCAGTGGATAAAATGGATAAAATGGATAAAACGTTCCAAGTCAGACTCAGAGACGCCTCTAAACTGCACAAACGTGTCGTAAATCGCTCGATTCAATCTGATAAAGGCTGCAGCCGTCGACACCATGAGCTGCCACAGAAACAAATAGGGGACGGTTTGACATGAAGTGGACCATAACTTAGACGTGTGGTCCAGAGGAGAAGACAGTCATGGAGATGGAACACATTACAAACACCTTAACTGTATGGAGCTATAGAGATAAATGAATGATGAGAATTTGCAGTGGCTTGAATTTTCAGCCAGTGTTCTGCAGACGTCTTCCTCTGGTTTAAAAGCCCTTCAACCAGCCCCACGCGGCTGAGCTGCTGCTCCACCTCACCAGCCAACCAAACCAACTGAGCAACAGGCGACTGTTACAGTGCTCCGAGCGCTGTATTTCAAGACGAGACGCACACACACACGAAGAGGAAACACACCAACATGAACTCAGTTTGTCTGTTTCTGTCCTCAGCTCTGTTTAACTTAATTCCCGTGGGTCTGAGAGTCGTGGCCATCCAATCAGTCAAGACTGGCCTCTACATCGCCATGAACGGAGAGGGTCACCTCTACTCCTCGGTGAGCATGCACACACACCTACACACACACACACAGGCAGTGTACTGTACATGTGAGCATGGACACTTAAGAAAGAGCAGTTCCCAGCCTGAGCTCTGCTGTTCTGGAGCTGGACAGAAGGTGTGTGTCATTCTTTCACACATTTATTTTCTTGATTTCAGCTCTCGTGCAAACTAACATTTAAAGGAACTCACTTCAAACAGATTTCACCTGCTATTTTCTCATTATTCTGCTCAGCAGAGCCACTGGGTGATTTCAGTGCCACTCCTCAGCCAGCCCCGTGTACAGACCATTGCATTCGCCGTGTCCGGGGACTGGGGTCTGTCTGCAGAGCCTCTGCTGCTCTGTCTGAAAGACGACACACGTGTGAGCGAAAAAAGGGAAAATGGATCACACGCTTAAAGAGCAGCTACAAGCAAATATTGCTCTGAATGACACAATATGTAACCTACATTTCAGTTTAAATTTAAAGGAGGATTTAAGGGACAAATTAAATAAAATTCAAACAATATGTATGTTGATAAAAAGCTTTTTCTCATGTCAGAGGAGAATATGAAAGACCTGATCTCTGAGGCTTTAGTGGAACAAAAGATTGGAGACAGGTTCATTAGGCAGAGACAGGGAGAAAAAGGTTTGGGGGGAAAATACATTAAGCATGAATTATTTCATTATATGTTAATTGTTAGTTTTAATGTCCTTAACTGCCTTTCCAGGAGCATCTCCTCCCTGAGCATAAAATATTCAGAAAAAGAAAACAAAACAAAATCACTTCAAGTTGTAAATGGAAACTGGAAAATGAAAAATAAAAATCCCAATTAGTGAAAATCTTGTCAAATCACTGACGTACTGTAAGGGAGGGACATACAGGACAATATGGAAGACATGAGAAATTAAGAAAAGAAGGAGGTGGTGAAGAGCAGGTGGAGGCGAGGAGGACAGAGGGGAAGTGAGGCAGAGGAGCAGCGACCGGCTGTGAGGAGATCTGCTGGAGCAGAATATGAATTATTTCCATGCTGACTCTTAAGAGAGAGTTCATGCTCCTCCACTGATTGTCTCTTCTCCCTGACATCATCCCTCTTTCCTCCCCTTCATTTCTTTTTTTTGGGGGGTGGATGAGAATAGCCAGAGAGCGGGGGAAAGAAGGTGACGGGAGGAGAAGACAGGAAAGGAGAGGTGATAGAGAGATGAAAGGAGGGAAATGAAAGGGAGAGGTGAGAGGAGTAAAGGTGAGGCCAGGACAAATAACAAAAAAAAAGATGAGGAGGAGAGAAGAAAGGATAGACTAGGGTGGGAGGCAAAAGAGAGGAGGTGAGGTGAGGAGGAAACAGGACATAAAGGCAATGAGAAGAAAAAGATGTGAAGGGAGTAAAAAGGTTGTATACAGAAGATGAAAAAAGACAAAGAGGAAGGGAGAAATTGGTAGCAGACAGAAGAGCGAAGGAGGGAGAGGAAGCAAGAAAAAAGTGTTGCAGACAGTTGTAGACGGTGGAGGAAAAGATGGAGATGAGGTGGTGAGGAAAGAGGAAAGCAAACTGTAGAGAGAAGATGAAGATGGAGAGAAAGGAGGAAAGAGTTTTATGCAGAACAGGAAAAAGATGAGAGGAGAGGAAGACGGAAAAACGTTGTAGACAAAAGGATGAGAGGAGGAGAAAGGAGATCTGTGCTGCTCTGCTGGGCTTTCTCAGCCTGTCGCTGAAAGTCACAGATGCATGAGGGCTGCCTGTAAATAATTGAAGAGGGGGAGTTCCCCCCTACACACACACACACACTCACACACACACACTCACACACACACACACACACACACACACACACAGTAGAAATCCCCTCTAAAGCTGCGTAGAGGGAAAGCGTGGATGTTTGATCATGCTCCAGCTCTGTGACTGATTTGCAGGCAACATGATAACAAATATATAAATTACACAGAGCAGGTCTAATTTATCATGATGTCAGCTCCGCTTGATGTTTAATTGGTTGCTGCAAAGGTCCTGGTGAGAGTAGTGTGCTGTAGAGCGAGCTAAGGACGATGCCACTGTGCCTGAAGTGATACTCATTAAACATTACGAGGGCGCTATTACAGCTGCAGTTTGTTTCATCCTGGTCCTGATCCGCGGCGCTGGCGCTCACCTTTATGTATTTTTGTAATTGGCCGGTTCAGGTCCACACAGACATGTTATAGCATGCAGATAGCAGATGCTGATAAATCTCCTGGTAGCTATATACTGGTTTGTTTGATTATTTTCACTACCACGTGTTGAGACTTCATAGTGCTGGTTCTCGATCAATCTAAGTGACCAGAACAAAAGGAACAAACACGTACTGTACGCTCACACACACACAGCCTCACATTCCTGCATTAACAGACATGATTTAGTAAGAACATTTAAGCACACTGCAGCTGCACTGTGATCATTATAATCAGAACATGATGTACTGAACACTGAATAACAGGGTGCATGGAAAGGTGTTTGTGGAGCAAATGTGTAATGGCATGTAATATTTTCTGTTGGCGGATTCTATTTTTGTTTCTGTGTCTAATGGATGAACATGAAATGCAATTCAAGTGTTTTGTCGCTGGCAGATAGAAAAAAACAAACATCATGACGTTCGTTTTTTGGCCTGTATGTCACATGAGTTTACAGCCCGTGTTACGCTTCAAACGCAGGATAACTGTGTCTCACTGTCTCACTGAAAACCTCCGGGTCACATTTCTCTGAATGAACATTAACAAGGTGAATCTTATACAAGTTTGACACGGTATAATTCAACTTATGAATCAATCATTTAGTCTGTAAATGTCAGAAAAAAAGAGTGGAAAAAAATGCTCATGATATTTTTCCTTTGCTCAAGGTGACGCCTTTAAACTGCTTGGAAACCAAAAGACATTCAGTGATGTAAAATATAAAAAAGCTGCAAATCCTCACACTTGAGAAGCTGGAACCAGCTACTGTTACTGTTACTGGCAAATAAATGATCAGTTATCAAAGTACTAATGAACTGTTTCAGAGCGACCGTTTCTGAAGATCTTTGGCAGAATAAAAGGTGTTTTTTCATACTTTTGTCCAATATAGCAACACATTACTGTCAGAGCATCTGATAATTCTGAGATCGTTTTAATTGTGGTATTAATTTTATCCCCACCCGCGTGTCAGAAATTGCATCCTCCATGCAACAGAGCTAGTTAAGTCTGCGCCTGTTCCTCAATTTGCTGCTCTGCTTTCAATAAGATTCTTTATCCTCTTATTGCAAATGGTTAATGATATGCTGCAAACTTAGTTATACATGGTAGGACTGTCTTATTAATCCCAGATCCCAAGCATCTGGCAGTGTGTGGTTGTGCATGTACGTGTGGCGTGTGCACGCGTGTGGGTCTGGGCGTGCGTGTGTGCAACTAACAGATGGCACAGTGTGCAATGAGCTGCTATGTGATAATTATGGAGCATGCTGGGGAAGAAAGTGGAAAAAAAAAGTGCTGATGAGTTTGGGACTCTGTGTGTGTGTGTTTGTGCGTGAATGAGACGAGAGTGTGTTACTGCGCAAAAGTGTGTGTGATACACACGTTGGCATGGTGTGTATGTGTGTGGGTTGTCGGGTAGGTGTAGGTGTCAGGATGTCAGCTGAGAGGTGAAAGAGGAAATGGACTTTTTCTGTAAAATTGTTGCACGTTTCCTGTAACACAGAGCCGTTACTGATTATTTAAAAAAGGCTTTCCTGTCGAGAATAATAATAAATTCTCCAAAGAGACAAGCAAGAGGAAGATTTGAACTTGTACTCTCTGTGGCTATAATGAGTTAAACTGTTTATTTACCAGTTTGGTCATGAGATTTATCTAGATACATGACCGAGGCTCGTGTACAGCAGTGTCCCCCTGAAATCTGCTTGTTTTTCAAATCTGAATAGTGCTGACTGTCCACCAGCCAAGATTAGATATGGAAATGTATTCCTCCATGCCAGCTCCTCTGAGTCAGACTGTTAGAGCCCCAGTCTGTCTGCCGGAGAGGTCCTGGGAGCCCAAACACCATCAATCCAAGTCCACTCTCAATCCATCTCTTTCATCCCCTTGTTGCTCCTCTTGTTTCTTTGCTGATACTTTATCTCCTCTATCTGCCTCCTTCCCTTAAAGTCCAGGTTTCTTCAGGTCACAGAAACATCTTAAAGTACTGCAGGGGTCAGCAAATAGCCTGCGGTCAAATCTAGTCCACCTCTAAAACTAAATTTTCCTTTTACTCTACAACATTTAGTTTCAGAAATCTCCCAGTATAAATCGTCACACAGCTCCTGGCGCTGAAATGAAGTGTAGTAGACTTAGGAGATGATCACGATAAGAAATAAAATCCCTCCATTTTGATTAAAAAACTACAGCGTCTTGTTAATTCAAAGACAAATTTCATTCACCACTGTTATTTAACCAGTAGAGAACTCACACACACACATCGAGGTAAGATTATAACAGAACTGCCAGCTTAGGTGTCTGTGTGTTTAGGTCTCATATCTTGCAGCTGCAACATCCAATCAAAGATCAATTGATTAATCATTTCAGTTCTATTTCATTGATTACAGTGTTAAAAAAAAGGAGACCTTCACCTTCGTTCTGAGCTACAGCCTGTTTTCCTACAACAGGTTGTTTTAAACAAACAGTGTGTGTGTTATATGTATGTATCTCTGTGTGTATGTCTGGCTCATGTCTGTGTACGTGGGCGTGTGCTTCCATTCATAACACAGCCGGTACAGCACTCAGACAGAGTGAGTCCTGTGATGTCTCTATCCAGAGAGATGAGAGGGAAGAGGAGTGGCAGAGAGAATAAACGTTAGCCATGTGAGTCATGACACACACGGACACACGCTTTCTGCAGACTAGAGAATGAATTAGTTACCGGTGAGCCTTTTCAAAGATGCCGCACTGTGAATCACTGCAATCGTGGCCCTGAAGTACCACAGGACAGACGTCACGCTCGAACAGCAGGTCGGAGCACGACAGGCTTACTGCTTGTAGATTCATTTAAAACAGAGAAAGTGAAGGAATCTGCAAAACTGATGCCGCCATTTTATTTGTTGTGTTAATCAGCTGGTTTGTGGACCGTCTTAGACTCAGGCCATGTGTAACCTCTTTATAAAGAGAGGATACACTGGCAACAGGTGGATGCTCTGATCCACTTCAACATTATCCAGAAAGACGCTGAGTTGGCCAATCAAAAAGTTACAGTCACTCATCTTAAGTTACTCTGTGTCCACGTGCATCAGATGGAAATAATAAAAGGAACAGTTTTAATATTTGACACAAGTTGTCTCCTAATTCAATCCACCCATTGTTTCCCAACCAGCTCTCTGAGTGTACCTGTGCTGCCAGTCGCTGCTCCAGCTCCAGCACACTCATATCCATAACAGTGTAATTGGATCAGGTGCACAGGTCTGAAGTGGTTGAGGAGTTCCCGACACGCTGGGAGCGACTCTGTGATGGGAGACAGGTTCATGCCTGGGTTCAGTCTGTCTGGGACGGAGGACATCGCTTCATATCCGTCCTCTAACCACGCGCTTTACTCTTTTGTTTTTGTGCTCCAGCACTTTTCTTTCCGCTCCTCCTCTCCCTTCTTCTCTGTGGTCTTCTTTTCTTTAGAGTGATTTGTTTACCCACAATCCCCCTGGGTAATTAGTGCTGTGATAATAACTGGTGTTGGAAACAAACACACCCACTCGCTAAGCTGTGCACACAAACAAGACACACACGCGAGCAGACACACACATATACATACACACTGGGATGAAAAACAACTTCCTTGAGCTTAGTCGCATTAAGTAACGTTACAAGTAGAACAACTGTGCCCTCACTTTGATATATTTTGTGGTGTAGTTGTGAGGATTTGTTGGATATTTGGGATCTTGTGATGCTGATCAATGACAGAAGAGACGCAACAACCAGATTTCACCCCTTCACACCATCACTGGAACTTCAGAAGAACCTGCCGCACATTATCAGGCCACATATTACTTTAATCATGTACCTCAATGTTAATAGTGTTTACGTTCTTTCATTTGCTTAATATATGGAAATAACAGGAAGACTTGGCTTGTCTCCCTCCTGAACAGCAGACTATTGCTGTGCAATCATTATGAGATAATGGCAGTTTGCATTTTTTCATTCACTGTGACTGAGAAAGTCAATTGCAACAAGCAGAAGGGGCAGTAGAAACGGCTCTGTAAGACACGTGCCACTGAATGGGCCATTACTGAGCTTTCTTCAGTCCACTCCTGTTGACCTCATTATCAACAATCTCCAGTGGCATCAGAAAAAACACCAACAGCCCAGGCTGACCTTGTGGTTTCCATCTCCCCCGTTATGAGAAACATTAGTGAGCAGGTGCACGTCGGCTACGGTCGAGTCAGTCAGTCATTCAGACAGTCTGTCTTTAGCCTATGAGCCTGTAAAGTCAGGTCTTGAATTGAGAAGCTCACATCGGGGTCACCAGCCTGAGCTCTCTGCCCTCCCTCACAGTATATTTGATGCCACTCATCCAGCTCCCTTTAACAAGACATGTCCCTGATGGCTTATGGATTAAAAGCTTTGATAAATTATTAAAAAAACAAAACAAAACATAGAAAATACACAAGTACAGTTATTATTTACAATAGGGTATTGTTGTGCTATGAAGGTGCTTTTACTGGGAAGCTCCCAGTGGCCGGCAGTCAGGCTGTGGCAGCACTGGGCAGCTAGTTGCCAAGTTTTGTTATTAGAGAAGCCTTGTGCCGTGCCAAGAGTTGAGATTGCCTTTCCCACTCTGTTTTTGAGTTTCTTATTTTTAGGTTTGTAATGGACGAGGGACAAAGTGC
This sequence comes from Toxotes jaculatrix, assembly GCF_017976425.1. Classification (NCBI taxonomy): domain Eukaryota; kingdom Metazoa; phylum Chordata; class Actinopteri; family Toxotidae; genus Toxotes; species Toxotes jaculatrix. Next base: position 2,770,413 of record NC_054417.1, on the reverse strand, counting down.
TGCCTGCATCAGTTTGGTCTGTTTCAGAGCAGGATACTTAACATGTTAATGGGCTCTTCTCCGTCTGATTATGGCTGCCTGAAAAACAGCACCTACTCAGCCAAGCATGCATGCGTGTGTGTGTGTGCGCGCAATTCAGAAGACGGCGACGTGCATGCATGTGTGCACTGTGTTCACTTCTGCTGAATCTCTGCAGAGCACAGAGAAATGACGGAGCGAGGAGAAAAAAAAAAGAAGAGCGATGAGAGAAACACAAAGATAAGAGAAGGGAGAGAGAGAGAGAATCCCCTGCTGTTTTTCCAATCAGGAGGCGTCGTCCTCCTCACTGGGTGATTTATTCTCTCTTCGCTCCTTCATGTCCCAATTTCAAAGCCCCCCCCCCCCCCCCCCCACACACACCTACCTCACCCTCCATTTCTTTCATTCATTCTTTCTCCCTGTCTTCTGTCTGTGGGCAGCTTGTGAACATGGCTATTTAGAAATGACGACAGAAACGCATTCAGACAGCCAGTGTTGTTAAAATGACTCACCTGTGAGGCTGTGAGGTTTTCATCTAAAGTAATCCTTACAGTTCACTTTTTCTCTCTGAAGTCAGTCGGGAATAAATGTTGCTGCTTCAGACGAGACATCAAACATCTTTTATTTTAAAAGCAGCATTAAATGATGTATGACCTCTCTGACCAACATTAATAAGTGTCTGGAACCCGTCTCTGCACACCGGCAAAGATCACCCTCCTTAACAAATGAATAATGAATCCGGGGTGCAGGTCAAGACTAAATATATATATTATTAAGTTAATTTAATCCAGGAATGAAAAATATTAAGCTCTACAGAGAACAACCACGCTGTTAATGCAAATCAAAGCCGCGGTTACCAAAGGAGAACATTAGATTTGTGGCGGTGTGTTTGTGTGTGTGTGTGTGTCACTGACATTGCCAATAAATAGAGCATTCATTCATTATCACCTGTCTTGTTTTGTTGCCAACCAATCATTTAGTCAAATTTCATATCCCAGCCTGCACCTCCCTCCATTCATCCCCCAGAGCCACAAGTGTGTGTGTGCTTGTGTGTGTGTGTGCCAGTGTCTGATCCCTCGCAGCTGTGTATTGGTGCCACCCAGCTCTACCTTTATTAAGTGTCTTCCTATGTTAGCATGAGCGGATGTGGTAGAGCATGAGATACAGAACATTATATATTAAACTAGACAATTTCCCTTTGGGAAATCGCGAGAGTGGTGCATTGCACTGCTAGTAATGTTGTGTGCTTCGCAAAACCCAGTATTGACACTATTGTGTGTGTGTGTGTGTGTTTGTGTCTGAATGTGTTTGTGTGCCTCTGTCAATATTGTGCGGTGGTGCTGCACCGCACAATATTGACTGTGTGTCTGTCTGTGTGTGTCTGTGTTTGTGTTTGTGTGTGTCTGTGTGTGTGTGCCTGAGTGGGTCTGTGTCAATACTGGGTTGTGCTTCGCACAACCCAGTATTGACTATTGTGTGTGTGTGTCTGTGTGCCTCTGTGTGTGTCTGTGTTTGTGTTTGTCTGTGTGTGCCTGAGTGGGTCTGTGTCAATACTGGGTTGTGCTTCGCACAACCCAGTATTGACTATTGTGTGTGTGTGTGTATGAGTCTGTGCGTGTGTCTGTGTTTGAGTGCCTCTTTCCTGTGTGCCTCTGTCAATATTGTGCGGTGCTGGCGCACCGCACAATATTGACTTTGTGTGTGTCAGTCTGTCTATGTGTGTGTCTGTGTTTGTTTGTGTCTGTGTGTGCCTGAGTGGGTCTGTGTCAATACTGGGTTGTGCTTCGCACAACCCAGTATTGACTATTGTGTGTGTGTCTGTGTGCCTCTGTAAATATTGTGCGGTGCTACCGCACCGCACAATATTGACTGTGTGTATGTGTGTGTGTGTCTGTGTCTTTGTCAAAAGTCTGAGTGGGTCTGAGTCAATACTGGGTTGTGCTGCGCACAACCCAGTATTGACTATTGTGTGTATGTGTGTGTGCGTGTGTGTGTTTGTCTGTGTGTGGCTGAGTGGGTCTGTGTCAATACTGGGTTGTGCTTCGCACAACCCAGTATTGACTGTTGTGTGTGTGTGTCTGTGTTTGTGTGCCTCTGTCAATATTGTGCGGTGCTACCGCACTATTGACTATTGACTTTGTGTGTGTGTGTGTATGTGTAAGTGTGTCTTTTGACCCTTATAGTTCTCCTACAGTTCTAATTACAAAGACAGAGAGACATAGAGTTGTTACAGGGAGAGAGAGAGCCACAGCTCTTGCAGTCACCGTTGCCATGGGGATGAGCTTTCCTTCCGCTGAGGCAGCTCACAGGTGCTCTGACGAGCTCATTTTTGGCCGAATCGGGCCTGCCGAACAACTGCTATTCATGGAAAAACAAAACATGGTATCACTAAACAAACGGCACCATCAAAGAGAGAAGACTTTAAGGAAGACCTGAATCTATTTTTTATGGTCCTACTGTCTAAAATGTGGATTTTACAGCAAGTTTCAAAAAAGGGGATTTTCTGCTTTTCTCCAAAAATCCTCTGCTCGATTAACATTGGAGTCAATGGAGCAGTTGAGAGCTCCTCTTGTCGCTAAAAGGCACGCCAAAGAAAAACCGTAAATCCTACAGAAAAAATGAACACATTGTGAGAGAGAGGACAAGTGTGGCTACAACTCTGGAGAATTTCACTGCTCTAGAGTAAAATTTGTGGCCGTAGTCGTCGTGTAAAGAAAAAATTTCAGAGAGTTCTTTTAAAGCCTCTCCACTCTAACCTCCCACTCTAGCCTGGAACATTCCGCAATACACAATCATTGAAAAGCCTGAATTTTTTCAAAATCACTCATGATCAGTTGGAGCTCACAGTTCAAAAACTACACAACTTTTGAAAAAGTTGAATACACCCCGAATACACGAGACTTGTGTCTACATTTTACAGTTTGAATGGTGTTTCTAGGTGAAAGTATGCCAGAGGAGATACTGTTTGAAAAAGGGGAGAATTTGCGACTTTTTTGAAAATTTCCCAGCCATTCTCTATGGGAAAATTTCGGCCGGTTTTTCGCGAATTTCTTCGCGAAACGTGAATATTCTGGAGAACAAAATACAAGCACACCGAGTCCGATCGAGCCGCACGTTTTGATGTATCATTTGTTAGTGTGCGCTCAACGGTGTGGGACGAGTTACGAACCGAAAATCGATGCGGAAGAAGAAGAAGAAAGAGATGATTCGCAAGAACAATAGTGTGCATGCTTTGCATTGCACACTAGGTACCTCTATAGCTTTGCTATAGAGGTGCCTAGTGTGCATGCAAAGCAATGCACCACTAATAACCAATGCAAGTGTTTGTGTACGTGTCTATTTCTCTCTCTCTTGCTCTTGCATTCCCCCCAACACACACACCACACACACCCACTGACCCCTCCCTCTCAGCGCTGGTTGGTTGCCACGGCTACAGTGTCGCCTCTCTTCCTCATGTTGCTATGAGACTCGGACCGACAGACCTGAGCTGAATGACAATGTGTCTGTGGCTCTGGCAAGAGGCCCACAACAACCAATAAGAGACGGTCTAGACAAACACTTCCCAATCTGGGGTCTTGGGACCTGGTGGGTGATTGTTTGGGTTGGCAGGAGCCTCCTCAGACATATGAGGAGCAGTTTATTAACACTATTACTTTTTTTCTGGTCATAGAATGGGAAATAAAATAAATGCTTTGATTACATTACAGTAAATAAAACAGGGCTTGTTAAATCTGCATTAATCAATGTTTTTATATCAACAGTGGATCAATATGTACGCGTAATGGGCAAGGTGCTGCTCATAGTGACAAATCCAGAGAGAATTATCAACAACTCAGCAGTTTCCCTCAGCTCGAAGAATCTTTCTTATATCACCACATAATCTTACTGTTGTATTTATTACTTGTGTTTTCATATAATGATTGAAAAATAATCCAATTTTCCCCACATGGCTTATTAAAGTTTAATTTAACTTTATCGAGATATTAAAGGGAAATAACAATGTGCTGGGTTTACTGTAAAAACAGTTGGGACTGCTCCTCCCACACTGCTTTAATGAAGACACTTTAATGCCTTCAAGCCTAAAAATTTGCTCCCTTCATTGATTAGTTGACCGACAGAAAATTAACCACAACAAAAATATTTTCTGCTGTTTGGACGAAAGAGGCAGTTTTAAAATGTCAGCTCGAGCACTGGGAGATTTTTCAGCACTGTCATACTGACATTTTATAGATTAAACTATTAATCAAAACTAAACAAGTAAACAGATAAAAATAAATCATTAGTTGCAGTCTTGTCGAGAAAGCCTGCTAAAAATCAGTGAACAGTGGAAACTTGAAATCATATTTATTATATATCACTGACCTCAGCTTTTAGTTGTAACTATTGCTTGAGAAATTGCAGCTGGAGTCTGACTTCACAGGCTGCCTGAATCCTGACCTCCCCAGAAGAAGAATGCTTTATGTCAGGCTGCCTTTTATACTTGCTGCGACTCAGTAGTGCAAGCGGACACCAGGGAGGGACTATTTTTCTCCCAGTAAGAATAACACCTTGTTTCTGTGCTGAAATATGCTCCTCTAGAGGTGCCGGCACCCACGGAAAAGAGTTTTGACACATAACAGCAGAGCAGATGTGGGTGGGAGGGTGAGATCTTTGGGGCTTTGTGTCGCCAGAATCAATCCGCTTTTTTATCCGTTTAGTTTCTTTATTCGTGTGCATACAGAGAGAGCGTCGGGGGAAATGACACGGATTAATGCAACACGCCGTTCAGTCAGTGCTGTGCTGCTCCTCCCTGTCTGTGGCTGGTCAATGTGGTTCCGTTCATTTTTATATCAGATGTCAGACCAGAGAAATCTCTCTGATTTTACTTCAACTACAACAGCACACAACACAACACATTTGCTGCTGCAGTTAAACAACATGACCAACATTTCCTTTCGTCTCTGTCTGTGTTTCTCCTCAGGAACTGTTTACAGCAGAGTGTAAGTTTAAGGAGTCGGTGTTCGAGAACTACTATGTGATCTACAGCTCTATGCTCTACAGACAGAAGGAGTCGGGCCGGGCCTGGTTCCTGGGCCTCAATAAAGAGGGACAGGCCATGAAGGGCAACAGGGTCAAAAAGACCAAACCAGCTGCACACTTCCTGCCTAAACCTATAGAAGGTAACACGTTGTATATTCATATATAAACAAGGGCTTTATTTATATATATCTGTATTTTTAAGTTGGAGTCCCTGTTCTAATTTTTCCTCGTCTCCCTCCACTCCACCAGTTGCGATGTACCGAGAGCCTTCGTTGCACGATGTAGGGGAGGCGGTGCCTAAGCTCGCCGGGGGCCCGCCTTCCAAAAGCACAACCAGCGAACCGGTGGTCATGAACGGCGGCAAACCAGTCAACAAACCCGACAAGGAGGCGACATAACCCCACCCCCCCTTTTTACCCTCCTCTGGCCAACCAGAGGCCAGGAAAAGCCAGAGACTCGCCCCACTGCTGCGCTCTCAAAAACACTAAACTACAACAAAAAGGTAACAAAACAAACAACAGCTCAAGTTCTGACTGGTCAGCAGTGGGGCCGCACGCCCTGTCTCACCTCTCTCCCTATTGGACGGATCAGGTGTAGTGGGGCAGGGCCAGAAGGACAGAGCACTGCGGCTGGTGGCGGGGGAAGAGGAGGAGGAAGATGGGCCAGTGCCAGCCAGATATTTTGGAACTGGGACAGTGGCATGCCCTCATACTGGAGACAACATGACTTCTTAAAAATATACACAAAACAAACGAAAAAACGGAAAAAAATGTCGTCTTCACCGGTATTTTTCTGTGACAATCTGTAAGAATGAGGCCCCTTTTTCTTCTCCCGATAGTACTGTTTTCTGTTGCCGGGTATGCTTGCTCGCTAGTGGCTACAGACACACACACAGACGCACACACACACACACACAACTCCCACCCAAAATCGACCACTTGGATTCGATCTTAAAAAAACAGATTAAAAACATCAGCAAACAACGGGAAAAGAGAACACTTTAAAGACCAAGCACTGATGATTCAGAGGATACTTAGTCATCGATCAATTAAGATTTGGCAAAAGACATTCTGTACTGAGCTTACAATGAAATGTACTTGAAAGTGGCCCTGTGCACTACATACAAGACAAACACACCCACTAACCTGTCTCTAATTTTGATCATATACTATATATCTCCAGTTCCTATTTGAGACCACATAGCTTAAAGCATGTTTGTCTTCTCAGTATTCCTTTGTTATCTGTTTGTTAGGTGGTTTATGATTCTGCACACACAAAGCACTAGTGATTATCGAGCTACATTGTTGTACAGACACAAAACAGATTTTAGTTTCTACCTCTCTGTCTGACAGTTTGGTTTTTTTCTTTCCTTCCCTTTATGAATGCTCTGATTTCCACATCGCTGACACAAGTGTAGCTCAGGAGAAGAGGGGATCAGTCGACATGTCAAATGAAGAGTTTTGGCATCAAGTTCCTCAAATTAGTGTGTAGCTGAAGCCAGAAAGATTTTCACCAATTCCCTGTTTGTAGCAACGTGGAGAGTTTAGGAGGCATGCTCGTACCTGAGCCGCATGGTAGCAGTCAGTGTTTACACTGAAGTAGCAGATATTCTAGACTGAGGTTTTAGGGAGGGGTCAAACCTCAAGGACGTGGGAGTACTTTTAATTTCTGTTCCCTTCTCAAGTACTTGAAATTAAAGGTAGGAATGAGGGTGATAGTTCACAGGGTAAATGGTGTTAAAGCCACTATGTGCAGCTGTGGATCTTTAAAAAAAAAAAAAAAAAAAAAAAAAGAGCACTGTGTTAGATGCACAGATCTGGCTCGGACCCAGGCACTGGGTTCTTAGGAACAAAGACCCAGTCTAATCTGGTCAGGTAAGGTCCTGTTGTATTGCCGCAGGCCTCAGGCAGTGGTGGAAGACATATTCAGATCCTTTACTAAAGTAAAAGTATATCATCTAAATAAACTTAAAGTATAAAAACGATAAAATATTCATTCTACAGAAAAATGGCTCCTGAAACTGAAAAAAATAACTAGTAAATATACCTGTCAGATAAATATTTGGGAGTAAATGAAATGCGGGTGTAGCAGTAGAAGTATAAAGTAGCAGAGAATGAAAATACTTCAGTAAAGTACAAGTGCCTCAAAATGTCCCCAAGTTCAATACTTGAGGAAATGAAAGTGCTTATTTTCCACCACTGGCCTCGGGTCTCTGTGTCAATAAGTCTGATATTCGAGTGGGACCAAGCAAACTTGTTATCAGCTGTGATCACAGGCATAATCATCGCAGGTGAAAAGCTGGGAGTGTGAACGCTGGAGTGCTGGAAAAGTGACATGTATTTTTACACTTTTCGACCGTGGCTAGGTGGTCCATCCTGCTACCGGCGTTCTCTCACAATGAGGTTCTGCTGGGATTGGGCCTCTAATTATTCTCGGGTCTAAATGGACCGGGTCTGACTGTCCCTCTCAGATCTGGTCTTCTTTTTTTTTTTTTGGTTGTTGTTCTAAATTAATTTATGCACATGAGGTTCGGACAGGTTCTTCCACAGGACTGTGGACAAGGATTTGAATAATGCTGCAATAACACAAAAAGTCTTCACATAGTGGCTTTAAATTCGCCTGCACAATGGCCTATAAAATCAGTTTAGGTTACTTAAAAAGTATTAGAAATGTGGTTTCTGTAGAAAATTACGAAAACCACTCAAAAGCAAACAGCACACATCGATTGCAGTGTTACATAAAGCTGTCATCAAATGAAAATACTGGAATGTGGGTTTGTGTGAAACGTGAAGCTACAAGGCAGAAAATCAAATGAAATTAAACCAAATAGATTCCCATGCTTCGTCCTCTCACTGTGACAGTCAACATGGCACCAATCTGTTCTGGACTTGAATCCTGTTCGACACCCAGGCTTTCTGTTTACTCGTCTTTCTTTGACAGCAAGTCTAGACGCCAATTAACTCCTCAAGAAGTTACACCAGTAGTCGGTCATATTGCTGAGGATATACTAAGACTGTGATCCCACACTTCATATTAGTATCAGCGACAATGAAGCAGACACATGCTAATGAATATATTCAGTATGAAACAGAAACTGTGCATCTCTCTGTTGCTTTGAATCCCAATTTTGGGTAAAATAACCTCTTTGCATTTTAATGAGATCTTTGAAACACTGTCTCGTTTGCTGAAGATGAATGACCTCCGCTGACGTTACCAGAACTACAAAGAAACAACAAGACAAAGCATCCTCCCGACAAAAAAATCAAGGCTGTATGATTAATCCTCGCAATTGTTCTGACATCAAACAAGCACGGGCCAAAATCTGCTGCATCCCCAGCTTCGGCAACAGGTACCGAATGTGTCTGTGCAGCAGGTGAAGCACTGCACTGCTGCAAACAAGTGAAGCCACTCTAACGTGTTAAATGTTGTCCCGCTGTGTCGCACTGAGGATACACTCCGTAACTGAAGAGACTGTGAAAATACGAGACAGCTCACAGTGTTTCTAATTGGCATTTCTCAGATTTTTTTTTCCTCACATACGCCACATTTTTCTCTCCTCTGATCTCATTAGCTGTTACTTGCCTTCGTCCTCAAATATGTGTAGCTGACCAGCTAACATTACATGAACTTATCCAGTCTAATGTGCTCATGCTGGTGTCGTCCACACTGTAATTTTGATACTGAAAATCTGCAAATACACGTGAAATGTTTTGCTGCTGTTGGTTCATCAGAAAGTGTTATATATGCTGGATAGTACTAGTTATGTGAGTGCCTCTCATCCCCAGCCAAGCTCAAGATGTGCGACCCAGGGCGGCTGTAGATTTATACTAAACGCTCAGCTCTCCTTCTGCAGAGTTTACACAAGATTTCCAAATTTAACTTCAGCTCCGTCCTGTCTGATGTTACGTTAAGAGCAAAGTGAGATGGTGGTGCTGATGAAGAAGACGTCTTTTGACTTCGTCGGTGTTGTTCTTGTCTCACGTCAAAGAAATGTGGATGTTTATCGACTATTTGTTGTGATGCTAGAAAAAAGGTAAAAAGAATAAACCCTGACAATCAGGTCTGTCAACTTCCTTTTTTATTTTTTAGTGCATCCTGTGCTGTCTCGACTGGCTGTGTCTAAGCAGAACCTTTCAAGAAGCCACTTTAATGGCAGTATGGAGGACGATGTTTTTGTTCTCGCCCGTGAAATGGAAGATACAATCGTTAACAAGGCTCCAGGACAGCAACTGCTTTTCACTGAATGATTATCAAGCAGCTAATTTGTCCTACACTGCTGGCAGAGGAATAGGAACCAAATCTTCCTCAGCTCGGAGAGGCCCAGCTTGTTAGGTTAGCAGAAGGGTTCACATCCTGTGAAAGCCGCTATTGAAGATCTGTGGTACATGCTCAAGAATTAATTATGGCCGAGGCCAGAGAAAAATGGCCTGGTTTCCTGGCTACTGACCAAAGACACTGCTACAATAGTGTTTCCAGGCTTGTAATCACAGTTCCTGGTTCAAACAACGAGGGCCCAATTACTGTCACCGTCTCCTGAGAGATTTCTCTCCACTGGTGGTTAGCCAGGTACCAAGTCTACAATTATGAGATATCTAACAGCGGGCTCCGCACAGGAAGAGAGCAGCTGATTTAATTAGACGTGAGCAATCACCACAACCTGGGTCACTTTTAATTTCCACACACAAGTACCACTCGTGTTTTCATGGCAGGTACACATGTAGCCATCTTACTTTGTCCTGCATGAACTGTAGCTCTGAAATCAGAAGCCACAAAATGGACACAAGGCGAGACCTAATAGGACAAAAAGGCTTTTGTGACCTGACCACAGCCGTACAGGTGCACTTTAGAGACACGAGAACATGTAATGGTTGGCGCTCATGATGTAGCTTGTCTCCCTCAGGTTTTCTTTGCCGTTTCTTTTTCCCATTCCACTTTATTCCTCTTACAAAAGACTGCCTTATTACATCTGAATCTGAAACGAGACAGTAAACGCGCTCTCCTCCCAGCTGTTTCTTTCCCCGAACACTCTCATCCCACACACACACACACTCCTCATCCTATTTTACTTTTCAATTATCCTTTGATCCCCAATTTTCTGTTCACTGTAACTATGCTAGCTTTCGCTCTCTGCTCGTTTTGTAATCATGCAGCCAGAGAACTTAGTACCACCTCCTCTTTTCTCTTCTACAACCCCCACCTCTTCCTCCTCCTCCTCCTCTTTCTGTTTGGACTGTTTCCCACTTGTTGCATGGTTTTTAAAAGAGGAAAGATGACAGGGGGCTAATGCATGTGGTAATGTAGGAAATGTGTTATCAAAACAAAACAAACATTTACAGCATAGCACCAGTAAAACTTTGCCTGAGGCTCATTTCTGTCACTGGTTTGCACTGTTAGAGATGCTACAGTGACTTTTGGCATTTGTTTCATTTACACATTTAGATTTTATACTTTTGTCTCCCTGTGGCAACAGAAACAACTTACAGAGACATGAACATAATCCATCATTGCAATAATGGAGCAAAGGAGGAATGAATCAAAATGACTTCATATCACTAACATCGTTACACTAATGCTGAGCATCAACATTTAATTCCGGTGTCTGGGAGCAGGAAAAAGAAAATGATAAAATGAAAACACAGGAAAGAATTTCAAGTAATTGCTCCTCCTTTTAACAATGATGGATTAGAGCTCAGGACGTCACTCTGGGTGCAGGTAGATGTAGAAATAGATGATGGAAACTAACCTTAAACCAGGTTAGCCATACTATGTATCACAGTCTTGAAAATAAAAAGAAAACCCAGCGTCAGGTAGGTGTAAAGAAACAAGTTACGCAGACGGAGGAAGGTCTCAACTGTTAAAGTCAATACAAAGATGGTGCAGGTTTTCTTCCTCATTAACTGAGTGGAGTGTTGCTGTACTGGCTTTGAAGGGAAAGACCTTTCATACTCAGAATAAATCACGTTGTTTTGTTTGTTTGTTACTTTCTTGCACCTGATTCTGCCAGTGCAAACCGTGCTAGCTACGAGCCAAACGCAAAATGTGACTGGTGCTAACTTTAAAGGAGATCTCTGTCTGTCAGTAAATGTACAGTTACCTTTACATACATATTATGCAAACAGTTTGTCTGCACTGTACAGTTTGTGTCCAATCCATTGTATACACACAGAAAACAATGATATTGAATAAAGGATTTATAGAAAGGAAGCAGGACGGGACTCGTTGACTGACTTACTGCACAACATCTCACTGTCATCCAGTTTTTTTTACAGGAACTAAACATTAATAGACAGAAACCGTGAATTTATTAATCTGCTGAACATTAGCACTCTCACTTTCAGGTTTACAGCCTCACATGCACTCATACACACCTGTGAAGTACATTCATCCTTGGTGTTGACCTTAACATGCATAAAGTTAGATACATGGTACAATATAGAGGGATGTTCGCCGTCAGAGATTCAGAATGAACCATTCAATACAGCAAAAACCCTGTCCTGATTTTAACCCATGACAATCATATAACCAGCATCCTCAGCTTCACAGGTACCAGGCCTATGGAGCATCAGAAAATCTGAACATAATAAAATAATGATAAATAGTAAAAGCTTTATGAAGGTTTTAAGCTTGAAGCTATAATATAAAACACACACATTCCTCTATAGTCTATAAGATGAATTACTTATAACTTATGGTTACAAAACAGACACACTACTCACATGGCACACCCATATCACAGGAAGACCAACTGTGAAAAGATACCAGCTAAAGGCTGCTGGGTAAAATAAGCACTGGGCCTTTACTGACCTCCCCATCCCGACTCCTCTCAGTCCATTGTGCATGTATACTGTTGCCTTTAAGTATTAATCAGGTAGAGAGCAGCCAGCAGACTACGCTTATATTTTGCCTTGAGCCCCAGTGTGCTGGGATGCTAACTGCCCCCGGTGTTAGCTTGTGGGAATCTGTTTAAATTATTTTGAAATACGAAAAATCCAATGTCTGAACTGAGGTTCCGATGCAGAAATGTGAAAGATAAGATGAAACTGAACTTCTCAATGAGTCCTCAGCCTCCTGCACTGATGATGATGTTTTTCTTTTTATTAGATGGCCACGCATTTCAGGTAGGATCAGAATGTTTTTACTAAAGAGGGGTCTCTGCTATTCCTGTCACCCGCCTTTATCTGAAGGCTTTTGTTGTTGTGGGTGACCTCAGCTCACTTGATAATCGGGTGAACTGCAATTTCGTTTCACTTGATTCATCCATTTGAATCCTGAACAAACTGGAAACGTGGGCAGCTGTGGTGATGACTCAGATAATTCATGAGATAAGGTGTGGACTGGGTAGGCTGAGAGACGATGCCAAACTCCTGGTGTTGCCTCCATCTTTTGGGGGTTTGTAGTTCTAAAAAAGCCACTGAACTAGCCCAGATTTCTCTGATGAAAATGCTCATTTCTGACAGCAAAATTTCCCTTTCATCCTTCACAACAAGTTACATCTTTGCTGAACAAAAAGCTCAGTACAAATTTACAATAAACCAAGGGCCTTCGAGGGCCTTCTCCACGGAGCAGAATATTATGGAAGCACCATTAAACAGCTGCACTATCAGGGAGACGTGTACAGAGAGAGCTGGAGAGACAGATCGGCAGACACATGCAGACAGGTTGACAGGCAGGAAGAAACACATCGCACACACACACACACAAACACACACACACCCACGCTGCTCCCTCGCCCGCCTGGCCTCCTTTAAATGACAGATGAACCAGCAAATACTGTAATTAGGTGAACGTAATTAAAATTCACATATGTAAATTTAATTTAAATTAGGTGTACTTTGAAGGGCAACATGGTGTTTAATTAGCGGGAAGGGGTTTAGAAAGAAGTGTAACTTTAATTATATCCAGTAAAATGCTGCATGCTTCACGTCTCATTCAAACTAAAACATCCACTAAGTTTTTTTATTCTAGTTAAAGTATGAAGATTATAGACTTTGTCATGATTTACGAGTTATTCCTCCTGCCATTCTTTGTCATCTTAGGTAATTTGTTCCACCATTTGTTCTGTTATCATGCACACGGTGACGCCCAGACTTTGTAGTTTCTGTCATGCTGAGATCAGAAGCCTCCTGCATGAATTTAGGTTTTTTTTTTTTATACTTTGTCATTATACTGCACTCGTGTGATTCATCACTCTGCAGACAAATTCAATTAGACTACTTTATTATGAGCAAAGTGGTGTTCAGAACAGCTTCATGCTCATCTGTAGTTCATCCGTGTTCATGTATCTCATACAGTTTATATTCTGTGTATGGAGGCCTGAGCCTCAAGGTCCACTTACCAGCTTTTTCCAGAGCCTCCAACCTTATCACACGGTCCTCATCCGTAGGTGGTGTTCGTTCAGTTGTCATGGATACCGATCTATTAACACAAGCTTAGTAGGTAGGTGCTACTGCATCTTCCGTATTTCAGCATTGGAAGAAGTAGTTTCACAAATCGATTCCACACGACAACTGAGCAAATTCCAGCCACTGATGAAGATCATGTGATACAATCAAAATATGATCAACAGAAACTTTGAATGAATAAATAAAACATGAAGTTTGCGGTTGGGTGGTTACTCAGACATTTCATAGGTAGCTGGACGTCAAAATTTATTTATTTGTTTTAACATCCTCACTTCAGCTCTGTTTGGCTCCACCAATCGTAGCTTGACTCAATCAGTGAGATCACTTTGGCCACCAGCTAAAGCAAAACTCCATTATGCACAAAGCAAAATGGCTGAACAGTAATCTCTTATTAAAAAGCAGCCAATTAGAGCCGGAAAGCAAAATGACATTTTGTTATCACGCAGCACAAAATGTTTCGATTTTCCGTCTTTTTGATTAATTTCATTAAAACAGCATGCAGCTGGGATTTCTGGTTTCCAATCTGCCACAAACACACACACACACACACACTCACACACACACACAGTGTGTTTGGGGTGGCACTGGTAGCTCACTTGAGAGCCTCTGTTTCTATCTGCCTCATTATCATCAAAGACGACGGCCGCTCCACTACATGCATGCACGCACACAACCTTACATGCACATACACACAAAGGCGTGCGTCATAGATGGTTTCCATAGTCATCACAGCCACATCAAGACACAATGCCCCTCACCGCTGCTGCAGCATGTTTCCAGTCATCCACTGCTGTTTTCTAAACGGCCCCGTGAACCAGCATGTGATAGGAGTTTCCTCGGCCCTCAGAGGAGCGTCTGAGCCTTTAATTGAAGCTGCAACGCGAAAATCAGCCACAATATGAGGTTTTCGCACAACAATAGCATTATGTAAGGCAGTCTGCAGTTTCATTATATCGCCATGGCAACCCGGGCTGCTGTCAATCTCTCTGAAAGGTTAAGATCAGCCCCCCCACTCTTTTGTAATTACTGCCTCTATGTCTCTTTATCAGCATTTGACTGAACAAAAAGTGTTTCTCCAGGAATTTTCTCCTCTGAGGCTGTGAAACAGGATGTGGATCATCACGGAAAGTCTGACCTTAAAAATGAAAATACATGATGCGCTGATGTGCGTTTGTCTGGAATTTGGTCCAAATGTCTTATTAGAATTCACAATCAGGCTCCTACTGGCAACCTAAACCACCAACTATCATCATAGATGGAGGTCAGAGGTCACACACACACATCATACTGTCGCTGTCACTCATTCCTCTTCATTCTTTTCCCTGCTCGTTATTCACCTTCGACACCCCCCCCACCCACTTATCACTCCTCCCTCTCTCTTCCTCTTCTTCAGAACAACAGGAAAGGGATGATGAAGGATGAGAAACATGAAAGCTGGTGGAGAGAAAGGAATAATTTATCTCTCAGGTGATAAGTGACATTTGATGGACACACACACACACACACACACTCTTTCTCTCTCTCACACACACACACGGAGTAGGGCAGAGCAGCATCCAGTCAAGCAAACACGCAGTCTGAATACTGATTAACCAATCAGAGCCCATTTCTGCCCGGCACCAGAGATACTCGTTGGCTGCCATGGCAACCAAGAAAGCATCGTAACTGAAAGGAGAGGGAGGAAGTGCCTCAGTGTGTGTGTGTGTGTGTGAGAGTGTGTGTATACTGATGTTGGATTAAGAAGAAGCAAATCTGTCTCCTCCAGCTCGAAGAGAGAAAAATTTACAAAAGATAATATTTATTGTTAAATTTATAAGAACTACACCGGTTGCTATGGAAAGGTCTCACGTTTGGCTGCCATCTTTCCTGCTTTAAATCTGTCAAAGTGTCTCAAACTTAAATCTGGACGAGTCATTATTTTTAAATCGACATCTAATCACTGTGATGTGAGAGAACTACCACCAGCTCTGCAATAGCAGCTCTGAGTATTGCTCAGTAAATGTGATCAAGTTTCTGGTTTTACTCTGAACACAGCTTTGGCAACAGTGTGTCTAACACACTTTGAGGACTGTGAGACATTTTATTATCTGAGAGGCACTGAAAGAGAGAAAAGAGAACAAAATTAAAGAGAGAGGGAGCCTTTGTCTCGCTGCTTTGGCAATATTGTTCTCAACTGTCATGCAAATGAGGCGCACTGGACTGAGAAACACTGAGAGAGATGGATAGAACAGAAAGAGCCAATGAAAATCTGCTTTATTATTCCATATGGAACCAAGAGCAAGAAGGGTTCTTCAAATCCAACGTCCATTTCTGCACATTAAAGCTAAACTTTCGGAATTAAGTCTAAAATGCATCCACACTTCACTACATCACGAAACAGTGCTGTGTTGTGTGCGACTGCAGGGAGTGAGATTAGAGACGTGACATTTTCTCTGCATGAAGAAGACGACTCCACTATTTTGCACATTCAGAGTTTATCACGGCACAGAACTGCTTCATGTCACCACACAAACAGTTGTATTTACTCATCCAATCCCCAAGATTTAGGTTTTACCACGCATCCCAATCATGCTGTCGCTGGCACACACACACACACACACACACACTCACAAAGCCATGAGTCATAGCGTGGTTTTCACATAATCACGTCCACTTCAAACCTCTGCGTCACTTATGGTCTCTGTGGAGCAGCGTCGTGTTCAGCTTGACCACCGCACAGATTCAAATCACTCAGTCTGTTCTAAAAGTGATCAAACAGGCAGACTGAAGCTCAGCCACTGTGGAACTGTAGTCCTGTGCTGATGGTGCACAGACACTGTCCATCTCAAAATGTCCTCAGAGACAATGAGCAGCTTGTTTAAGGCTCATTTTTGAAAATACTGAAATGTATAATCAGAAAAATAAATCACAAATATATGAGCACTATAACAAACCTGTGTTACTCCAGGTTTAACCAATTTACCAAGGTAAACGTTTAATAAGTGCTTCCTTTAAACTTCTGAATTAGCCTGTGAATGGACGTATGTTAACAGCAGAAAAACTAAGGAAATTTTCCTTTAAATGACTAAGCTGGGAGAGCGTGCACCAGCTTTGTGTTTGGATATCTTTGCGTAAGTGATATTATTAGACGGACGGATGGGGAGAACAGAGGAAAGGAGGAGAGGATTATTACAAGATTTTGAAGGGCACCTCAGCAGGTTTAATATTGAAGTTAGAAAGAAGCCTTCAATATCAGGATTCATAAATATTGCATTTCATATGAATATGATTTCCCTGGCTGGCTCTCATCTGACAAACACACACCAATATCCTATTATAATTTGTGATATTCAAGTCTTCCATTATTGAGCTGCCTCATCAGCTCTTAACTCACTAATAAGAGGCTCAAACAAATTCTAGTCAGAGGGCTGCAGTTTGTAAAGCCTGCAGTGTATCTCAGTCACAGCCTGTGCTTCATTTCTGAATTTACAACATCTGGAACATGTGTATATTCATGTTGTCATCCAGTGTTTTCATTTGCATTTCTTTCTTGGTTTAATTGAAATGGATCTATTTCATGTAAATAAATATCACGCAGAGACTAAATTAATATTCCTCACTATTACACAGCATAATGAATTTTTGCTCGCCAATTATTTGGCCAACAGAGTAGATGACACTAGAAGAACGACGGCGGATGTCGTGGATGGCGCTGAGCAGACAGCATGACTGAGTGCGTAAACTAAAGCATTAACACTGGAATCAAGGGTTCAAATGTCTTTGTAACTCAATGAGACTTAAGAAGTGTGAGTTTCTAAAGGCTAAAAAGATGTAACTGAAAATCGCGGCTGTCACTGTGGTACCTTTGTGAAGAGCTAGAGTTAAAATTAACAGCAAAAAATCTGGGAACAGTTCAGGGTTTTGTTGGTTTTGTTCCACAGTAAATAAAGAGCCGTGGGGGTGAATGGAAAAGAGGAAGAATAAGCCTGAGCTGGGTGAAAAGAAGCAGCTTTTTGGGTCTAACAGGTAACTCAGCATGTTGGCTCATTCACAAAACAACCCCACTATGCCAGGTAGGAGACATATCGAGCGTTTTTTATCCCCTCATTTTTAGAGAGTGGCTTTGAAGTCACAGCTCCGTGGTTCGAGAGAAAGAGAGAGAGCACTTCCTTTGGAGATTTCTGAGAATAGGCCGCTTTATTTCTGTCTGCCTCTTTGCAGGTACGGAGGGGGAAAAATGGACTGGAGCAGCGAGAGAGGAGAGGCAGCCAGACAGAGATCAATGCCCGACTGCTGCACAAAGAGCAAGAAAAATAAAGTGTTTTTCTTTGCTTTTAGGCAGCTGTAGGTGTGCAGGTTTGGTGACCTTGGCAACTGGCAATGGAGCAGAACATTTGATTGGTGTGTGCATGTGAGTGAGTGTCACATGCAGGGGAGGTCAAGATGTTCAAATGGAAAATCAATATATTCACTTCCAGATGCACATCTAGAAAATGCACATTTTTTCAGAATAAAAGCTGAGCATTTTTTAGGAGACGCGTTCCAGCCTGACGAGTCAAACAGGTTTGTCAGTTCATCATAGTGTGAGACAAATCTGGCATTACAGCAATTTCACCCGTGGGTGCTGACGCCACTCAGCCATTTTAGCCATTTCAGCCACTTCAGGTAATTACTCTAAATGGTAGGCAAAAGGAAATAAACTTTGTTAACCTGCTCTGGTTGACAACAGGACCCCTCAGTTAAGCTTCTGTGAAGACCATGAGGTGAATCAGGGCTTCAGCGTGTCGGTCCACGAACTAAACAGGAGTCTTTGTGGGGCTACGTGAAGCAGATTAACATCAATAGATGTTTCCTGTCAGTTGTATCAGTGCTAACGTTGCATTTTATTTAAATGTAACTGCCAGCAGTGGTGATTTTCTACCCACGTGGCTTCAGGTTTGTTTCAGATTCACGTGTTTCCAACTTGCTAATTAGCACAAAACAGAAAGTACCGCTGAGGCTGATGGGAATGTCATTAGTGTTGCAAGTATGATGCTTAGATGCTTTGTGCAGAATAATGTACAGCACGTTTTCCCTCATTTTTTTACTGTAATAATTAATGTCAAAAATAGGCTAAATATCTTTCTGAGTAAACTAATTACTAACCAAATTAATGCACAGGCTTATCCCCTGAGTGTCATGTAGAGAAAGCAGATTTCTTAAAAAGATTTTAACATGCGTTCCATGTGATAATTTTGGGTTTTTTTAGAACGTAATCTGTGGACTAAATTGGACTCGACAGAAGAGGAATAATGATGACATATGGTCTTGTTTTCATTACCTAAAAGAAGAAAATGCCGCAGTATTTCTATCAAACATTAACAACACAAACAAGAGCAAACAAACAAACCCACCCCTGTTTCCTCCCACGTCCCTCTGTCTGTCGATCTGGCTCTCCCTCTGTTTTTGCTGTCTGTCAGTGGAGGAGACGGTGGCATTTCCAGCCAGCAGACAGCTTCTCCCATCAGGCCTCATGACTGACGGTGGAACTCTTGTGCATGCGTATGAATACAAGTGTGCTAATAAACTATTCTTTGCTCGTCCTTTAATGTGTCCATCAATCCATTTGACCGTCTAAGCTGAATAAATATCTTTAAAGCAGCCGAGGCTTGTGATGCTAAAGCATCACACTCAGTGACTGAGATCACACTGGTGATGCTGATGAGCTGTTTGTTCATCCAGCGCTTTGTTCCGGTGCAACACGTCTCGACAAGCACTTCACGAGATGGCTATGAACATTGGTTTGGGTATCCATTGTCTAGCGGGCGATGTGGTGACCCCTGACCTTTCCTTTAGTGCCACTGTCAGATATCAGAGTTCCATGGAATTTACTGTGGACATTGACTCTCCCCACAGAATCGCCTCTGCCCATTTCGCACACTCCATGACCTTTCCCCATGCGCCACCCTCTGCACTACTCTCAACTGTACTCATACAATCAGCAGCTATGAGCAACAGATTCTGTCAAATTAAGATCTTTATTCCAATTGAAATTGTCAAATCACTTTTTTTTACTCATTAGTTATTCAGATATCTTTTGAAATGAGGCTTGTTTGTGTTGTATCTGACAAACTCAGTACAAATTCTGTTCACTTGACCTTATTGTGCAGTGTATTGCACAAAAAAAAGACATTCTGAGATTGAATGTGTCCAAAAAGAGACCAGAGTTTTGAGACAGAATTTACATTTTCGTCCCATCACCCCCGCCCCTCTCCCCCAACTGTCTTCATGACCTTTTTGAAGGTATTACACCTGGAGAGTTCAGAAGATGATTTGTCTCGTGCACTTTACTCTGGAATATTTAAACAGTGAAACTGCGTCATTCCCATAGGAGCACATGCACAAGGTTGATAAACCATGGGCAGGGAAAGGGCAGCTATGGGGGCAATGGCAGTGAAAATGTCACACGGTGCTCCTTCTAAAGGCAGTTAGTACGATTCCAGAGGAGGAAAAGTACCCAGCAGGTTTATTTGTTTTTGACTGGGAACGCAGCCTAAAAACTGACAAGGCCTTTTGTATTTCTGTTTTGCCTTAATTCATGAGAGGGCTACAGTCTGCAGCCTAACCTTGCAGATACAGTACACTGTAGCCATGAGCATAATTAGACACAACTCCCAGACTGCACTGTCATGTCCCTCTGCAGCATGTTGACGAGCAGCTCTGCTGTCCTGTGGACACTGAGGACCTGCAGCACCATCCACAACTGAAAATCATTTGATCAGAGAGTGAAAGCAGCTCAGCTGTAACAGGTCGACATGTCTTCTGTCCCTCGTGCTGAACGCTCCCTCCTGTCTGCACGCTGAGCCCCCTGCAGGGACGGCTCAGTCCTCTCCAAGTAATGACTTTTCACATAAAATTCAACTTGAGGGGGCAGAACTTGAAAGCGATCTGAGAAAGATTGAATTTTAGAGATATAAATGTCTGATTTTCCTAATTCTGTTCAAGTTGGTGTTCAGGTTTTGCATCCAGGTCTCACTAGTGTTATATTAACACAACATATAGCAAAAATCAGACTAAGTTTCACTGCTTCTTCCAGGTGACAGAGAATCGGCAGAGACAGCTGAGGCACCCATGTCTCAAAGAAGCCGGGAGTGCCAGTGGATGGTACGGGTGTGAGACTTGCTTAAAATTCAAAATAGGGAACTACAGAGCAAAAGCTGTCAAGATGTGGATGTGCGGAGGAGTCAGGTAATGCAGGGGCGAGGAGCAGAGACGAGCCTGAACAGAAATAAGTAACCCTGCTGCAACATCAAGAAATCCAGCCGAGCTGAAGTGAGCTCACCTGCCCAAGTTTTTGAAGGTGGAAAGAGACGAGAGAGAGTGAAGAACAGAAGATGGAGGGGGAGAAAACGCAGACTGAGAAGTGCTGCTGAAGGACTTTTTTAAAACCTGACCCTCTCGCTGTGAGCTGTTCCTGTTCGGTTTCCCCATTGCTGGTTGAATCTTTGTTTCTCTGATTTCTTTTGAGTTAAACTTTCATTATTCTGTCTCTCCAAAATGCATCATTCCTGTAATACTGACAGTTCTCTGGCTTCTCTTCATGTGATGTCTGTCAGGTTTTACACTGAAGACATTCGCAGTGCACTTACATAACCCACTGCTGTTCAGTTTTAACACTCAAGCTGACTGGAATGGACTAACCAGGCTTTGCAGCATTAAAAATGATTTTACTGACTACTATTGATTGTTTCTTAACCTTTTGTAGAACTGAGGGAAAAGACACACCTACTCCAGTGAGGTGCTACTTCACAGGGAGACTTCAAAGACAGGAGGGGAAAACTACATACAATAACTCTGATGAAATCTTTTCTACATCTTAAGTTTTAAAGATTAATGTTTTAGGGCACTGTCTTCTTCAGGAGAACATCCAGCCTCCTGCAGCTATAATTTTATTTATTTATTTATGTTTAAACATGTAAATTGATTTTAATCCAACTAAACTAAAATTAGGCCACCAGAGCCTCGCCCAGAGTGATCTGGACATCAACAACATGTTTAACTGTTTCGTCGGGTCTAATTTTGGAATACTAAACTAAAAATGATAATCAGAGGAAGAACAACAGCAAAACTATTCCCAGAGTCTCACAATTAATTAGACGGTCACAATAAATGAAACTCCAACCTGGGAAACTACTTCAAAAGGGGAAAGTTTTGGGCTGGATGAGGGGACAAGTAGTGTAATCAAAGCTGAGACTAGGTTCCACACCTTTACTCTGTATCAGACTTATATACGATCTCCTGGCCTAATTAGCCTCATTAAAACCCCACAAATGCAAATGTCCAATTAATGCCGCATATTTATCCTCAAGACTCTTGTTAAAGCAAACTGTGAACAAAGGAGGCGGAGGTCTCAGACACAATGCAAAGATTTTCAAATTGCGGCCTTGAAGGAGGACGAATCCAAAGCCGGTCCTGTTGTGTTGCGTGCGACCTGAAGCGTTTCTGCATTCGCTTGTGTTTTCTGCTTTGTGTCAGAAGCTGCGGGTCCAGCTGCCAGCAACACAGAGACAAAAGGGACGGAAAGAAGTAACAAGGATTTATCCCTTTGATAAGATTCTCTCAAATACACCTGCTGCCAGAAAATGCCATTAAATGTCAGCTGTCTGTTCCTGGTTGTCAACACACACACACACACACACACACACACAGCTTTTCTTCCTCTGTCTCACCTTAAAACACTGTTGGAAGGTCGTACAAAAGGAGACGGGGGTTTGAGTCAGTCGCAGGGAAATGAAGCAGCTTTTTCTTTAATGACATTCACAGAGAACATAATGGGGGAACACTGAGAGGACAGAAAGGATGGCGCACTATTCTTCGGCTCGGGTTCATGCATTTGCGGCGTGGCTAATGCATGATGGGATGTGACAGTTGGTCTTTCTGCCTTGTTTCAGCAGGTCCACCAGAGCTGAATAAAGTCTGCTGCTCTGTGAAAACCAGACTCCAAATTTGAAAAAAAGCAGCTGTCCTGTTTTCACCTGACAAGTTAACGACCCTCTCAATTATCTCACTGTGAAAAAGCAAAGTTGCATATTGAACTCTGCACCTGTCGAATTTAAACTCTCCCAAGGTCACAAAAATCACCCAAATCCCTATTTTTCGACATTAGAAAACACCAAACACCTGACCTCAGTGTCCTCGGTGGGAGTCTGCAGGGTGTCACCTCTGTGACCACAAGCCCTGAGGCTGCTGAAAGTGCAGATGTGGCTGTTAGGGGCAGCTGCATCTGTTTCTCAGGTGTTAGAGGAGGTTCACTGCACCGGGGCACTGACATAAAGGACACACACACAAGTGTGTTAGTGAGGTTCTATGCATCTTGATGGAGGCTCGCAGCTTTGGCCAACTTGGGGCTTACCTTTAATTAAGTTAATACCTACAGAGTAAAAAAAGAAATAGCAAAATGGTTCAAGCATTTGCAGTAAGTCAACGTGTCCAGGGCTGTCAAAGAGTCTTATGACCACTGACGTGCAGAGTGAACTGATACCAGGTCAGTTTGTCAGAGAGGTCTTGCTCAATATAAAGGTCAGCAGTGCAAAGCTATTTCTGCTCGGAAAAAATGACATGAGGGGCGCTGGGAATACTGGGAGAAATGTCTTGAGCGATCAGAAACCATTTCGATGTCACAGACCAACGCACTGACAAACACTGCCATACACTTAGATATACCACACGCAGGCACATAAAAAGGATGGAGCATAGAGAGGAGGGAAGAAAACAGGATGAAGATCCAGGCAGTGTGTCTGTTCCAGCTCAGCAGTCAGGACTCTCAGCCGCTCCGTACTCTGGCTTCCCAAATTGACAATTTTCTCAAAGTGTTATCCACAAAAACGAGAGGCAGTTATTTATAGGCCTGAGGAGACGGTTCTCTGGACAAATAAGCAGGTATTACACAACACAACACACAGGTATCCACAGACAGCAGAAAATCAAACGACTGAATGAGTGAATCGTTTAAAAAACTGGTTTCTGAGACAGAAATGAAAACAGACAGAACAAGTGTCTCCAGGAAAAAGACGCCATGGACACGACGTATGTGTGCAACAGGACTGTCACTCTACCTTCTGCTTCCTGCCTCTAACTGATCTGTGTTAACATCGTCTTCCAACAACAAGCAGCAGTTTCCACTCATGCAAACAGCTGAACTACAGAAGCTCCACAGGACAGTTTGGTGGCAGGTCCTTCATACCAAAGAATCTACAGCAGGATGATGAGACAGAAAAGTGTGATGGTGGAGAGGACACACAGCGGAAAAGAGAAGCTGTTGCTCCCTCTAGTGGTTCAGCTCTTACACAGTTCAGTTTAAAATACAAAAAAAAAGACTCACTCCTAAATTAACTATTATTTTCTGTTAAGACAAATCACATCCGCCGCAAAACATGAGCATACGTGCCAGAAAATGCAAATGGAACGGCGCATGTGCTCTTTATGGTGGTGATTTATGTATTTTCAAAGCAACACATTGATTAAGAATGTTCTGCCTTAATTCAGTTGTTTATACTTTTCAGGAAATCCCATAGA
Organism: Toxotes jaculatrix; assembly: GCF_017976425.1. Classification (NCBI taxonomy): domain Eukaryota; kingdom Metazoa; phylum Chordata; class Actinopteri; family Toxotidae; genus Toxotes; species Toxotes jaculatrix. The sequence continues at coordinate 2,746,441 of NC_054417.1, read as the reverse complement.
CATAAAAATGAGGCTGTACGTAACATTACTGACTGTATCTCTGTATGTTATTAATATTATTTCTTATTATCTTTGTCTTTTTGCCAGAAGGTGGCAGTAAGTCAAAGGACATTCAAATCAACACGTGCTAGAACACACAGAAAAAAAAAAAAAAAAACATTTTATTAAAGAAGAAGCAGGATGGTTTGTTTCCCTATATTCTATACATTATGTGCTATACAATGCAGAGGACAGACAGACAGACAGCGCAGGAGTGCTGACCCTGGTTCAGTGTGGTGTCCATGAAGGAAATTCATTGTCGGAAAGCAGTTAACTGGTCTAGTGACCGTATGCAGCACCGATTTGTTCCACTGACAATGAAAAAAACAACAACACAACAGTCAAAAACCAAACCTGCACACGTGTTTCTGTGGATTGTTAGAAGTGAATCTGTTGACAGTGACTCCAGAGCTGACGCTGGAGGACATCTGCTGCTGAACTCTGAGTACAGGCCGAGACGTTAAAGTACAGTTTGAGTTGTTAATCTGCAGGAGTAAACATCTCCCCATGAAACAAAAGAAACCCCACACTCCACTTACAACTCAAAACAAAGGTTTAATATGGACTTCTGAATTATTATATAGTTAATTAAAGTTACCGTAAATTATGGGGGTCTAACGGACTAGACTGAAAACTATGAGGAGGTGTACAAACTTAATTTTGATGCATGTTTGTTAGTGAGTTAAACATATCCTTTAACATGCATGTGCAATGTCTGCTAATTTCTGTTTTTACTGGTTTCAGAAACATCTGGCCCCTGATCCAGGATCAGTGCTCACAGCCGTTCACATGGAAATGATTGTATAACTGGATGATTAAAATGCTACTTGGCTTTTCAGTCTCGAACATTTTTTGCCTTTTTCTACAGCACAAAGCACTTGAATGAGAAGTACAGCGGAAATCCAGCAGCTAAGTCCAACCACAGCAATTAAGACTGATGATTCTCCATTTTTGAGCCAAAGCAAAATTAACATTTTTACTTCTCTGTTGTGTTTTGGGACATAACAGGGACTGACTATAACTGTAAGTGGATAAGTACGTAATTTGAGGCCGCGCTGACCCTGACTGATTAAACCTTGGACAGATATTTTTAGGTTTGGGTGCAGCTGATGTTTTTGAGCCTGTGGTCACAGCGATATCATCATGGCTGCTTCTCCTCATCTGTTTAACATTTTTTTAAAAATCATATGATCAAATCCAAAGGTTTTTATGGTCTTTCACAGACAAAATATAGGTGAACAACATGAAGCAAACCTCACTTTATAACACTAACTCTCTTGTTTACTTATAATGAGGGAATAGACTTATTTCAGAAAATAAACTGCCCGAGTTAACATTTATAACCATTAAATTCTTTAAACATTAGCTTTGCTTTAGAAATATTTACAATATTTAAAGAAACTGAAATATCTGAACACTTATAGTTCTTATTGTTTATGCAGTGACGAGAAGTGAGGTTGTTGTGGTTGTTGTGAGGATTGTTTTCTTTAACATGATCCATCTCTCATACAGACATAAGAGCACATACTGTAAACTAAGCAGGGAAACAGCGAGAAAACAGATTTAAATACACAGTAAACCCTTAAAAACATTCTTTATATCGGTCGGTTCATCTCACTGGTCAGAAGCCAGATCCTTTGTTTGTTATGTCTCACAAATCTAATGACAAACAGAAAACTATTTAGTTAAAATCAACAACATATCAGCAACAAAGGAGCTTTTTGTCTGCATGAACCAGTTTTGTCTTCCTGTCACTCAATGCAGGATTATCTGCAAACAAGTGTGTGTGTGTGTGCGCACGTGTGTGTGTGTGTAGTTCCAAATCCTCTGATTGTGATTGGACAGCTGACCTGACATACTAAAAAAACCCTGGATTTTAAGGAGGTGAGTGAAGAACTAGGGTTAGACTGATAGGGCGATGTGCCAATACTGACCATAAATATTAAATATTCAATATGCTGAAGTTTCCTGCTCGTCCATACAGCTTTAGCGCCTCATGCTGTTTTTTTTCCCACCATAAGAGAGAGAAAACTCTGCAGCAGAAACACTGTCTCTTGTGGAATAACTGTAGTAAAAATTATCCCAATTAATCATTTTAATAAATACAAAATTGAAAAAACATCAATATCGGACCCATATCTGTCCAACCCTAGTGAGAGGATGCAAAGCCACAGGTACAGACGAGTGCATATATACACACATACATACATTTTTGCATAAACTCTATGTACATACATTATGTGTGTGTTGGGACTAGATTTGGCAACCACGCTGAGAAAAAAAGGTTTTGTTTATCCTCGTTGATAAGGCGTGCCATGTGCGGCGGCCGTGTGACGCGGGGAGCTCCGTCTGTCCAGGGGTGTCTGCTCTGCATGTCACGACAAGCCGGGCCGACTCCACTGGGGGGGGGCTGTCTGCGGTGATGTCATCACTTGGTGACTGCCGCCGCGGCGATACCAGGACTCCTCCAAGGCATGACATCATCTCGACATGACGTGCTCAAAGTCTGCTGGTCGGCCCATCTCTGTGACGTCACACCCCATGCTCCAATGACTGGAAGCGTTGCTTGTCAATACCATTGTCTCCATGTCAGATATTTGACAGTCGTCGCCCTCGGGTGGCGCCTAGTGAAGCTCGCAGCCTCGGCTCTCTGGCCCTGTGGAAGGCATAATAATTGTGTAAGTGTGTTCTACTAACACCAGCATTAATCATGCAATAACAATAAGAAATATTATAAACAGTTAGCAGTTAATGAAGCTACTCTACGTTCTGCTAGGCTGAATCTGTGGCTCTTAAAAGTACAGGGAACAGTGAAAGATACAACCTCAAGAGTAATCAACTAAATCCCTATTTATACTACACAACACTAATAACCTGAAGTCTCACCTGACTCCACTGAAGACTCCACTGAAGCTCGTTCAGAAATTAAATCTGTTTCAAAATGTGCTGATGAAATTCCAAGTAAATATCGCTCGCACTGTGCCGGTACACAACGGCTCACGGCTTTCCGCTAGCGCTGTCTCACACTTTGCATTTTCTCCAGTTCGCAGTGAGAAAATTCGCAGTTTGATTGTCGGATATCAGACGAAGCTGAAAACAGCTGTGTCTCAGAAAAACGGGAAACCGTCTGCGCAGATAACTACAAGCGCTTTACATCACATCGATCGACACGAGGTGCCTCAGAGCCACTTGAAAACAGGCCTGCAGCAAGTTGGCACTTATAAAATAAAACCTTAGTTTGAACACACACATAAGTCGTGTTTGATCATCACTTGATGATTACATCAGTAATTTCCATCTCTTAGAAATCTACAGTCTGCATGTTATGTGGAGAGTCTGGAAAAGTAAATCTGGAGCAAACTAATGGATTTGTTTTTCAGAATACTACCTGTGCTGGCTGCGTTTTAAAAGGCTAACCTGTAGTGCTCGTTGAAGTCCAGTCTGAAGCTGAGGAAACGCAGACTCTCGTCTGAACTTGTCATCAGCAGCACCAGGAACTGCTGGACGATGCTCTGAGAGAAGGGCAGGGAGCAGCCGCAGGACAGAAACAGAGGAAAAGGAAAATGTTTGAAAAGGAGAGGACACAATATAAGAGCTGATTAGACCAAATGCAAATGGCTGCTCCTAGAGGAGGCTCAGGCTGGTACCTGGTAGAAGTGTGTGAGTATGCGGAGCTGGGAGCGCATCTTTGGTATAGTTTCCTGGAACTCCTGAATCCTCTTCTTCTCCTCTGCTTCCTGTTCGGCCGTCACTCCCCACTGACCCTGAATCAGCGAGAGAAGACACAGATTGAGAGGGGTTAGATGATCACACTAAAAATATTACATTGCCACTACTTTCAAAACATCCTGCTCTTTCTCTCTTCACTGTAGCTCATCATTGGCCCAGAAACCTCAATTCCTCCTCCGCTTCTTACCTCCTCTTCTCTCTGCAGCTTCTTCTCCTCATACTGCAGTCGAAGGCTGAGCTCCTCCAGTGCAGAGCGGTAGAGGGAGTCCTGGGCGCTCTGAAACTCTATGATCTGGTCAAATATGGCCCTCAGCTGGTTCAACAGAGACTGGAAAGAAACAGAATTCAAGGAATTATGTGTGTGGAAACCAAAAGACGGGAAAAATGACGAACATGAGCTTTTTTTTATTCCATAAGATCATCGTGTGTGTTCGTGTGTTACCCTGCTGTTATTGTCCAGCAGGCATCTCGAGATGATGGTGTCCAGGAAGACTTCATGGGCAGCGATGATGTGGTCGAGGTCCTGAGCCTGCTGCACTTTGTTCCACAGCTCGTCCCAGGAGCACTCCAGCACCTGCACACACACACTTTCAGTAACTTTTATCGTCTCATAAACTCCATTGTTTTGCAGTTGGTCTGGACTTGAACCAGCATCTTTCTAAAAGTGAGTTAACCTCACAAACTTCAAGGCTCGCGCTGACGCTGTAAATCAGACTCACGCAGTGTTGCGTTTAACAGACACGGCACATCGCCTCCCGCTGTAATTACTACTTTTTACTGGTGTTTTACAGCCTGTGATGCTAACAGCTCCGCTAATGGTCTGACCTCGAAGGTGATGTAGTACTGCATTTGGTGGATGAAGTGGACCATCTCGGAGGCCAGGATGTGACACTGGTGCAGGACGCCGGACAACTCTGCAGAGTAAACAGCACAACGTCAGGTCACAGACAGAAAAACACAAATGCAGGATAAAATTTCATGTTCTATGAAAGTGTGTTTTCTGTGTGTGTGTGTGTGTGTGTGTGTGTTCATGTACCAGGCATGGTTTTCAGCAGCTTGGCATTACACATCTGTCCCTTCCAGATGTCAGTCAGTGTGTACTCCATCCTCTTGGCCCTCCACAGGAAATTAAACACACGCAGGTAGTGGCCCATACATTCCCTAGTAAACACCTGGGGGGCGCACACACACACACAGATGTATTAATACACAAACACAGCAGCAAAAACATGCCCAATATGTCAAGAACTGTAACAGAAAGAGCATGTGTGTGTTACCGTAGCAATGGGTCCCTCAACATGGTAGTCCAGACTGAAAACATCCCAGCCTGTATCACCGGGAGACACCTGGAGACGGTAAACGACACGGTGAGGACCTGGCGAAACCCGGCTTTGTAGCACAGACACACACAAACTCACACACACTCCTTACCTCCAGCAGGCGCACATCGAGCCTCTTGAGGATCTCTGCGTTGTCGAACTGGGCGTTGGTGGCTCTGACGGCTGTTTCCAGGATACCGGTCAGGTTGTGTTGGTACAAAGTCGTGGCAGGACGTACCAGCTCTGGTCTGGGACAAAATAATGAGGACATGGTAAACTTAGACCAATGTTTAGTCCAATATTAGAAAGGACAAAGCAACAGTAGTAGTGTTATGAAAGAGAATATATATTAAACATATATTGCTGCTAACTTGAGCAGGTCCATGAGGTGCCTGATGAAGTCTCCCTGGCCCAGCAGCAGGTATCTCCTCATGGCCTGCAGGTGCTCCAGCAGCAGGTAGTTGCGGTTGAGAACGTCCAGCAGGTATTTGCTGGTGTCAAAGTAGGCAGCATCGATTTTCTCCTGAAACGCCCCCTCCAGGTCGGACAGCAGCTCTGCAGCTAGAAGAACGTGGAGGCTTTAACTCAAATGGGTTTCACACAGCGACATTATGTGTTTGCGTTGTTAGTTTACATTGTTCAGCAGATAAAAATCTAAATCTCATAAAATGGTACTGAAGATTAGCTTCAATCTTTTTTATGGTTCTTACAACATTAGAAAGAGGAAAGATGGAAAAGACCACATACACATCCAGAGCTCTGCTGCTGGACAATAAGGAGGAAGTGAGAGTAATGTCCTTCAACAGATACAATAAAAGCTCCAGATCAAACTGGTCTGATGAAGTCCTACAGACTGAATCGATAGAATATGGCTAAGTATACCTCTTTCAACTTCATAGTCAAAGGGAGAGGAGAGGGGGGAGAGGAGGACAAGGCCAGAGAACGGTAAGAGCATCGATCACTGCCAGTCCACAAGCCCACGTCAATATAACAACATCGATATGATGAGGACGGCACAAAAAAAAAAAGAGGCTCCTTATTGGTCAATGACATCATTTGTACGCGTGGTTCAGCAATAACACTGAGAAAAGAAAACTAAATAAAGAGAGGCAATAAAGCCAGCAACACCATTCCAACTTCTAACATGAGCACGCTGTATTGTGTTACAGCTTCTTCTTAAAGTCATTTGTACGTTTGCTGATATTTTCTGTCCCATTTTGAGGTGTCGCAAAAACTCTTTTAATCCTAATTATGCCCAGAAACCGAATACAGTGTTGTGAAACTTTCCCTATTAACCAGAGTGTGTGAGAGAGAGAGAGAGTCAGGAAGAGAGCAGCTGAGACTCTTACCATCCTTAGGTGTGTCTGCAGACTTGGATGCTGCCGTGATTTTGCCCGGCGGCGTTCTGTCGTGACAAACCTGATGCAGGAAGTTAATGGATTTACCGATCAGCAGAACCTAGAGGGGGGAGAGATGATAATGAGCTGATATGACTTAAGGTAAAAGAGCCGACAGGAGATGATGGTTGGTCACAGTGGTGAAACTTTGTTGTTGTGTGCGTCTACAGCCCAGTACCTCTGATCTATGGTAATAAATAAAGAGACCTGGGACAGTGTGTGTGGGTGTGTACCTTGCGGGCCTGATCCATGGTGATGAATGAGGGGATCATAGACTTCCTGAGGGAGTACTTGTCATGCCACAGACGATCGGTCTTCACGTTGGGATCTGATGCTACAAAGAACTGCACACAGACACACATGCATGAAGACACAAACAATTCAATAAACAGTGCAAAGTCTGACTTTCCCAACTGGCGTCAATGTGACGTAGCTACTGATTGATCAATTAATTACAGCTTTATTCACTGTAGATTTAAATGAAACGGATTCAGATGTAACTTTTGATCATATATCATATATCTGTTTCTACAGACTGTGGATGTGTGAACCATTTGGTAATTTCCCTCCTGAAAGGTGCAATAACTCTGCCTCTGTTTTCTTAAACACAGCACTTAGTACCACAGTCCAGTGATAACTAATGGTTAACGCTGAACACATAAATACTCTGAGTGAGAGAGAAAGAGCGGGGAGAAGTAAAGGAGAAACATCCATCAGCGGGTTCTCCATTACACTCCCCTCATCAGTTCTCATTTAAGAAGCTGTCCTGCCTCGCCTCTCTTTCTTTATTCCTCTCCCTCTGTCCTCCCTCCCCCTCTCACCTATCTTCTTTCTCATTGGGGTCAAACATCAGTGGAGTTAAACAGAACAATTTTCAGAAATAAGCTGTAAATTCCTGATGGTTTCTCTATAAGAAGAGGAGCTCCAGGAGGCCTGGAGCTTCAGACACACTAGACCACTAGAAAGAGGTGTGTACCTCGTGGTAGGTGTCTTCTAGCTCTCCGTCATAGATCCACCTGTAGAGGAAGTTGAGGATTGGGTGTGACACCAGGCTGAGGATGTGCTGAACCAGCGCTCTCATCTGTGGGTCTCCTGTTTTCCCATAGGCATGAACAGCTGAAGCCAGCTCGCCTCCCTTTCGACCTGAACACAACCGCACACACGACAGATTAAAACACACGCTTCCGATCATCATATGTTAACTCACCACAACGCAAACACCACACGCAGACAACCGACCTTGGCAGTAGTCGACGAGGGCGGCTAGCGTTTTGAGCCGTACTTTGGGGTCATACATCCAAACCAGCAGCCTCCTGAGAGTCAGGCTGCTTTCCGTGCACACGTTCACACCTTGGTCATCCTCCACCTGCAGCTACAACACACACATACAGGTCAGCAAGCACCAATCATCAAAAGGAAGGAACATTTTTTCTACAGCAATTTAAACATCCTCCATCTTTTCTCTCAGACGAGCTTCTGAACATGGTTCATATCTGTACCTGTGAGTGGAGGACAGACAGCAGCCTGTAGTACTCCTTCAGCTCCTGGTGGAGCGAGGCACAGAAGCTCTGAGGACGTTGAGGGGACAGACAGAGATGGAAAGACATGCATTAGTGGAGGATTAGCTAAAAAAAGGAACTTATTGACAGAGGATAATTAGTACATATGGCAAGCGCAGACACACCTGTCCGACCAGCCCAAAGGCCCGGTCCAGGCTCCTGGCATCGGTGTACTTCCTGACTTTGTTGTGGAGCCAGCCGAGCTCGGCCAGTCTGCTGCTGATGTCCCTCAGGGATTTGCACAGCACCACCTGCTGAGGCACAGCACACGTTACAACACACGCACAACACAGAGAACCACGTCCTACATTTTTCCGTTTATTCAACTTTTGATAATGAACACTTGTATGACTTATAATGACACATATGCATGTCATTATTTTGTCACTGAAAAATATGCAACTCGACAGCGAAGCAGAAGACGGGTCCTTTCAGGCATCTGTGCCTCAGGGCTCACAGAGGCTGGAAGCTTTGCTGTTTTAAGGAAATGTTCCACTAACTTTTGGAGACAAGATGCACTGAGCCCTCAGCATAAGAACTGATACAGATAAACTCAACCAACTTCCAAAACTGATGGGAGTCACGTCACAGAGAGTCGTAAGTTACGTAACTGTAAGTGTACCTACTGTAACTGGCAAAGCAACGAGCTTTACAGAGACATTAAGTGGCCAAAAAAAAAAAAGGAGTCCAAAGTATCTCCATCCTTAACTCATTTATCTCTGGTCTCAGTAGATGACCACAAGTCTATGTTTAGAACCACTGAGAGAATATGGGACAGGTTACATCTGAGGCCTCCCTGTCGATGATATGAGAGGGGGAATAAAAGAAATTGACAGGGCAGAGAAAAGAAAAGAGAAAAAAAAAAAAAAGAGGTCGATGTGGCTCGGAGCCAAAGAGCTTTATATTGATCTGTTGGATCTTTCTTTTAAAGTCCAATCAACAACAGTGATCTTGATGTCATGTCATCTACTCTGAATACGCAGCGACCGCCACTTCAGCTCGGCTTCAGAAGAAAAACTGGCCAACAGAGAAACAAATTCTCCCCAAAGACAGAGAACAGCTCCCTCTGTTCACCTGCAGCAGCTGTTCTGGGCTGATGATGATGACCTGAACTATACTGTTAGGTTCCCTCTGGGTAACGTGTGTGTGATCAGCTGAACTGATTAGTCCATTAAAAGCTTTACAGGGCTCGACGCAGGTTCAGGTACCTTGCTGTCTATCTTGTAGCAGTTATCCTGGGCGCTCATCTTGATGAACTTGCCATCGATTCCCTGGAAGACATAGAGAATGTCTCGCACCAGCGCCGCCTCGCTCACCTCCCCTACACCGGCAGAGGACAAAGGATTTACTGTACATTAAAAACACAGTTTGTGCTCTGAGTTTGAAATAAAAGTATTTTTTAACTTGATGGACCCTCAGACAAATAAAACACATTAATGAAGGTCTGCTCAGCTCGTAACCCGCGCTGCTTACTGACGGCATAATATCATTTTGGGTTTATACATGTCACTCACCACCTGCGTCACCGTCTCGGCGAGGACGGACCACTCTGGTGGAGGGACCCGGAGGTCCGAGGGGTGGGCGGGTGGTCGGCGGGGCCAGAGCGGAGGACGGGGAGGAGCTCAGGGGAAGAGCCCAGGCTAGACGAGAGCCCAGAGGCTGACCACCTCCAGCTGCTGACTGAGGCTGTTGACTAAAACACACACAAACACACATTTACTGTTGTTACAAAGTTCTGACCAATGTCCTGCACTGATACTGTCCTTTTGCTAACATGGATATGATCTAGTTGGTGTTGATCTTAGTCCACACTCTGGTCTTCTTTCATAATGACTCCTATCAACATATCGAACAATGAAAATCAAATTAAGCTTTAAAAATAAACCCAAACACATCTCTGCATAATTAAAGCACAGCTACTGCATTATTACCCAGAGTGTAAATTACAATTCAATGCCATGAGACCTTTTTTTTATGTCTGGAGTGAGGATGTGACCTTTCACGATTAAAAGGTGCACCCAGACAGCTCAATGGTCATTTGTAACTGAAGGACTGCTGCATTATTAATAAGGATAAATGGAATTAAATGGCCTTCTGATGGCCTCATAAAACAGATCTGTAAGAGGTCAGGCTCAGAGGCAAGTTCATTTTCTGCTGATAATTGATGCTTCCTTTATCTCACACTCAGTGTTTTTACAAGACGAGCATCAGATAAATAACCTTGTTCTCCCAGAGCCTTTCGGGTGGAAAGTGTGATTCAGCTGTAAAGATGTTAGTGGCTTCTTTTCTACGTTAACATGTCCACTAATGACTTAATGATTATACAGATTATGCTATTTTCTCATTTAAAAAATCTCCATACTGTGTCAGAAGGTGTACGCATTATTTTGATCACCTATATAAAGCATGTATAGGTATAATTCAAAGCATTATGTTGGCTTCAGGTTCACAGCAGACTTTGTCTAAGTGCATCTGGAGCTGAATGAAGTTTTATCCATTAAGATCCATTAAAACTGACTGCAGAGCAGCATCAACAGAAGATGTACTGCACTGATCCACGACATCACAGCTGAGCAGAAACAAGAAAAAGACTCAGAGCTGTGTCTTCAACCAGTGTGGTGGTGTGTACGTATGCTCACCCAGCCAGCAGCGACTGCGGCGTTGGCGTGGGTCCGTTCAGTGTGTAGACTCCCAGACTGGAGATGCCACTGGTCCCCACACTGGCCGAGAGCCCGCCGCTTCTATCCCCGTAGCCCAGGGCCAGGCTCTGGGGCCGGGTGCAGTAGAACGGCGTGGAGTGGGCGTCTCTGGGGAGGGCCTGGGCAAACAATGCCCCATAGTTCCCAACCTGGAAAGGACAGAGAGACAGTGAGGAGTCAGTCTCAACATCATACTTTTATTATGATGCTTATTTTGTTACTGAATATAACAGGAATGAAAAACCAGAGAATTAATAATCATAAAAACAAAGAAAGAAACTAGACACTACTAAAAATATTTTAATCCAGTGTGATCTATAAATATAGTAAACAATGCAATCACCTTTGGACCTTATGCCATTTGAATGAGATGTGGGGGTGGATAAACAAGAGCTTCTCGAAAGTGAATCTATAAAAGCTTCTGAGAGTGTGTGTGTGTGTGTGTGTCCCTCACCCTGCTGGACGGTTTACGAGGGTCTTCAGAGAGGCTGAGCAGCAGGTAGAGGACAGACCAGCGATGCTTCAGGACGCCCTGTCAAACAGTCAACACAGCACAGACACACAACGTCCCATCAGCTAAACATCATCATAATCTGCTGGGTGCACATTTCACACTGAAGTGGTTTGTGTTAATAATTACTAACCTGCGTCTGAAGTTTTCTGTGCAGCTCTGAGAACAGAGCAGCATCTGCTTCTCTCCTCTGCTTCAGCACTGAAACAGCATCAAAACAAACTGTAAGCTGGGGTGTTTGAGAGTAACAGTACACAGATGTGCTTCTCAAAGTCTCCTAAAGCACTAACCTTTTAACAAGGCAGATTTTTTTTTAAAGTCAGATATTAATTTACGATCACTTAAAAAAAAAAGAAATATAGCCATGCTTTAAAGTGCAGAGCAAAATAAAAGACAGCAGGAATTAAATTGGTGAGGAACACGAGGTCCATCTGTGCTTAGAAAAGCCGACAGGATGCAGACTGTACCGCTCGTTCTGTTCTGCAGCACAAAGAAACCTGCCATTACACTGTGAATAGAAAAAGACCTTGAGTGTCTGTATTTATGAGACCTTCATAAAAAGAGATATTTTAAGACCTGAACAGTATGAGGGAACCCTGTCTACGTGTTGCTGCATGACAGAAAACTAACAGACAGAATAAAACAAACCTTTATTGGAATTCTTCAGCTGGCTTCTGTGTATGTGATTCAAATTAAACTCAACTAAACATCTGATTTAATCGCCTCAGGAATCAATATACAGTAGTAATGACCTGGATTATAATTTTTACTGTAACTGTGGTTTTAAAAAGTACTTTATCAGAATTCCAATAAATCCAACTTAAAACCTTGGATAAATAAAACATTTTGTACAGTAAGTGCTGCACTATTTTGGTTTTCGCTCAGATCAATGTTTTCCCCACTAATGGTGCTACCTTGGCTACTATAAATGTCAACTGGGATTTGCTATTACGGGGCAATAAAGATTTTTTTTTTGAAGAGTGGCTCCAACGTAAAAGGTAAAGTGCACACAGGGAGGACAAACACAAAACCACTTGACAGCAACAGAGTCAGGCAGGTTTGGTTTTTGAATTTGGGGAAAGGCCACAAAGGCACAACAGAGTAAAATTATATTTAGGTTAATAGTGGATAATGAGTTCCTCACCTCTGTTACAACGATTCAGTAACCTACAGTATGATTGTGTTGTGACTGGGGAATAGTATTTGTCCAAATGCCACTTACGTTCTTTCTTGATCTTCTCTGACACCAGGAACTCGTCCCGTTCAATAGTGGGGGCGTAGTTACTGCCAATGACTCGTACTGCATACTGGAACTGGTGGGCAACTTCAGCTGGAGAAATAAATAACCAGTAATGATTAAAAGTCATGGCAGCCCTTTGAAATAATGTAGAAATGACCATCAGTTATGGCCAGGAGTTTTTGCTGCTGTTACTCATTACAACATTTTCCCCAGTTATTTTGAAAAAGCTGGAAAATCTAACACTTCAAAGCTCAGATGCTGGTGTAAATGGGCTACTGCTTTGAAAAGGGGTGTAGGTAATGGGACAAAATTAGTGTGACTAACACTCTGGATTTGGATTTTTAAAAAATTCCAGATAAAAATTTCTTTCAACACTGCCAAACTGCAAAGCTTTGGTGTCTTTGACGACGGGGTTAAAGTTGCAATCGCGTCAAAGTGACTGAAAAACACAAGATTATATAGATATTTTTCATGCTACATGCTAACCTCACTCTGAGATGCCTGCATCCTGCAGGGGCCTGCAGCTAGCCGGACGCAAGTGCATCCAATTACCAAGCAAACAGTGTACTGGTCAGAATGGAAGCTAACTGGCTAACAAACTTACAGATAGCTGGAGTGAGCAGCTAACCACCTAATCAAACCAAAGTTAATAACACCTGGAAAGGCAATTAAGATGTTAAGCGTGATGTGCTTGTAGCCGAGCCCATTGGCTGACAGCTACGCGGACCTAGCCCCGCTTACGTGCCGTTGCCCTACACAGCTAAAGTGATGCCAAACACCGTCTCTATTTTTATATTTTTCATCCGTCTGAAGTGTGCTGGTTCACTTGCAAGGACGTTGAGAAATTAGTTATATGCTCGCAAGTTCGGCATATGCCCAACAGACCAAGCAGCACTCATTTCAGTTTAACTTCAACCGTTTTCTACAACATTCCGTCAGAAAAACACACCGGGTTGAGCCAGCGCAATTAGTGAAAAAGCGTATTTATTAATGAAACTAGGGCTATCTGGTGTGAGAATTATATGCCGAATTTGTCGTTAGACGATAAAGATTCAGGCAATGTTTTTACCTTATGGGTAAAATAAGTATGTTTACAATACGAGGAGCAACGACAAAGTGCTGAATTTTTGAATAAGGTTAGCTTTGACATCTCCTGAATACTTGAATAGCGCACGTATCTGAACTGGCGCGGAGCATGCTAACGTTTGGTGATGTACCTTCGCTTTTCCCCGTAATTCTGCAGCACAGGCTCTGGAGAAGAACATTGGGTGACTTCTGATCCAGGGTCGCCATGCTAGCCGTGTCTAATGTTTCGTTGTTGCCCAGTAAATGAATAAATACCACTAATTCATATGAACTAACTCCAGTCCGCCACTACAAGCAACGCCATTTTGGCAAGTTGAGTCAAGCTAGCAAGAAGCAGGAAGAACATGACCGCTGCTCGCGCCACATTTCCTTCAAAGTAAAAGCATTTGATTTCTCACCTTGCAGGAGTATCAAAGAAGTGTGAATGAATGAATGATGATAAAATATCAGGCTAAAATGGAAGAACTCTACATAAGACAAACTAAAGTATACGATTATTAAAGGTATAGTGCAAGAAATTATTAACTATACTACACAACTGTGTCAGAAAAAAAGGACTGGTCTACATCCCAAAGTGTATTTACCTTGGTCTCACATGGACCTACTGCAAACCATCAATTTCACTGTTATTTTAATGGGATGAACAGACGGATATGCCTTTTTAAAGAGTGTTTGGGGTACGCTGGCGTTCACAGCACCTTTACTGGTCTAGGTTAAGCCTTTGTGTGGAAGGTTCTTATGTTGTAATCACCTATAACGCAACAGTGCTCAAATAGAAGTAAGACAAAACCTAGAATGTATACAAATCATTAAAGTAATCCAAAAAGTACAGTACTAGTAATATGCAAATATTTTTTAAAATTTTTTATGATTTCTTATTTGATGCAGTGTACAAAGAATAACATTAGGCTTTTATTGTGAAGATCGAAGCCGCACATGGTGGCTGTTATTGTCGCGACCTTGACGCTGCTGTTTGAACAGAACCCGCCGAAAAGCGTCTCCAGGAAACAGAGGTTGGACAAATGAATGAAAATATTTCCCTCCGGAAACAAAGCACCACGGCCCGTGGTTCTGACCATTAATGTGACCGCACCAAAGCCTTGACTTTATATTGTATTCACGGTGTTAACTTTCTGCTGCGATAATCTATTAAATCTCGGCTGAAAGAACAAAAATAATTAAATCTATCTTTAATCTGCAGCGCAGAAAAAGCGGGCATGTGAAGAATATGATTTTTTATGATTTTAAATAGTAGAACATAATAATGTTTGCTTTTCAAAATAAGTTTGTGATGTGTTTCTCACAAAAACTGTCAACTCACAAATTTTGTCCTCGGTCCACTGTCCCGCCCCGAGCGACCAAATCACTCTCCTAATTAACTCAAACATCCAATCAATTGCGCCCCCCCCCCCCCCAAAAAACGCACCGGAGTGCGCATGCGCTCACCTCGACTCAGAGCAACCACCTGGCTCCCCGTGACGTGGTTGAAAGTAAAGCTCCTTTGGCCGCGGAGCAAGACAAGAAGATTATTGGTAGAAGCGCAGGGGGTAGAGAGGGAGCCGGGGAGAGGTGGAGAGACTAGAAATTAGTTTCATCCCAGTGCGAAAGGAGGAGCATCGCACTTGTCTGTGCCTGCAGGAACTGCACTAAAACTGTGGTAAAAGCCGCACAGACGCACAACCACTCCTGTTATTAGTAAAGTCTCCCATAGCCGAATACAGCGCTTACAGTTTTCGGGAGCAGCAGTGTAGACTCGAGTCTTTTTTTTAAATCCAGGAGGACGAGAAGACGGAGAAAGTCATGGACAGAGGAGGAGATTTAAAAAGAAGCAAGCGCCTATAATAAAGAAACCCTTAGAAAAACCACTCAGAGAGACGAAGTGTCCGGAGAGGAAGGAGGAACAGGATGGGGATGGATCTCAGCACTCTTCGGACCCTCATCAGCAGATATGTAAGTTGTTTTTTTTTATTATTCCTCCGTGTGTTCGTTTTATTTTGCACACACCGGCCGCTTGTAGTCTGCAGACCGAAGCTCTTTACAATTTCCGACAATAAACAGAGCTTTTATCACTGTTGGTTTCAAATTCCGCCGAAGCAGGTACTCATCCGGATTAAGTTTCACTCACAGAGGGGAGTGGGAAAGACGCTCACTGGGAAATGACTGGGATCGAAAACACACCATTAACCAGGATTTTTTTTCCTTTTAGAATTTACAATTTTGTCCTAAAATGTGTTGTTTGCCTCGGCAGGAGTGCATAATCCATTAAATGACTTAAAACCTTGTCCAATTAGTATTTTACTACACAGTTTTAACTGTTTAGTGAATTACTGTGGGTTGTAAGACTATTTAAAATCGTAATTTTCTTAATACAAGTTCTCTTTGATGAAGTATTTATTTTACATTAAGTAGTGATTTTTAGATTTTAATGAGATTTGGCACACATTAAATTTGCCATTTATGATTTGGCTTCTGAAGATATTGTCTAAAGTGTCGTAGTAAACACTGTTCAAACACCAGCTTCACCTTCAGTACACAAACCACATTACTAAGTGAAAGGTGGAGTCACCTAATGTTATAAGCAGTTGTAAAGCAGCATTCTAGAGAGTACATCCAGTCATGACAGAACATGCCAGGAGATGCACAGACAGATATTAGCATTCCCCCTGACATGTTGAAATCAGTCACATCTCCCTGAACGTGGTCAGATGCAAATTTTGTTTCACAAAGTTTTTGCACGTTTTGCATCAGATAAAATTATTTGATGCTTTTATGACGTGTAGAAATGTTGAAGTGATTCACTTCCTGTCAGCAGCTTCACTCTCGTTTCTTACTAAGGTACTTCTTCCAGTGGGACATGACTACAAATGGAACAGTCAGTCACATGAATTATGTAATCCAGTTGTTTTCTCCCTGCTCGTCAAATCGATGGGCAGCAGTGGAGCAGCCGGCCTATATGGCTGTGGGTTGCATTAGGCTCTGCAGTAATGTGTTTGACAATAATCCAGACAGAGCAAGCCCTGCTCACATGAGAGATAGTGAGGTTTATACCCTGGCTCCATGCTCAGCTGAGGCTTAGACACGGCCTCCCAACTGTTGCAAATGGCTGATTAAATAAAGTCCCTGCTGTGTGGAGGGTGAAATGGAGCCTTATAGTAAGAAACATGCAGAGACAAGCCTGTGACTGGTAGGATGTGGGATGCTGATGAGGTCTGCTGCTGTAATTGATCTGGGTAACTGCTTTAGACAAATGGGTTCGGGTTAAATTGATTGTATTGCCGTTGCAAAAACCCGGATGCACAGAGACTGCTGAATACTTAAGATTAGGTCTTAGGCACATTTATCTGTTTGTCAATACGAGGCTTCTATGAAATATCAGAGCTAGTGGGACGATGACGTGGTCAGAAGAAGAATCCTAATTATAAATTTAGTCTTTATTTAAAAGCGCCTTATGTCCATTTGCTGTGCTGTAAAATATTCTCATGATCGTGTGAAAAATCAGCGATCAGAGTCTTTCTGATCATCGGTACTGTGCTGTTTGTTAGTGGCTTTTATCCAGGAATCAGTTCCCGTTGTGGACAGAGTCGTTACACTTCAGGCATGTTGAGATTTGTCTTGTTACAGAGTTTGTTTTTACTGTGATTGAAACAGACAGATTTTGTGGAGTGATAAGTATCCATGTCGTTTCACAATAACTGAACAATAAACAGAATTGTACACTGTTACTGATAAGAGCATGTTTATAGCTTTCTATTGCAAAGATCTAGTCTTGAATTTAATATATATAGAAATCAGCATCTTCACCATAAAGAAAATTCTGAGTTAAAAAACATATATATAAACATTTTATTACTAAAAGCTTCTTTTCATTGCATAAATGAAGTTAAAGACACAAGCACATAGTGTAAGTATGTAGAAAGCATGAAGCAGTGAAGTAGAAACCAACACTGAATTTTCTTAATTACTTCTGACCACGTTAAACATGTTACTCTAATTAAGTTTAGCCGAGGTCTCGTTGTATCTCCTCGATACCAGTCGTACTGTAGCAGGGTCATTTGGTCTTTAAAGCCAGTCTCTCCAGTTGCTGCCATCTCTGATTAGGTAAAAGGCAGAAGATGTTACATAAGCCTACAGCTCTCTTTTAAAGCATAACATGTAGAGTTGTAATCTTTGTGGCTGTCGCTCCTGTCCAGGCTGAATGAGAACAAAATGTAATCACAGTGACGGGTAGGAGCACTGAGACCTAGTGTACTTGTACTGTATTCACTCCGCTGGTTCGCCTCGCTTCTTTTATTCTCCTCTCAGGGTAATTTTAGGCTCTGAAAGTTTTAAAAGTACCGTTTTATGAATGTTTTACATTTCAGACTCTCTTCACTGAAATTGCACTTCTCTTCTTGTTGCATGTTCACTGTTTGTTTTACTGAACACCTTTTAGGCATAATTGTCCTTTAACAGTGGATTATTGTCCTGTTTTTTTTTATTTAGCTTTTTCATTGCAGGTGGATGATTTATGTTTTTTTGTTCTTTAGCCTTTGCCAGTGTAGTTTTACATACTTAGTTGACTGTGACAGTAACAGAGCCTGCTGTACTTCCCTCTTTACTCTGAAATGAAGAAACATCTTCACTGTACTGACACGTTTACTGGCTCTTTTTAAAGAAGTTGGGCAGAAATAAGGTGTTGCTGGTTTCCTGGTGGTTATCCACAAGTTTTACAAACATGTCATTGGTAAAATTAGCTGCATTTTGTTTCTGTCATGTATTTTCATTCGAATCGCTTCACTGAGCGATGAAAGAGAGCTATGAAAAACAGAGAAGCTCATTTAAAAACACTTGTCAGGCAATAATCTTTGTGTCCTGCGTGTACAGTCAATGCATAACAGCACAAAGTAGGACTTAGTAAAGCAAGACCAGATAATAAGACATGGACATTATGTCCATAATACAAAAGTAATGTGTTTGTATTTGGGCTGCAGTGATTATTTGATTAATTAATTGTAGTGAAAAACAATTAAATTTCCGTCTCAGAATGACGTTTATATTATGATGCTCAGTCAGTTCTGTCACTGGCGGCTTCACCATCGATTCAGTGAGTAAGAAGAATGGCCTCCACAGTTGTTTGGAGAAATCAATGGCAGCAGTTCACAGTAAATCTGACATCGCCTGCACTAAATCTAACCTTTGTGCTCTGTTTGCAAAAAAGTGACCTTTTGATTTGATTTGATTGAAATTGGTTAGACTGAAATTCTCCTCTGTGTTGATACATAATAGATGATATAATGTAGAAACAACAGTTGTGTTGCTGGTTTGCAGCTGTGACTAAAAGACACTGAAGACATCATGTCTGCGTAGACGTGGGTTAAAGCGGCCGGGCTGCATTCCTCTGCTGCTGACTAATCTGGATTCCTGGACAGGAAGTGCCTCTCCTCTCTCTCCGTCTGGCTTCCTGCCTTCACATAGTGGATTAAAGGGTTACTGCTGTTAACCATGCCTTCACCCACTTAATCCACTTTACAGCTATACTTTCAAATCTAAGCCAATCACTGATCTCCTACTGCTTATATTCTACCTGCTGTATGTTGTAGTTGCTTCATGGGCAACAATAAATGTTGAGTGAGTGAGTAGTGGCTGGTGATCATCATGCCGTTGTCTCTGTGGTGTTGCTGTTACTTCACGCTGGCGAGTAAGCGGGGAGGTGGAATACAGTAGTAGGCAGGTGACGCAGAGGGCAGCGGATCACATGAACTCCTTGGCGCTGCCTGGTCGTCAATAATTCATAAGCAGACTGGCTGACAATGTGGACTGACGTTTATGTAGCTCGTGATGGAGTCTTCCACGGCACGGCTGCTCACCGTGGGGTCCAGGGACACCCAGGGGTGCTTGATGGGATTCCAGGGGGGGGACCCCAGCCAGATAAGATCCAGTATTTCCTCAAATAAAACCAGAAGTCAGTTAAAAGTTTCAGTCTGCTTGTGTTATGACCAGGTCAGCCACATTCCCGTATCATTGCTGCTTAAAACAGTTTGTCTCTTCATCGCGTTGCCCGAACAGAACCCGCTGAAGAGTGTGAGCTCCATTAAGGGCCGGTATCAGTGTTGTTGCAGTAACAGTGACGGTGTATTACAGCCCAT
Organism: Toxotes jaculatrix; assembly: GCF_017976425.1. NCBI lineage: Eukaryota > Metazoa > Chordata > Actinopteri > Toxotidae > Toxotes > Toxotes jaculatrix. Next base: position 2,726,737 of record NC_054417.1, on the reverse strand, counting down.
TGAACAAGGAGGCAGATGATGGATAGCCCTGGGTTAATGGTGCATAGAGGCCTCTATCCAAAGAGAGGCCAACACAGAGACAGCAAGAGAGAGAGAGATATTGTTTGAACTTGGGCCATCATAATAACACTGCCCCGGGTTGCCAGTGAAAGTGCTGAGGGGGGCAGGTACACCTTAATGTTCTCCCTGTCTGAGGGAATGATAGCTGGTCGACTCAGTGCTGGAACACACCATTCCCCATGGTCCTCATGTCAGAGAGAGAGGAAGAAAAGTGGAGTGAGAGTGTACACCCCCTCATCCTAAATGCTGACAGTGCACTCTGCAGACATCACTCCCCCCTTCTCTCTCCCATCTAGCCCTAACACCTTCCCCTTTTCCCCTCTCTGTGCTTTGTTTGCTTGACATTAGCTGGAGATCATTAAAGAACTATTGATTATGTGGATTATTAGCTAATAGTGGTCACCTCTAGCTGTAAGTTAACTCAGGAGGTGAAGCAAAATTTTTGCCTGCTTGCAAGAAGTTGATCCCTTTTCGTCAACTTCTTCCTGTTAGTCTCATTATGATGAGTGGTTTGACGGACATCTGTCCTTAATAAAGCTGGTGCTTGTCTTTTTTTGTCACTGAGGTAAAATTAGTTCTTCCAATATCGTCTGTGGGGAATCTGCAGTTTTTGTTTAGATGTCAGTGGTGGGTGTAGGAAAGGAGGCCATGGAAGTGACGACACATCGTCCATATCACTGTGGTCTTAGTTAAACAAAAGAAGTTAAACAGTGAATATTTCAAACATTGTTTCCCTTCGTTTTGTGAACAGACTCGCTCGGACGCAGGAAGGATTCCTGTCATGCTGCTGCTTCACGGGCATGAACAAAAGAAAGACTTTATACTTTCATACCGTGCCACGTCTGCAGCATCTGCATAAGTCACTGTTTTCTCACAGTTATAACAGAACAGAGACTATGGAGGATTTGAAGTCAGGAGACAGACTTATCCTTTTGACATTCATCTTTGCTTTGTTTTATGAGAGTAACACTGACATTTGGGTGTTTTCGTTCACAAATGGCTGATTTATTACAGAAAATGGAGCTCCTGCAGTTTCTCCTGAGGCAGAGCTAAAAGCTTTTCAATGACATCCAAAGGGAGCACTTGTGGAGCCACTCCTGCAGCTCAGAGCTCTGTAGCAAACTGTAGTACAACTTATAAAAGATCCAGTTGCCTCTTAAAGGAGGTGCATTTGTTTCAAAGCTGCAAAATACAAACCCGTATTATTATTGACGTGGCAGTCAAAGTTCAGTATTAAGTTGAAATTACTGCGCACTGAAGTTTTTTCCATAGTTGAACAACTTGTGCGCATGAAACAACATTGATTATTCTGTAACATTATCAATGCGCTTTGGCAGCCAGCATGAAGCAGATGACGGCGATCCCCTCTAACCACTCTGTCAGTCTGCCAGGACAGAGCAGCACCAAGTGATATAATACTTAGCGTGCACATCACTGCACTTTGAAATGTCTCTGATAGAGTTGAGATGGCATGTTGTCACATTCGAGCCAAAACGGGCTCCATAGATGTTTTCATTTCTGGTCGCCTGCGCTCGTTGAACTCAGGCTCTGGGATTTGGGTCCAAAAAGTCGTTATTCTGGATTATTTGATGGATACGTAATCCTGGAGACATCAGTCTTTATAAGCACTAAACTCATGAATAGAAGCTCCTCAGGACTGAGCAGCAGTAGAGTTGTGTTGGAAGTGGTTCTCAATAGTGTCTCTGAGACTTGGCAGATGACTGTACACAGACGGGAAGAAGTATTACGCAGGAGGAGAGTATGATCACAGGAACGTATCCCTCTGAGTGCAGTGCTGCTCAGGATGAGCCTAAATCGTTTAAAGGTGCGACGTGTAGCATTTTAACATGAATAAATAATCACTGCATTAATATTTGAGTGTAATTGCCACAAACAAAAGAAGCCAACGCTGAATTTGCAACACAACACTACTTTTTAGATTGTGTGTAACCAGGTTGGATTAGGTGCTAAATCTGATGGAGGCATGTGGCCTTTAAAGGCTGTTAAAGCTTTACTGTATATGACCATTTGTTAGGTTTGTTTTGTCAGTTTTAAATTAGGATCATGGATCATTAAGTTGTTTTCTATATATTTAAGGACGAAGGACGCTGTAAATTTCACCTGAAGTTTTAAGTGGTTTTAAAGATCCACATACAGTAAATACCAGTCAGCTACAGCAGCATCTTAAAAATAGTTTGGGTTAGTGCTGACGGGAGGAGTGGATGCAGTGCTCAGTGGACTGGACCTCGTCCAGGATTTGTGCATCAAACCAGCGCGGTGTCCTGCCAACACCAGGGCCAAAGTGCATTTGTGTAGATTTTAACTGCTTTCTGTTCAGCGAATAATTTGACTGTGTTTCATAATCGATTGTTTTGTCCTACATTTTACTGACAGTGTAAATAAAATCCTTCAGTCGCAGACAATAAAAAAAAGTGTAACTGTGACTGTGCATGAGAGCACTGCCACACTTGTGTGTCCTTAAACTTCAATAGCAGTTTACAAAAGATCTCATAATTGCTTGGAATCTGTGTGGACCACGGTTCTCAGCCCCAGTCAGGTGACCGGTCTCATGAGGGCCACATGATGCCATGAGGTTCCCCTCACCCCTCTCATTTGTCCTGTGGCTTTTACTCCCACAGAGATGTGACAATCACACTTATTACGAAGCAGTTTAAGGAACTTGTTGTCAAACAAGTTAGAGTCAGAGAAGAGAGATGAACAATCAGATGAAAAGATTCAAAAGATGGTGGATTAGAGACAAAATCAAAAGAGAGAAAGAAAGACAGGGAAGATACAGACAGTGAGATAATAGAGTCAGGGGAAGGAGTGAGTGCACGGAAAGAGGGAGACTGTTAATCTCATGGTTGTCAAGGAGATAATGAAGAACAAACTGACCATATAGTCATTTTCTCCTCTCTTGCACCCTCTCACATTCACATTGAGTGTGTGTGTGTGTCGTAGGTGACGTGGAAGGGCAGCAGGATTCATGGGGACGTGACAGTGTAACACCACGAATAGGACAGAGCAGAACAAAGAGCATGAGACCAGGACAGAATGTGGACGGATGAACAGCCTCACAGACAGATGAATATTATACAAATAACAATATCACTTCAGTGCATTTTATTTTGACATGGAAATACAATCAGAATAACAGAGATAACTGAGTAAATTTCCACTGAAACGTGTTCTTCCTGTGCTGTTGATCCATGCAGAGTGTAAAGCACTGCAGCTGTTTGTTTTGGTCTTCAGGAGGACAGAAGAGCAGCATTAGCTGAGACAAACATCTCTTTTTTTTTCCTGACAGCCTGTTGGGAAACATCATTAACACAAATAAAAGAGCAGCAGCATTTCAAAGGTTCCTTCAAACTGGCAGCTGAGGGGGAGACTTGAATTGGGATTTGACTGCAGTTCTTGATCAGTTGATCATCATGTGATCGATTTGGAGTCCCCGGAGCCTGGACCAGCTAGACCAGCCAGGAGGGCGGACTGGTAACTGAGGAGTCTCTTAGACTGGAAAACAGACAGGAGAGGAATGGAGGTATGGAGAGAGAGAAAGGTCAGACAGACATGAACAGTCAGGCAGAGTGAGATCTCATTAAAGACCTCATGCCAGCTCCTGGTAGCTTAACCCCAGACTACAGCATGACTACAGCATGGCTTCAGTTTCTGTCTGACAGGGGATGAATGGACTGTTCAGACAATAAGAATGAAGAGGCTGATTCAGGTAAAGCTTTCATTTCCTCAAACATTTCACTTCTTCTTTGTTTATGTTTTTAGTTTCATCCAATCTCTCATCTCTCTCCGTGTTGTTGATTTTTTTATTTTTTTTTTTTTTTGGCTTCGCTCCACCGTGGCATAGTTTTACCAGGACAGCAGTAACTCAGAGAGCTAATGCTACAAGGCATCTGATCACACTCCTCCCAGCTCTCCTGAACTCAGCCTGTGGCAAGTTTACGAGTTCAGGAAAATGTTGTAGGCGAATCGTATTGATATCAATTAACTACATAAAGCTGCATGTTCATTTTGTATGGTTCCTATTCTGCTTCTGAACTTACATACCCAGAAATCCTGTGAGGTGACGTCTCTAAACTGTTCACAGCTCATCTCTATGTGTGTGTGTGTGTGTGAGTGTTTCATGTCTTGGAATGATTACCAGCAACACAAACAGTGTAATGAACACCATCAAGCGGCTGTGTCCCTACAGGACAAACATTAGGGAAGGCAGAGAAGTGCTCCCATTAGCAAGCAAGAGAAAAACAAAGAGGATGAAAAGTTGGGAAATAAACATTTTGGCAGGAGATAAAAAGTATTAAAAGCATTTTGGTTCTTTTCTCTGAGCTCCTGAGAGACGAGCAGACAGTATCACATTGCAGCAGGAAGTGAAAGCACTGACGGAGTGAGGTAAAACACGTGTAAACTCGACCAGCTGCTAATGGCACTGTCACCCTGAGGAACAGGAGAGGCTCATGTGATGAAACCACACAGGACAAATAAAAATATTATAGAAAAGCATGCAGTGGATGTCTCCTCGACATGTGTGTGTGTGTGGGGGGGGGGCTGGGGCACTGCATTTGAATGGCAGTGCTGGAGTTATTTAAAGCTAGTTGAGTGTCCACAGATCAATGCAGACAGTTAGTGTGTCCTGCATGCTCACACACACACACTCGCTCACTCAAACGCAGACATGTTTCAGTTTGCCGGGGGAGGGAAAACAGGGTTACACATCCTGATGCGATTTTTTAAATTTGGTCAGTGATTTTACAAACTTCCTGTTTAACACGATGGTTCACCTCAGTCTCAACTGGAGATCTTAACTGTCAAGCCTTTTACGACGTCTATTCCCATGTGACCTGATTGTATCATTAGGTAAAGTCATGGGGGCTGGGAGGGGGTCATGTGACCATCAGCAGGACTCCCAGTCCCTCACACACACACACACACATAGACACAGAGTAGCAGACACAATGAGGCAAGTATGAACAGTGTGTAAGTTTATTCCCTTGACATCCAAAGAATAACTGTGCTTATCCACAGGAAACCCTCAACAATGGTCTTCTGTCCAGCTCTGAGGGGAAACACAGTAGTTGGTGTATTAGCTGGTCTGCGTCCCACCTTACATCTATCCTGCATTATCCTGCATCGACTTCATTAAGTGCAATAGCTGCTTAAATCAGCTTGAAACTTAATCAGTAGCTTTCAGTGCAGGTGTGTGTACTAATGTTGCTGCTCTCCAACTCTGACGCAAAGAAAATACCCTGGTTAAACTATGAGTGTCTGTGATTTTGGGTCATCAAAGCGGTAAAATTCATCCACTCAGTGTGGAAAAGCAGGCATGTTGTCCCAGTTCCCTACTGAGATCTGCTCTGTGAAAACCAGGCTAATGAATTTCTCTGTATAGCTGACAGAAGCGCCGAGGTTAGACCATTCTCCTCCTCTCCTCTCCTCTCCCCTCCTCTCCTCACCTCTCGTCCCATTTCTCTCCCAGTTTCAATAGTGTGTTGAAGTGGGGAAACAGTGATTCAGCAGGAAGGGCTTGCTCTGTGGGAGTGGTGTGTGTGTGGGTGTACAAAGAAGCAGCATAATGATGTACTCATGCACGCATACATGTATCTGTTGAAGATAAGGTTAAGCTGCGTTTATCCTTTCAGAAGATGAGTTTCATTGTACCAACAAATGACGGAGATGCAGTACAGGCTGCAGCAGCTTTGTGTTTTATAATCATACACAAAAACTGCTTGTTAACAATTTATATTTTTTATGTAACACCTCAAAGTTACACAGTGCTCAGGCTTTGTTGCATGGATGCAGATCCTGCTACTCGTAGTAATAGTGAAATAAAACTGTAGCAGTGGCAGTTGTGTAGTAAGTAGACGTAATGGTAGATGTGGTTTTATTCATTAACAAGGCACTTAGTCATTTTTTCCAAGTCTTCAGACTCCTCAGAGAAACTTCTCTCCACATCATCCTTCCTTTGGTTTCCTATTCTTCTTCCTCCTTTTACCTGTGTCAGATATGAGTGTATTTAAGGACATGCAGGTGTAACGTTATGGTAAAATCAGTTGTTCTTGCACACGCACACACACTTAGCAGTGCAAATGCTGAATCGTAAAGTTCCCTGACTCTGATTAATACCAGCAGTGAGTGCTCTCATGTGATCAGACTGTGTGTGTGTGTGTGTGTGTGTGTGTGTGTGTGTGTGTGTGTGTGTGTCAGATCACTAAATCCCCCAGAGACAGACACACACACAGACAGTTTGCTTTATAGACTGAATGGTTTTAACTGATTAGTATTCTGTTGTCTCATCTCTGGTAATGCCACAATGGCTTACTGTTTTATCTCTACACACACACACACACACACACACACACACGCACACACACAACAGCACCACAATCACACAGTTTTTTTTAGACATGAGTCAGTAATTCCTCTTTCTCTGGAGCTACACTGGATGTTTTCTCCTCAGTGTAACCAGCAGCTCCTCCTGCGAGCCAGGAGCATCAGGTGTAACGTTACAGGCATTTGTTAAGACACATAGTCAAGCGTCCCAGCATGAATGCCCACGGTGTGTGGTGCTGCACCAACACCGCTTTGGAACGACTGCTGAGGATTTCAGGGAAACTGCTCTGCCTGTTGTGATGAAAATATTTGGTGTTAAATTTCCATCTTTTTCACACAATCTTCGTCAGTAGATGAAGTTTTCTCCGTTGTCATGGAGATGGATCTGTTATTAATCTGGCAGTAGCCGTTATGATTTCATCCATAGCACTTTTTTTTCTCTGAAGTAAAGCGTGAAGGTTCAGACTTGAACTTAGACATAGTAGTTTGACAAGACGTCCCTACTAAAGATCAACTTACTAGCTTTTTCTGGAGCTTTTGATCACATCAGATAACAATAATACGACAACTTCCATTAGCAGGAAGAGTTCTGATTGGCTCCTGAGCACTGTGTCATGGTCAAAGCTTGGAGGGTGGCGTTTAAAGGTGGAGGATTTGGTCTGGCCTGTTGGCCCAGGTGAGGCTGAACGACATGGTGACAGATGGGGAGCACAGCTGGCATTTAATCTGTGACTCAGGTGTGTGTGAGTGATAATACACACAGCACAGGCAGGTTGTGTTGTGGTTCATTGTCTTACTGCTCTGTGGATGTCTGCATCAGTTTATCTCTTCCCAGCTGATGAACAGCACCGGGTCTCCACGTTCATACAGAATAAAACACAAGCTCGTGCACGTTCACAGCTATTTTCAACTTGCTCCACTGCCTTTTTTAAACTTTGCGTCCATCGGGAGCTGACACGAGGAAGGTGGTGACTCCTTCTTGCTCTCCACGTCTGTTCTAAATACTGAGAATAAATAGGACTAGTTAGTGCGAACGTCTCTACCTACCTGTGCTTATTTATCCTTTTCAGCCCAAAGCATTTTCTACCCAATCCAAAGTGCTCACTCACACACACACACACACTTCCACACACTGCACGTCTGTATTTAATGAATAGTGATTTAGGGAAGGGGATGGGATTTCTCTTATCTCCACAGCTCAGTGGCAGCAGGGAGATAACACACATTTATGAGGCATGTGTGCATGTGTTCAATCGTGTTTGCACATGCAACCCTGATACACGCCACAGCATTTAGATTTAGTGAGCGTGTGTGACAGGCTTGTGTGTGTGTGTCTCCGTCAGCAGTATCGCAGAGAGCAGGTTGTCGTCCGTAGCTTTTGTCGAGACTCATTTTCAGCGCTGCCTGTTGCAGCGGGAGATAAAATACTTAGGGATTGGTCATCAGCTGAACAAAAAGCTCAGCCTTTAAAACTTCACACAAACAATAGTCATTTGTGTGTGTGTGTGGCAGTGATTCCTCTTTTCTGCTCGCAGTGTCCGTTAATGTTATCTTTGCTTTTCAGGCATCAACTGAAAACCGTGTTGATAAACTTCTCCCGTCACAAAAACTCTGGATAAATCTCTAAATAAAACCATGGATCATATTCTTCATTAATGTTTAAAATCTATAACATTGTCATGTTATTGTCTGTACTGTAAATCTGTGTTGTTCTGTTCTGTACATACCTGTTGCATGTCTTCCATTTTCCCACTTTATTCTTTGTTTATCAGTAATTCTTGACCGTTTTTCTGTACTTTTCATGTGCACATTATCTCAGGAAGAGATGAGATCAATCACATGAGATATCTGCTCCTTTGCCTAACACACACTCGCGCCTCCAAAGCTGCACATCGAATACTGTTCTCTTTTCTTTTCCTTTTTCTGAATCTGTACTTCCCCTGTATCTCTTGTGGTCCGGGTGGGGTTGGGGGTGGAGGGAGTTTGTTTCAGGAAGTGTGTGTGTGCCTGTGTGTGTGTGTGTGCGTCTCTGTGAGTGGGTGGGTCCAGCTCTTCCTGTTTACAATATGGTCTTCTGTTCCCAATCACAGTGGGACTTCAGTTTCTGGCCCTAATGCTGCGTTCAGGTCACGTGGGAATAACGTATGTGATTTTAAAAGCAGCGACACATTTGAAGTTGTTGTGTCTGAGTGTGTTTCTTGAATAAGGCTGAATATATGGACAGTGGCAGATGCCAGAGCATTTTCACACAGAAAAGCATTTTACGAAGCTGATGCACTTGCTTGATGCATTTTTGAACGTCTGAGTGTGAGTTTCACTTCTTTAAAACTCTCACACAGACACGCAGTTCACACAGCAGGTGTGTGTACCTAGATGGAAGTGCACATGCACACAGACACACACACACAAGTGACTAGAAGAATAGGAGAAGTGAGGCTTGTCTGCTCATCTAAATATATCCTGTGCACCGGTGACTACAGAGGGGACGTTGTGTGTCTTTGTATTCTTATATGCCTGCTCTCATATATGTTTGATGTGGTAGGGATGGGTTTGCCTTTGTGTGGCTGTGTGTGTGTGTGTGATCCCTGTGCTTTCTACCAACGTGGGCTGAAGGAAAGTGGATGTGGCTCACTGAGTGAGACAGACAGGAACAAAGCCTGCGAGCTCCCTCCATCCTTCTCTCCCGACCACAAATGTTTCCCTTCCAACTATAAATACACCCCTGAAACCTGCCGCGTCCTGAAACACGAAACGCCGCTAAAAGTGATTATCAAGGTCCAGAATAGCTCAAAGTCTCCAGTTACATTCAAAGGCTAAAGGCCCGAGCTGATACGGTTCAGTTTTATTTTATAAGCCCGGCTTTTATTTTGTAAAGATGCTTTTTTTATTCGATTAAACACAGACAGGCTTTCGTGTAAAAAGCTCGAATCCGGATGAAAGCTAAACATAATCGATAGGGGAGAGATCGTCGGCTTAGAGGCCATCCAGGTTGTGGTGAGAGATGGAGAGGGAAGAGGTGAGAAAACCAATAAAGCTGCATTACGGGCAAAGTGGAGGAGATGACAGTAAGAGAGGAGGCTCACTGATTCTCAGCCATCTGTCTTTATCCACTGTTCCTGATCAGCACAGATTCACGTGATGATCCTGACTTTTCATACAGATTTCAGACTTTTTGCATGTGTACTGCAGGAGAAAGCCTGCAGTGATGAGTGTTAAACCACACTCCATGAAGTGCTCAGTGCTGCACGAGACAGAAACCAGACACTGCTCTGATTATAAAAAAAACAACAACTGATCATCAAAATTGATGTCTGCGTTCACTAATTAATAGCACACCAGCCGCCGTGCTGTGTGTGTGTGTACGGTGCTGCTCCATATGTGGACAACTCACAGGAAGTGTGTAAGAAATGTGTTAGGTGAAGCAGACGGAGCAGGCAGGTGGGCGAGAAGAGGAGGAACGGTAGCACTGTGTGGGCGACGGAGTTGGCAAGCTGTCCGTGCGATCTGGTTTCCATCTCCTCCTCTGCTGTAAATCAGATATGAGCCGGTTAGAGTTCGTCCTCCTCTGATACCATGGATCTGGTGCTGGTTTGATTATAGATTTATTTTAGAGCCGCTTGTTCACAGGGAACACATGAACCTGGACTGACTGAATATCAGCACAACCAAAAAAAATTCAGCTGCTGTTCTGGCAGCTTCAGCCTCAGCATCAGCACTGAACTTCAGAAAGGTGAAGCAGCCAGTGAAGACAGGGAAGCAGGTGTGTGTGTGTGTGTGTGTGTGTGTGTGTGTTACTGCATGTAAGGTCTTGAAGATATCAGTTTTTATCTGAGCACCAGTTTTCCCTTTCTCTCCAGTTCCATTCCTTTGCTCTCCAATAGATAATTAGAGGTCACAGGATATAAATAGCTCTCCATCTTAAACAAGGTAATCTTAGAGCAGTGAGTTAACCGGTAACTGTGTGTGTGTGTGTGTGTGTGTGTGTGTGTGTGTGTGTGTGTGTGTGTGTGTGTGTGTGTGTGTGAGAGAGAGAGAGAGACAGACAGACAGAAAGAGAGAGAGAGTATAGAAACTGGGCCATGCAGCCCCTTGACACTCAATCTCATTGACCGGCCACAGATTACTGTCACCTCTTGTTAGCCTGTGTGAATGTGTGCATTTGTGTGTGTGTGTGTGTGTGCGTGCGTGTGTGCGTGCGTGCGTGTGTGTGTGTCTGTATTCACACTGTTTAGTGATGAATTAAGCAGCTAGCACCGTGTTTATTTACTGTGATCGCTGTGATTGACAGCTGGCATTGGACACGTATGGAAAATGACTGAAAGAAAGAAACAGAGAGAGAGGGAATAGAAAGAGGAGAGGAAAGAGAGAGAGAGGATTAGGTGTGTTTAGAGTTAAGCTGTCTCGCCCAGGCCTGCCCCTCATTCTGGCTACTACAGTTAAAAATGACCAGTTGACGGTGGCCTGCTGTGACCCAGGTCAATCTGCTGTTTGACTGAATCTGTTGACGACTGTTCTCACTTCAAAACATTACAACCACTTTTTTTATGCACTGACACCTTCAGTGGTTTAATGCTTGGCTGAGGAGAGGAGATTAGGTGATGCCATGGTACCAACCACTGCAGCAGACGGCAAAAGAGGAGAGCAAAGACATTCAGCAGTGCAAAAACTAGTGAGTTCCCCAAATCCAGTTGGTCGTAAAGTGTGTGTGTGTGTGTTTCCCCTGCAAGTCCAGTCCTGCCTGAAATACTTTAAGCCCAAAGGTCTGACTCTCATGTCTCAGGTCTAACAGGAGTATTTGAAAACCGAGTTAAGGCCTTTGGAGAAATTTAAAAAACAAAGGTAACAGGCTGAGAAAGAGCAGCGAAAACAACAAACCAAAAAAACCCAAATACCAACAGAACTAAAGAGGAGCATCGACACAGAGAGAGACCTCAGCCTCCCGGTGCCTTATCAGTCTGTTTGTATATATAAATGTGTATATGTGGGAGTGTGGGAGTGTGTGCGCATGTGTGTGTGTGTGTATTCTGCATTCCAGTCTGAGTCACATGCAGGTCCGTGTATCCGTGGTAACAAAAGCTCTCATTCACTGTGGAGAAATTACTCATTCATTCTAACCCTCTGTAAACGTCTGTGAATCTGTCTGTGTGTGTGTGTGTGTCGCACAGTGCTCTGTTGTTAGTGCGCACAAGTGTGTTGATAAGGTGTGTGTGACTGTACTGCGTCATTGCACCTTCATTTATATTACACAAATAGAAAACTCAGACGTTACGTGAAAATTGAGAACCAAAAACTTTATAACACCAACAAAATATCACTTAAAACGAACACTGACACAACATGAAACGCACAAACACACGTGTGATGCCGCACACACTCAGACCTGTTTTTGTGTTTATGCCCTGCAGTGTGTTGGTGAGGAGAACTGGGTGGACAGCAGGACCATTTACATCGGACAGAAGGAGCCTCCTCCTGGAACTGAGGCCTTCATACAACAAAGGTTTCCAGACAACAGAATAGTCTCCTCCAAGGTCAGTGAAACACACACACACACACAGAGACACACAAAGACATACGTCCCCTGCTTGTATTTCAATAATCAATGTATTGTTTGATTGATTAAAACTGTCTCATGTTTTCAGTACACATTTTGGAACTTCATCCCTAAGAATATGTTCGAGCAGTTCAGGAGAGTCGCCAACTTCTACTTTCTCATCATATTTCTGGTCCAGGTAAAAAAAAAAAAACTCTGATTTATAATTAAATTGCAGATATTTTTACATTTTATGTTCCTGTTTTATTTGCACTGCTTTCATTTCTGCAAAGCAGAATTACATAAATTAAATGTGTTTGGAAATTATTTCCGTCTGTAAATTTCTGCTCCGTGGATTTTTTTTATCACGATTTTGTCGTTTGCATTTTTATCCTGCTGTGTTGTTATGAATATTCTACATTTCATTGTCAGATATTACTCAGATATTTCTGTGTGTGTGTGTGTGTGTGTGTGTGTGTGTGTGTGTGTGTGTGTGTGTGTGTGTGTGTGTGTGTGTGTGTGTGTGTGTGTGTGACCTCAGTTGATCATCGACACTCCCACCAGTCCGATCACCAGCGGACTGCCGCTCTTCTTTGTCATCACAGTCACCGCCATTAAACAGGTGAGACGCAGACGTTGACGCTGCACCTACACACCTTCTCACTTCAGCATGTCACATGATCTCACCCTCTTCTGTCTCTCTCTCTCTCTCTCTCTCTCTCAGGGTTATGAGGACTGGTTGAGACACAAAGCAGACAACGCTGTCAACCAGTGTCCTGTCCACGTGGTGCAGCATGGGAAAGTGATTCGCAAACAAAGCCGCAAGCTCAGGGTATGTGTGTCTGTATGTGTGTGTCTGTATGTGTGTGTGTCCCAGATAAACACTCTCACCGCACATAACACGAGCAGAGCTTTGGTGCATTTGTGTTATTGGCTCACACTGAGGGATTTTCCCTCTATTAAGCTGTGTTGGAGTGTGTGTGCGCAGACCTACATCTGAGAGCAGTTTAGCTTTTAAAGTCTGTTACATTAACGTATGTTACGTAACACTGTCATAGAGTGAAATGACATCTGAAACAACAGATACAGACACAGAGGATCTGAGACCAGCAGTCCTGTGAGAGGACGAATGTTGGCTGAACTTGAGAGGCCGCAGGTGGTAAAGCAGAAGGTCAGCTTGTTAGGCAAACTGCATTAGCAGAACCTGCATTAGCAATACTAAAGGGATAAGTGCCATGCCATCACATCACAGGAGCATGTTTTTCATTCAGACCCGGCTGGAAAGTCAATACATGTGGAACATAAAGAAATGCTGGTGCTGCTCACCGCTACAGATAAATGTGGAATGTCTCTGTCCGTCTGACTTTCTCAGGTTGGAGACGTCGTCTTCGTGAAAGAAGATGAAACTTTCCCCTGCGACCTGATACTTCTGTCCTCGTCTCGAGATGACGGGACCTGCTATGTCACAACAGCCAGTTTGGATGGGGAGAGCAGCCACAAGGTGTGTATGTGTGTGCGTATTAATGTGCGCCTCGCTTTCTCCAGCCTGACACTTTTATCTTTTAATTACCTCATTCATGTTGCAGGTCGTCACTGCAGAGGTCTCATTTGTTTATACTTTTAATCACATGTCAGATTTAATGTGATTCTGATTTACAGCTGTAAACTGTGACACGTCCTCTCCTAATCTTTCGTTGCTCTTCTCATCTGATATTTGTCCTCCTTCCGTCCTCTCTCCTCGTCTGTCTCGTCCCAGACGTACTACGCAGTCCAGGACACCAAAGCTTACAACACAGAGAAAGAGGTGGACTCCATTCATGCCACTATAGAATGTGAACAACCACAGCCGGACTTGTACAAGTCAGTGCAACCCAAACACTCTTCAGAGCTGAAAAACACTCATATGTCCACGCATAAATGCCTGAAACCTGTCTTCTCTCACGTCTTTCCACAGATTTGTGGGGCGCATCAACATCTACATGAACAACGAACCCGTGGCCAGGTAACCCAAACCCATTATCTTATTATTTTTATTTCCTTTTTTAAGTCATGGCCACAAAGTGAAGCGATGAAATAGGAACGAGCTCTAAATGTCACACCTGTGTTATCTCAGAATTTTAATCAGGTTGTGTTGGTGCGCTGCGAGAAACAGATACAGCAGTAACCCCGTCACCATGGCAGCCATGAAACAGTCTAAATGTTAAGTGTAAATGAGCTGTTGTCTGTGTGCAGGCCGTTAGGATCAGAGAACCTGCTGCTCCGAGGGGCCACACTCAAGAACACTGAGTACATCTATGGTAATATCACCTCACACACACCAATAGGGTTGGAAATAAAAACACTGCAAGATGCAATTAGAAGCTAAAAAAAAACGTTGAACTGGTCAAGAATGATTTATTAACCTTCATCGTTCACTTCTTCCCTCCTTTAGCCGTTGCCATCTACACCGGCATGGAAACCAAGATGGCTCTCAACTACCAGTCCAAGTCTCAGAAACGTTCTGCAGTAGAAAAGTAAGTTCTCTCTCTCTATTTCCCTCTTTTATTTTCATATACTTCATATGAATTGTTTCTGGAAGAGAAGCTGTTAGCATCAGTTCACATCTGAATTCTTCACAGACTTTCTCAATTAACCCTGGCTTAGACAATGTTTGATATTTTTAACCCATCCCTCCGTCCATCTGTTCGCTTTTCAATTCTTCATTTATTGACTGACTGAAGGTCCCTGTGTCTCTGTGCCTCGCTGCACTGACTGGATCCCTTTCTTTCCATCTGGCGTTGACATGCATCTTGTGGCCAGATGGCCCGTAGATACGGCCGACTGTAGGTGGATTACATTTACACTTGGTTACAGCGCGTGTGCCTGAAATTTTATTTGTCTTCCTTTTGCCAAAATGAACTTGGCTCGCCGTAAATGCCTCGTCTCAGCTGTTCCCTTTATGCAAGCATCTATTCTGACAAGTGCATTGTGTTACAGTGCACACACTACCTGTGGGACTACCCTGAGTCCTTGTGCTTTTGTTTGTGTAGTTTCTTTCTGTGGATCAGAGATGTTTTTTGTCAGGCAGCCTCTGTTGCTTTCATTTCACACCCTCTACAGTTCGATACCCCAGGGTTCTGTTTTCTGTCCGAAACATGAGAACTGTGAAGAAATATCTCAGCGGCCGCTCGGTGTCTCCCCCTGCAGGTCGATGAATGCCTACCTGGTGGTCTACCTGTGCATCCTTATCAGCAAGGCCCTCATCAACACCGTGCTGAAATACGTGTGGCAGGCGGATCCCAACAGAGACGAGCCGTGGTACAACGACAGGACAGAAGCAGAGAGACAGAGACACATTGTGAGTCTGTTCGTTAAAGTCCTTCACTCCAAACGTCTGTGTTCTTCATCACCTGTTTCACCATCTCACGCTCTACGTCCTCCTCCTCTTCCTCAGCTGATCAGGGCGTTCACAGACTTCTTGGCCTTCATGGTTCTTTTCAACTACATCATCCCCGTCTCCATGTACGTTACCGTGGAGATGCAGAAGTTCCTGGGCTCCTACTTCATCATGTGGGACGACGAGATGTTTGACGAGGAGCTGGGGGAGAGAGCCGTGGTCAACACGTCAGACCTGAATGAGGAGCTGGGACAGGTAGGACAGTCAGACCTTACAGTGTCACACAGAGAAGTGATTTAGAGATAAAAACACGAGAGGCTGCTCACGTTACATGACAAACACACATACAGGACGCTTATCCTGCTCTCTTTCCAGGTGGAATATGTGTTTACAGACAAGACGGGGACCTTGACAGAGAACAACATGGAGTTCATAGAGTGCTGCGTGGACGGACACGTTTACGTCCCTCATGCTATCTGTAACGGACAGGTAACAGCCTGATGCGTGGATAGATCTGACCTACAGAGCTGCCAGATCACGTTTTAGGCCTAATATCAGTATTTGTGATCTTGTTCCGTTCCGTATCTTGTCAATGTGATCTTCTACATACTGTTAACTGATTGGTGTTGCTAGGTGATGCCTGGTGCAGCCAGTATGGATATGATCGACACATCGCCAGGTCCCGACGCCAGGGTGAGTATAGTGTCTGTGTGTGTATGTATGTGTATGTGTGTGTGTGTGTGTGTGAGTGTAAGAGTAACGCAGTGTTGGTCGTCCACCACAGGCGTGTGAGGAGCTGTTTTTCCGGGCGCTGTGCTTGTGCCACACGGTGCAGGTGAAGGAGGAGGAGACGGTGGACGGGATCAAGCACGGCATCCACCAGGGCAAGTCCACTTCCTTCTACATCTCCTCATCCCCGGACGAGGTGGCGCTGGTGGAGGGAATGAAGAGGTGGAGCACGCGCTCACGCACACCGACACACAAACGCTCGGTGCATTCGCTCATTGTTCGGCAGTAACGGTGTGTTGCTCTATGCCGCAGGCTCGGTTTCACCTATCTGAGACTCAAGGACAGTCACATGGAGATCCTGAACAGAGAGGACGAGATCGAGAGGTGAGCGTTGTTCATCTTAGAAGTTTGAGAATTTTGGAAGCTGGCACATAACTGCAGAGCAGTGATTGGAGCCGAGCTGAGCTGCATTAGTAGTCTTACGTCAGTGCGAGTAGCCTAGTAACAGCAAAAACCAGCAGCCTTCCAGCCATGATTATAAATTTAGAACAGTGATGAACTGAGATGATTATTGTTGGCTGAAAATGTAGTATCTGCTGACAGTCCGTGTTTGAACACATTAAGTAGGATTTTTAAAGGTTCATTATATAAGATGTGAATGTAACTACGGGATACTTCAGTGCTGTTTGTGTGAATTTTCAGGTTTGAGCTTCTGGAGGTTTTAACATTCGACTCAGTCAGAAGGAGAATGAGCGTCATTGTCAGGGCCAGCACTGGTAATACACAACAAACCACAGTACACACGTATGTGGTTAGATTTACACACTCCCACTGTTTTGTCCTTGTATTTATGTGTGTGTCTGTGTGTCTGTGTGTGTGTGTGTGTGAGCAGGTGAGCTCTATCTGTTCTGCAAAGGTGCAGACTCCTCCATCTTCCCCAGGGTTATCTCAGGCAAGGTGGATCAGGTTAGAGCTCGGGTGGAGCACAACGCTGTGGTGAGAGCGCGCACACACGCACCACACACACACACACACACACACACACACACACACACACACACACACACACACACACAGAAACTTTCTCTCACTGACTCATAAACAAAGTCATTTTTTTCTAGGAACAATTCAGATAGTTTCACAAGTTGTGTCACTTCGGTGGTTTCCACAGCTACTGCACATGACCACAGCTGTTTCCATGGTTAATTTATACAATTAAGGCTCCAGCGTGGCCATCAGCTGCAACATGTATTTCATGATGCTGCAGCAGCTGAAGGCTGAAGATGAGCTCTCTAACGTGATCTGAACCTGTTGTGGAAAACAGGTCACTCAGACGTCATGGCGTGGTTGCAGCTGCAGATAAACCGCAGTTTTCAGTGGAAACACATTGATCTGTGGCGGGTGTTGTTCCAGTGAGGCTCACATAGAAAGCGCGGTCGCTGCCCACACACACACGCACACTCATTCAGAGACCAAACTCTGAGTGTCTGTAGTTTGCTGTTTGTTTGGGATCTTCCAGAAACAGTTGGGGGATTCATGTGTTTAATCCTTCCTCGGTGCATCAGTCTAACCCTGTCTGAATCTGTTTTCTCCTCCAGGAGGGTCTGAGGACACTTTGTGTTGCCTACAGGCCTCTGAGCCCTGAACAGTACCAGGAGGTTTGCCACCTGCTCAGCGGGGCCAAGTTGGCTCTACAGGACCGGGACAAGCGACTGGCGGAGGCCTATGACATTATAGAGAAAGACCTGATACTGCTGGGAGCCACTGCAGTGGAGGACAGGTGGATGACCTACTTTGTATAGGAATCCAGTCTTTGCTTTTGCACTAACTCCTGATTCTGTGTCACATTGTATGTTGTTGCATCTAAAGACTACTTTGAAGATTTATTTTGTGCATTTAAAACCTTCACTTCCAAACATGTCGGTGTGTTTCCTCTCTTTCCTCCACCACAGGCTCCAGGACAAAGCGGCGGACACCATCGAGTCTCTCCACAAGGCTGGTATGAAGGTGTGGGTGCTGACCGGAGATAAGATGGAGACGGCGGCTGCGACCTGCTATGCCAGCAAGCTCTTCCATCGCAACACCCAGATCCTGGAGCTGACCACCAAACGCACGGAGGAGCAGAGCCTGCACGATGTCCTGTTTGACCTGAGCAGGACTGTCCTCAGGCAGCACGGAGGCATGACCAGGGACACGTTCTCTGGGTGTGTGTCTGCGTTTGAGACTCATACCTAAGTTTACAGGGTAACTCATACTAGTTATGTTTCCCTGAGTGTTAACTAGTCTTGTGTTTGTCTAGTTTATCAGGTGACTGTACTGACTACGGTCTGATCATTGATGGAGCCACCCT
This sequence comes from Toxotes jaculatrix, assembly GCF_017976425.1. NCBI lineage: Eukaryota > Metazoa > Chordata > Actinopteri > Toxotidae > Toxotes > Toxotes jaculatrix. The sequence continues at coordinate 2,708,350 of NC_054417.1, read as the reverse complement.
CTCTGCGGTGATGAGGCCCGGCCAGGAGGACTCAAACTCAGGGAACTACAAAGAGATCTTCCTGGAAATCTGCCGCAACTGCAGCGCTGTGCTCTGCTGTCGAATGGCGCCGCTGCAGAAAGCTCAGGTACAGAGAGAGTCTGTAACACACGGAGGTTAATGTTTTGTGCTGTAGGAGCTCCTGGGCGTCATGTGACTTGTGCTTTGTCGTGCCTTCCTTTCTAGATTGTGAAGCTGATCAAAGCCTCCAAGGAGCATCCAATCACACTGGCCATTGGAGACGGAGCTAATGATGTCAGCATGATCCTGGAGGCCCACGTTGGCATTGGTTAGTGCTCTGGCTCTGGCTGCTTTAATTTAATCTGAAAAACCAGGAAATGACGAACCTCTGTCTGCCTCTGCAGGCATTATGGGTAAAGAGGGTCGTCAGGCAGTGAGGAACAGTGACTACGCCATCCCAAAGTTCAAACACCTCAAGAAGATGCTGCTCGTCCACGGACACTATTACTACATACGCATCTCTGAACTTGTGCAATACTTCTTCTACAAGGTAGGAACAGTGTTTTGTTTAGGACGAGTAGTTTAAGACTTTGGTTTTTTTTAACTTGGTATAAAGCATTTTAATTCATTGCATGACTTTAAATAACTGTTTCTTTTAATCTCTCATTTATTTTGTGTCTTTTCCCCCAGAATGTGTGTTTCATCTTCCCCCAGTTCCTCTACCAGTTCTTCTGTGGCTTCTCACAACAAGTAAACACACACTCACACTGACACACACGCACAAGCACCCAAACTAAACTAAACAGTCTTTATGAATGAAGGAAAAATGAAATGAAAGCCTGCTCTCTGTGCTTCTCCCCAGCCGCTGTACGACACAGCCTACTTAACTCTGTACAACATCAGCTTCACCTCGCTGCCCATTCTGCTCTACAGCCTCATAGAGCAGCACATTAACATGGACATCCTGAAGAAGGACCCATCTCTGTATAGGTCAGTGTTGGTATCTAACAAGGCACAGATACAAAATCTGCATTCAGCAGTTATTTTTTACCTGATGTTTTTTTTTATTTTTATAAGCAAAACCATACTAACTCATTTAGTTCCTCATAAACTGCAGGCACAAACATTTTCTGTCGATGTTACATCCACGCAAAGGAGACATTTGTTAAAAACACTCAGATCAGGCCTCACGGGGCAGACACCTCCCACTGAACTTGTTTTTCATAGATTCAGTTTGGTCACAGCTCGGACAAAGTGAAAACCCGAGGATTCACATGATTAGATGAAGCGTTTTTCCTCCCAGGCTTCGCTCCTTCTTTTCTCATGGTGTGACCCTCGTCTCTTGTCTAAAATAATGAGGCTCGTGGGTGATTCATGATGTTTACTGTCCTGTTGTGTTAATCATCACAGAGATATTGCTAAGAACTCTTTGCTGCGGTGGCCCATCTTCATATATTGGACCATCCTCGGTGTATACGACGCCATCGTGATGTTCTTTGGTGCTTACTTCCTGTTTGACAACACCACCTTCACCAGCAATGGACAGGTAACACACGTTCATCTGTGCCAGCTCATAGTCAGACCGTTTTTAATTCAGTCGAGATCTTTTTTTTAAACTTAAAAATGGTTTTGATTTATACAAAAATATCCACATTCTGCTGGATGAAGACGTTTATTTTTGCACATTCTCGACAGGCGCAGCCACATCTTTAATTTGCTGCTTGTCATTTGTCTTTCTCTGTCTTTTGAGGATGTTTTCAGTTTATCATTAAACATTAAGCAAAGACATTTTTCCTTCTGGATTAAATCTCATCTTATTCACAAACTTTTTTTTCCCTTGGTTTAAGGTGTAACTGCAGTTGTTATGACACAGACTTCCATTTTCTTTCTTACCATGAAGCATCTGAGAGATTTGATAGCAGCTCAGATTTAAAGGTGGTCTTTTATTCAGTAGCACTTCATTTTACAGTGTCTCAGATGTAGTGAGCACAGGTAGAGTTGTAGCACGAGGCAACATTAATAAAGCTGTACTGTTTTCACTTGTTTCTGAGATACCAGACATTTACCCTTACTCCAAAATGCAACACTTGCAGCTCACTCTCAGAAAATCCAGTGACGGTAAACGTTTGGTACTTTCCCAGCCCGGTGACTCACAGAATAACTTCTTTTCCACTGTGCATTTGATTGCAGAAAAAAAAGGCAGTAAAAGTTTGAAGGCTGCTGTGCTAACGTGTTCCCCTGAGTAAAGAATCATTTTAGCAGACTTACAGGTTTATATGTACTGTATTTATAAAAGATGACAGACGTTCTTCCATTCACATCCAAGACACGACAGCATGGCGGGTTTTCCACCATCTTCCTCTGTGTTCTCGGTTTGTTTCCTTTCATTTTCGAGAAGCGTTGCTCTCCCAGAAACCGTTTGGAGTTTGCCTTGAGTTGCCTGATTTCACTTATTTTTTGCATCTAATTTTTCTTTTTGTCTTCTCCAGCCACAGAACTGTTGTTTCTTTCATTATGATTTTCTTCTTCTGGCCTTCTCCTCTTCTTCTTCCTCCTCTCTTACCTTTGTGTTGCTTTTTCTTTTTGCTTCTCTTTCCTCCTCCCAGCTAATGACAACCAACACACAGATGGTAAGCCTGTCCCTGTCTCTCTCTCATCTCTCCCTAGTTTCACTTTCCAATTTCCTGCTTCGTCCCGTCACACAGTCTGAAGCTGAACCACCCGTCATCCGTACACCATCCATCACACGTCCAGCCCTTAGCGCCTGCTGTAGATAAAACAGCTGTAGGCTTTTGTGTAGTGACCCACCTTTTCCTAGAACCATGCTTATGTGTTAATGTAGTGCTCAAACACCTTAGCTATGCGTTGTGCGTGCATTGTGTGTGTGTGTTCAGTTAAAAGCACAGGATAAATGAATACAGAAAAAAAGATTTGCGCTCCTGCTTCCATTACATGACATTGGAGACGTTTAGCCATTTTTCTAATCTAATTCTCCCTCAGCTGATGGTGCTCCGCTCAGAGCAGAAGAACATTGTCACATTTGTGGTTACGAACCATCAGGACTATTTATAGGCCCGCTGTTGATCTTGGACACAGTATCGATGAGCCCTGTAACCTTCAGTCGCAAAGAGCAGAGAGCGTCTTAAACACGTGAAACGTCCACATCTGAGGACGCTCGGTGTGAACGGCAGCAGAGAGGCCGCCCTGCTTCATGAGTTGGCTTTGTTCATATCTCAGTGGTACATGTAGCACATGTAACACGTTACCCTGGCAGAATGACATGCACATCATTACATATTTCCCATTCATCAGTCATCTGACGATCTATGCTCCACCTGAATGTTGCTATCTGAACTCCCTGCCATCTGTTTGATTGATTGATTCCTTATTGAATATCTGCACTTCAGTTTCTCACCATATTCTCACCAGACCTGCAGAAACTGTTGCTAAGTGTAGTTCATGATTTTTTCCTGATTACAGTCATTTCACCTGTGACGCATGTTACAGGTGTAAAAAAGGTTTTTAGGCAGTTTCAGTCAGTTGCTTTGAATCTGTTCAGTTTCCACATGATTGTGTGACACTTTACAATAAGTGGCAACAAAACTCACTCACTGACAGTATGAATGACCTTCAAAGGGAATTTTATTTGTCGCTAAATGTGCTGAACATTAAAATTCTTACGTTAGAAACGTGTCTCTAACAGCAGCTGTTGTCGCTTTTCTTTTGCAGATGTTTGGAAACTGGACGTTTGGGACGCTCGTCTTCACTGTGCTAGTCTTCACTGTTACGTTCAAGGTAAACACATACAGACACACACACACACATGCAGTATGGACAGTATCTGCACTCACAGACGCACCCAGGGAAGGCTGGATTTACTGTGAGCTATAAAATTCAAAATTGGACAAGTCTCATGTCTCCTGTCTCTCCTGTAGCTGGCTCTGGATACTCATTACTGGACCTGGATCAACCATTTTGTCATCTGGGGCTCGCTGATTTTCTTTGTGGTCTTCTCTCTGCTGTGGGGAGGAATCATCTGGTGGGTTTTGAAAACATGCTTTTACATTCCATGTTTTTTAAATAAAGCTGGATGGATTTCTTAAAGTTACTGCTGCTGTTACACCCTCTCCTCTCCTCCAGGCCCTTCCTCAACTACCAGAGGATGTACTACGTGTTCATGCAGATGTTGTCCAGTGGTCCGGCCTGGCTCAGTATAATCCTTCTGATAACAGCCAGTTTGTTGCCAGATGTGGTAAAGAAGGTGATCTGGAGGGCGCTGTGGCCCACCACCACTGAACGCATACAGGTGGGCACATTAATCTGTGCACATAACATACTGTACATTACACTGTTTGTATGGAGAATATTAATCAAAATGCAAGTGACCATAAAAACTGATGACTGTGGGTCAGCAGATGTACTCTGGCTTTGGCTATGTCCCTGCTCTGCTGGATGTAAGTCAGGAAGCTCCTCTGTGTGTGTGTGTGCAGTGCTCCTTTCACTCCCAAGTCAGACAGAGAGAGTGTATGTATTTTTATTAATCAAAATATTTGATTAAGAGTGAGAGTTAGTAAAGCTGCAGATCCTGGGGGTGAGTCGGCCGCTCCCAGGCTGCAAAGCGAAGCACTGATGGTATGTTAGGTGCAGGTGCAGCACAGGGATATTTAGGGACTTTCCACCAGGCCTGCATGATTGTCTGCATCGTTAAATCACCTGCTGCAGTGACATCAGTGTATCAGGAAAGTAGATGTACACAGTCTGTTGTGTTTGTTTGCAGTGAGGTTTGAATGTTTGCCTTCCAGTGACCTGAAAAACCTTTGTGAGGAGCAAATAACCAAACTCCTGCTGAGATATTCTGCTGCTTTGACTCTCGTCTGTTTGAGTGTGGAGACTGTGTGTATAACTCAGCCTGTCCTGGGAAGCTGAATAAGAACTTTCTGCTTTAAAGCTCATAAACTGATCCTGTGACACTTTGACAGATCTGACTGATCTTCAGAGCTCTAACTGTTTCCCTTCTCCCTGTTCACTCCTCCCTCTCACCTCCTGGTTCCTCCCTTCCACATCCTCCTCTCCTGCCGTATCCCTCCCTCCCTCTGGTTCTCCTCCGTGGCAGACTAAGCGTCGGTGCCTTGCTTCCGAGCCCTCCACCATCTTTATGCTGTCTCAGACCTCCAGCAGAATCAGTTTCTAACCCAGCCCTCCTGGAGGTGACCCTCTGCCTTTCCTCCTGTCTCTGACTTGTGTAACATCCCTGTTTCTCTCTGTATTTTCCTTTTTCTATGTCCTTACTTTCTCCTCACCCCTGTATTTTGCATGAAGTGACTCTCATGTTGGTCCGATCGCATGCCAGTTCATCTACGTCTGCATCTACACAAACATCAAAGCTGTGGTGTAAATGCAGTGAATGTGAAGCATGATGTGTTTTAGAAATCAGTTTTCTTTTAATGCAAAGGTTAGAATATGTGTGTCTTTATGTGTAGATGGTAGACCCGAAATGTGTTTGTCACTGAATGTGTGTGTTTGTGTTTGCGTGTATGTGTGTGTCCACAGCGTGTGAGGGATAAAAAAGGGTTTGAGAGGGCCCTGACCTACCAGAGCTCTGACTCGTTACTAGATGGAGTAGCTGTCACAGAAGCCTAGAGGGCTTCAGCACGGTAAAAGACACACCCTGCCACTGTGTGTGTGTGGGTCGGGGTGTGTGTGTGTAATGGTTGGGTTATGTAATGGTGGGTGACATTAACATCCTGCAGTGATGGGTTTTACTCTGCTGGTATGTTGTGCCAGATTGGACATTTGGACATTGTACTTAACTAACACATGAGTTTGTATGTGTTTGTGAACGTCTGAAAAGTCCAGTGATCCCAGAATTCTCCAGGTATCGTATAATTCACCTGCATCCCTCTGGGTAATTCTTTACATGGAGCTCTGGCGCCCTCTACTGACACACGTCAGCATCGCTACAGAGGCAGAAGACTGCTCGCTGGCAGTGGGACCGAGCGCTCATGCATGTTTAGCTCTCAGTTTTCCATTTGCATGGTTTGGTTCTTTCTGCATTCATGTGTAATGTGCTTGGGTTGCATCGCTTGTGTCTAAAAAGAGCACAAGGGGACATTATCATCACAGCTGGACAATTAGGTTAAAGGCAATGCAATACTTTATTAATTCAATCATGTAAACAACTGAATTGTCTGGTAATGCAGGGTCAGGTTACTGATGCAGGAAACTGTCCTGCCTTGTTTTTCAGGAGCTCAGTTAGTATTTTTTTCTTTAACCACACTCCTGCTTCAGCTGAAGCTCACGTTCTCTAGTCTCTGCTCCTCGAACTGCTGCCACAAAGTTTGAAGCACACAGTCATAACATCAGTGTGCGGAGAAGCAGTGGCTCAAACCACAAAAAAAACAAAAGAAAAAACAGCTCCAGACTAAACAAAATTTTTAGTGAAGCATATCACAGTGTGAATTTTGGCCAGCTGGGGTAACACTGTCTCCTCAATGTGTCTCTCTGAGAGCTCTCTACATTACTCCACAAGTGGCATGTTTTCTCATCTGTTTTTACTTTGTCTCTCCGTCTCTCCCGTCTCTGTCTCCCCCCCCCCCCCTCTTCATGCAGAACGCTGATAAACTCTACAAGGGCCAGCTCTCCGAGTTCACCCCCCTGGCATCTCTCCATGCCCCTTCCAAGGCTGGCAGCCACCGGCGAGGCTCGGGCAACCAAAGGAACGCCCCAAACCCTCGAAGGTCTGAACCCTTTGAAAAGAAAGTCATGTTCACACGCTGGCAAAAAACGCCAGACTACTGCACCTTCACCCCCCTCCTCCGATTCGCAGACGGCTCCCGCCACCCAAGGCAGGGACAGGCTTACAGCGGGGCGGGGCCCGAGACCTCAGTCTAATTTATTTCCGTTTAGTTGTCTGTTCATTTATTCTCATATGAGACGCAACGGCATCCATTTGGAGTTGAACTGAACAAATGAGTGATTCTGATAAATTGGTCCACTGCTCACAGAGCTGGGAAAGAAAGTCACTCAGACATAACTGAGTTTATTTATGTAACTCGGCTGCAGTCAAACGATGGACTAAGTTGCTAAAGGCGGGCGTCTGTAATCCATCTGTATGGGATTACAGTGAGGGTCAGCAGCATGTGTGTGGCACAAAGAATTATGGGACGACTCTGGGAAAGGACAGCATCCACAGAGCCTTGCTCGCCGCCACGTCGTGCAAAGGGCTCAGTGTACTGATGTCATACTGATGTTTGATGTGTTATGTCACACTGAAAATACGAGCACTGGCCCTTTACGTCTGCCTGCCCTTCACAGCAGGCAGCTGAAGTGTACTTTTCTCTAATTATTAGGGTTTATATGACTTTTTAAAAACAACAACTACGGGGATGATCATGATGTGTTGTGACTGGAATTGTGCTGACGACAATGATGATGATGATGGTGATGAAGATGACTGCACAGACTTTCTCTGACCAAACATTTTCTTTTTTTCTTTCATTTCTTACCATCTCTCTGTCTTTTCTTCTCTCCATCTGTCTGTTCTGCCTCTTTTTAGGACTAACTGGTGTTGCCTTTGTGCAAACATATTATCCCGAAACACTCCGTAGGACTCTGGGGTCAGATCCTACAGCACTGTAAGGAGTGGTGTAGTAGAGCAGTGAAGCGTCAGTGTTTGAACTGTGGATCTGAGCTGGTCATTTTTCCTGTTTTGTTCATCAGTGTGTGTCATGTCTCAGAGGAAAAAAAGACCAACTTTAGCTCCACTTCCAACACTTTGAAGCTTTTAAACTCACATGTAGGTAGTCTAGTCTTTGTCGTGATAGATGTGTGTGTATCTGTGTGCTTATAGCTAGTGGTTGTGTTAGTGTGTGTGTGTGTGTGCTGTTTCTTCTTCTCTTATTGTCTTTGAAGCACTTTAACTATAAGACGTTCATCTTATATTTATCTATGATGCTGAGAAGCTAAGTTTTTTTTTTTTATGCCTTATTGTTTTAGTGATAGAATCCAGTAGAGATGGCTGTGTGACGTCTTGATGCCTTAATGTCACCTTGTAAATACCAGAGAGATTATTACGAACCAAAGAGCCAGAGGAAAGAGGAACTGTGTTGTCTACAAGTCAGTTGTTGAGTTTGGAGAAGTCTTTTTTTTTTAGCAACTCAAAAGTGAACATATGAACATACCAATCACAACGCAAGGATTCTGTCAAGTGCTCCAAACGACTTGATGCCTTAAATAAATAGTTAATAGTATTTCTGAGATTTGCTCATCGGTTATAAAGCCATCTATTAAAGAGAACACACACACACACACACACATTCCAGGAAATCATGTCTGTAACACTGAAATATCCACTGATAGTTCAGGTTTTATTCTGTTACACACAAACTGCACATGTTAGAAATTCAGATGTTCCACCTCATGTTGTCAACAGAACATATTGGTGGTTTTTAGTTTGCAGGTTAGATGGATTATAGCTCCTAATTGCTTAGTTGTCAAGCTCTTAAAAGCCTTATGGTTGTGTTATGAGAGTGCAGTGAGATTCTCTACCTTGAAAAGGGCCTTCACAGCTCAGCCTCTGAATTCTGTCTTACACTTATCTGTTCTCTTTGTTTCCAGCTATCGCTCCCTCTCTCTTTCTGTCTTTCTCTCATTCTCCCTCTGCTGAAGTGATGTGGAAGTTTTCCTACCTCTGTGACAGCAGCCTCCATCCGTCCTCATCATCACCCTCTCTCTGCCATTCCTCCATCCGTCCTGTCCGTCCATCCATCCATGTACGCGTCCATTGTGAGACGGAGTAGAAATTATATTTCATGCTCTACTTTTTAATAGTTCTTTTATGAACCAAAGCCTTGTTGCTGCTAGAGATACTTGTAGCTGCTTTACATTAGGTGCCTTGTGGTAGTTTCTCTCTCTGTGCTGAACTGTCTTTGCTTGCTTTTATGGTAAATTTACTCCTGATAATAGGCATTTGGATGGAAAAGCACTGCAGATGATGGATGTAAGGATGCTTAACTGAAGAGAGACTGAGACAATGAGGAAAAAGGTGAATGTAAAAATTAATTTGACGCAGGTTCTACTGTCCAAGAAGACGCATTCGGAACAAGTGCAGCACTGAAATATTACAGCTGATACACAATCGATGAACAAACTAATTACGAACCAAAACATTCAAAGACTTATGTTTAATATCTGTTTTTTATTGTTTTTACTCGATTTTTTTTATATATGTCCAGGAGGGCATCTGTCTCTGAAATGTTATTTTTACTGTTTTCGTTAATGTATAAAGTATAAAAATTTACCACATAAAAAGTGAGTGAGGGTCTCACTCGGTGGTCAGAGCACACTGGAATGATATCAGATGGTTTATTTAATCTTTACTTTAAAGGCACAGAAAACTTGAAGAGCTCCAGCTCTGTGTGATCAGTCAGCTGCAGTCGATCAGTGTTACAAACTGGGATTTCTAAAAAAAATATTCTGTGTACGTTTCCTTTAATGTCTGACTTGTTCTCAAGATTATGGTTTTCTATTTTCAGTATTTATTTAAACAGTAAAACAAAGGATTCTTATACTGTTGGATTCAGAGGTAAAATCCATGCGATTTGCTAATTAAAGGGTCAGTTCAGCCAAATTAGAAAAGAAAAAACATTGTTTCTGAGCAGAGAGATGCTCCTCCATTGTATTGGTGTGAAGGCAGAGATACATATCTCCAAACTTGGAAAAATAAAACCAAAACTACTCTGCATGGCATGATATAAATAGATGTATGTGAGAAAATAGTGCATGGTGATTTTGCTTTGTAATTTGGGTGAACTGGCCCTTTAATGTGCTCAGGATTGTGAATGTAAACATGTGACTGAGTGTGTGTGATTTCAAACTGGGCTTTGACAGATACGGGCTCTTGAAGGGAGATGTTTGTGCCAGTATTCAGTATCTTAAAAACTGATCATGTTTCTCCACTTGAATCCATAAGTGATAAGAACAAAATCAGAAGCTTTAATTGTTGGTGATTGGCTGATTATTGGCTCTGAGAGGCATCTGGGAGTCTTTTATCAGAGTATGAGTTATTGCCATCAGCCCCTTCTGCATGTGAGGTGAGACAGACAGGTACGTCCTGTACCTCTGTCTGGATATACGTCTCTGTACGTATGTTAGAGATCATGTGGTTATTTGTTACCCTTTTTGTTTTTTACTTTTTCTGGAGACTCTACTTGATGTGTGTCTTATTTGTGTAGAAGAATATTCAAACAACCGCACTGGGTTGTGATAAAACAACACTGGACATGTATGTATTTATAGCTTTAAAGATTTAAAAAGACAAAAGGAGAGATTTCTGTGGTGTTAGCTCAGATACACCCCTGCACTGCGCCGTCTTGTCTGATGACTGACACTTTGCTGTAGAAATTTTCAAAGCCATTAATGGTGGATTCAAGGTCTTGCTGTACCTCTTGTCCAAACTGTCCTGGTCTTTCAAGACCACCTAAACTGACAGCCTTCAAACAGAATGTTATCTATTCTCTTTTACAATGTATTATTGTATAGTATTCTATTCTCATAACCAACGGTATCTATAATCGCTGTACACTCAGATACAGTATATATACAGTATATAAATGTAGTTATGTTAATTGATGTACAGTTTTGGGGTCTTTTTGTATACAGTTTTTAACAGAGTCATATCAAGATTTACTTGTGGATTTTTGCCAACCTTTCTGTAGCTGTCAGCAGCAAACAACTGTACATTTGCTTGAAAATAAAAACCCATAAGTGGAAAATCTAAAAATCCTGGGATAATTCTTTTTCACGAGTTACGGCGGCTGCGCTTCATGCATCAGCCACAGGGATGCAGCAGAGTGTTTCTGATGCGTCAGGCCTCTCTGGTAGCCTTTGAAGATCTGAGCTGACAAATCAAACGCACCTGAAGAGTTTCCAAATATCTGACGCTGATGAAATACGATCGAAAGGATGTTTCAGGAGGAGAATTCAGAGCATGTGGATCAAACCAGCCTGAGTTCACATTTGCTGTGTTTTCTCAAACTAAATCACCAGCTGTGTTGAAAATGACAGGGAATTGGTTAAAAAAAAAAAAAAAAAAATTGGACAATTTTTAGATTTAACATCTTCCCTAAAGTTGCTTCAGGGCTGCCGTCTGCACCATCTGAGGATGTCAAACAAGATTAGGATGGAGGTTTTAGATCGATTGGATCCCCTTCATCCTTTTCACTTCTCATCTGCGCTGATCTCCACGTCCTCTCCTCCACAGCTGGCAGCCGATGAGACCTGCTAGTGTGTCTGACAAGGATGGAGAAATATGTAGGGCACGACTGTCAAGAGGTGAAATCAAGGGAAGAGGAGAAAAAAATTGCATATAAGTAGATGTTGAGAAGTAGCAGTGTGTTTCCAGTGCATAGTCTACCTTCGTCCCCAAGCTGGTTTTATTCAGCAGCTGTTTCTACCAAGTTAAACTGTAATGACTCATTCAGTCATTTTTCAAAATGAGAGCAGAACGACCAAAGTCTTAACGTTTTACCGACTATTTCATCAACTCCAACACCACGGAAAACTTAAACTATAAATATACGGTGTCTACCTTTGATTTCATTTTTATACGGTATTACTTAGTATAGATGCTAAAATATGTAAACAGGTGGGAGGTGTAATTTAAGGTGCAACCAAGTCCTTTAAAACCTCTTCACCACCTGTTTAGACTTCCTTCATGTCAAACTGCCTGAGGCTGGATCGCTTGAAGCACATTAGTGAGACATAACGCACTTTTATAAGGCGGTGAGGGCTGTGACAAAGAACGTTAGGCGAAGATGAATTCACTCCCCCAATCACATGAAAACACCCAGTGTGTCGAGCAGATCCACAGAATGACATGGTAGAGATGGAAATTGCTCTGGCAGAGAAATGTCCCAGAATCAGAGGCTGCAACTTTGCATCAACAGGTGACTTAAAAATAAGTCAGTAATCCTGTGAGGTGCCACACACACAGAGCCAAGAACACATAGACCTTATGTAAAACCACAACATGTCATTTAGAGATGAGAGTGGTCTGGATCTTCTCATCCAACTCCTGAGAAAATACAAGAGAAAGTGAATAAGTGTTTTCCTCATGCACTCTGGCTGCGTTGGCTTGTTATTTAAGGGAATCGATTTGTTAATTTAATTATCAATTAACAATCAGCTCTCAACTGCAGCCGTTTTGACACCTGCAGGAACAACAGAGTGTGTGTGTGTGCACTGCTGCACATGTCTGAGCCCAGCAGTAGGTCTGACACTCAAACTAGGCTTAAATCGTTAGACCTAAGACCTCCAACCTTCACACACATGGCCACACACACACACTCACACACAGTGAGTCTCATCTCATGGCTGTAATGTCAGCGTGTGTCTCTATTCACAGCATTAAATGGAGGGAGGTGATGGAGGCATCCACACGTGAAATCTACGAATTAGCTGTGAAATTGCTGTTATTTGCCACCGATTGTTTATGACTCAGTACACACTTTTTTGTTTTTTCTTTTTTTGACGGGAGTGGTGCTTCCCTTTTGTCCATACAAAGGGCATTATTATGGCTTTTAAAAGGAGTTGTTTTGAGGATGGATGCACACACACATTCATCAGGAGGGAAGCTTTAACACAAACACTGAAAATCTTCTGGAGGATTTTAACATTTTTTATTGTTTCAGTAAACGAATCTGTGATCGGCTCCTTCTTTCTCCATCTCATCTCCTGCTCCAGTCAGATTTTTCATCACCTTCAGCCTCTGCATCTCGTCTGAACGAGGGAAATTGTGCAGAAACTTTATTCCATCTGTCCTCTTGTCTTGTCATGTCTTTGTCACTCTCTCAATGTCCTGACGCACAACACAGTCAAATACAATACAAGACAATCTGAGCCTTAAAGACTTCTTGTTAGCTGAATGCTGAGGGGGCTGTAGGCGTCATCTGGAGTACACATGAACAATGGACTGTATGCACACACAGTTTTCTCTCAAGGCCACAGCTTAATTCTCTCCACATCTGAGCTGCAGATGATTTCATGGCCTATACATTATGAGCAAGAAGAACATTTTCAAATAAATACAGGAAAGAATAACTAATTCAAAATAACACTTTAGGAGGATTGATGGAAAAATACATTTTAAAACATACTAACTCTTGACAGCCATTTAATTAACACTTTCCTTAATGTGTTTTTTCTTTTTTCCCTGCAGTTTACTGTACAATCATGAGTAGAAGACTGAATAAACGTATGTAAAATACTATATACACTGTAAATTGCCATTCATTGTTTTGTTTGTTGTTAATATCTGTGTACCTTAATAAATTCAAATCAGCTGCTCCATTTACTGAGTTGAAATCAGCATGTATTCTGTTAATATAGTGTTAATATGAGATGTTTTTAAACGTTGAATATCTCCATAAATGAATTAAGGCAACACGTCTGAACTTCACCTAAATACAGTCACTTTAATATAAATAAGACTATTTTAAAAGAGTCGTTTTAGTAAAAAAGATTTAATGAGTTTCTTTGTCATGTGACAGACGCTCATTTTTCCATTGAGTTCTCCTGGAACAGGGGAAACAGCGCCCCTCTGGGTTGTAACGGCGGGTCAATGGGAGCCGGTCAGTGTGGTGAAACGGGGGCGTTGCAGCCGCAGTGATAATTATCAGCAGCTGGTTAAAAGTTTGTAAAGCGTCAAACAGTATCGATAACCGTGAGACCGTGGAGAGGACATATCTCACATGTCACACTCATAAACAACAGGTAAATAACAAACAAAACAACGTGTAACGTAAATTTAAGATAACTTTAAGTTTAGTTAACTTTAAGTTTTCCTGTGCTAAAGACACCAGCCAACGAGGTTTGTCGAAAGACGGATGGGTCCAGACAGAGACAGAGAGAAGAGGGGGACTGCTCTGTCCACAAAACAAACACAGCGACTGTCACGGCAGCAGGTGGACGTGGACGTTGAGATGCGACAGAGAGCAGAGAGGACATCAACTGTGAGTCAGATACACCCTGTCTGTGTCTTTACTGACGGTTAAACGTCTCCCCCTGGCTTCCTGCGTGTATGTGTTGCTGTTGTTTACTATGTGGATGTGTTTTGCTTCCTGTTTACCTGAATACGTGTTGCTATTGTTGTTGCTGTTGTTGAGTGGTGTTTTGAAAAAAGAAGCCAGGTGTTTGTTTGTTGTCCAGTCGCCTGTTTATTGTTGTTATTGTGGGTGGGCTGTGCAGAGGCCCTGCAAGCTGCTGGTGCACAGGTCTTGTCCTGTTTTCAAGCTGTGCTGCATGTGGAGTAATGAACTTTATAAAAAAAAACTAGAGTGCTGTAGGCCTTTGTTGTTGTTGTTGTTGTTGACCACACTCTGTGTTGCAGTCATGTAGATAAGAGTGTGCAGGTTGTGTATTTGGCCCATGCATTGACATGATGTGCTGCCTTAAAGTTACTCAGGTAAAAGGAGTTGACCGAGCCGGCCTCAGTCCGGTCCCTGTGGTTTAAATTCTGGAGACAGGAGAGAGGTGACGGCCTGTTTCATGTCGTCTGAGGCTAAATATGGGACTGTGTTGCATCGCGCCGCTGACTGTCTCCTCTTACAAGTGCAGATACAAACTAATCTGATTAGTGTGCATCCCCGTTCTCAGTGCTGAGTGGAGTCCAAGTGCCAGAGGCACAAAGCTGACATTTTCCTGCTGTTTTCTGCTGTGAACTCATTTCTTTTTCTCTCCAATAACTAAACAGAAAGTGGTGATTCAGACACTAAATTATATTCTGAAGTGTTTAACTACCACAGAGGAAGTCTTCCCTCCTCTCCTGACCATTGTCCACTCTGTGTTCTCCTCCCTCCATCCCAGCAATCAAACCTCCCATCTCCTCCTTCATTTTTTTATTTTTATATTTAGCCCTTTCTCTGCTCTACGACTTCCTCTCCAGCCCTCTGTACTCTCCTTCTCCACCCTCACTGCTGTCTACCAATCAGGTTGATTGATTTTATGCCCCTTCTTATCGAGCGGAGCAGCCGTTGTCAATAAATGTCGCCTGTCCTCTGTCCCTGCTCTGGCACTGACAGCAGGGCGAGGGGTAAAATTCAGCCTTTTCACTTGTCGAACTTCACTGGGAGTCAGAGCGTTTCCTCGTGATCATATTGCTTTACTCGCTCTGGTCAAACTGTGGCTTTGTGTTAGTTGTGTGCACAAACAGCTTTTGGTTGAAATGCTACCCACTATGTGTTTGTTTGCTGCTGTTATGTTTCAGATGCCTTGAGTCGTTAGCAGCCATCATCTGTCTTAGATTAACTTTAACCAAGTCAGAAACTGGCAATGATTGATGCTTCATTCGGAAACTCTACGCCCGTGTATCATGTTCTGAAGCACCTGCCATGCTCGTCCGAGTATTCGCTCCAGTTTCTCCGCTGACTTCTGCTTGTTCAAACTGTTGCTGTGCTGTAAGGGTGTATGCATGTCTGTGGTTGGTGCGAATGCATTTAGTTGTTGAGCTGCACCTGAAGCTCTGCACGTCTTTAGAAAACCATTTTTTTTTCTCTGTTTCTGTTTGACTATCATATAAATGAGTTCAGATGTTTTACCATTTGAAAATGTGCCAAAATGTTTCCCCTGCCAGTGTCTTCTCCTCCATTTCACACAACCACA
The DNA here is from genome assembly GCF_017976425.1 of Toxotes jaculatrix. Taxonomy (NCBI): domain Eukaryota; kingdom Metazoa; phylum Chordata; class Actinopteri; family Toxotidae; genus Toxotes; species Toxotes jaculatrix. Next base: position 2,692,693 of record NC_054417.1, on the reverse strand, counting down.
GACAGAAAAAAAAAAAATCATTCAGTTTTTGTGGATCTCTTTCCTGGTGGCAGCAAAAAGAAAAAAAATTTCACAAAGAAAAAGAGTAGCACGCTGAGAATAACCCACCGAACTGGAGAAGTTAAAAACAAAGAGCATCCTTGTTTGTGATCTTATGCCTTTTGTGTGTCTGAGACGTAGTTTCACTGATAAAATGAGTTAACACTTTATCACACGAATTGTCAGGGATCACTAAGTTGTTTACCTTTTAATGACCTTGACGTTTTAGCACAACGTCTTAACAAACTTAAGCTGCATTGTCACCACACAGTTACTGTCAAACGTACCGCTGATAAATAGACCAAGACACAAGAGCAAGACACATGAGACGCACTGTATCTCTGTCCATGAGGAGTCTCACTCTGTGTGTGTGTGTGCTGCTATCAATCTCATATAATTGCTCTGACCCGCCTCACTTTTCAAAGGCCTGAGATGTCAAGGGCCTGCTGATGGATGTGTGGGTGGTCCTTTGTTAAAAAAAAAAAAGCTGTACTTTATCCACACTGCTAAATACTGTAAAACGCTTCATATCTATAGTTTTTCTTTTGTGTAACTTGTAGTATCAAGAGCTAATTGTATGCTGCACCCATTAATTCCTGCATAGACTAAAATACACTGTTTTTAATTCGATTTTGTAGCAGGGCTGTAACTAACTAAATTAATTTCCTTATTGATTCATCTGTAGAATATATTTTGCTCATTGTTTAGTCTAATAAATTTCACATTAGTGAAAATATGTCTGTCCCAGTTTCCTGTCCCCGTCCAGTCCAAGGTGATGTTTTGCATTGCAGAAATATTTTTTTCATAGTTTTTGCTTAAAAAATGTGACGTATTCACCCAAAAAAGAAATGTAGTGAGATCCCGTGTCACTGGACTGTGGTTTGTGACGTATAAAAACATATAGTAGGATTTTTGTATTTAATTTTTTTTGACAGACAACAACTTCTCTATTCCGTGACTCTCTGTTTTGTTCTCATGGCCAGGTTGGTTCTACGCTTTGAATACAAGGCAGGGTCAAGTCTAATTAGTGGGTGAAATTCGTTCCCTGCCATCACTTCTTTCAGCAGGAGGCTTTTTGGTCTACTGTGGGAATAGGGAGGCCCAGTTTCTGTGTGTGTGTGTGTGTGTGCGCGCCTTAGACAGAGGGAGATCCCCTTTCCCCCCCTTTCCCCTCAGGGTTATATCATTACATGGATAATTAGGCCAGGTCAACCAGAGAAAGAAGAAAGTAAGGCAGCAATTCCAGTGAATTGAAGAAGGCCTCTGTCCTGAATCATACTGGTTTTGAAAAATTTCTGTTGCACACACTCAGAGGAGAAGAGCTTCACGTCTGGCTGGTTTTAGATATGTCCTGAAATTCAGAGCATTGAAGGAGAGGAAATAAAGTCTCAGATGATTTTTAGTGTAACTGCCTTTATTTCTCTGTTACAGCAGCTAACGCTGCATGTGATCAATTCGTTTGGACTGAGGATTCATATTTCTCCTCTGAATTCAAGCTCCTGCACTCTCACTCATACAACTAAAACACACACACACACACACACACACACACACACACACACACACACACACACACACACACACACACACACACACACACACACTGCCTAACGTGTTTACCTCTCTTCAGTCCTCAGTCACTGCTGAATTGCTCAGATGTGGGCAGCCTTGGAAAACTGTGTTCACTTTTGTTAGCATTCATTCTTGTCTGTCTTCCTCATCTCTCTCTCTTTTTCTCCACTCTCTGCCTCTCCATCAGTTTCATTTTTTTTTCTCCTCCAGCCTTGGGTGCCTCTCGGAGCTGCTGACAATAGCCTGGGAAGCTGTGGTACTCGGTGAAGTTTTCTAAACTTTGGGGAGTTTTCAAGGATTGTGGAGCTGAATACCGTGTCAGCACAGACTGGGCTGATACAGAGAGCCGACTGGTGTCATTCACTTCTTTATCACAGCCCAACCACAGCTGTAAAATATGTTTACTATTACCTAAGATATAAGCACATGGTGCCGGTGCATCCCAGAGAGTAGATTAACTGAGGTAACTGCTGCTAACTTTGTCTCGAGTTAAAGGAATAACTTTTTAGATGTTTGAAGTTTCTTCTTTTCAAACTTTTATTTCCAGTTGAATTTGTTCAAATCTCTTTTCACAGATATAATGTAGCTTATAGAATCTTTATGTGGAATCAATCAGTGTTCGTGTTATTACTGACTTCAGAGAGTTAAACAGATGCTGAATGTGTGTGTGTGGCGGTTTCTCTCAGTGGTAGTTAAAGGATTAGCGGTGTCCATGTGTTCCCATGGTCTCTGTGCTCAAACAACAAGGCCTGTACCCCCCAACACACACACTCTAACACACACACACACACACTCACACTCACACACACACTCACACTCACACACACACTCAGTTTTATCAGCCCATCGACTTCTAGTCAACCTGAGCTGCTTGAAGTCAGAGCTTAGTGGTGTCGCTGGTTGATCCCACACAAACACACACACACACACACACACACACACACACACACACACACACACACACACACACACACACACACACAGTTCCCCAAGAGACTGAACTCGATCCCTGGCTCTACTGGCTTGTCAATCACTTGCGGGATTGATTTACGGATAACTGACAGTTGTTGGAGCTGATCCCAGCGGCAGGTAAAGAACGCTGGAAGAGCTCGACAGGTGAGAGGCTCTAGTGGGTGTGTTTGTGTAGACAAGTGAGGCCCGGGTACAGTGCGGGGCGGTGTTATCTGATAACAGTCGATCTTTAGAGGTTAAGAGTGTGTGTTTTTGTCGTGTTTCTATGAATGAACAGGAGGCACGCTTCAATTTACGCTACAGTAATTTTGTTTTAAAAGCAGTTTAAGCGAAGCACCTTTTCCAGGGCGAGTTTCCATGAATATCTCGACATTGTGGGGATTAAATTGTTCTTATTCACTTTCTTGTAGATGAGAAGCCTGATACAACTCGTTTGTACACTTAGGAGATTAGATAGATCTAATATCTGAAACTAAAAGCTTTCTAAAGACGATCAAATCTTTTCTCTGTTTTATATCATTGTAGATCAGATGTTTTAATCAGGAAAATAATCAGCAGATCAACTGATGAAGGAGATAATTATTAATGGCAGCTAAAGTGTGTAGCTGCGCTTTAGGATGCTGCTGGGAAACCGTACACAGAGCAGTAGGTAAAGTATTTATTCCGTCATGTGGAAGCTACACGGACAAACCTGCTTTGTGTGGAATATCACACATATGACGGATAAAAAGAATAGTGAGCCTGGTCCTCGCAGCCATTTGACTTTTTAATATGTTGGGTTTTTTTTGTATGTTTGGGGAAAATACATCAGTCTTTTCAAGGCCATCTGATCCTTTTCAAAAATGTTGTTTTATTCTTCTCAAAACCTACAAACCCTCAAAGATTTTCACATCTTTTGGAAATAATTCCAGTTACTGAATAATGCCAGCAGTAACCTGCAGCTGATCGTTACTGACCCTGTCTTTTTATGATGTGGACGTTTATATAAATGTTATGTAGAATCTTTTTAATGCTTCATAGTTTTGAAGGTCAGGGCAAAATCTCAGAATGTTAACTTTACATCATGGCGTCAGGACTTTTTTTAAATAGAGACTTTGTGCTGGCAGTATTTTTTTATGATGTTAAATCAAAGAGTCGGAGACGGCACAGCCCAACACCAAACTTTCAGCATCAGAACAGACCTTAAACAAAATATGTGCTTATCAACAAATCAGCTCTGAGTGTTGTTTTGTTCTTGCTTCTCTCTTGAAAGAGGAAGACTCAATATTTTATTTGTCATTTAATGGAGTTGGGACCAGGAAACAGGTCGTAGGAGTTTCAGCAGGATCAGGTGATGACAGAGGAGGCACTGAGTGAGGAGAGGTTACAACCAGTCTCTGAATGCTGTAGCTAACATTATTTTAACTGTCATTTATTTATTCTGCCTAAAGTCGAGTTGTTCTCCTTCTCCAGCACTTTGAATTGAGCAGGTTCCAGCTCAAAGTTTGCTTGAAAACTCTCAGAACCTGCGAATCAAACCGTTTCAGGGCCGTTACATGAAGCTCTTTGTTATTGTACAATGGATGCTGCGGTGTAGAAGACTGTTGGATTCTGCGGTGGTTAGATGGTTGGAGGAAACATTTTCTGTCACTGTATAGAAACTGTGCTGTCTGTCTTTTTCCCTGAACGTTGCCTCCTCGCTCTTCATCCTCCTCTAATCTTTCCCTCTTTCCCTCTCATTGTCCATCTCCCTCTGTCTCACCCCTCCATCTCTCTCTTCTCCTCCTTCAGTGACAGTAAACAGCCCTCCTGCTGTGTGTCTCCTATTACAGCCTCCATCCTGATTCCCCTCTTTCTTCCGTCCCCTGTCCTCTTTTTTTATCCCCTTTTCTCTCTAACCATCAGCCGCTCAGCCTAAAAGCTAAAGGCCCTCTCCAGACTCCAGCTAAAAAGATACAAGAGGTCCAGAACAATCAAAGGCCCTAAAGAGGAAAGTGATGACGAGGTCAGGATGATGAAGGGGGGCGACAGCAGCAGTGATGATGATGAGCCTGACAAAGGTCCCGGTGATCACAGCGATGGCAGAGGTGATACTGGCAGAGAGGAACCTCTGGTGTTTAATATGACAAATACAGCAATGAGATTTGCGGCGATGATGATGATGATGATGAAGTCGCCCAGTTATACTGATTATTGTTCAGCTTGTTCACATTCTTAACGAAATGAATCCCTTACCACAAAAAACGAACAAAAAAAAAATCCTCAAATCTGGAAAATCTGAACTGGAATTAACATTTTTACAAATTTTTAATCTTCTGCATCAGAGACCAGTTTCACTGGAGTTTAACAATAAACCAGTCTAACAAAAATGGCTTTTAAGTTCACCTCAACGAGATGAAGAAAACCAGGCTACATGCTGCACTGGAAGACTTGCTAACTGTGCATCCTCATGAATTAGTCCTCCCGGGATTAGCCCACTTAAAAATGGGAAAAAGAAAAAACAATCATCATACTTCATTCTCTCAGCAGCGTGTGGTTACGTCTGCCTGGCAAACATTAAATCGGACGCCCTGGTGCTCGGTGCAGTTTGGTGAGGCAGATATATGCCAGCCTCACCTGGCTGTAACATTTAGATTAGGTAGCTGTGATTGGTTCTGCCGAGAAATTTATTGCACCAAAGCCAGTCCTGAACAGGGTTAGTGCATCATTCCTCACGACATCTTAATCGGCCTCCTGTGTAACGGCTCACCTTGTGTTATGGCATCGTGATGCCCCCATCATCAAATTCTGTGTATTAGGAAATGATTGATGCTTAACACGGTGTTTGTTTTGCACTGACTGGACTTTAAACTGGAAATTAAACTGGATTTTTTCCATGGAGCTGCAGTCGGCCTGAGCCAGCACAGATAACCTGACCTGACGATCCCCACCGCTGCAGTGAACTTTACCAAACCAGTAATGAACATCGTCACGTTCGTGTTGAACAACAAAAATTCTGCTGTTTCTCGACCTTTCCGGGTTTTAAACCTCCCGTGACCGATCAGTGTGATGTTGATTAACTATTGATTGTGATGCATAATTATTTCAAAATAAGGCGTCAGAACCCTCAGTGGTTTTTACGCAGTGCAGATTTGGTTTTCATTTTGAAATGCATTAGTTATTGGATTTGGCCTTCCTCGACGAATTTACCTCATACCAGGCGCGTGTGTGTGTGTGTGTGTGTGTGTGTGTGTGTGTGTGTGTGTGCGTATCAGAGTGTATCCAGTGGAAATTGTAAAATGTGTGACATTGCTCCTCGGTGGGGAAAATAGTCAAGACTCTGCGAGGAAAAATTACTCTTAATTCTCCTCATCTCACACTCTGTGGGGCTGGAAGACGTCCTGCAGGGCTTATGTACATGCGCACACACACTCACACACACAGCACAACACACACGCGGCCAGGTCAAAGCCCTGAAGCTTCTGTGGCAACTTTGAGGGCCAGAATAATGACTTCCATAATGTCTCCCTACGGAGAGGGAGAGCGAGAGAGAGTTAGTGAGGGGAAAGAGTGAGAGAGAGAGAGAGGGAGGAAGGGAGGGAGAGAGGAGAGAGAGCACTTTTCTTTCCTTGGCTGTAGGAGCCCTATTGTCGCTCGCCCTGCGGGAGCTTTTAGTCCTCAGCTCCAACTTATCGGCTGTCCAGCCATGTGGGGTGGGTGGCTGAGAGGGCACTGGTGTTGGGGGGGGGGGGCGATTGATACAGTAAAATGCCCTGCCGTGGAGGGCTCTGAGGCTGTTTTTTTTTTTTTTCCCTCGGGGAGGAGGGCTTTGTGTGTGCCGAGAGGTCAAAGCTGCAGTCGATCGGCCTCCCTCCCTCTTTCTACCTCTTTCTTTTCAGTGTCCCCCCCACCCCCCTCCCTCTCCCTCCCTCTCTCTCTCTCTCTCTCCCTCTCCCATCGCTGTGATTGATCTATTTTTCTGTTCTCTTGCTGTCGCGTGTTCACTGCAGTTCAATATGTGATTTTTAATATCATAGGCACCTGCCAATTGAGCATTATGTTGCAGAGGCTCAAACACACGGCGCTGAAAATGAAATTATGTGAATCATTTGCTTGTTTTCTGTGCCTTGAATGTAATTAAGAGGGAGAAGAATGTTTTCATGAGGCTTTTAGAGCTCAACAGGCATCTGAAATGCATCTTCATTTAGAAAGTGTTCAGGCCCCTTCACTTACTGCACTTTGTGTAGTAGATTTAGTTTTTAATGGATAAAATTGCCTTTTTGTCTGCAAATTTTTTAAAACAGTGTCATAAAGTTCAGCTGGGTACAAGCAGTGACTGGCATCGTCCTCTCCTCCGCTGTGTCCATCTTGTCTTCACTGTATGCAGAGAAGTTGTGCGCGCCTGATTAGATGATTATTTCGAGACGGGATAAGTGGGTGAAATAGAGCCGCTGTTGACTGTTGTTCAAGTAATCAACTCACACACATGTACGCGTGCACACACGTACACACAAGTCATGCCACGCCATGCCAGATTGCATTACCTGTCCCTTTTCATAGGCACATAATGAGATCATGGAAACCCTAAACGGATGGATGGATGGATGGATGGATGGAGGAGGGAGAAAGAAAGACAGACAGAGCAGCACAGAAAGATGGAGTGTGAGGGAGAGAAATATCAGAACAATTATGAAAAGTTTTTTTATTCCTAAATCAAGAAAAAAAGAGAAAAGTTACTATTTCTGTTAAAGTCTTGAGCAAAACAAAGATGTCAACTTTCTAAAACATCATCATCATTATGTCGTCATGTCTTCATTGATAAGAATATGTGTCTGTGTCATAGTAAGAGAGGGAGAAAGTGAGTGATAGGTAAATAGAAAAAGGGAGAGATGAAGATAAACAGAGAGGGAAATCTGGCTGCCTGTCAGCTCGACTCACTGTGTCAATTTGTCCAAACAGAGGAGGCTCAGGTTGCAGTGGAGGGCCAGGTAACGTGAGACCTGACAGACCACACCTATGCAACAGGTATTAGCCTTATCCCCCTGCTTCACATGCACACACTTGCAAATGCGGCGAACGTACTGTACGGCTGTTTGAGTTCATTTAAACAGACAAATCATTTGATTTTAGAGAAATCAGGTGAGTGCCATCTGCACTGACCTCATCTGTGTACGTCAGAAAAATAAAAATAGTGTCTTTATTATGGCCAAGATCAGACTGTCAGTGTCTGAATTACACAAACAAACTTCTAATTCATCTTGAGGTGAAAAAAGCCTGCGCTGTTTGGTCGACGGATGATCCCTGGGACGTGGAGCGTAGAAACATCACACCAAAAATAAACCGGGATGTTGAAGATTAGCAGTTTGATCTGCCCGCGTGTCTGTAGTCTCCGGTGTTGTGTGGACCGGGATGCCAGACCTGCCAGACTTGCTGCCCTGATAGATTTTCAGACATCACAGCAGAGGAGACAAGGTGGCTTCCTGGACTCGTTTCTCTCGCTGCCTCCACGCTTCATTATGCAGCTTATTCTCATCATATTGCCCTCGGTTAACAGGCTGACGCAACAGTCAGCAAGCTCACTCCTTTACTCCCCTCCTCTTCCTTCTTTCTTCCCACTCTTTCCTCTCTTCCTCCTCCTCCATTCCCTCCTTCTCTTTCCTCCCCTCTTCTTGTCCTTTTTTCCTCCCCTCCTTCATCCTCCTGTCTCCCACCTCTCTCATTTCCACACCGTTCCATTGTTCCTCTTCACTTTCTTATGGCATTTTACCCTCCGTCCCTCCTCTTTCTCATCACCTCCTTTTCTCTCTCTCAATCCCTCTCTCTTCCTGTCTTCTCTGCAAATTGATTTGTTGCTCTTTATTTCTATGATTCAATCTGCTTTCTTTTTTTTCCTTTCTTTTTCCACTTCTTCCCATCTTTCTGTCCTTCCTTCTTTTTTTGCTTCCTTTCTTGATTCATCTCTTTTCTTCCAGTCTTTCCTTAATTTCTTTTAGCAGTTTCCATCCATCTTTCCTCCTTCTTTCATTTCTTTCTCTTCTCATCTCTCCTCTTCTTCCACCCATAACTTTTTCCTTTTTCCAGTCTTCATTTCTTTTTTTCACCACTCCTCCCGCCCTCCTTTCCTTCTTTCATTTCTTTTTGGTCACTCTTTCCTCTCTTGCTTTCTTCTTTTAATTCTTCCTCTATCTCCCTCTTTCTCTCCACACTTTCTTCTGTTATGGAATGTGTGATGAGCCTCCAGCTAATCCCATCCCTAAAGCACCTTAGCAACGCTCGCTAAGGGAATTTGGAGGGAGCTACAAAAAAAGGAAAAAAAACAACAACACACACACATAAACACACAAGCGTGTGCACATCCACACAGACACGTACCAAGCCCAACAAGCAGCCCCCTATTGGCAGCAAGTGGATTCAGGGATGCACTAATACATCTTCAAATGTGCTTTTTAAAGCGTTTGGAAAGGCTCTGTCGTCGGGCGATAACTCCCCACCGGTTAAAGGATGGATGCTCCCGTTGTGTTTCAGCGCTGCTCTTCCCTCCCTCTGTTTCTTCTCATCCTTCCACATCCTTCGCCATCGCTCCCTCCTTCCCCTTCTCCTCTCCACTGACCAAGTTGTGTACTTTAAAAAAAAAAACAAGAAAAAGTTTGTGCTGCATTGTGTAAAGTTTCCTCCTGAGGATGTTCGACATGAGTGTAGAGTCTGCAGGCTGTGTTTGATCCCCTGCTTCTGTTCTGTGGCTCAGAAGGTGTCTTATTAAATTTATATATACCGACAGGTGGATAAAAACCACCTTGTTCTGCTTGTCCCCCAAAAATAATAATACTACCCAGAACCATTACTCTGGTTTATTGCAACCTGAGTCTTATGTTCATGGTTTTGTTCATCATTTCTATCTTTGTGTTCACCTGACTGTAGATGCTGAGCGTGAACGAGAAGTCAGATAAGACAGGAAAGGACAATACCAGCCCCATATACTCATTTAATTAAAGATGCAGAGGTGAAAGACTTAGTTCTTTCCCTGTAGTTTTTGAGATATATGCTTTTCAATAATGCAGTACAGAAGAGGCTGCAGCTCTAAGTGGCACTGTGCAGCTCAAGGCTGAATAATCCCGTGTCTGTACCAAAGCATTTTCCTTGAGAACTTTGGGTTTTGCTCAGTATAAACGTAACTAAACTTGGTGACACTTCGGTTTACTTCACTGTTGATGCCGAGACGGCGTATAAAGAGGCGTGGAGGATAAGCTCTGGATTCTGCTGAAAACTTTCCTCCGTTGTTGTTGTGGTTTGTTCACAGTCCGCTGTTCACCTTCCGCCGCATACATAAGTACACTAAAGATGTAAATGTGATTCTCTTTGTGCTGAACGGGGCGTCGGCAGACCCGAGCAGCTTGCGTGGACAAGAGAAGTATAGTTTGAGCTGAGGAGTGAAAGAAGAATAAAAATTAACTGAGACTTTAGGTGAGAAAGTAATTCAGCTTTCATGATTGACCTGAATAGAATTTCTTTAAATTTAATTGAATTAGAAAAGTGAGTGTTGATAAATTTAGAATCAGGTCAGGTAAGGTTTTACAGATTATACAGGAATGACACGTATGGTTGGAACAGAGGAACATATGTGTTGTTTTTATATGACGGCTTTGATTTACTGAGTCATTTAGTCTTTCTTTTTATCTGCTGTGCTTGTTCAGCGCCATGGGGGACAGGAGGATATCCCAGCATGCACTGGGCAGAACATAGTTATCATTTTATTATTATCATTATGTTTTTGCCTCCTAATTTTAGTGTTATGCGCATTCAACTTCAAGCAAAGAAACCAGGTTAAAAAAGTAAAATAAAAAAAAATTAAATTCAAATTTGGTCTAATCACAGTAAACAGATTAAGCTATATAGGTGATAAGATTAGTGTGTGTGTGTGTGCGTGTGTGTGCGTGCGTGTGCGTGCGTGCATGTGTGTGTGCGTGCATACATGCCGATTCTGAGGCTATAATGAGAATCTGTAAATACCCTCAGACTGAATCCCTCTCCATGTTTAATCTGAGTCCACGACTACTGGCTGCCAACACAGATCATCCTCCTGTACACACATACACTCACACATACACACACACACACACCTACACACGCTCACACACACACGCACGCACACACACACACACACACACACACACACACACACACACACACACACAGGGACATCAGTAGTCAATATGCAGCATCTGCAAATGACACAGAAACAGGAAAAGCACGTATAGATGAAACCATATATTCTGACAGATCATACTAACTCACACACAAACATGCAGGCACACACACACACACACACACACACATGCAGACACACACACTAGAAGGCCTATATAAGTGGATCAGGGAGGTGGGTGTGTGTAGGAATCTTCAGCCAGGCTATCGCTAACAAGCATGCTCCTCTCTCTCTCCTTTATACAGCAAATCCCTCCACTCCACGCCGGAGATTAGCATATTGTTTTACACACACACACTCACTCTCTCTCTCTCTCTCTCTCTCTCTCTCTCTCTCTCTCTCTCTCTCTCTCTGCTAACCAAAGCTGGAGTCAGGATGGTCACTGGTGGGAACTGAGGAAAAAACATAGTGTGTCTTTAACAGCAGGAGGAAGCGCTGTATCGCTGTATCACGGAAAAAGATGAAGCCACTTGTGTTTTCATTTCTTTCTTCTGTCGTCCTTTTGGTAAATTTCTGTGGAGCCGAGCTCTTCACATTTGCTATAATAAATAAACAAAATAAATAAACATCTACAATAAAACACAATTGGTGCTATGTAAGTAATATAGACCCGGCTGTTTCCACTGTAAACACACTTGTAACGTACAGATTAACAGAGATGTCGTAGTGAAGTTTGGTACAAAAGCAAAGTCCTTCATTCTGTCTGCTTCTTTTTGTTTCATTCCCTCTGTAGAGCACACACACACACACTCACACACTCACACACACACACACACACACACACTCCACTGACAGACAGCCTAAGTAGTGTGACTAATGGCGCTCTGCCCTGTGCCTCGCCTTGGCTGCCATGGGTCAACATGTTATAATGTGTAAATGAATTTCCTGTAGAGGCTGCACAATCGCTCACACACCAGTGAGCACACACTCATACTATCGTCAGGCCAATTTGCAGACTTGACTCCATTCAGGGCTGAATTGGGGCCTTTTATTAAAGGAACTTACAGTGAATTGTTGTTTATGTTATTTTATGCAGTACAGATGATGTATATTTTCCAAGGCATAGCATACAGTCGGATTTATTAAATTAGTTTTCCTCCATTTAAAAAAAAATATATTTTCACTGATTAGATTTAATTAGAGGGTTGATCTAAATGTTTAGATGTTCCTATAAACCACAGACGTAGAACACATAATCAAACAATCGTAATTTAAAAAGGCGTCGAGTTCTGACTTTTTCAGCCCAGAAACTCTCTGCATTTTCTGTTAAAAACACACACACACACACATACATACACAGGTCTCCCCATGTCAGACATCACTAAATAATTACGGCACCTTTGCTGATGATTGGCACTAATTGACCAGTGTTTTTTGTGGCCGGACTGGTGGGAGGTTGGAGAGATGTGAACCATATCTCACCTGCAATCTGCAAATGACAGAGTTCCCCTCCACAGAGGTGAAGGGGAGAGAGTGGTTCATTGGCCTCTGAGCTGGCAGGAGACCTTTTAACTCCAGTGATTACCTGAGCCTGAGCTACAGTTGTAATCATGTTAGTATTTCCTGTTCTCTTCAATTCCTTCCTCTTCTTTCTCCCCCTCTTTCTTTCTTTATTCTTCGAAGTGCCTTAACCCTCCTGGAAAAGTACCGTGGTGTTTGAGGTAATTGGCTCGAGAAGACCGCACTTTCTTCTGCATTTATAATTGGTTTAAAGGCTGAAACACTGGAGCTTTTCTCGCTTTCCATTGTCCAATATTAGGTTTTCTTCCTGGTAGAACATTTACTGCTGCACTTTGAGCCGTTTTCACACATTTTGTGAGAATATTCAATATATTTTAAAACTTTCTGTTGTGCTGCATTTTGTATTTTTATGTTAGCTGGAAAGCTGGAAACGTGGAAATGTGAAAACAGGGCTTAAGTGGAAGCAAAATACATATTTCAGTTCAACCATATTCATATATACTGATTTCATTTATTACATGTAGTGATGGTAATGGTTATTAAAGTAGACTTTAATGGACATTTGGTAAAATGTAAGGGAAAGATAAATGTGTTTTGAGTGACTTCATCCTCACTGGAGTCAGCTAACTGTCTCTAATCGGAGAAAAATGAGGAGGATTGTGATTCTGTGAGATGTTTATTTGGCACAGATCAACAGCTAATATGATGCAACAGTCATCCTCTGCTAATAGATAATGAAACACCATGTAAAATTAGAATCTGTCTCCAGCACTGCTTTATATGTTCATTTGAGCATCTACTGTTAACCTCAATCGTCCTGTTGCTCTTTCACTGTAAGCGATACGATTTAATTCACTCTGCAGATCGTAGGGTTGGAGATGAAGCCTGGTCCTGGTTCTAAAGGGGCTTTTAAAACTAAAACTGTACGCGTCCTGTTTTGGATGAAGCTTAAAGGGATCATTAATTAACCTAAATCTTATAAATCCTATAAAATAAGTATTTTGCAAACCACCATAAATACTCTACTATACTCTGTCATTGGTTTCAGTCAGTCATTCTGCACCAGCTGGAGGAATTGCCATAAAAGCCAGAGCATAGAGAAGTAAAGCTCTAATATGCAGGAAATGGTGCAGACGAGTTAAACTTAAAGGGGGAAAATCTACATTTAACACAGAGGCACTAAGGGGAAAATAACATAATCTGGAGTAAAATACCTTGAAATAAACCACAGACTGTCTCTTCATGGCTCCCAGTGGCCCCGTCATGTTGCATCGAAGCGTCCTTGCCATTGGTGGGCGGGGCTCCCCTGTGCCCGTCTGAGCAGACGGTGTGTGATGATTATGGGCCCCTGGGGAGATCCAGAGGGTACTCCCTAATTGATTGTCATGAAAGACTCTAATTGAATTGAAAAGCGCGGTAGAACAACACGCTGTGCCGTCCGTTTGATGCCTGGTGACTCTGTTAAAAAAAAAACTAAAGGCAGTGGATAAGTGAAGAATTACATGGAAGAAAATAAGTTCATTCAAGTTTTTATATCAGCTGCAACTAAAACAGAACTAAAAGTCATCATTGGTTTTTATTTGGTGCTATTAGAAACAACAAATTTGCAAAAAAAAAAGTGTAGTGTAGTCATTATGCTAAATACTGCTTTGTCATTTGCTTTGCTTTGTTCTGTTTCTTTTCTCTGCGCAGTTAAAATTCAGAGTGGGTGAGGACATATTCCATTCCATGCTATATGGTGTCTGGTGGGTCTTTGCTGGTGGAAGTCCATGTAATACAAATCTTTATTTTCACTGTGTACACAGTGTACAGTGCACACAGACGCTGACAGTGTACTCTACCTTGACCTTGGTTTGTTTGGAATTAGCAGAACAGGAGCTGAATAGTCAGCATGAGCAGCAAAAGGCTAAAAACATTTTTAAAAATCTTTTTTTTTTCTGTATATTTGTGGGGTTTAGCAAAATGGGGGGCCGTGACCAGTCTCCAAATAAAAACGTACACGTGTTGGGTGTTTTAGAGGCAAAAATACTAAATACATAACTAAATCATTCAGTATTTTTCCACCAGAAATGTATTTGTATGTAGAAAGAAATTATTACAGAAATTATAATTTAACTCAATAAATAAAAATATGGATAACAGGAAATATTTAGTGGAGACTCATGGCTACAGCCCTGGTAAATACAATAGATCCAAGTCCCATTATGTTATCACACAATAAGCCAAACAACCAAATCTGTGTTGAAATTAATTCATACAAAAACTTTTTCCTCCTAGCTTTAGATTTGCTTTCACTTCACTGAGTTCTACTTTTGTTCTTGTGCACTTTATTTTGTGTAACTGGCCTTGCTGAGTAAAGCTATCAGTTTCCTTTTTCCTTTTTTTATTTAGTCCTCATATTTTACTGACCTTGTTGAAGACTTCACAAGTAAACTTCCAACATTTTTTTCTCTAATTTAGCTTTCAAAGTTTTTGAAATGGAGAGACAGAGACAACTACGAACAAGTCTGTTTCTTTTTTTTTTTCCTTTTAAATGTTTTGAAATAATAACAGTGGCTGATAAAGAGAGAAAAGGGAGAAAGAGGCAGACTTTTCAGACAGCAGCAGAGTGATGGAGAGAGTCAGACAGAGAGCAGCGAGGCTCCCTCAGCACCAATAGGTCTGCTTTTGGAAAGACAAGGGGGAAGGAAGGGGAGGAGGGCAGGGGGAGGGGGGCCTCGGATTAAGAGGCTGAAAAATGGTTAAAACGTGTCAACGTGTAATTGCACGATAAGGCCCCCTCGCGAGGAATCCGTTGGCCCCGTTGCTATTTTCTATGGCGTCCCGGCTAATCTCCTCGCGCCACATTCGGTGTTGTGCAATCGGTCCCCCGTAATCTCCCATGACAGAACCGGGTCCAACGACGGAGGTGACGGTTTTTATAGGAGGAGAGGGAGGGAAATATGCGGAGGCGTGATAAACTGACGCCGATTAGCCACGTTTAGGACACCGGGAGCACGCGGGGATGGGAGGCGTGGGGGTGCACGGGGTTATGGAGTGGGAAGTGCCAGAGCAGCAGTGTCCAAGCATGTGCCAAACAGAACATGAGGAGAGGATGAAAACCTGCAGACACATGGCTGTGGATGAGCTCAGCCCCCAGACTCAGTGATGGGCCTATGGGAGCATCCGGGGCCACTGGGCACACCAGGCTGTGCCGGTCCCAAATATCCTGTTACCAACACTGATTCTTGCCTTACAGGCTGTAGGTATTTGTCATTCGGGTATATTTCCTCTTACCTGAGGTTCAGTGAAGCTGCCATCATCACATCACATCAGGACCTGATTGTTTGATTCACCACACTTCAGATTATAATAATTTATTCACTCGCTTTCTTCCCATGGTGGATGCAGCTGAGATGGTGTTATTTGATTTATTCAAGGGAAAAATCTCTTGTCATACCTCGAGGTTCAGTGACTTGATTCTCCTCAGGATAGTTGTTGTACAGTTTGTGTGTATGTGACAGAATCTGTTTGATTTTTCAGTTTTGTATCCTCATATTAAAACATAGAGCCACTGATACCAGCTCTGTCACACTGAACAGCCTCTAGAAACTAAGTTAGTGATGACTGATTATCTGTTTTCATGTTTTCTTTGCTCTTTCTGTCTTAAATGTATTTTTATTTACATCCCTTTCCCTCCTATAAAGAGCTTTCACAAGCTTTTGGATTAAACTGAGCATTTTACAAATATCACCTAATGCTCTATTTAATGTCTGTTTATATATTGTGAAGTCTGAACAACAAACCTTTTACTGCCTCTGAGTCTAACCGTTGATTTCCTTAACTCCATGTTCAATTAATCAATTATTGGTCAGGGCAAATTCAGAATAATTTACTCTTTAAAACAGCCCAGTAAGCCGGGTTTGGAGAAATGTTAATGTAATGCAAAATCATCTAAAATGATGAGAAAACAAGAATTCACATTTATTGTCATCAGTCATGCAGTAGCAAAACGCAGTAGTTAAAAAGGTGGTCACTGTAAATATGTCTTTTCTTAACAACCACCACAAATCAGAAAAACATGAATGCATTATCCCTTTAAAAGGACCTTTTCCTCACATTTATACAGGTTTGTTGTTTTTTTTCAGTATGTTTTTACGTATTAAAGTAGTAAAGTCATGAAAATGTAATTTCTGAAGATAAACCCCACGTATATGAATCCAAATTTGACCAGTTTTTACCAGAATGCAAAGGTAAAACAAAGAAATTTAAAGCAAAACGACGGGAAATGTAATGATAAATAAAAGAATACATCAGGGAACATTCAGTACAAGACTGTGTGTCAGATAAATACCTTCAGTTTAAACACCTGACGTCCCTGGAAACAGCTTTATTTTATGTGCTTTGCATCCACGTTGGCCTCGTGTTTTTAAGTCCAGACCCGGGTGGGAATTAGTCTGATAAAACCAGGGGTGTTGTTTGCCGGGCTTTTTGTTAGTGGTGACCCCCGGGCTGCCCCAGCTTACACCAGGGCTAATCCCCATTCTCCTCCCGCACAAAAACCTCCTCTGCTCGCCTTCTCCCTCCTCCTCCTCCTCCTCCTCCTCCTCCTCTTCTCTTCTATTTCATTCCTCCCTCCCCATCCTGGGGCCTCCAGTGATTCAGCCATTAAATTTAAAGAAGGAAATAATTTAACAACCAGGAGAATTACACACACACACACACCGATGCAAGCATTTGCAGCTGGGGGTCAGGCGTGGCGTATGGTTGGAGGACCTGTGTTGGAGTTGAGGGACCCAGGTGGAGGCGGGGTTGAAGTGGGCCCAGTTGAGGCCAGTTGAACAATTAGCAGTTCATTGACCACCGGATCCTCTTGTTGTGGGATTTACTTTTGCTTGAGATCTAGATTAGTGAGGTCATGACCCCACAGGAAGGTTAAAAAACAGAGAAGAGAAACTTTGCTTTGTCTGTGAGAGCAACATTAAACCAGTAGATAGATCCATAATGTCATGTTCCACTTTATCAGCTGGCTGTCTGGGCTTTAAACTGAATTTCAAATGATCCATGTAAAAATGAAAGTAAACCGGGATAAGATGACAGACAGGCCTTCTCATCATGAACTGTACATGTTTGTAGGTGCAGGTGAGTCCGTTGTACAGGGCACAGTACTTATGGGAAAAGGATTGAGCCTTTGAAAAATAACCTACATGCATTTTCACATTTTCTTTCCAGAATGCAAGAAACAGAGAAAAATAAGAAACCAGCATATAACAACATATTTCAAGAGAACGGAATACATTTGTATTGTACTTTGTATTTCGAGTGTATGTTCTGACATTAATTATTATGTAAAAAAAAAAACAACAACATGAAAATATGCTTTAGTGTTTAACACTGACATTAAAGCATAGAGTTATAGAGAAAGTGGCCCAATTTCAAATTAAGAAAATGGAGACAAATGGAAATTTTGGACATTATTAGGCTCATATTTAGTGCATTCTTCTCCCTGCAGCCAACAAGTGTTTGCTGCAGCCTTTAACTTACAGGATGTCAGACTATAGATTATCAAACTATATTAAACAGAGATTTCTAGTGCAGGAAAACTTGAATGTAAACCACTAAAAAAAATGTCTTAATTTAAGGAGAAAAATGCAGGAGAAGAATCTGTTCTCAGATTCTCCCATCACCTTAGTATGACACATCACCCTTTTTTTTTGTCCAGCATGAATTTATATCGATCAAATGTGTATTATCAGGCTTTTTGCCAGCTGAAAGAAAGATGGGTATTTCAAAGGTTTAATTAATTTACCGCAATCTCGTAAGAAAAAGATCGATCAGAATGAAAAGCAAAATATGATCTTGTTTCCATCCTTTAAAATTATAAGAGAAATAATCAATTAAGAGCCCGACTGATAAATAACATCCTCTCTTCAAGGGCATCAGTAAGATGAGAGAACATGCCTGTCTGTGATGTGGTAATTATTTTTTTTTTGTCATTCGCATTTTTTGACCAGATTTTGACTGTTTGTCGAGACGTAATTAAAACCGTAAGGATACAACAGGCTTGACAGCGTTTTAAAATCTATTTCAGAAAGGGAATAAACGTAAATGAACCGCAGATACTGGAGGTGCAGTTTGCATGAGCCTGCTCTAAATCTCCTGCTGCAAGAATAAATATTCCAGGAACAAATCTAACACTTTCTCCAAGATGAAATTATTGGAAAATTTATTAAACTCAGCGCAAAATTGTTTCGTCTTCAACCCGAAAATGGGGGCTTGGTATTTTTTAAATTATGTACAATTGCATAAAAGCGTTTTCAGTAGGCCTATTTATTCACAATTTACAAGATTTTACAACAACAAAAACAAATTCAAATTACACCGACTGACTCACATGTTTACAAGCATTAAAACTGGAAATCAATTTAAATTGCAGCCAAGAAACTTTTTTTTTTTTTTTAAAAACACATCTTCCACACCGCCCTCCATTTATTATACGGTTCCCTCTTTAAACAGGTTTTCAGGATCCCTCAAACACACAGCTGGTGCCTTTTAATTCCACAGAAAAGTCGGGAGAAAAAAAAAAGAAATAACCTTCAAAATGCACCAGCCTTCACGGATTATAAATTAAATCGTGTCAAAACTTGGCATGCTCTGTTCCAGAGAGCAGGAGTAAATCAGACGCGCTTTCCTTTAGCTCGGACAGACAAAAATCCATCACTGAAAGAAAATAAAAATAATAATAATAATAATGATAATAACAATAAAAAAGTTTGTTCAAAGTGATTGCATTTTTATGGCTATAACCGCCTATAATTTACAATTCAGCAGCAGCCTGCGCCCACATCTAGAGTTTAAATATTTGGTTGTGGTTTGTAGTGCTTATAGTACATCTAGAGATTTAAATATGAGTCAGGGGAACCGTCCCGTTTACCGGAGTGGAGCCGCTGCTCTGGTAGTGCTGCGGGTGGAGCACGTGCAGTCTGCTCTGAACGGAGGAGTCTCCCGCCGCCTCGCCGGTCGGCAGGTACATGCTGATCATGTCCCGCAGGTCTCCCGTAGGGCACGGCGGCGGCGCGCGCGCAGCGGAAACCGGGGGGCTCACGCTAGGCTCAGATTTCACGAGGGACCCCAAAGTCCCTCCGATCGCTCCGGACACCGGGGAGACACCGGAGCTCTGGTGCTGGTGAGTGTAGCCGGTGATCCCGCCGTAGCCCGGCGGAGAGGCGCTCATGTAGCTCTGAGAGTTTGAGATGGGGCTGTAAGATAAAGCGCTCATGTCGTACCTGTGCACGGGCTGCGGGTTGTGCGGGTGGTGGTGCGGGTGATGGTGCGGATGCGGGTGGTGCGGGTGAGCCCCGGTGCCCGGGTGTTGCGTGTACGCCAGCTGCGCCTCCTGCATCATGGCGTGAGCCGCAGCCGCCGCAGCCGCCACCTGGCCAGAGTATGTGCCGTTTGCCCAGCCGTTCACGTGCGAGGCGTAGCCCGCATTCGCCCCAGCGTGGCCCCCTCCGGGGCTCTCCAGCCGCTGCCCGCCGCCCATCCCTACGCCCGCAGAGGAGCCGAGGAGCCCGCCGGCCAGCGAGTATTTGTCCTTCTTCAGCAGCGTCTTGGTCTTCCTCCGCGGCCGGTACTTGTAGTCCGGGTGTTCCTTCATGTGCATGGCCCGGAGTCGCTTCGCCTCGTCGATGAACGGTCTCTTCTCCGCCTCGGTCATCACCTTCCACTCGGCGCCCAGCCGCTTGCTGATCTCCGAGTTGTGCATCTTGGGGTTCTCCTGTGCCATTTTCCTCCGCTGGCCCCGGGACCAGACCATGAAGGCGTTCATGGGTCTCTTGATCCTCTCCTGGGGGACTTTGCCTCCGGCCCCCCCGCCTCCTCCTCCTCCGCCGCCGTGTCCCCCAGGGTTGGATGGGTTGGTCTGGGGCACCACGGGGGAATGTAAGTCCGTCTCCATCATGATGCTGTACATTCACCTCGTCTTGGTAGAACAAAACTTCTCAGTCAAACACACAGAAACATTCAGGCTGGCCCGCGCGCAGCTACACCTCCGAGGAAGAGAGAGATAAAGAGGGATGGAAAGGTGCTGTAGTCTCAGGGTGAAATCCACTCACAGGTAAACTTGCTCCGCACTTCCCCCTCTCGCCTTTTTTCCTGTCATCCGCGAGCGCCGAGAAGAAAAGAAACCGGTTGTTCGAGCTTACTTTGGTTGAAGCGGTGCTGGGAAAAGTTACCGGAGCGTGCCCGGGCCGCGCGCTTTGACAGCAGCTAAATGAGCGAGAGACGGCCAATGGAGAGGCTCGAGCTGAGACGTGATTTGCATGCAGGGGCTCGAGGTTCTGGTGACGTCGGAGCGCGAGACCTAAAAATTACTCCCTCTGTCATCTGTTTTGTGTGTGTAGATGGTGTGTGTGGCCGTAAAACACACAACATGTAAACAGTTTAATTCCCATAATTTTGCGCACGTCCTCTGCTTCAGTCAGGCGACAGCGCAGCCTCTGTTTTCTGATATTTTCATCTTTATAATAGAAAAAAAAAAAGTGGATTACAGCAAAAACTTTAATGATAATGAAATTTGTCAGAAAACAGGGGGTCTGAGTCACAGCAAAGAAAATCTGTATGGAATTCAAAATGTAGAAGATATGGCAGCTATTTAAAATAATTCATCATCATCATTAATTATCTTCATCAAGTACTAAAAGTACTGATGTGAACAAACTGTATTTGAATTTTAAAATAGGCACCTGCCTGTAATCTCAGTGTACAGTCCATTTTTAGAGCTGATTTTGAAGCTTTATAATACTGAAGTATCCTATTTAGCTCTTTAACTATATTAGATGTCATTTGCTATATGAGTTTGAGAATTCATTGTTTGGGTAATATTGCTCTTTTAGACATTATGACCCATGTAGCCATTTAAAAAAAGCCTACATGTTTGTCCCCGGGTTTTTGGTCCAACTAAAGCCTACACAGCCGCCTATTCAGAGCCACAGGTGCTTTTCTGTTGTGCCCGTTACTAGGAAACAGGTGACTGACACCCAGAGCACGTGCTATTCAAAGCTCCCCTTTTGTTTGTTTCCCCAGCTCTGTGTGGCGAGCACGAGAGAAAGAGGGAGAGATTTAACCCCTATACAAAAAAAAACTACAGTAATCCTTTAATAAATGTTAGAAATATTATAGTTTTTTTTTTAAATGAGCACATTTTAATAAATTAATGAAGTATAATGCTTCCACTGTAAACCAGCTGCAGGCCTGCTGCTGTAGGCCCAGTGTTGCTTACATCCTCCTCCTTTTTTTTTTTTTTTTTTTTTTTTTTATAAGAAGGACCAAGGACAATTTTGCAAAGCAATTTTCCTGAAAGATATAATTTTATTTGAGTCTGTCATGATCTGTAAAGGAGAGAGTGCTGTTTCTGAACAAACAATAACCGGTCAAATTTAATATTTAGCTTCTTCTGTCTGGGTTATAAAATGATCAAAAATCTAATTGAATAGTACTAATGTTACAATAATAATAACAATAATACAGATACACCATATTTTGTCAGAGGTGCAGCTAATTATTATTTTAATTATTTATGAATCTGCAGATTATTTTCCTGTTTACTTAAAACACCGAAAAATGCTCATCACAGTTTCCCAGAGCCAGAGGTGACATATCTAAATCACTTTTATCCAACCAACGGTCAAAAATGTTCGGTTTGAAATCGTACGAGACACAGACGAGAATCATCTGAGCGTCTGAAACCAGCGAGTGTTTGTCAGTGTTTGCTTGGGAAATGCTTCTCAGGATTAATTGAGCACCAAAAGAGTCGCGGATGATTTTCTTGCCCCTCGTCCGATCTTTGCATCTTCACGCATTTTACATTCTTGGTTAAAAGATGCCCTGATAGATATTCCATTCAACATTTCTGTATGTTGTTGGGTATTCCGGTCTCCTCCTGCTTCACTGGCTTCCCGTCATGTGGAGGATCTTTTCAGCCCTCTGGGATTATGCTCCCAAAGTGGCATCTGTCAGGTGCTGCCCGCCTCTCAGCGAGCTGTTAAACTATGCTGGCACGCTGGCATAGCTGGATTTTCCTCTCGCTCCCTTGTACCAGTTGGCTATAGTGCTGTTAAGTGGGCTTGTATGATCTGTTTTGCGCACACTGTGACAATCTCCTCTCTCTCTCTGCCTCTTTGCATCCAGCACAGAAACACATGGACGCACGGAGTCGAGCGCATTGTATCTTACAAACACGGGAAATGCAGCAGCAAGAAAATCAAGTCGTTCTTCGTTTGAGCCGGAAATCAGATCAGAGAATTGACAGAAATATTTCACATTGATCAAATAATCATGTCTTGTCAGTGACCACACTTTGCTCAATTTTCTAATGTAGTGCCTATTCATGTATTGATTTCATGGCAAACAGCAGAAGGACTTTGTCACTCTCTGAGGCTAACAGATAGAATCAGATTTTCCAGAGCGATTCTTTCTCAGGGACATTTGGACGGTTTCATTTACACTAGATCATTGTGGTTTATGTTGACCTTTTAGAGTTTATGCCTGCGTGTTTGCTTTGTGTGACGAGTGAACGGTGAGAGGAGACCCCACTCCCATCGTCAGCGCTGTCAGACCATAGCTCTTTGTGTCTTATTTTCTTGGTTTGTGCGTGATGCTATTTGCCGTTCTGACTTACTGCAGGTGAATTACACTCTGGAGGTAATGAGGGGTCCTGAAATGGCTCCAAATAAGCAGAATCTAGTGTACTGATTTCTGAATGTTAACCAGCAGGCGGTTTACTACAACCATAATCATTCAAACCATTGTGGTTCCATGTTATTATTGGGACAGTCTCGACGTATGCTGCACAGTTAAAACTAGTTTACATGCATATGAAAAGTGCAGCTGTAAAATGATTGAGGCAGTAATGCAGATACATAATATTCAGTTAGACACATAAGTAGTCCACTTATTTTAATAGCATGACGTGAAGACATTTAAACTCTTTTGTGACACATAAAAATGAGTTTCTCATGTGTTTCCTTTAGATCCATAGTTTGTGCTGGGTTGGTTTATTAACCCCCGTCTGTGTGTTGTCATAACAATCCAGGCAACGTTTGAGCATCACTGTTTGTGATCCACTGTCCCTAAATGGAGCTGTTCACATTTTAGGTGCTGAACCTTGAGCCCTATGAAGCCGGGATTGATTTGAGTAAATCTTTGTTGTTGTGCTTTGTCAGTTTTCACCTGTGTTGTGTATTGGTGATGAGATGAGTTGAGTTGTGTTGTTCTTCTGTAATGAGCTGTCAGATCTGACTCGGTCACATTTTGAAACAGCTCTTTCTAAGCAAACCTAACTTCTACATGTATGTAACCCATTATAGATCTAAACCACAACTGTTCACAGTGAATACATCGTCCTGTTTACTGTGATAAAGCTGTGCAATACATTCATCTAAACATTCAATGTATTTATATTTGAAACAAAAGAAAACAACACAGTGTTTGGCCTTGGACTAAAACAGTAGTTAGAATTTCTTTTCTGCAGTGAAAAATAAATAAAATAAATCTCTTTTTTTTTAATTTGTTATCAATAGTTCAGTGTTGATAAAAGACAGAAAGGCACTTAGGGAAATATCATAAATGCTCCTTTAGTTATCAGCGTTTGTGTTGGTGTCTGTTTGATTGACAGCAGCTGGCAGCCTGAGCTCCAGCAGGATAACAAGAGACGAAGCAAACTTGTGCTGTAACTTGGGAGAACAGTGCTGTAGCCAGAGATGTCGAAGTGAGGGGAATAAATAAACTAATACAGAGAGGGCCCCAAAAAACCTGCAGCTGCTTTTAACTTCTATACCACTATAGTTACATGTGTTAGCCACAGGTGTGACAACAGGTGCAAAAAGCAAAAAGCAGTGTAGTTTTATTTGGACTTAAGGACAGAATCTATCATTCACAAGCAGCATGAGAGACGTATGAAGACTCAGTGGTTTGAAGACAGCAGGAGAAATAATGTGTGTGGCTTGTTCGGTTTCTGTTTGGCAGAAAGTGCTGCAGTTCATTATGCATCCTGAGTGTGAACATCAGCACCGATAGTCAGTGGTTTGGTGCACATGAAGCTGCTTGTTGGTTGTTGCTGTTCCACACAGAGTCTTTGTCAGCGGCTCAGGAGACACAGCTCCATGTGAGACTCTGTCTCCACGCTGCACCAGCGAACGTCTGCAGGCTCCATTGTGGCCAAGAATTCCCAGCATGCTGTGCTGCTGGTGGTGCTATCTTTTTTTGTAGAGTTCCCCCAACATAAGCACTTGTATAGATTTCCATATCTGCAAAAAAAAAAATTAGATAAAGCAGAGTGTAACAAAATGATCTCTGTAAATAATACTCTCTAACCTATTCTTTAATGTACGAGTTCACACCAGTAGATTTTCACCAGACAGCAGCGCTGAGGGAGCCTGGCCTGACTGGAAATACCCAGAGAGAACTGTAATACGCATTGTTTGGGACAGGACAGCCAGTGGACAATGCTGGAAACACTGCGTCTGCTGGCCTTAGTAGAGTTAGTTTGCTTTATACTCAGGATAGTGAGACGTTCAGGTACTAAGGGACTATTTGGCTTTGCTTGCTTATAATGGACTTGAAACCAAAGAGTACTGGGAGACAAAACACACGGCACTAAGGAAATCTCTAAACCAACAGGCCATGAACACACATACACACAAACGCATGCTCACACACACACACACAGGACTAATAGAATCAAAGGCATTTCTCCTGTGCAGCAGCCGACCCAGTGGGTTTGTTTAAGGCTCTCTGTCACAGCAAACTGTCAGCTCTACTGCAGCTCAGCAGCACTGACAGAGCAGACAGCACACAAACACACACACACATATGCATACAGTACGCATATACAACCATTAAGCTCTGACATATGTCGCGTTAAATGTTCAGAAAAACTGCCAAACTGCTGCTGTAGCCTTCTCAGCTCTGGATATGATCACAGTACTACAGTGAAGTGTGAAAACAATAATTTACAGTAAGAAATAGGAAGTTTCTCTGTCTGTAAACGACATTTTTCAGCAGCATAATAATAATACAACATAAACTTAGCATGTCAGAGTAATGTACAGTACACATTTAAAATCAGCTGCCTGAATCATATGAGCAGCTCAGAGAAATGAATGGATGTGTACTCACTGTTAAAGTTTTCAGTGCGTCACAGATCCCAAACTCCTTCCTGGCATTTCAGGTTTGAAAGAGTCGGCCTAAACGCCTGCTGATACTTTCTGAGTCCTGTAATAGGAACAAAATGTGAATTCCTAAATTAAGCGTAATTTAACAATGATTACTGAGCCAACGCGAGCACTCTGAATTCCCTTTGCTCCACCAGCGTTTGGAGAAGCTTTGACTTCAAGGTTTTGAAATTCACTTTCTTTAATAACTTCCATGAATAAATTAACCAGTTGCAGCCATCCAGTTCCAACCAGTTCCAGCCATCTACATGGAGACTAATGCCATCTTTCTTCCATCCATTTTCCCCCATTTTCAAGTGTCAGAGTAAAGTGGCCTGGTGTACCGAACACTGTTAAGCATTTGCACTCATCATTTAATCATCACACCTCGTCCTTTGATTGATGCCTAATGAATGACCGGGGTCTCGGTTTACAAGACGATCGCTAACAGAGCCTTGCTAATGGGTTTTGCCTGTCTGCCAGACAGCCCAGGCTTCAGGCAGAGAAGTCTGCGTTTACACCGGAGCTTCAAGACCATTTATTCTGTCATATCTCATTTCCACTGAACGTAGTTGGAGCATTCTTAACAAATAAAACAATACGTGTTCGGAGCTCTGCTTTCCTTATGCACACAGAACTGACATGTTCACATCTGTTGCATGAATGCGAAACATGAAAAACTCAGCACTGAGCTCACAGTATAAACCAGGCCTCAGCAGCATCTCTCTGCAAGTACTTTCACAATTAGTGGCCACATCACTCTTCACTAATAGGCAGTAATGGTCTGAAACTAGTGAGAGACAGATGACACACGAGTCAAAACCAGTACAGAGCAGCACGTCCCTCTGTGCCCCTTATTCGTCATAACCACGAGCATTTCCTGACCTTAGTCACACTGTTGTTACCACGCACATGTATTTTTACTCACTGAGGGATTCTGCAGAATTATTGTGCGGTGACAGGGTTTGTAGGGACGAAACCACGGAGGAGAGACAGTGACATAACTGGACAGACAAGGAACCGAACATCAGCTAACACGTTCAGCTGAGCTCTTCAAATCAAACCTCTGTTTGCCATTATTCCTCCATCTGCCACAGGCAGGTCAAGCAGTGTTGACGCTGCAGCTACATTTTAGTTGTACCTCCCCCCTCCCTCATCACACCCCCACGCACCCCAACACACACACACACCACACACACACACACACTCACACACACATTTAATTTAATTAGAGCATGTGCGGCCTCCCTCTCTGCCAGTATTGTCAAGGCGCTCGGGAGCAGCCAACACTATCACTGATTGCTTCTAGATAGGAAGAAATATGATTAGACCACGTGTTTGAGTTAGGCCACGTGTGTGTCTGTGTGTGTGAAGGAAGCGGGAAGAAATCTGATTGTGGTTTTGTTAGTGGTGAGAGCAGAGGTAAGCTGAAGGGTTGAAAAGGATGAGGAGATGATTGGATGGACGGATACGAGAGGAGAGGGAAGGATAGAAAGGTGGAGGAAGGAGGAGTGAGCTGATACATCGATTTATTGATCGATATTGTCAGTTTGGGCTTTGTGTTTTTGTGGAAGGAGTAATTCAACATTTTGGAAAATGTGCTGCAGTCTGGATGAGGTTAATATACATAAAGCTGACTAATTAACACATCTCATTTACTTCCTCGTGCTACGGTGGCTCACAAGGACAAACACACTGCAGCAGCCAGGTTCCAGTAGGAGAAACGTGCCGTGACTTCAGGAACGATGCCAGTTCAAAAACACAAAACAAATAAACAACAACAGAAACGTCCTGCAAAAGGAACAACGTGCTACAGGAAGCAAAACAAAAACATTAGCAGCAAGCACTCTACAAATAGAAACGATGCAAATCCAAACACAAACAAACCCTAAAAACAAATGCAACTTAGACGTGCTGCATATCCTGTCAACACAGCAGGGGTTCCCCAGGCCTCTGGGAACAAGGTGAGCTTCAACCTGGGACACAGAGACCAGACGAGAGTGTGCATGGGAAGAACGGTACCTTTTCATGGTGCCTCTTTACTCCACCTTTCCTCCCACGCTCTCTCTCATCTGGTCTGTAGACCAGGGTTAGACAGGATACATCCTGTAAATTAGTCAGCTTTAGAGGTGTTGGTAGGCGTTCTTTTTTTTTTTTTCTTTGAACAGAGCCGAGCTATCATTCCCCTTCATCCAGTCTTAATGCTAAAACTCTCAAAGCACAGACGTGAGACTGATAAACCTTCTCACCTCGCTCTCTGAACGAAAGCAAATAAGCATATTTCCCTAACAATTACAAGAAACTGTTATTGGTTACATTATCTGAGGTGAGATGGAGAGAGGAAGGAAGAAAAGATAAAACATGAGGAGGAAGATCCCTAATCCCTCATTATTAGTTTGATTTTCAAATGGACGGGAGGTAAACATGACTCTCTGTGTAATAAGATTAGTGTTATTAAAAGAAGGGCAGATAGAGATGGAGGGAGACTCAGGAAGGAGGGAGGAGAATGTGGTGAAGGAGAGAAGAACGAATAAGTGGTAAGGAGAGAGGCAGGGGCCCTGCTGAGGAGTGGTGAAAAGAAAAAAAGAGAGGGAGATCAAATAAAGGGAGGATGGAGGAAGAGAGGGAGGCAGGGAGGGCTGGGATGGAGTGACCCCGGCGAAAACAGATTAGTGGACCATGAAGAGGATTACCAGCAATGATAGTCCCTCAGAGGGGAGAGTCAGCCCCAGCCAAGACACACACACACGCACACACACACACACACACACAATGAACACATCAAAGTGATCAGCATCAGCCCAACCTGTCTGCCCAATGCAAACACACACATAACTGTCCGAGTACACACAGCACACGTACCACAGCACAGTACACATGTAAAGTTTGTGTTGCTGTTTGCACTCGTGAATCCAACAACTATAATTATTTGTCTACTTTGACACAACCGGAGTTTTTATTTTCCCCAGACACACACGCACACAACTACATTCTGCCAGTTCTGCTGACTGTCAACACACTGGGCCGACACCTCTGTGTGCAGTTAGCGTCAGTGGCCAAGAACCAGTAATCCCACTCAGCTCCCCTCGTCACCACCATGACTGAACACACCTCTGTGGACCAGAAACGTCCGTCAAGTCAGGACAACACACACTAGCAATAAATAAAAGACAAACTGTCCATTTCACAGCTGCGCGAGCGTTTACATAAACATGTGCGATCACGTTTTGTCTGTACGATCAGAAATCTACAGAGCAGCTAATAACCGAAGCTGATCAATAAATAAAGGATATTTTCTTCTGAAATGAAACGATAAAAGACAGGAAACCTTTCCTGACATTTCTCTCTCACCGACTGAGGGAAAGTTTTGATATCAGGACCCCCTCAGAGGAGGATGGGGGTCCTCTCCCTCTCCCTCTCTCCCATCCACTCATCCTAAATGAGGGCTTTTTCCTCGTTTTGTCGCTGCTGTTGGTGGGGGGTGTCAGGCTCTGGGAAGAATGAGGACTTCCTGTGGAGGGCCTTTAAGTGTGGGGACTGAGGAGTCCGTCTCTCTCTCCTTTACTGTTCCTCTCTAGGTCTCTCGCTCGTCCTAAATGGGGTCAAGCTCCCAGCCAGGACCTGCTGCTTTCAAAGACCCTAAAGAGCAACTCTCCTCCACCTGCCCTTTCCTTTCCTCTTCTTCTTCTTTCCCTCCTTTTTCCTTTTCATTCCTGTCCCTCACTTCAATTTCCTCGCCTGTTCCTCCCATCCACCCCCTTCTTTTCTCTTCATCTTATCTGTTGGCCTACAGTACAGTATC
Organism: Toxotes jaculatrix; assembly: GCF_017976425.1. NCBI lineage: Eukaryota > Metazoa > Chordata > Actinopteri > Toxotidae > Toxotes > Toxotes jaculatrix. Next base: position 2,663,496 of record NC_054417.1, on the reverse strand, counting down.
CATCTGTCCATTCATTCATCTGGAGGTGTGATTCGTCTCTTTCCGCTCGTGATCTCATGATTATCACTTGAGCTGGATAGAACAGTGTGCACTCATTTCACTATCTGCAGGTCAAAATATATCTTGGTAAAAACTCAGCTGAATGTGGTTGAAAAGTGAATCTTGTTTAGATCTGTGTTACACAGAATTACTGTTTCAGCAGAGACTTTATATTAAACTGCATTTAGGAGCAGCTTCAGAACAGCTATGACATTAACATTATCCGTGCACCCCTGTGCATGCAATCAGGTAGCATGCAACCACAGTCAAGAGAGGCCGCACAGCTAAACCTGGCCAATTCTGGCTCCAGCTAATAGATCACAAATCCACGGTCAGGCATCAGACAGCTGGACTCCCCCTGAACGTGTCTTTAGCTGCAGGTTCAAGTTGTTCAGCAGCTCTGTGAACACAATTGTGCTTATTTTTCTACTGGTATTCAAATGGCGTGGACGTCCTTTTTATAATTTCTGTGCACTCCTCTGCGTCATCGTCAGGAGATCGCTCACTGACTTTTTCAGAAGCATGCAGGCTGATTTCTTATTTTTAATGCAACAAGACCCAAGAAAAATTGGAACTACCTTAAATGCAGCTGATCATGAGCCAGTGGCACCAACCACCTGTCTCACACACACACACACACAGACACGCACCTTCATGCCTCAAAAGGCCCTCCCTCTTTCAGACACAGCAACATACCTTCCCTCCTTTCACCAGGTGTTCATCTATCCAGAGGGGAAAGCAGTGGATAGGCAGGTTCAGCACCTTTTTTCTCCATATTTATCCATCTGTCCATCCAGGATCAGGTGTGTTCTGTCACACTCTAGTTGGACAGAGGATGAGCCGAAGAGCAGCGCAAAGGCATATAATCTCCAATTAATGATCCTCTTACTCAGAGTCTCGGGCCTAGCAGTTGGTCCCATAGCATCACATCGTTAAACTCCTGCAGAACCCAATGTGTCCATCAAGAGCAGAAGCTGAAGCCCTACCTGATGACTTGCTGCAACAGGAAAAACTGAACTCTGTCTCTACCTTTATCGTCCACGTCTTCCTTCCATCTTAGCCTGTCTGAACCCTTCCTGCCCTCTGGCTCTCCCTTGTATCCGTTCCTCAGGCATGTCCACCTGTCCCTTCCCCGCATGGCGTTCCTCCCAACCCTGACTCTTTCCAACTCCACCACCGATGGCCAGCGTGGCTCTCCGCTCCCCTCCGAGCCATACTGGGTTTTTATTTAATTTGTCCGTATAATAGACGTGAATGAACCCCGGGGTTTAGGGCTACACAGGCAGAGAAAGCAACAGAGGAGGGAGGGGCAGGCCGCTCAGCAATGTGTGTCAAAAGAGAAACAATAAGTGCCATTATTTTTGATTGGCTTCCCCTTTTTGAAAATTACTTCCAAAGTGTGATGTCCCATTGTGGGAGCAGAATAACGCTGAACAATGCAGCAGGGGGCAGGGGGGTAGTCTTATATATCCAGGCTAATATTCAAGGGGGCTTTGGCCAATGCTGGCTGGCCTGCACTGGATAACCCTGCAGCGCAGCGACTGGGCCTGGGGTTAGGCTCATAATGGGAGGCATTGGGAGGCCTTTAGTTCCCATTGTGGCGGCTGTGTCAACAGAGAGGCCGCTGGGAGTTGCCTGGCATGTGGAACAGAGAAAAGGCCCTTTATCCCCTTCTTTTTAGAGAGGCAGAGAGAGAGAGATGCACCATCTCTCTCTCTCTGCCTCTCTTTCTGTCCCTGTTTACCCAGTTAGGGTTTTTTGGGTGATAATCTAAAGGGAACAAAATGTGCCAAAACCAGGTCATTAGTTACTGTAATGAGTAAAGGCTAACTAAAAACGACTCTCTTACATTGTAATTTCACTTTAAGTCAACTGCTCAGATGTGGGAAACACGGCAGCATCACTAAATAGAAGTTTACAGCAGGCCGTAAACAAAACACCAGCTCAGACAAACACTGAAGTTGAACTGGTAGAAATGATGTGGCTAAAACTATGAAAGTAATATCTGTAATTCTGTTTAACTGACAACTGTTGCTGGCGAGCTACAGAACAGAAGTCTGTCCACTCACGTCCCTCTGCTTTCCTGCTCTGTTTTAGAGCAACACACACACAGTGGTTTGCTTGTCAATATCGCTGTCGGCCCATTCATTCATCCAGCTCCACCTGGGAAAGAGACGGACACGCGTGTTTACTCTAGATTCTATTCCCCCAGGCAAACACACACACACACACACACACGCCACTATTATACTTGTCTCCTGGCTGCGATGAGCCAACCTTGAGAAAAGCGGGCGAAGCTGAACAAATAGTGGCATCCAGACACACACACAGGCGTACACATGTATGTAAATACACACACACAGAACAGCAGCACCTAAACAAACAGGCTGTGCGATGGTAGCTGCACACGCCAAGCAGCTCTCATTACCAGCCAGCACAATAAGCTGATGTCCAGACACACACACAGCCAGAAGAGCTGCTTGGTCAATACCCAGAGAGAGTTTCATTCCACGGTAAACTGGAGGGACAGGCCAGCGAGCACATTTTCAGCACACAGCAACACACACACAGCACAGCTTTATGTTTTTTTGTTTTCTTAGACGGTTAAAATTCAGATTTGTAAACAGCTTTTTATTTTTTTAAACATCAGTCAGGCTGACTGGAGAGATCAGTGTCCTTTAACTCTCAGCAGAGCAGAAAAGAGCAGAGCGGTGGAGGATAAACTGGGAGGCTGGTGGACAGCTCTGGATGCTGTTTGTTTACTGCGACCAAAACGGCGTCAGCAGTTTCTCATTGGCGCCTATTGTTCGACCGACACTGATAAAGCACGAGAGCGAGACTCAGAGTTACTGGTCAGCATGGAAGGCAACAGAAAGAGGGAAGAGCCTGGCAGAGTTCGTCCATGTATCAGGGACCGTGATTATCAGAAAGAGCCGCACACATCTGTGCAATGTGTGTAATAACGCGTGAAACATCATAGCTGATCTCAGAGCAGTGGCGGCCGAGTCATGGGCAGCAGTGTATGTAATAACCTGGTCACTGTCTCATCCTGTTCAGTGTTTTAATCTAAGGATGCTCTCTCACTCGTACATAATTAAATTTCTTTACATTTTACTTTTACATTCACGTTTTCGCTCTCAGCGCTTTGCTCCCCCTACTTTCCCCTTCCTGCTGCCACTTCCTCACAGTGATCATTAAAGCACCTTATTATCTTGTGTACACATGTGCACACTCCCGGCTAATGACAAGCCCTCCAGCTGACCCGCTGACCCTCATCAGAGCAACAAAGAGGCGGATAGCAGCAGCAGGACAATAAGATGGAGAGGTTGCTTAGGGTGACGAGATAAAAGCAGTGACACGACAGCGATGGAGGGATCAAGAGCATGACAGGAGGACAACAGGAGGAGTAAAGGGGTGTGTGTGTGTGGGGCGGGGGGGTGATGGCACTAAACTCATCTTGGATTGACTCTATACAGGCTGAAAGTGAAACACTAAGGAGACAGTCCATCTAGAAACTAAAGGTATTGCTTTGAAAAACACAGCTGCCGCCGTGCCCTGTGTTAACACTGGGCAGCAGGCAGTGTCACAGGTGTTTGTCTGACCGTACCTGAAGCAGCGAGATATCCTGACTTTTAGAAAATTCAGGCAAAACTTATTCAGGCGCCCTTGAAAACTTTTTTTTTTTTTTTTTACACTTGACCTTTCCCCTCAGTGCATTTTTGAGATTTGACTCTTGTAACGTTGCTTGGACATTGTCTCTCCCTCCGTCTGTGCGTCAGGCAGGTGTTTAGGTTGAATGGGAGTGTGCAGGGTGAAGGCTGCAGAGCGTCGCCGCTCAGTCAGTTGGACCGGACAGATGATCAGGATAAGAGCAAGGAACAGCCGTGTCCATCATTCTGTCTTTCTCCAGCACGAACAACATACATTATCATCTCATCACTGTGCTGTCAGCAGTCTGTTCCTTCTGGGCCACACACACACACACACACACACACACACACATTGCTCTATGTAGTAGCACATACTGTCACTCTGCACTGATAAGATGTCCATTACGCTTCCCTCAGTCTGACAGACAACATAAGCGTATTTTTAGGAACATAAAATCATAACAGTCACTGCTTTAGTCGCCCTGTGTCGGCAGACTCGTCCGTTGATTCCATATTTGAACGTGACCTCAGATCTACTAAATGGAACGGTTGTATGTGCGTCTTATTTGTTGGCGTGATCCTTGCACGTGAACTGGAGATAATTGAGTTGAAGTCCAGGAGCAGGACCACACCTCAAACATTTCGTCCTGGCTTACACTTAGAAATCTCATCTTATTTAATCCTCCTGTCATGGGTTAAACTCCCGTTAGCAGAAGTCCTGCTGTGTTAACCAAACAAAACATGCAGACATTTCTGTCTCAACCAAATACCACTGCGTCTTTATTCAAAGGATCTCTATCTATTAGCTGCTGATTTAAGGTGAAGATGGAGGTTTTGACACTTCACCTCATCCATGCTGCGTGCACACATTCAGCCGCAGGGTCTGATTGGAAACTTTTCTTTATTGAGTGGGGAAAAAAAAATCCTCCTATTGTGGCAGAGTGCCAGCACAGAGAGAGAACAATAACTCTGACCTTGGTATTAAACATTATAGATTTCCTTCTGTACAGGATCTGTAGCTCAAGTGTTTATCTCACTGAAAGCTCCTTGGAGACGCACACACACACAGAGTATAGCCTTGGGAAGGTTCAAAAAGATGAAAAAACTTCGGGTAGAGAGAAGATCCGAGCAGCAATTCACCGCAGAGACACAGAACAGCTTTAGTTGTATCTTAATACCAAATGAATTTTAATATCAAAGCAAAGAACTTTAATTTATACCAGACTCCACACTAAAGCCCACGGCTCATGCAAGGTTAATATTCATCTCTCTGCAGTAAATAAAGGCAGGAGTTAGGTTAAGTAACATGTTTCTGAATGTGTTGACCTTAAATAGGTCCAGTACCAACGTGTGACTGTAGCCATTCAGAGAAACCACAACGTTCTGTTCAAGTTAATCAGAGCAAAGGCAGCAGCAGAGAAGAAGCCATGAACAAATGATACTGATCAAATAAGTGAACAAGTTTAGAGAAATTCTGCACAGCTTTTCTTACCTGTCTGAAGACGTCTTCTTATTTTCAGAGGTACCGTGTGTCTCTGTTGTCAGCGTCAGCAACAGCCACCATGTTGTGTTTGTCCTGGAGAACAGAGAAACAGAGGCAGAGATATGATCACTAACCAAACAATTTAAAACAGACCGTCTCACTGACAGCTGATCACATTGATCAGCTACAGCATCTCCTCTCCTGGTATCAGTGAAAAATGTTCAAAGCGTTAAACAAAGATCAAATTGTTAAAGAGTTGGTGTTGTCTACTTTTCCCCCGTCGTCATCTCTCAGCCTTGAACAGAGGAAGAGTCGGCTTTTTTCAGTTCACGTCTAAGAATTAGAGAAAAAAAGGAAAAACTGATTCTTGCAAAGAAAAGACACGGTTTGGATTCTGTGTCTTCGCCTTTCATACGCAAAACTTTAGTCAGAGAAACTCATGAGGTCAGAATTTCTTTGAACTTCTGTGTGATTCGGTGCGAGCTGAGTTTTCCTGTGTGAAACCTTTAGTTCTGTGTCCTGTGCTGTTTTCAAACATATGATCAGATATTAGGTCCTTCACTTATCTATCATTTATTACAGGTGTTTATATTAATCTGCTCCCGGGCCGACATTATGAGCATGAATTCAATTTATTGTGGCTTCAGCTTTTCTTTTTTTTTTTTTTTCTCAGTTTCACTGACAGTGAAATGCTCTTTGAGTAGTTTCACTGGAGCTGTTGTGAGTTAAGGGCCTTGCTCAAGGGCACATTGTCTGGTTGTAGTGATTCACAGTTTGTCTGAGGATTGAACCGTTAACCTTCCAGCCACAGTTCCTGCTTCTGTAACCTTTAGACCCCTTTAACCACTGCCTAAACAGGATTTTAAAAAAAAAACAACAACTTATAATTGGCTGCAGTAAAAAACAACACAACACGAAAAATACCACAAACGTACAATTGTGCTGAGAAAAAAAAGTGTAAGGCAGTGAAATAAAAACTTGATCAGACATATTTCTGCTGGATGAGAGACCTCAGCGACCTTGGTGAGATGCACAAGTACAATAATGGGAGCTAAACACGACGCCTCTCTCCTCCTCACTTGGCTTTCTTTCTCTCATGCAGGCGCCCTCTCCTCTCATACCTCTGAATGTGCACTGCCTCGCTTTTCTACTACACACTCACACACACACACTCACACACACACACACACACTCGCACAAAGGCTTCATTCATAACCTCCCTATCTACTTCTTCTCCTTCTCTGCCGCTGTCTTGCTCCCCCGTCTCTACCTCCATCCTCTTGTCGCACCCAAGGTCTCGCAGAATAATAGCAAATAGCAGATTAGCATTCGCCTCCTCACCATGTGATGTGACTCAACACACACACACACACACACACAGGCAACTGGCCTTGCCTAGACCTCGCAGAGTTAATTAAGGTGATGCAATTACCACTGTCGAGCTGTCAAACACACTTGTGCGACCATATGTAACATACAACGCACATACAAACACCTACGCAAACATTTTTGTAGCATGCAGCGCACACACATACTCACACAAAGATATAAGGTTTATTTTTTCCCAGATGGGACCAACACCTTTTTGGTTAGAGGCTTTTTTTAAAATCTGTTCTGTCGCTGAACACCTTCGTCTGACCTCCTGCCTCCTCCTCCTCCTCCTCTCTGCTCTCTACAACACTTCCTCAGTCTCTCACAGTTAGTTTCACTTATTAAGTAAATCAGAAGCATGTTAATGCCTGACAGTCCTCTCATGGTGTGTGTCTGTGTGTGTTTGAGTGCAGGGCAACAGAAAGAAGTGATGGTATTAGTCAGTGTGTGTGTGTGTGTGTGTGTGTGGGAGCGACAAAGAGGCTGAGAGAAGACGATGGTTATCAGCCGCTGTAGGAAATTAAAGGGATGGTCCAGCGCTAATATGCAGATATGCAGATTGGTGATAGAGGCCTCTCTCACTGTCTCTCAAACATGAGCACACACACACACAAACACACACACACACACCTAAAAGCAGGTACAACATGTGAGTGCAGTGTGTGTACGACTGTGTAGCAGCGAGGGGATGAGCAGGTTGATTAATCTCTGTGACATGAATACACAATCAGAGGCTAAAGAGTGTGTGTCTGGGCGCACATGCAGATGGTGATGATTGAAGCTGTGATGAAGATGATGGTGTTAGGCTGGTGTGCATGTGTGTGCGCTTCCAAAGCAGATTTTCTAGACGACACAACTAAAGTAAATTTACGAGCAACAACTCAGCAGGAACTTCTTATTCGGTCCGTGAGATAAATTATTAGATCTGTAGTGAAACTAAGAAACTCTTGAGTTCCACTGATTCTTTCCGTGACCTCTCCTGTCCTCTTTGTGTGAACGTAGCCCAACGCCAACAGAAAATACCACATATTCCTTCATGTGCACCACTTCTTCTAGCTAATCCTCACATTACACACACTCTATGTGCAGCAGGAAAACACACACACACACACACCCTGACAGCAATGCTTCTTTAGTTATCAGGTAGCCTCTGACCTCTTGGTAACTTTTGTCCTTTCTCGGTATCCATAGCTCTCTGCAACCTCTGAATCTCAACGTTATGCCGTCGCTATATTTACGTTACTTCTCAGCGCTGATACAAGAACTTTACTGACAGCAGAGAACAGAAAAATGACAGGAAGCAGGCAAACTGTGTGTAACAGAAGCAATTCAGGTGTCAAAATGTAAAGGAAGGACCAGCAAACACTCACGCTCGCAGAAAAAGAAAATGAAACCCCTTCCTGACACGGCTTATCTTTACCATGCGAGTCTCTATATGTTTCTTTAAAACAACTCCGAAAGCAGAAATTGTAAAGTAACATGAGCGACACATTTAGACAGAGAGCGCCAAAGAGAGTGAGAGAACGTGAATGAAAATGAATCATAGGAGCGACGATACGTTGAAAAGAAAGCGAGTCCGAGCCACGATGTTGTTATTACAGATTGATATACTCTTCAGGTCCCTTTTATTCAAAGAGCTCACCTCTCAGAATCAGATGCTCAGAGCTCTTTTGATGACTACTTTGAGCTGAATGCGTGTTATTACAGGTATTACATGAAATTGCCCGTGTTAGGTGAAGGGGATTATGGTGCTTTTGGGTCAATACTTCCTCTGAGCTGTTTGGCTGCTGGAGCTGAGGAGCGATTAGGCCTTTGTCTGTCAATCCGACTTCATAGAGGCGGTTATCACACACACTCGTGCAGAAACCGCAGTGATTATGGCCTTAGGTATATCGGGCCCATTCAGTATGCTGAGAGGTGTCAGAGCTGGTGGTGCAAGGGCTGCCCCCCCCCCCCCAACACACACAGACACACACACTGTGAATGGGAGAATGTTGTCTCGGTTTGTTGGCTGGAGGAAAGGTGACAGGTAAAAATGCAGAGCGGAGCTGAAGTGATGACTGGATAAGGTATTCGTCAGTTTTCTGCACTCGGTTCTGTTTTATCCAGACTTTACTGGATGGATGCTTCTGAGAAAGTGACATATTATAATGCAGTAAAGAAGCCCCTTGTGATTTTTTATTTTATTCCTTAGTGCGTGAGGAAATATAGGAGGAGAAAACACTGAGATAAAGGCAAGTGGCTTTAGTGGATTTCAGTTATTTATGTTTTCATTTCTCATCTTCCTTTTTCAGTGTCCTTGTGTCACTTCAGCTAATTAATTATTAATTCGCGGTATCACAGAAATAAAATTGTGGCTGTCAGCTTTATCTGCCGTGGTGTCCACACAGGTGTGAGGATTCAGTATCGCTGTTTTAAAATACAACACCTGATTCTATTAATGCACTTTTTGCAAGTCTCTCTCGTACTAATCCCCCACGAGCGAGAGCAGAGTGATGTTATTAGGGGGCCTAGTCAGGCTCACAGTAGGGGCTGAGCTGACCGGGTATGGTGATTTCCACTTTACTTTTGTGTGGGTTAATGGAAAAAAAAAGCTGAAAAACCCTGAGCCTAATGGGATTTGGTGATAAGAAATTACCAGTGCCGGGTCCTTCTCTTTTGTCTCTAGCTGGGAGTTCAATGGCTGAGCCAATAAGAGGCTGCTCAGGGCCTCGGTTACCGTAGAGACGAGAGAACACAGGCCACGGCGTCGCCATGGTAAACAGGGGAGCCATTCAAAGTTCTTTTGACTCACACTCTCATACACACACACACACACACACACAGTACTGCACATAGCCTGTGTCCAGTGCTGCTTTTCCTCACAAAACAATTGCAATTCAGACTAAATAGTTTTATTCAGTGACTGATGCAAACAGATAAAGAGGAAATAACTGCTGATCATGACAGGAGGGATTTTCTCTCGACGGTCCAGGACAGCAGAGAGGGAAACGATATGCTTCATCAGACGAATGAGCTTCTACCAAACTCTGTTCATTTATTTTATGTTATTTATTCATTTTTGGTAACTCTTAAAACATACAAACCTACATTCTCTTCATTAAAAGCTTTTTTTAAATCAAAGCAGGATCCAAAATTCCACCAGAGGCCGATGACTGGCAGTGTCGGGATTTGGAAAATGCTCCGTGCACCTGTATTTGTTTTACATGTGCGTGTGTGCAGCGTTCATATTTTACACTCAGTTTCAGAAACCTGACAGCGCCTGTTAAAGAGATCGCTGCATTTCAAACTGTCGGAGCATTGTGTTTCCACCGCTACAGTACGTTTCTTTGCTGTAAGACATTAGGCTCTGATTTCTGTGGTTGCCGCAGCCTGTGTTTTTCTTTTTAACTTGGAGGCCACAGAGCTGAGCTGAGTAACACAATGACAACAATAGGAGAGAGCATACCCGGAGCAAATGGGCGAGCGAGCAAGAGAAAGAGATAGGAAGGGAGAAAGAGAGAAAGTGAGCGAGAGATAAATGCTCCTTGGCTTGCCTGCTCCTGCAGTGCGTCAGCTCTATGGTGGAGTGGAAAACAAGCAAATTACAGAGCACTGCCACAAAGACAGTGGCCTTGTCATCTCAACCTGCCAGAAAGGATTTCCTAAATTACCAGTAGTGCACTGGGAGGGCTGCCCTATAGCTTATCTGCCACTCCAGCAAATAGACAGAGACAGCTCTCTCTGTGTGAAGGTTAGACCACAAACAGGACATGGAGCCAATATCAGGTTTTCTTTAAAAGCATCCAGCCAGCAGGGCCCGGCTCTGACCGGATGGACTCAGACTCTGCTGTCAGGTGTCCTGAGCTCCTCTGCAACATTGGTATGAGAGCACAGGTGGACATTAACTAATTACATTTATTGCATGTACTGAAATGAACGTAGTGCTTCCATTTTGAGCTACTTTAGATATAATTTCCTCTATATTTCCTGAATGTAAGCTGCCCAGCTCCACCCAGGCAGAGGATTTACAGTACCTGTAACAGCCAGAGATACTGGAGGTGTCACTGACACCAGTCAGTCATGTTACAATCCATCAGAAAATCTATGGCATTAACTGCATACATGAGCCTTTTGTTGCCGGACTTTATCCTTGAAGCCTGCTCCCAGGCAACACAAGTTCTGAGTATCCTCGCAACACGCCAGTTTTAAATAGAATTGTGCTCGTTGCAAGTTACTTTACAGTTTTATTTTGTAAGGCACAGCCCATATTTTTTCTAAATGCAGAGATATTTCGTTTACATGCATCTCACTAGAGAAATAACGGCTAATATCCTGTATCACTGCGCTATGGCCTGTTGCTCTAACCAGCAAACAACTGAGGAGAGAGAAACGGATAAAAGCCTGAGTTTATGTCACTGAACAATAATTATTAAAAACTGAATATTGTTACTGTTGCAGCATCAGAGGGAGTGAATGCTGGTAATTTCTCATTGTAGGAAAAATGACGAGACATGAATGGGCCTTGTAAATGTAATGATCACACACACACACACAGAGCCCTACAGTAGTGACATTTAAATGGCTCATTTGAAGATAAAAGGCCTGCTGACATCAAATGGATCCTTGTTATCATAATAGCAAACAACTAACAAGAAATGAAGCTGCATAAAAAGACATGCCTCATATTTGTCTCCATGAATACAATAACTAAGCAAACAAATATTGTTAACAAACAGCGATCTAAACTGTCTATTCACATGAACACATTATGCGAATGTTTGCCAATTTATGCTTCACCAATAGCTGAAGGAAATTAGTGTGCATTACAACCAGCTCTGCAGAAATTTTCAATTAATTTCTTTAAACAAGCATGACAAAACATGTTGCTGGAATTATACAGCCTGAATTCTGTCAGCAAACAAATCCAGATTTGAAAAGGAGATTTATGAAGCTTCATATTTTGTTTAGAATGAGACCCAAATTAACCAAAAGCCCATGAATGGCCCTTTACAACTGTTTAATTAGCACTTACAAGGCCTTTATGGGAACCTCCATTCATATACATCTCTCACACTTTGACACTTCGGATCAGTGGAGCCTCCTTTAGTTCAGGTTTTTGACATCGTGAAGAGAAGGACATTAAAAATCACTCAACATCAAACACCTGATTGAAAATTATTAGAAATTATACCTGCATACCCTGCATGGTAGCAGGTAGAGATACAAATGGATGGTAATATAATTCTCTACACTGACTTTATTTGTTTTCATGTGTGTGGTAAGATCTGCATGTGTAAGTAGTCAGAAATATAAAGGCAAAGCTGCCGTGCAACTTTTAACTGCTCAGTAAAAAAAAGTTCACACAAGTCAGAGAGAGAGAGAGAGAACGACAGAAGCTGCGTCCTGTTCTGACTCCTAATTTTGTGCATAAATATTCTATTCATCACAACCACAGACCAATAAACTATTTCTGTTACATCCAAATCAGAAGTTCCCTCACACACACGCACACACACACACGCCAGAAACTTTTCATTTTCTGTTTCTTTCCCAGCTTCCCTTTCATCTTTCTCATCAATCTCATCATCTTCCCTTTTCCATTCCAATCTTCACCTCCTCTCTTCCTCTCCTTCCGCCTCTCCTCCCCTCTCGGAGGGTCTAGCTGTAATAGGCAGGTAATTTCCCCCTATTACAAGACAGTACATTAGTCTCTGCCTGCACTATCTACACAAGTTAGCAGTCCAACCAAGCCATTTACAGAGGATCATTATAGCATGTGGTGTCCCAATACGCTTGGGAATTCTGAGATGAAATGATGGCTTGAATGCATTATCCTGTGTGTGTGTGTGTGTGTGTGTGTGTGTGTGTGTGTGTGTGTGTGTGTGTGTGTGTGTGTGTGTGTGTGAGAGAGAGAGAGAGAGAGAGAGAGAGAGAGAGAGAGAGAGAGAGAGAGAGATTGTGCTTGTGTGTGAGAAAGAGAGATCAAGGCAAGATCTCACAATAGATCCTTTTAAAAGCCCAGCTCAAGATATATGATATTATTAAGATTTTTTTGAGCACCAATTACACCACCACTACCTTAAGTGGCATTGCAGCCATTCAATTTTGATACATTATGAAGATGGCTTCATATATTATAGCGGGATCTTCTTTAAGATGTTCGGCAGCTGACGGGCGAGGCCTCAAAGTGCTACAGGCAATTTGACAAAATTATCAATCCTCCCGCATTTGGCTGCTGCCCCTTTTTCTGGGAGTGATACCATCTTCAATGAGTGCATCCCCCTCTTCCCACCTGACACGATCTTAACACCATTTACTGGTAACAGTGTAATATCCAGCTATCTGCCATGATATAGGATGACATCTGGCTAACATGGTATCGAGCCAAACCTGCCAGCGGTCCTGTTTTCTCCATTGTCTTACGACATATAGGGAACAGTATATGCTCCGGCTCAGACCCTCAAATAAAATAATGAAAGATGAAAAAAAAAAAAAAAAAAGCATCTTGAACAGAAGACACATCTGTCAGATTAGAGTAGCATTGTTCACACGTCACACAGGCTTTTCAAGGCAGCCAGGCAAACCAAAACTCACTCGACGGCAGTCATCTGCTCGCTGTCACCCGTCAGTCACTGTCACTTCAGCCGTGACGCCGAAGGCAGATAATGGTTTTCAGCGCAGGAGAAAATCTACTTCCAGCTCAATAGTTACTTACAACCCTGCTTTCTTGTCACCTTACTATGATGATTAAAATCATGGCTTTTACGAGCCGTTTTTTGTTTTTGACTAAAAGGTCCATTTTACTGTGGATGTGGGCTCTGTGATCCCGTGTGTGCATCAGTTAAGTGGGTACAGTTTGTCAGTGTGATCCTCAGAGAGGGCGGCTCTGATGGTAAATGTCCTCCTGGAATAATGACTTCTTTGAGGGGTTCCCTGTCTTAAAGGGGTGGGAGAGACCCAACACACACACACACACACTGTCTCACACACAGAATGGTCTCCCATGGTAGTATCAGTAGGACATTGTCAGGCCAAACAAAAGGCCTTATCTTCTTTTCCTCTTTCAGTCTGGGTGATTGGCCAAGAGAAATGAGGAGAAAAGGCCATGTCCTCACCTGAGCCACCACAAATGTCAGCCACCTTCATATCTCCATACAGCCAGTGTGTGTGTGTGTGTGTGTGTATGATGGGTGATCTACAACATTTATCTGTCTGACAAGGCTTCAGAGGCCAAGGAAATCTTCCTGTCACTGTGTCAGAGTCATGAAATATGGGGGGTTTGTTGTTTGTGCGCACAGAAGTTGGAATAGTTTTTTTTAAATTAAGAATTACAGGATTAATATAATTGTAGCAGGTTTATATTAAATTATTGCATATATTTTTTTTTTCTCTTTAAGCTGAATTTGGACATAGATGATGATAAAGCAACACAACCAGTTTTTCCGTTTCATAACAAATACTACGCATCGTGGTCCTAAATCTCAAGTCTGATGTTCTGGCATTTTGTTTACTGTGTTCCAGAAAAGCGCTGAAAATACAAACAGCTTTTCGCAACAAGTGGTTTCACATCGACGTGTGCTGTATGTAGAGTAACAAAAAGCATGACTTGTACAGATGGAGAGTGGGTAAAATCCATTATGGTGAAAAGAGGCCGAAATGAAAATGATGCACAATTTGTTCCCTGCAATTCTGAACAAAAAGAAGGGGGAAAAAAAACATAGACTTATTTTCCTCAACCGATCTCCAAATGGGTCAATCTGTCTCTTAGGCATGAACAGAAACATAAACATTTATTCTAGTTTTTGGTGAAAACAGCTTTATGTACATGCATGTTAAATCTGTTTCAGGAACTTTCAGTGTTTGGTTTTATGCCAGGGGCCACAGTGCTGTTCTCTAAACTTTAGGTTTGCTCCCGCGTTCACTGTCCCTCTAAACTTTTTTTTCTTTTCTCATTTGGTTGAAGTAACTGCTTTAAAATCTCATTCCTGTCGACTGTCCATCATGTGACCTCTCATCCACCAAGGCTCTCTCTTCATGAGCTTTCCATCACTAATTGAAGGATCATTTTAGCCACAGGATATGGCTGAAGACACTAATCAAGGCCTCGTTAAGGGTTGTTAAGGGACAATTGCCCATAATTCCTCTAATCCACTGGATATTTAATTAATTAACCAGCAATTAGAGACCAACAACTGTACAGCTGGCATGTTCAAACCAGACAGCCAATTTTAGATTGGCTCTGCTGGGCTATTAATTAGTATTTGAAGTAATTTTCATTTGTAAAATCTGTCTGAGTTATGAATCCTGCTGTGTCTGAGGCCTGGAGGACACTACTTTAAGTTCCAGGGCTTGATCAGCGGAATCACTTTGCAACCTAAAAGCAGGGCTACCTTTGGTGTTGTGCCATCACCTACCTACGGTGATCAAAGTTAAAAAAAGAAAAAAAAATCTAAACTTTAACCTTGACCCCTCCGAGCATGTCTAATCAGAATGAGTGGACCAAGAAGCTTAAATACGAGAAAGTGTTTCAGGAGTTTTAAAGATCCAGACTGAAATATTTCTGACGTTCATGGCTCCAGCGTCAGCATTGTCACTGTGAGCAAGCACCGCTGTGTCTGAGCACGGCCTCACTGGACTGTTCACTCTCACTCTTTGTCTTGTTCTAAATGATAAAATTACTTCTCATCTTAACCTCGGTTTTATTGACACTGGAAACTTTACATTCTGATTTCCATCTCGGCGTCATTAAATGTGTAAAATGTCCCTTAATGGTTTACCGTCTGAGAGTGTTAGAAAGTAAATGACTCATTAACCTGTCCTGTAATTCCCAACACTGCAGTCTGAGAACAGGCACACAACTTGACAAGAGTCACATTAGTGTCAGTGCTGCATTCAGATGGAGGCATATGTTCCAGTTTCAAATTTGCCATGAACTTAATTAAACTTTTACTGCAGAGAGCATCGTGTCTCACAGTTCACACTGACTTTCTGCCAGACTGAAAGTGCACTTACAACACCTGCAAGAAACTGTCAAGCAGCCGATCCGTCTCTGAAAGTGACTGATAAATACACACGGAGCAGCAACAAGCTCCGCTGAAACCTGAAGTGACTCTACCCGCAACTTTATCCGTACGAATATTAAGTTTAGGCAGGAATTTGCTCTTGTTGGACCTATAGAGGGGTTTATGATGTATTTCAGATTGAATAAGCTTTATTTCATATTTTTTATAACAGCCTGCAGAGTTGTAATGGGCATAATACTGAAAATAACCATATATATCATACTCATACCTGGACAGTATCTGGGTTTTAATGACAGAACGAATAACAAAATCAGCCTTTGATGTGCTGCATTCATACCCTGCTTATAAAACACGTGAAACGTGATCAAATAAGAATAATAAGAAAAGAGACGAGTGACATCTCGGCTGTATATTTAAAATTCAGCCCGGCTGAGAATCAGAGAGGATCAGTACACCTGGGTCGCCGGCTGAAAGGACGAGCAGTAAACAATGAATAGGCGGCAGCGGGGAGAGAGAGGGAGAGAGGCAAACATGTCATTTGAGTGTGTTACTAATGTGTCTCTGCAGCAGGTGGGAAATCTATTACTGCTGTTTTCTAGACGCCTCTCAGCACAAACAATTAGAGGAGAAGAAAAAACAGAGTGTGTGCGAGGGGAAGACGGGGAAGGATAAAGAGCGGCTACAGGATCAATTAGTCTTGTTAGGAGTGAGTTCAGCTCTCACACACACACACACACACACACACACACAGACACACACACCTGCCCTCCGCCCCGTCCCTCCCACGCAGAGAGGGCCACCCGCAGACCATACGCCATCACAAAAGAGCAAGGAGGGGCGGCAGCTCGTCTCCCCTCTTTCTCTCTACTCCACTCTCCCTCTCCCTCTCTCTCTCTCTCTCTGTCTGCTTCTTGAAAGTATGGGCTTCATCAGCCCCCCTGCAGAGATCATTCATCCACACGGTAACACACACACACACACACTGTGGGATTTTTTTTTTTTTTTAAACACTAATTAGTGTTCAGACCGCCTGCCCAATTATTACCAGCCGTGCTCTAATTAGGACTTATTTAAAGTGCTCGTCAATTAGTCTTTAACATCATTGTCTGCCTGAGGGAGCTGGACCGGTTAACACTTCCTGAACCAGAGGCAGAACGGAGAGGTTCAGACCCCGGTTTGGGTCCAGCTACCTTTGATGAATCATACTCTCTGCTGCAGAGCATCACCTGAAGCACACAACTGCAGAAAAGTGTAATTAATAGATACTGAAATTTATAATAATGTTAATTGCAGCCCTGTTTTTATTCTACATTTATCTAATATCCATAGTTTGGTCAAAGACACAAGCACGCATTGTTTAGTAAACCTGAGTATTTTTCTAGCGTCAGTTCTTTATTAGTTTTGCGTTAATATTAAACTTGTTGACGTCACTGTCTGCCAGAGTCTCACTGAGGTGAAAAGGACTTGCTCACGTGTCTGGGATGTGCAGATGAGGCTGGTTCAGGTCGAGGCTGGGGTCGTTATAATCCGTGACATGTGGGGTCGCAGGAAATGCATCAGATAGTTGTAAACTCTCTTCCCTCCTCCCTGGCTGCTCAGAGCAGTAATCTGTCTGTCAGTGTTTTGCCAGTGGCTCCCTGTGGGCGGCTGTCTGTTTGAGGCTGTTTTAATTAATTTCCAATCAGAGCAAAGTAAATTCATTAAGCACTCACAGCTCTGTTTGAAGACACACACACACACACGTGTGCAGCAGTGAGCATTTACATGAACCTATGAATATGATAGTGAAGTGAAGAAAGAAGCCAGAAAAAAAACTGTAAACAGAAAAAGACCAGTTAAAGAGAAGCTCAGAATAGAAAAAGAGAGAGAATGTATATTTTTGTACAGAAACTAACGCTGCAGAGAGGTTTGCAGCAGCTGGTGAGATATCTTACTCTGAAACGAACTGTTGGACTGATGCAACGAGCCCTAAACATCAGCCATGAGTTGCTTTGCTCCAGGAACGGTCCGAATGTTGGGTTCGCCCTTCGCAAATTAAACAGCTTGCACTGAAAGTTGAATGTGATGGTGCCAACCTGAAGGAATGTTCACACACAGATGGATGAAGAGAGGAAGTGGGAGGAGGCTGAGGAGGGAGTTTGGTTTAAAAAGGAGGATTTATCAGGTCTAATCTCTGAGCAAAGCAAGCAGATCAATCTACACTTACACGTGCACACGCCAGCTATGTATATTTAGCTCAGTGGCTCCTTCCCTCTCTCCTTAGCCTCGTCCTCGTCAGTAAAAGTGGCAGAGGGAGAGAGTGGAAAACAATGTTGTCGAGCGAAAGAGAGGAAGAAAGAGAACGGCAGAGAGTCAAAGAAGAAGAAGAATGACTGAGGAAGCGAGCCTGAAAGAGAAAGAAGAGGAGGAGGAGGAGTCTCCTCTCAGAAGGCTAAAAGGATTAGTCCTCTCATCTCTCCTGGATCACAATGTTTCCTGGGCTATGTTTGATCAGCGATTGTGTGTGTGTGTGTGTGTGTGTGTGTGCGTGCGCGTGTGTGCGTGTGCATGTGCATGTGTGTGAGAGAGAGATGTTTGCTCTGATATTGACGCTGCCTCATCCTGATCCTATTACACGGCAATAAACATCAGCTACCAACATGGGGATTACTGAGTGTGTGAGTGTGTGTGGAGATGTGTGCAACACTCATGGTTTTTGGCTGGACCTTTTATCCTCCTTACAGGATGACAGTCTCTCTCTGTCGCTTGCACACACACACACACACACACACACACACACAGATATATATCCTCTTATTTGCATTACCATCCATGTGAGGACTCCAGAAGCAAAAAACCAAAATTAAACATTTCAGCAGAGTCTGAGTAATAAAAAAAAAAAAAAAAGAAACCATGAAATCATGACCAAAATAAGGTAATATCAACACCACATATCTGTGATGAAGAACCGAGGCTTATATGTTTTTTTCAAGGCTGGTACAAATGTTTTAAATAAGCAGCCAATATTCAGTGTGGACGGGAACAATGAGGCCTTCCAAAAATATAAATCGTCATGTATCACTGAACACCAAATCCAGTTTTGATAATCTTGACTCTCTGCTGCACTCTGTTCTTCACATTTGCTCTAAACGAACAAACAAAAGCACAAAAGCCACTTGGCAGAGGTGACGTGAAGCTGCCCGCTGCAGCTGAATATAGAATTTACACCAAAATCTGGTTTTATTCATTTATTTATTTATTTCTGTCAGCATGACGACACCTCTGAAGCAACATTTAGGCCATAAAACTCTTCACTGATAGTCAGACTAATGAAGAATCACTTGCAAACAGCATCAGAAGTATTTTCTTACCAATAGTTAGAATAGCTGTGAGTGAATGCATGAATTTAAGAAAAAGACTGGTTGCTTATTCTAAACCTCCTGATATCATACTTTTCTACCTTCATCAAAAAAGAAATGGGTCCTTAAACCAATCCATCCATCGTCACACTCACTCCTTTCCCTCCCTCTTTCCTTTCCCTCTTTTCTATTCCTTCACACCATCCCTCCCTCCCTCCCCCTGTCCACCCCCCATCCCTCCCATCGCCTTTCTTTCTTACAGAAAATCTAAAAGGCTGACATGCAAATGGGGCTTATTAAATCCTATTAGGCCGTCTGTCACAAGCCAGCAGAGAGAGGGAGAGAGGGAGAGAGAGAAGGGGGGAGGGAGGGAGAGAGTGAGAGACATTATGACTGGGGGGGGGCAGCAAGATAAACTGAGAAAAAGGAGGTTTGGAGGAAAGAAAGTGAAGAAAAGATCCTTTTTTACTACCAGCTGCAAGCCACTTTGTTCTCGCAGATATCTACTGTACATGTAAATACACAGAGTTCATACAGTATGAGTTAAGAAACTGAGAGGCTGCGTGAAGTCGAGATGAAAAAGGACTTTTTTTTAAGGATAATTATTCCCCCATTTAATGTTGAATCGGTTTCCAGTGTTCCCTGTTTCATCCTGGAAATTCACGTGAATTTTAAGAAGCAGATTTTCAGTTTGGCTTGAACATGTTTTGCAGGACAGTCCTCTGCAACGCTGCAGCGCGGTTTTAAATTCTAAAGGTAATATTTCAACAGCAGCTTACAGACACCCTGGTGTGGGCTTGAAAACCAGGAAGAGGACACAGATTTCTAAAATATCCTAACAGTGTGCTGTAGATTATTTAGATAAGTCCTTATTGGTCCCCTTCTGTTTGAGACAGCAGAAATGTAGTACGGAGTATTTAACATCAGTTAAATGAGCCTTAATTAGATGCATTTTCAGGTAATTAGTGTGAGTGAACCTGTGACAGGTTAATGACGGAGGATAAAGATACTGAAAGTTACAGTAAAATTAGCACCTTATGAAAGTGGAATTGAAATGTCTGCTCGGCCTACTGTAAGTCATCCAATATTACGTTTCCTCTTTGCTCCTAATCATCGCTCTCATTGTCTTTTCTTGGCCCTGTTGGTGCTCGTGGGCCAAAGTCCTGCACATGAGCTAAACACTTCATGTCATCTGAATTTGCTCCGGGCAACATATTACAGGTTATTACTCCTCTCCTCCCTGTTCTCCCTCTCATCCCTCACTTCTCCTCCTCTCTGCTGCTCTCGCTCTTTGATTTTCTTTTCCAATGATGAGACAGAGAGGAAGAAGGCTGCCTTTCTCCTGCCTGTCAATTATCCCCCTGTCCGTCTCTCCGTCCGGCTTAATTGGCGTTTGGGAGACGCTAGCGTCATCCCAGTGGGCTCGGCCAGGACAATGGAGGCCCATATAGCTGACCGGCCCTCGGCTCTGCCCAAATTGAATTGGAAATCTTCCATCTTCTCTTTAGCATAACAAAGGGGGTGCAGGGTTTTTAGACAAAGGGCCAGTTTTAATGGAGAAAATCAATCTCCGGGAGGAAGCAGCGGCATTGTCTCCCATCAGCTGTACAGGTGTGTCTCGCCTACGGCGGCCTTAATCAGAGGTGGCAGGGGAGAGATCTGGAAGCTACATCTCTGTCACAGTAGGAAAGACTGGCAGTCGGGGGGTGGATTATAGCATTGACACTGCAAAGGTTACAGGTTTACATCCCCTGAGGACTGTACTGAACCTCAGGAAGTACACTGATCTCTGGTAAAGACAGTGTTGACTAACACAACTGTCTCAGAATCAAAATATGTTGTCTTTCAAAGACACACCTTAACACACTGTGGTGGACTTGATCCAAAGGACTTGAGACTTCCACTGAAAGACTTATGATTTGACTTGGACCCGCCCTAAAAGGCATCAGACTTTTTCAGGGCCTCTTTGTGACAGTTGTTATAAAACTCTGCTCGCCAAAGTAATCAACGTCCATCTCTAAGCTAACAGGTTTGCTGCTTCTTTAAAACAGCGAGATAACAGGGAGAATCTTGGAGTCGTGCTCGGTCTGTGATAGGCTGTTACACTGCCATGTTCAAAGAGACCGAGTCTATTGAAAAGAGGGATATAAAAATCCACAGAGCTCAGCTTCTTGTCTGTCTTCTCTTGAAGGAGCCAAAAAACAAACCTGACGCCAAGAGAGAAGATTTGGAGAGACATGGATTTGGTGGCTGAGATTGTTGTCTGACGACAATGTTGAGAAGGCACGGGTGAACACGGTGGATCGCCTGGAGCAGAGAGGACACCGTGGATTACAGTTGCACAGAGCTTATCGTCCTCCCCGCTCCGTCTTTCACGTGTGCACACATGGCACTGTTATCGTTTGAGATGAGAAATCAATCAGTCTGTCGAATCAAAACTAAAATTAAAACCTCACACTGACAAATAGGCAATGACAGCAAAGTGGATCAGCAGGTTAGGTTCAGCAACTTGTGTGTGTGTGTGTTAGCTGATGACCTGTCCAGGTGTTATTATTTCTGCATTTAAATGACAAAAACTACCAAAACAAATCTGAACTTTAAGTGTCAGGTTTTGCCAAACTGAGGCTCAGTGAAAAACAGGTTGATTGTTTTTACTTTTTTCTTTTTTTTTTGACATTAACTTGGACAATGGAGTCTTACCTTTAGCGTTTAAGTGTGATGGGTGCACCCTTGAATGGTTTCATTGTCCAAACCATATTTCTGAATGGGGCCATAATCTGCCACAGCTAACTGACATCTTTCTCTCTCTCCCGTCTGTCTCCTGCTTTCTGTCAGTGTCTCTCTGTCAGTCTGTCGGTGCTGTTAAGGAGTAGTCTTTCAGGTCTGGGTGTTTTGATAAGGTGAGTGTTTGCGTTTATCTGCCCGCTCCCAGCTCTGTGCATTACCATGAGAATGGTTTAAGCCCTCTGCTAATCCTCTGTGTCTCTGTTGTAATAAATGTCTTCATTCACACACACTGCAGCCGAGAGGGGACAGAAATACACGGCAGCAGCAAACGTATCGGCTTCCCGCCGCCGTCGCCGTCAAACCTATCACCTTTTCCTGACCTGAAATTGTAGCATAGCATTGGACCAGTCAATGCTCACCTTTCTGTGACTGTGACTGTGAAGCTTTTGTTTTCATTAGTAAAAATCAGATGGTTTTCACATCTACGCTGCTCAGTTAAGGTTTAAACACTTCCTTTTACAAAAATATACAAAACACAAACCGCATCTGAAGTTCAAATGCACAGTTATTACGTGTGTGACAGATTATAGAACGCTATGTGTATTTTTATGAAATGTCTCACGTGTAATTGTAATTTATTGGATTCAAATAAGGAGTTTAAATGTTTTTAAGGATTAGTAGCGCAGCAATCACTGATTCTATGCCCAGTTAGTTTTTCAATGAGCCATTCTCACTCTGTCTCCCAGCTTCTCCCCCAACCCCCCCACGCCATCCATGTTTCCCTTGGGACCCCCCCCCCCCCCCCCCCCCCCCCCCACATCACCAAGAGTTTTCCCCACACAAAGCAGTCTATTAAAAAGCCTTTAGCGAGGCCATTCACTCAGACTCTGCATTAGCTGGGATGAGGAATGGGGTTAGGGTAAAGGTTGGAGTGTGTGTGTCGCCTGTGTGTGTGTGTGTGTGTGTGTGTTTGTTGATGTTTAGCATGTAGGGTCCCTCTGGAACATCATACCCAAGGGCTTTAGAGCGCCTAAAGGTTCTATACTTCCATATGATCCTACACAGATACATACATAAATGTTCTAATAATGCTAATACCTATTACACATGAAGTGTAAGACCACATGATGTCTGACTGAGCGTGCTCAGTTTACCGCCCACAGAGTTCGACTGGCAGCTGATCTGTTGATCGGCGATGAGCTCTTAGCACCACAGATGGAGACTAGAAAAACTGGAGGTCTAAAGGATTTCCACTTTAACTTTTAGCACAATAATAAAAGTGTTTGACCACTGCAGTGCAGACAGGTGCTCATACAGTGCAGTCAGCAAACGTGTGTGTGTGTGTGTGTGTTTAAACAGTGGAGAGCAGCTGCCAGGATCACTGGCTTGTCACCCTCTCACACACACTTACAGACTCTACAGAGTCACATGACAATTATCAATTTACTTCTGGATCTCAAACCAAAGCCAAACCAAATCAGGTGATTTACTGCAAGAGGGCAGAAATCTCAGATTATCAAGAAACACACTGCTGCAGTATTTTGTCCTCCAAAACAGTTGACTGGATAAAAGCTGGATAAAACTGAAGTTAGGAAAATACTTCTACTCTGAAAACATCAATTCAGGGTCAAGGTTCATGTAAGTCTCAGTCTGAAGATCAACCATTTCTATACCCGGAGAACATTTCTGTCAGGATACTTTGCTAATAGCAAAGGCCAGAGGAGCGAGACAGAGCGACAGGACTGAAGACGTCTGAAACCCACAGTTAGCCTTTGCTCTTTCCCTGTGTTTGAAGAAGATGAAGGGATCTGTGGGGAGGAAGGTGAGATGGCAACCCTCTTCAACACCTTTGATGCTCAAACGGCAGCAGGAGATCAGAGACCTGCAGATGGAGAAAGGAAATGGAGGGAAGAGCAACAACATATTGCGAAGAGAGGGGAGAGAAAAGAGACGTAGATGGAAGGATGAGAGTGAGTGTTCCAGCAGCAGAAGATGGAGATCCACAGGAGCAATAACGTCTATGTCACAGATATCTCTCCTGTCCTGTGTTAAGTGCACTGCTATTGGTGTATGTCAAAGCAGTGCATTTAGTCTGGTGCTGTGCTGTATGTTGTATATACAAACACATGAAAGCTACACAATAGCACGGATCTTCATGCTGTGGACAGACACACACAATCACTAATAACTTTGACTTAACCCAAACTCACACCATCTGAGTGCGACCTCGCCCTAAGATGAAGGAGTTGTGTGGTTGTTATTTAGGACAACACTCTGCAAAGCTCTGTAGCTTTGAGGAAAAGGTCGTGTCAGGCTCTAACGGTTCTTGTTGGTCGGATGAATTCATTCAGTTTTGGTCTTTTCATGGTTCACAATGAAAGAATGAAACTTGTAGTAAGATCACAAGGAGCCTACTTAAGATGCCTCACCTTTGAAACTTTGATTTACACTGAAGGTTTTTAAGGCTTTCTCTCTTTTTGGCTTTCACCGTCTGTGCAGATTCACACTGAATCCCCTCACAGAAAAGTACTGCTGCAAGCAAAAGTAAATGAAGTTATTTGAGCAGTGTCAAGAAGATGACACAGTATATTAGTGGGATCCTCTTTTCATATCCAATAATAAAAGTTAGTATTATTCAGTCAAACTTGCAGAATAAGGAGAATAATCTTAACAAGAATACCTTTTTTAGAAGAAGGACACAAGAGGGAGAAGGTTACATGTGTGATTTAGTCCAAGTGGGACTTGAACTAGAATATGGTGATTCATGGCCAAACCACACTGAGTATGGAACTCTCTTCTTTCTTCACCAGTACTTGTCGGAAAACGTCTGAAATTTGTGACCTTTTCTCACAAAAACTGCCAAAAAATGTGATTTATTCACAGTTTTGTTCAACACACAACAAAATACAACGCAAAGCCTCACACACACACACACACACTGTTCACTGTAAACACAAACACTTGTGGCTTGCCGTGAGATGAGAGATGGATGGGCAAATATTGAGCTGTGACAGAGTAAACAATACCCTGGTAACCAGATGGCTGTCCTGACACACACGCACACACACACATACACACATACACACATTTGCCAGCATCTATCAAAACTCAATTGCTGGTGGCTCGAAACGAAATCATGGTTTTAAAGCTGAGATATCCTCGACCCATTTATCAACGTCTCTTTCCAAATCTGAACGTCTCTTCTCTGTCTCCGTCCCTCCACAGTGTGTTCTCCGATGATCAGAGCCACTGGTTCAGCACTGTGAACAGCTCCTTCGCTGCCGACAGCCTCAGCTTCAGCACCGCGGACAGCGACTCGAGGCCTCTCAGGTACGGTTTGATGGTTTATGGCGACCGTGCAGCCTTCTCAGTGACGTGTTACCCACACCGAATAAAAGCTGTGGTTAACTCAATACAAAAAGTACTTAGTCAAAGCCGATCCTTTGATGCCCATGTATTTACCACGCACACGCTTGCACATGCATCTGCACACTCACAATTACCATATGCTGTTGTGGCGTCTTTGTATCTGAGGCCTAACCTGTATAATAGGTGTCACATTAGCAAGACAACAAATCAAACCATCCTTCATTTCCCAGGCCTCTCCGCTGCTCCACAGCTGTAGGCCTCTCTTTGTTGTCAGGGGAGTTTCTAATTAATATGATAAATAAGATGGCGGGTTCGACTCCCTGATGCTTTTTAATTGGAGGAAGCCTTGAATGGCACGCGGGCAGAGGCAGAGATTAGCGGGTTATTTGTGAGTGTTTTGTATGAGGAGGGGAGAGAGAGAGAGAGACAGAGAGGGGGAGAGTTTTCATCCTCGCAGTGATTTCCTGTCTCATTGTGATACTCGACTCAATGCTCGTAACACACACACACACCCACACACACACACACACACACACACACACACACACACACACAGAGGCATTTGAGAGACAGCTCTCGTCTGGTTGCATGAGCCACCATGTTAGCGCTTCCTGCTGATCAAAACCACATTCACACAGTTCCGTTTCCCCCATCGGCTTCAATAACACACACACACACACACACACACACACACCGTTTACTCAACAGTCTTACACCATCTGTGAGTGCAACATCACAAGAAGTGAGTATTTACAAGAACGTCATGTAAAGTGAAGCCATTTACTCTGACTTTGGCCACTTTTGTGAACAATTTGTGCAAGATTTTAAACCTGTGTGTGTGTGTGTGTGTGTGTGTGTGTGTGTGTGTGTGTGTGTGTGTGTGTGTGTGTGTGTGTGTGTGTGTGTGTGTATCCTTCATGGTATACCATGCACCACCTACGGAACACAACAAGAAAATTGGTCGAATATCTGACAGCTTTGCCTCAAGCATCTACGTATCACCAGCCCACTTCTCTTCAACACACACATGTATTCCAACAGACACACACACAGACACACACACTACTCTGATCTCCTCATCCTCAGCTAATCCTGCTCCATCTAAATCAGAGCAAACAGCCCGGAGGGGACAAACCACCATTGTTTTGTACCCATCTAATCCTTCTCTCCATCATTCTCATCTCCTTCTTATGTCTGACAAGGCTCCTCAACATCAGTGAAGATCAACACAACCACAACTCTGTGTGTGTCTGTGTGTGTGTGTGTGCGTGTGTGTGTGGTGAGAGAGAATGGTGAGACAACCACAGCAATCCAAAGGGGATTTAACTCCAGTTTCTCCAGGCCTATTTTAGAGTCGTGTGTCAAGACTCAACAATTAAGAATATCCCGTCTGGCTGGACAGTCAAAACCTCTCTCTGTCTCTTTCTGAGAAATTAGAGCGTGGATCTCCAGAATAAATTCTTCTTCCTGGCACCGCCGATGGTGTGAGAAAAGGAGGAGAAAGGAGAGGAAGGCAGGGGACAAAGAAAGCAGAGGAGCGAGGAGAAGGAGATAGGAGATGAAGAGAGATTACTGGATGAGAGGTGGAGATGTAAGAGAGGAGGAGAGAGGAAGACAAATTAGGGAAAAAAAGGACGGTTGACAAGAGATTATTGGATGAATCAACACATGTAAGGAGGAGGTGATGGAAAAACTGGACGAGACAAACAAGCAAAAACACGAACAGTCTCTGTACGCAGCTAAACCTCTCCACTCTGCAGTCGTTCAGCTGTGATGTGTTACTTTTCTCCTTTCACCAAAACCATAAAACTCACTGACTCTTGAACTTTGCGGCCCAGCTCATCTCCAAGTTTTCAAATTCAATAAAACCCACCCGGGCTCTGACACCGCGCAGACCTGCTCTCTCCATTGTGCCGTCGCTTCCAGTTGGCTGGATGCTCAGTTTTGCCCGACCTAACCCACCTGTGATGTGGAGCACCGCACAACACTTTGGACCAAAAATAAAAACCCTGTCATACTTCACCAAAACAGGTGACTCACTGCTGCAACAGAGAGAAAAGTGGAGTCAGCTGAGCATGATGCTGCAGCCCGGCAGAAACCATGGCGACTCCCCGCTCTACAGTCTCATGCCACACTGTGTTTCTGAGGCCTGAACAGAGACCTTCAGCTGCCTCCGGTGTTTGGTGTACAAACGGTAGAAAGGAGAGACAGCTGGAACAAACCAGGAAAGGAAAGGAAAGAAGAGATGGAAGAGAGGTGAAGAGGGGGACAGGAGAAGAGCACGAAGAAGAGGAGCACGAAGGAGAGGTGAACTGTGAGAAAAGGAGAGATGGTGAGAGATTACTGAAGGAGGAGGTGACAGAGGAGAAGAGCAGAGACAAAAGGAGATGAAAAGAAACAAAGAGAAGAGAGGAGACAAGATGTAGAGAGAAGAAAGGAGAAGATAGCAAAGGAAAGAGGATAAGAGAGGAGATATGAGGAGGAGGAAAGAAGAAGTAAGGAGGAGAGAGGAGAGAGGAGAAAACAAGGAGAGGAGACATAAAGAGGAGAGACAGAAAAAAAAAGACAGAAACACACACACACACACACAGTTGCCACTTTGCCACAGCAGCATTTAAAGCTGTAATGACAGGCCAGAGAGTGATAAGAGACTCTGAGTGGAGAGGCCACTATAGCTGCTCTCCTCTCCCTGCTAACAACTGTAATTATCCAAACTCCACACTCACTACTATTGATCTCTCCCTCTCCCTCCTCCCCTCCTCCCCCAGCCTGAGTGTGTGTGTGTGTGTGTGTGTGTGTCTGTTTCTCTCTCTCTCTCTCTGACAGGGTGACAGTAGAGTGCGTCCCTCTCAACACAAGAGTTGTTCACACCTGCTGCCGGTAGATGTGGAGAGCAGCGACAAGGACTTGGACAAATACGTGACAGCCACAAAACACAAATATTGGTGCAGCTCCGATGTTCCCCTCACGGTGTGTGTTAAGTATGCAGAGCGCACATGTGTGTGTGTGTGTGTGTGTGTGTGTGTGTTTGTGTGCACTCTCATGTCTCTCACACCTGGTTTGGAGAACAGCAGTATCGTCACATGCAGCGTAATGGGTCTTAATGTGTGTGTGTGTGTGTCCTTTTCTACTGAATGTCCTCACAGGGATAGAAAGATATTTAGTCCAAAGTTTAAGTTTCAACCATATTGAACAATGTTCTTCAACAGATGGATGTTGCTCGGTTGTCATGGAGATGGACCTGCTGAAATCCGTAGCAGCCCTCGAATCTCCCGCCCGTGCTGGGTGAAGACCATGTAATACGGTTGAAAGATCTGCACATACGCTGGTAAGTAAGAAGTTTTGTCCTCACACACACACACACACACACACACACAGTGGAGGAGAGAGATAAGGTTCCAGTCATCCCAGTCTCTGATGGTATTCAGCTGTGTGGCTTAATCACACTAAAACTCCCAAATCACTGAAATCAGGAGATAACAAAGTGCCTCCCTGACACTGACCAGAGATAAAGAGTTATTTTTATTAGCACTTAAGAGGTGACATAAAGGGAAATTACGCTGAGTTTTTGTCAAATTCTTCAGACGAGCTGAAATGTAATCTGTTTCCCAGATTTGTTAAGTGGTGAGACCACCTGCTGGGCTTTTCTTTGGATCTTCTCTTTAGAAAAGACACCTTCAAAATTAATGAAACACTCATTTTACCTTTTGATTTTCTACTTCTAAGCATGTTGAAAGTAAGTTTTGTGTTACTAATTGAAGTTTACATATACTTGCTGCTCTTCACTTGACCAAAAAAAAAAAAAAACCAACAAAGCTTTAATGTTGGTTTTTAATGAGGAACATTAACGACACTAATAAGTCACTATTAGAGGAGATAAAAGTTCACAAAATGTATTTCCTACTGTGACAAAGACCCGAGGAAGAAAAATAACAGTGAAATGGAAAATGTCAGGGCTTTAAGTGTTGAAACTAATCAGGTGAGCTGTCATTATAAAGGCAAGGTTAATAGCTGCTGACAGAATCACCTTCAGCAGACACCAAGATAAGAAAAGGTCTTTTTATTAGCACTGCTGGGGCAGATGCACACACACAGACACACACACACACACACACACACATATATATATATAGTTGTGTATCTGAGTGCACATAAATACTCCACACATTCACAGAGGATCGATGTGGGAGATCCAGTCTCCGTGCATCTCCTGTTGTGGCCGTACATGGGCCGTCAGATAGCGCCATTCAGCAGGGGGAAGGATTTACAAGTCGCGCCTTGGCCTCGACACCCAGACAAAACCCCTCTTTTGTTCCCCCGTCACCTGTTCCAGATTTATGACGTCCAATTACAAACGTGGATGCTAACAGTATTCCCCATTAGCCTATCAAATGCTTTAGTGGTTGTTACCTCAAAGGGTTATCTGGCCTTTCAGCAGGGGCGTAACCAATTTACGGCCCCCCCTAGAAGATCTGAACAAAGACCTCCCTGGCTCTGCTTTTTGTTTTCCTGCACTGCTCCCCAAGACAGGTAATTAACAGGGAAGGAGTTTGTGGTTAATTTGTGAGATAATTATCTAAATTAAACTGCCTTTTGTCACGTGGGGGCTCTATCTCTCTCTCTCTCACTCGCCTGCATGCACATGATCTCTCTCTATCACTTGATGAGGGTGGTCAGGGTATTGTGCCGCTGTGGAAACAAAACCGGTAATGACATGTTCTTCTTTCTTTCCTTTTGTTTTCTTCCGCTTTGTTTTGCTTTTTCTTTGTTTTTTAGTCAGAGAAGAAGTAAATGAAGAGGGTAAAGGAGCAGAGAGGGAGAGAAACATGGAGGAACACAGAAAGAGAGGGAGATAACTGAGAGAATCACTTTACTTACAGACTTTACCAGATGACAAAAGAGAACAGTGCCATTAGCACACGCGCTATAATCTGATCTGCAGCGGCTGTTATTTATCAGGTAGCTCTGAATAGCAGCGCTCATCTGCGAGGCGGGGTTCTCCTCTCAGGCAGAGCTGGCTCAGGAGATCAGATTACTGAGGCGGGATCTGGAGTGGAAGTCCAACTTCAGCGTGCAGAGTCTCATCCAACAATGATTCAGGTTGATTTCTCGTAGCAGAGATTCCCTCAGATTTGTAGTAACTGATTACTGAGCTGTTAAAACCCTGCGTCCTGTGTCACAGGGCACACTGACGTCTTACACCTTGACAGGCTCCACAGGTGTAATATTCATTGTTGTTGGCAAAATGACAAACAGGTCAAGCTTATGTTCGTGAGCATGCAACAGCTCCCGCCCTCGTCTTTCCTCTTTAACTCTCAGCCTGAAAGTGAGTCCCACTCTGCCCCTGCATGGCCACCAGTGGCATGTAATGCAAATGTATGAAATACTAATTTTCTCATTTACGCTGCAGCTGCGACACATTTGAAACCTTACAGCTGGCAAGGGAACTCAAGCAAAAGGTGGTTCTCAGTAAAACTGTTTGCAGGTTCTGTGGATAACTTAACGTGTGACTGTACGTTATACTAACATCTAAAAAAAGAAGAAGAAGAAAAATCCCTCGACAGGATTTTAATGTGCCAACTAATGGACACATAACCACAGTAGAGGCCTATCAGGGCGCAGCAGTCCATCAGTGTTGGGAGATCTGGGTGGACAGATAGCACAGTATTTGACAAATGGATTTCAATCACACTTTCTCGAATCAAACTTCCAGCCTCAAGTGAAAAACTTTTTTTTTTTTTTTTTTTTTTTTTTAACGAGAAAATTTCATTAGAACGAGTCGTTTCCACGCTGCTTTTCAAATTCGATACATCGCAATTTGCATAAAAATGCCTGGATGGAAACCCGGCGAGTGTGTCTGTGTGTCTGTCTTCCTCTCTCCGTCCTCATCCATCCCTCCTCGCATCCTCTCTCCCTCTCTCTGTACTGTATGAAGGAGGGATGATCGCTCCCTGTCACATCTGTTGGCACGTTGCCATCAAGCCTTGACAGGAAAATAACACTCTTCAGGGAAAATAATACACTCGTTCTGCCGTCGGCGCTCCCAGACACATGCCTCGGCGTGTGTGTGTGTGTGTGTACGCATCTAAAAGCCCTCGTCGCTCCTGTCAACCTGAGTACAAAGGATCACTTTATATGATTAGTATGCATCTC
This sequence comes from Toxotes jaculatrix, assembly GCF_017976425.1. Taxonomy (NCBI): domain Eukaryota; kingdom Metazoa; phylum Chordata; class Actinopteri; family Toxotidae; genus Toxotes; species Toxotes jaculatrix. The sequence continues at coordinate 2,632,361 of NC_054417.1, read as the reverse complement.
TGAAAAACACATTGAACAAAAAGCCCTGCCCCGAATGCTGCTCCACGCCAATTAATGGATTAAGAAATTATTTTGAGGCGAGGCTTGTTGTGAGACAGCTATGATATGTGGCTGGAGAGGCATTTCTGTTGTGGTTATTGCCAGCTATAAGGCCCCAGTGCATTTTGATCATACAACAGAAATGTATACAACCAGATATTTGTCTTTGCTGACTGTCAAAGCCTATAAAACGTCCCCGTGCCCCGGTTAAAGCAATGAAAAAGAACTTTCTTCCTCTAAACACCCCCTGGCGTCGGTGTCAGAGGCTCATGAGCAGCTACACTCATTTACTGCCTAATGCTGTGTATTCAAACCGGTAACCTTCCAGATCACTTCGGGCTGTGCTGTCGGCCACACACACACGCACCCTCATTCCAGCGTTGTTCGGAGGACAAAAGCCACTTTGACACGGCAGTTAACCCAAGCCTGACAGACCCGGACCCCCTTTAACCCTCTGCTCAGTCAGCGCTCACTCCTGTGTTAAGAGCTGCGTTTATAGATTTTGGAAAAAGCTGAAAATACAGATTGAAAATCGACTTGGCCCCGAGAATGACATTTGATTTCTTACTTAGCGGTACTCTGCTTTAGGTGTGTGTCTGTCTGTGAGTGTGTGTCAGGTTGGGGGGGGGGGGGGGGGGGGGGGGTGTCTGAGGGAGAGGGATCTGAGCATGTGAGTGATGGGATTTGTTGTCTGTTCTTTTACATTCAGAGACATAATCAGAGGCTGCATGCTGCTCTCAGTTATTAATGTACATAAAGCAACAGTAACAGTACTTTTTTATTTTTATCAGAAACTTACCATTACCAAGTTATAAAACAGTTTGATCCAAATAGCAGAACCAGCCCAGCATCAACTCTACCATCTTTACAGTCCTGAGCACTCACCCGCAGGCCTAAAAATATATTTGCTCATGTAATTAGAAATGTATTGAACAGACTTTCTAATGGTGTAAGTGCATGATGTGATACGTGGTCAAAGAGAGAGCGTGTAGAGTTACATCAGCAGCTGATTGGTATTCTATCCATTATAGACCCTGAAGAGAGCTCAATTCTCAATTTCCACCCCAACGACATGGAAAATGGCAGTCCATTTTCCTCCGCTAATGCAAACAACACAGCTCCTCTAAAATCATTGTAATTGGCTGGACCATTTAGTCTGACTGAATATCTTGTGTAATGCTTGTAGTGGTGTGATGATGGCAGTGTAGTTCCTTCATAGTGAGGGGGTCTGAGTAATGGGTGGAGCGCTGACATGCGGATGGTTTAAATACATGCAGAGGCAGATTTGCATTCGTGATGCTCGTCAGCCAGGCGGCTGAAAGGTGACGCGTCACTCAGCAGATCAGCCTGAACCGAGCACTTCTGTTTCATTCTGCGTCGTTTGTTTTACAGTAAGAATCCGCCTTCTTATACGAATAAGTGGAGTTTACACACAAACCCACTTAACCAGCAGCTCACAAAGGCTTTCAGATTTACAGTTTGTCTCATGGGGGTTATACAGTATGGAGTCAGAGTAACTACAAACCAGATAATAGCAATATTCACAGGATTGGTTTTCATGAAAATGCTCTGGTTTGAAACCTGTAGCTGCCTCTGATGGTCGTTTAGTCTCCAGACAACATTGCAGCTCAACCAGCTAGTTCAGCCTTTCCAAGCTCATCATACAGTTATAAAATTCACCTCACAGCCTCGTCTTTAACAGAAACTGTAAACTCATCCATCATCACGCACACCTGCAGCAGGATAATTGTCCAGCAAACTAACAAACTGTGAGTCATGTGTCGCCTTCTTCACAGTCTCAGATTGACTTGCGTTTCGACGCTGTGACCTTTTCCACCCTGCCTGACAGCAGAGAGAGAAGAAAAGCCCGGTCACATTCACTTATCCTTACACACAACACTAGAAATAGAAGGAGAAAGAAGACTGAGCTGCTTACTCTTAGGAAATTGCAAAAATTGGGTTAAGGAAAAGTGTGTCTATTTGTGTGTGTTTTACATAAAATATACTTGAACTCAGGATATATTTGTCGACGCATTAGAGGCAGAGAGCGCCTGAGCGGCTGCTCGGTGCTGGAGGCCCTCTCACCAGGGTTTGTTTGTCAGCTCCCATGTTTACTGCGTGGAGAATGAATGCAGAATGCCGGATATCCATCACATTAACGCGGTTTGATAGCAGCCTGGCACTTTGAGGCAATTCAGTCCACAGGAATGCTCTCGTATCCCATTGGTCTCTGTTTTTTTCTGTAAATGGTTCAGATTGCTGCACACCACTTATGTTTGCAGCTTTTTTCCCCTACAGAACCATTTCAGTGTCGTCGTGCTGGTGCTAGAATTGGCCGTTTTATTGAATTCTACACTGAAGACGTTTGTTTTGGCTTTGTTACCAGTGCTCGTAGCTCTTTTGTTATTAACAGGGGCTTAGAGAGCAGTTTTTAATCCGTGTTTAAAAATCTGAAGATAAATTAGATGTGGTATGAAAAAAAACTCCCTCAAATAATAAAAAATTCCTGAGAGACAGACTGATGGTCTACAGTTCAGTGTGCAACAGGAAAAAAAAAGAAATAAATAATAAAAATTATTTGTATTTGGACAGAAAGATCTTTGATAGTTCACCCTCTTACACCTTCATGTTTCATGCTACTTTATATGCACTTACTGTGTTTTATTCATTTAAGTTAAAACTTATTATCACTGGCCTTTCAGGATAAAAGTTTACTGACCTCAGAGTCTGTCCCAGTATCCACACTATCAATAATATAGTCAAGTGGTCACGTGTGTGATGTATTTCCACTAACTGCCACAGTGACCTACACAATCCACCCATGTTATTATTATTATACAGTACAGTGTATAATCAGGGTTCAGTTGCAGGTGTTTCACACACACAAGAGTTTGTAAAACACAGCGGACGACAGTCGCCAAAGGCTTCACAGGCCTCTGTCAGGGTTAAATCAGCAGTCTTAAGGTGGATATCAGGCTCCCTCTAGTGAAGAGTTTGTATACTGCTCATGATTAATACAGAGGAGAGACAGTGTTTGCTGGACAGGGACTTGAAGTTAAACCTGAAGAAAAAAATGTCTAATAATAATAATAAGTTAAAATACAGGGAATTAGTATTTATACACTTGTATTGTGAGAAATATATTTAACTTATTTAAGAGTTACAGGAGTAACTGATGCTATGTCGTGTTCAGCTGAACTAAAACATGCATGAAAGCTGCTGTATGATCAGATTATATGATTTAGGACAGTGTCAGATTCTGTGGAATCGTTTGTTTGGGCCCAGATTTGCATTTAAATACAAGATAGTTTAAGAACAAAGTCACCTGACTCTCACAGTGAAACAGCTCCAGCTTCCAGTTTGGTAGTCTGTGCTGCCATCTTGTGGCTAAATCAAGACTTACAGCATTTCTTCATCTTAATCAGCACAGTTTCCAACCTCAACCACAACAGGTCAGTCAGGAGTTTAATTAGACTGAAAAACTAATGTCATCATGGTGAAACCAGACCAGGTGTGTTTATTTAAGTTAAGTTAAGTTTCTGGTCAGGAAGGCGTGTGTTTTATTTTCACTATTGATTAATCTGTCGACTGTGTCCTGCGTTAATTGATCTGTAAAATGTCAGAAAGCGGTGATCAGTGTCCATCACAACTTCCAAAAGCCAGAGGTGACACTTCACATGTCAGGTTTTGTCGACTAATCGTTGCAGCTCTGTCAACAGTTCTGCTGTGTTTTAAATGAGCAGAGGAAGAACCAGGTTATCAGCATGAGCACTGGGAAAACCTTAGCTTGATTGACAGGTGATGTCAGGGAAAAAAACACCACAGTGACAACACGCGGCGGCCATGATGGAGACCGCAGCCTGCTTGTATTCAAAACAGTCTAAACTCAGACTCACTAAACCGCATCATCATAAATCAGACAGTGACTGGAAGAGAGAACAACTCAGATTAATCCAACTTTTTCCAAGACATGAACATGAGGCAAGTTCAGGAGCCGCATTGTTCCACCAGCTATGTGGAAAAGCAAGCAATTACGATAAGTGGCCCAGTAATCGTCCCCAGTAATCCACCAGCTGAGCCACACACTGTGGGAGTGGGATCCCAGTTAGAATGGACAAACATGCTCTAATGACATCAAATCAAACCTATTTAAAACTGTTATGTACCTTAGCAGACTTTTTCATCACGATGAAGATTAAGTCTGAGTGCTGAGCTGCACCTGGCACATTCACTCGTCCACCGTTTGTGTCCATGGATAAGCAGGAGGCAGTTTGACTTACTGCAGATCCAGGCCTGCAGTTTCCAACATACACCAGGCAGCAGCTTTGTTTCCAACCACGTTCAGTGTCTGCGTCATGAAGCAGGACCATTGTTAGTACCTGTGACACTTCCTTCACCTCCGTCTATACACTGCACATAGTAATTTAAATGGTTAATAGAGTCACATGACTGAAAAGTGGCAGTGACACATAGATCTACCTGCAGGGGCACAGCGCCCCATATCTAAGTTAGCTGTTTTATGATAGTTTGTCTGATGATTAATATTCTATGGTTATGTCTAAGTAACTTCATATTATGGGCAGATTGTAGTGTTATTTAGAAACAAGTCAACGCTCAATCAAGATGTGTTTACTTTTTCACTGTTTAACCAAAACCACAGCTTTAACCCGACCACACACAGGACTCAGGAAACCGTCCTGAACTTTGTTCACCCTCCGTCCACCTTCTAACCGCCTTCCTGCAACTCCTCTGCAGGCCAAGAAAGTAGCACTTCTTGGCCTGCAGAAGATCATCCATGAAACAATTTCCTCCCAAACATATTTGGCAAAATCATTTAGTAACGTGGAAATAATCTCCAGGAGTTTCAATCACCTTAACTTATAAGATGCTCCTCTTTCCAGATCCTCTCTCTGGGTTAAGCAGACAAATCGCTCTCCATATAACGAAGTGTAGCTCCAGCACCAGCTTCTGTCTCTGTCCATGACTTTGCTCAGAGGGACTCGGGTGTCATCCCATCATGATGCTGATGCTGTAGGTTTTTTTGTCAGCTCACAAACTGCACCGCTTGTCTTCCTGCGTCTTCTCTTCCTTGTCATGGTCCAGTGTTTAGTGGAGAATTTCAAAAACCACAAAAATCTTAACATAATCCATCATCTTCCAAACGGAGGAGGAAATCTTTCCTTGGGATGATAAACGTGCTGCACTCAGACAGAAAAGTGATCCACTCACACCTGTTGGCTGGACAACCACATTGAAGTTTAACTTTTTGCTTAAAAAAAAAAAAAAGACGAGCAGACGTAAGAGGAATGAGAGTGTTAGCACAAACAGAGGGGAAGAGGTTGATGATGGAGATAGCAGAGAAAGAGAGGTGAAGGATGTGGAGTTGAGGAGTCGAGCATCCTGCCGTCTCCCCGCCAGGACGACGAATGGAAAGCCTGCTTCTCTGTCTCCTTTTATATTCTCTCTTCCCCTGCTGACTCGCTTTGGCTTTTACCCTGGCTTCAATGAGTGTGTGTGTTTGTGTGTGTGTGCGCACGGAGAGAGAGAGACCTCTTTCAGCCTCTTTCAGAGCAGCAGGAATATATTATAGCCCAAACAAAAGAAGCCGGCTTATTGTTTATGAATTACCAGCCTTCCAAAGCCAACAAAGGCCCCTATTTTCATAGAAAACTCCATTTTCATTTCAGCTCCATTTGATTACCAGAGCAAAGAAAATAAAAAGACCTCTCCGGTCGCAACGTCCCAAAGGGATTCATTCCTCCTTCTCTCCCTCATTCAGCGCTACTGAAAAGGTTTCTTTATTGCTTCCTTTTCAGGACCGACGTCAAATGGGCTTTTAGGAGTAAACCAATGACAAAAAATTATTGCTTGGCTATTTTGTCCAACAACAGGGCCGGGGGAAGAGGGGAGTCCTGTGTTGTCTTTGTCATCTTTCTTTCCCTTTTCTTCTGCTCCTCTCTGTTATTGGAGAGGAAAATTGCAGAGGCTGGAAATTAATGGCAAGGCTTTGAAGGGGAAGAGAGAGAGAGAGAGAGAGAGAGAGAGAAAGAAGAGGGAGACACAATGCAACAATGCAAGTCAAATCTAAATTATCAGCAGCTACTGAACACAGTGAAGAGACAGAGAGGTACTGTACTGTGTGTGTGTGTGTGTGTGTGTGTGTGTGTGTGTGTGTGTGTGTGTGTGTGTGTGTGTGTGTGTGTGTGTGTGTGTGTGTGTGTGTGTGTGTGTGTGTGTGCGTGCGTGTGTGTGTGTGCATGAAGCAGAGACACCTGTTGGTTCCATGGTCAAAAACAATGCAACCCCAGTGACTCACTGTCATTTCATTTACAATGGGGCTGTCGATAGTGTATGTGTGTGTGTCTGTGTGTGTGTGTGTGTGTGTGTGTGTGTCCCATTCACTATTTCCAGACTTCCAGGTGCGTGTGGAGACGCAGGTAGAATTAATGATTGGTTTCATGCACAGTTCCGATCTCGATTCCTGCGTCTGACTTTAACACTTGACTAAAAAATATACACTCATGTATATACTCTGTTCTCTTTATTAGGAACACCTGTTCACCTGCTTCTTGGTGCAATTATGCAATCAGCCAATCATGTGGCAGCAGTGCAATGCAACTGCATCTGCATCTGCATCTGCATGTCCACTGGATGGATGACTGACCCTGAAGCCTGAACATGTATTGCATCAGCTCTGTAGCCTTTAAAATATTATGAAAACTATTTTTCTTAAAAGAGAAAAGATGAATAGTGTCAGCACACGCTGATTCTGGAAGATGCTCTTTCATCTTTTGCTCGCCTCCTTTTTATTTATTTATTTTTGTCCTCCCGGATGAATATTTGGCTCGAGACAAAAGGTGAACCAATCAATTATTCCTCTCGCAGGGCCCTGGTGCTGTTGTGAAAAGCGTTGACATTTGAGCTTTCCAGACGACATCTGCAAATTTATATGCCTTCCATTGTGTGAGGCAGCCAGCCCTGTATCAAAGGCTGTAAAAGGCCTTGTCAGTTTAGTAAGGACAACTCCACAAAGACTCCTTTCTCCTCTGTTGTTATGAGAATAATGCTTTTCACTGGTGTCCTGCCAAAACCTGTCGGCAATTTGGCCATGTGATGTTATTGACTGCATTGATAACAGACATCTACCATCTACCAAACCATCAAACTGCCGCTAATGCACCGCGAAACATCACAAACGTATATGTGACGATGAAATTCAACAAAAAAACTTTATAGAGGCTGTGAGGTGAACACGTGTACAGTAGGTGGAGTGAACTTATTATTATTTAGATGGTGTGGTGACAAACCTCAGTAATGTCAGGAAGCTCCTTTTACCTGTTTGACTTCCAGTTGTATATCATATGGCAGATTCCAGTGTGTGTTTCCTGTTCCCTAAAATATGAGAAGTATAAGAAAATATGCAAACAAATACTATGTAGGTCTTGTTAATGGATTACATGGCATTATATCAATCATGTTTCCCATGAAGCATCAGCCTTATGTTTAGAAAAAGAAATAATGCACACATCAGTTTCTTGTGTGTGTCAGTAATGAATACTGTTTATATATATAATATATATTATAAAAGTTCTTCTCTGAGTTTAGATCAGAATTGCGATCTGATTGTGAGCAGAAACTCTTCATGTACAGGCTTTTAATATGAAAGTTGTCAAAGGAAGTCGTTTTCCACTGCTCCCACATTGACTCTGGTGCTGCTGCTACTTTGTGCACAGGCAGCAGTGATGCCGACATCCGCTGCATCCGCTGAGAGAGAGAGAGAGAGAGAGAGAGAGAGAGAGAGAGAGAGAGAGAGAGAATAAGAAGCAGAGGGAGGAAGGAACTCCCTCTATTCCTCATTTCCACCTCTGTTTTGTTCTGTTTTGGTTCCGCAGCCCGAGCGATCCGACCAGTGACTGACTGTAATGTTCAAACAAGGCGGGGCAGACCATCCCGGCTCTTTCTGGACATACCACAAGTAGGATAACGCAGAGACCAGAGAGTCCCGCTGCTGCTGCTGCTGTTTTATGACATTAGAGACTGAGGCATGAATTCGGCCGAACAGACGGTAACGTGGCTCATAACGCTGGGAGTCCTGGAGTCTCCCAAGAAAAGCATCTCGGATCCAGAGGCTTTCCTCCAGGCGTCTCTGCAGGATGGAGCGGTGCTGTGCAGGCTGCTGGAGCGACTCAGACCCGGGACGGTGGACAAAGTAAGTGGATGGAAGGCTAGAGGACTGTGGAGAGAAAAACAGAACCTAAGATTAAAAATATGTATACTAGGCTCTGTAAAACAACAACAACAACAGAAGCCAAATAAACTACATCAGTGCGTAAAATAAACCCAGTTAGGTCACATCCAAAGGAATTTAGTGTTCCCGAAAAAACTGATAAACAGTGAAAGGTTCTTAGGGCTCTAGAGTATAGAATAAATAAATACTTTTAAGACACGGGTTAATACTGTTGTAATATTAGTAAAGGACCAGTGTACTCACAACAAGCCTTCAAATGATTAATTGAAACAGCCTGGTGTAACTTTTTTATTTTTCTTGATCCCTGCACTGATAAAACAACGTATTGGTGCTTGTAAATGCTAATACAAATATTGTAATAGAACTACTTATACTGAATGTAGAATTTAAAATACTACAATGACAGTGTGTTTTGCGCACATCCATAAATGACTTTATTGTATAAACCTATTTTTAGTTAAGGATGAGACTGTAACACACACACACACACACACACACACACACACACACACACACACACACACACACACACACACACACACACGCACACACAAATACAATGGACCATGGACCTATCAACGTCATATCCTCCTTGGGCTTATCCAACTTCCCTGGGAGATTGTAGATCTGTGTCAAGTTAGCGTCAGTGAGCTGCAGCAGAGCACAGAGCGAGTCAGTGCGTCTTTCACAATACTGACAGTAAAACTCGTTGGCATGGTTCAACTCCTCTGTTATTTATTTAACCTCGTCTGGGAATAGCTTTGCCACAGCCAGCACACTTCAGTGGAGGCATTAGACTTCTGTTCAAGTTAAATAATATGTAGGTTTTTGTTTTTAAGCGCTTTTTCCAGATGTATTATAACAACAGGAATGAACCATCCACAGACATCACAGAAAACTGAAATGATCCCTCACAAGTCAATGAAAAAATAAAGAAACACTAGATTACAACAAATTAAGAATCCGCTAACTGCAGTAAAAGAATGCTAAATTCATATTTTGTTCCCAGACTCACATTTCAAACACAAAATGTGTGAAAACGTCTCTCAATTAAAGCTTTAGTTTGAGGTAAAACCGGAAGAAGGTCTGCTCACTGCAGGTAACTTAACACCGATAAGCAGCAAGTGGCAAGTGCAACCAGAAACGCCTGGAATAAGATTGTTTTCATGCGGGAAAAAAAACCCTTTAAACGCTTTTTCCTCGCAGTTAATTAACATCTGGAGTCAGTGTGTGCAGCCAACTGAGCCACTTTCTGTGTGCAGTTTTTCCAGGAGCCGAGAAGCGACAGCGAGAGTCAGAGGAACGTTACCGAGTTTATTAAAGGCTGCGGGGCTTTCGGTGTGGAGGTGAGTTAACACCTTTAAATATATTTATAATGCACACACACACACACGGCGTGGAGCCCGGGGACCAGATTGACCTCCAGCGACCTATTTGTCGTTTAAACCGTCTTTTGCAACTTGTGTATCAGCGCCGTCCTGATCCGCTCCGCACCGTTCAGCCGTTTCTCCAGATCACACAGCGACAGATCGTTTCCTCTGGAGCAACATGGAAAATCGCACAGCGCACTCAGACATACACTAATGGTCGTTTTCATTAAGTCACTCTTTTTATAGGGCTTATAATTTATAACTAATAGCTTTAATAATGGTAAATTTACAGTCCATCAATTATTAGATGTTGATGACAACTTCTGTGTTGCCAGGTTGTGATTTTTATGATTTATTTTTATGTTTGGCAATTGTTCAGTCATAAATATTATTCATAATCATTATAAATGTTTATATATAAAGGACTTTTGGTCACTCAAGTCTGTATCTGTTAATACTAATAAATTACCTGTGGACCAGGTAGTGGTTCAATGATGTTTCAGGACCTGGCAACCCAAACGTTATCAGCAGCATGTGGTTTATTGTCATTAGTCAAGCCATTAGTTAAAGCCTGTATAAATACGGGTTTAATTTAAAGTGGTGCTATTTTATTTAATTATTAAGGATAATCTATTGTTAGCAGAGTTTAAAAGCACACATTAGGGTGTGTTTGTGTTTGCACTACAGTGGGTCAAGCCAGGTTATATCCTGTCCCACAGTGGGTGTGAAGAGAGGGCTAGTGAGTAGTGTGGTACAAAATAACACACACACACACACACGAGCACAATATTGATCAGAGCCATGGAAAAAGCCGTGGAATCATAATGGAAAAGATCAGATTATGCAACACAGAAGTCCTCGGCTGCAGATCTTTAATAAGGTTTTCTCCAGACTTGGAAAATCACTTTGATGAGGAGAGTGGGTTTAAAAAAAACCCTGAATGGTAAAGAAGCAGTGGAAAGAGTATGAAAGGATGAAATGGAGGAGAGGAGCAGGGTGGGCTGATGTAATGCAACACGCCAGGCAGCCAGTGGATTTTCCAATCAGGTTGATTAGAGGCATGTCAGCCTTGTTGCTGGTAGCCAAGGCCTCCATTACAGGCAGTCTGACTGACATCAGCGTAGTAATTCTCCCAGACGGTCATCGGACAAGCAGAGGACGAGCCAGGCTGCCTGTCCGGTAGAGGAGGATTACAGGATCCGTGGACAACGAGTGCCAGTGTGAGCGTGGATGAGTTCTGACTCCACGATGAGCAAGAGCCGCACAATTTACCAGATAACAATAGTGATCGTAAATTTGGCTTCTGCTGTTAATTAAGCCTAATCAGGTGGGATATTAGCTCTGTGCACTTAGTGTGCCTTCTCTGCAGCATTAAATCAAGCGCTCCCTGTTATCAGGTAAGCTGTTTGACCAGGCACAGGTCAGGTTTTATTGGTATACATCTATATAAGACTTTTAAATGAGGATTTGTTGAGGTCATTGCTCACGTTATGAAAATGAACAAATATATCACTCAAAGTCTATTAAATCTTTTTGGCGATCAATAAACTTCTGTCTTATGTTTCAGTATCAAATGCAGTTTTCTCCATTAATAAGATATAAGATCTTTATGCGAGTGCCTGACGTTCTACATGTCGTTCTTCGTGTCAGATTTAAGTATTGATCAGAGATATTGATCTGTTATTGTACCCTCGAACCAGCTGCAACAAAAGGCCTGAAATGTGGGCAAATGCAGCTGATATATTTCCACTGCAGGAGTGGACAGAGAGCCTCACACTGTACCTTGGCCAAATGCCAGTGGGAGAGGTGAAAGTGTGTATTAACTGCTGGGTCCATGCTGCTTTGACTACTAATCAGCCTGTGTATATAAATCAGGCCAAGACTGCATTAAAGAACATCGTAGCTTTGTCTTTAAAGTGAAGGAACGTGGAGTTTGGATATTTCTTATCGTTTCAGTCATTAGAAAGTTTTACTGTAAATTAAATTGTTAAAGAACCACAAAAGAACATTTCAGCTCTGATGTTCACGCTTCAGATCGCTCCACCTTCACGCCTGCAGAATGTAGAAATCAGTCAGTGTGTGTGGTATACACAAGATTAGGGGCTTCAGAGGTATTTTGATTATGGCTGTGTGCATGTGTGTGTGTGTGCATGTGTGTGTGTGTGTGTGTGTGTGTGTGTGTGTGTGTGTGTGTGTGTGTGAGATGGGGAGATTACAAGGGGGGAGCTCAGACTTTGAGTAATCCTGCTCCAGACTGCAGTTGGAGCAGGGATGCAAACCCCCACTAAACTCAGTGTTTCTTCATTTTTAGGCTGACGTGCTTCTTCATGATATACACGTTCAGAGAGTTGTTATCCCGGCTGAATAAGATGACGATGCTGTGACTGAACAAACACTCAGTTTCTAAAAATATGATCAGCAGCTGGAGGCCATAGGTTCCTTCCTTTCTGTTTTACCACCCTGTGTGAGATACATGCATGGAAATGTCAGGATTACAGCGTTGTGTTCTTGCTGACGTCGTGCTCTATAAATTTATTATGAATGTGTGTACTTTTTCCTCTCCTGCCTCACACCCCTCACTGCTTAATTGCTTTTCTAATGTGTATTTCTTTTTTTTCTTATATATTTTTTTTCTCTTTTTTAGCCTTTTGAGGTTAGTGACCTCCTGCAGGGACTGAACTTCCCTAAGGTGCTCAACTCCTTGGTTGCGCTTAACAAAGCTACTGAAGGCAAGATTATTGTGCTTTTTTTGTGGATTTCTAATGAGTTTAATGTGTTTACATTGTTCTAAAAGCCTTGTGCACTTGTGCGTTCAGGTGTTTCCGGAGAGAGCGTGTGTGCGCCACACTCCTCGACACTGAGGATCAAGTCATTCGATTCTCTGAACACTCAGACTCGCTCCTCCAAACTGCTGCAGCCTCAGTACCGCAGCCTGGTGAGTTACCATGACAACGGCAGTAACATAACTCACGAGTAATGACAGTAAACAAAAGCTGACGGGGGGGGCGTTAGTGATATCACGCTGCCCCTGAAGTCCCGCACAGTTTCACTCAGCTCTCTGTTCCCTGTTCTCCTCGTTCCTAGGACATGTCGGAGGGCAGTGGGTGTGGCCAGTTGGTGGTCAAGGCGCGCTTTAACTTCCAGCAGACCAATGAGGACGAGCTGTCTTTCTCCAAGGGTGACATCATCAGTGTGAACAGGCAGGAGGAGGGGGGCTGGTGGGAAGGCTCGTTCAACGGCAAGACTGGGTGGTTCCCCAGTAACTACGTACGGGAGCTGAAAGGAAGCGGTGGGTGAAGCTCCTATGGCTTCAGATGGATAAATCATAAATCTGTACCAAACAGTAACCAAAATATCTAGAATTATATTTACAGTTTAAATTGATAGCTGTGTCACAAATATTAAACATAAAATTTATTGTTTTTAATGTTTTTTTAATTTCACATCTCAGGAATGGGGGGGGGGTTTATATAAATGGGGGGGGGGGGGGGGGGGTTTATATAAACTATGATAAAAAAGATGGAAAAGCTGGATCGACGTTCTGCTCTGAACTGAAACTGAGCACTGAGGCTGTTAATTGCTTCCCCCTGTGTTTGTTAGAGTCACACAATTGTGGCTAGTTCGGTTGTGTTGTTGTGTCACTGGTGTTGCTTTCTGAGGAGGCAGGGAAGGAAAGAAGGAAGGAAGCTCCACGTGCACACAATGACAGGAAGTTCCAGAGCTGCTGTATAGAAAGGAACTTCCTGACTTAAAGCGAGAAAACAAAGACTGTGATAACGCTGGTTGTTGTTTGGTGTGTGAGGTAGCACACTCGCACTGCAAAGTAATCAATTGCTGGACCCTCCAGCACCGAGATCAGTGTTAAAAGAGAGAAACAGGAAAAGGCCTAGGATGTGTTCATCCTAATTACAGACTCCACTTTAAATAGCTCTTTACTTTCTCTGCTCAGTCAGAAAACTTTAAGAAGAACATGAAACTGTCCAGTGTCTAGAAAATAGCCATTACTCCTCTGGCTTTACATCAGTGTCTCCAAAGACCGATAGGATATGACTGGGGGACATGACAGTGTGCCTGATTGTGGGGTCGGTGAGTTAAAGGGTTCAATCATTGGTTGTCCTACATCCTGTAATGGCCACAGCGCTGCTGAGCAGCTGGAACATGTTGGAGCTCAAATGCAAAATGACACATGAACTTGAAGCGTCTTCGGTTGTGTTGTAGTTTGATGGGACTGACGTGCAGCTTGTTTTTGTCTCCATTTCTGACCGCTGACCATTAAACCGTCCTCCTTTCTCTGCTTTCAGATAAGACGTCAGAGAAGCCAAAGTCCGGGACTCTTAAAAGTCCACCCAAAGGTTTTGACACTACCATCATTAGTAAGACCTACTACAACGTGGTGAGCATCATACTCCTAAGAGACTGTGTTTGTGTCTGCACACGTGTGTGTGTGTGTTAAAATTGTGCTTTTTTTTTTTATAATTACCACATTTTCATATGAGCGATGAATGAGGAAGAAAATCTCCCTGTTCTCACTGTTTCCAGAGGAGTTTAAGGGTTAGAACAAAGTTTAGTTTAAAGCAGTGGGAAAATATGAATTTGTGAAATAAATGATCTCCTTTGTGTGTCTGTCCTGGTGCAGCTTTGTGTTTGACTGCAGGACTGAAGCGAGTCAGTGGATGTTTGTCACATTTGTGGACAGTTGCAATCAATTGTTTTTCATCCACACATCCAGTTAATGATTGTCTGGGTGTGTATAAGCATGTGATGGTTTGTGGAGCATGGCACCCCTGCATGTGTCATCTGTGTGTGAGAGAGAGTGAGAGTGCAGCAGATGTAATGTAGGTTATTTGTTCCATTCCAGTGGTTTCTGGGGCAGCCTAGCCCCAGGGCTGGCTCCTGCTGATGTGTGTGTGTGTGTGTGTGTGTGTGTGTGTGTGTGTGTGTGTGTGTGTGTGTGTGTGTATGAGTGTTTGTGTGTGTTTTAATAATGCAACAAGCTGCACAGTCCCTTCGGACAGTCCATCTTTGGCTGGGATACCTGCGTCACATGCAGACCCTGCCTGAAGTCAAAGTTGTTCCCAGACAGAAACGAAAAAGAAAAAAAAAAAGTTTTTGTCCTTTTTCTTAAAGAGCCTGTCAAAGCTTTAGGACAGAGACTTGTACCAGCAGAGGACACAGGCTTTAAGGTTTGTTTTTCTTTGTGTGTATGTTTGTGTGTAGTCTGTTAAGAGCCATGCTTTTTTTTTTTTTCAATTTGGAAGATGCCAGTGTATTCATAGTATTCTTATTCCCAGTGCCCGTCCTGACATCCTGTCTGTGTCCTCTCAACACGTCAGTTTCTATAAAAAAATACATACATTCTGTTTTGTTTTATTTTATTGCTTCAGTTGCAGTCAGATTTTTTTTTTTGTTGTCTCCTGCAACAGCAACACGTGTTACATGTCTGAAATGCTGCAATTCATTAGCAGAAACCTCAGATTCCTGTGTGGTTTCTGATGTTGGAGAGAGATTAGCCAATTATCCTGTGGAGTCAGGCCCAGTGAAAGCTACTAAAGCCAGTGCAGCAGCTCCCACAGGGCCTGATAACTCTGTCCATTAGCTGATTACAACATACATCTCCCACCGGCAAAGCAAGCTGCTCATACAGTTACTGTGTTTTTGACCTGCCTCTGTTTTCTCTGGAATTAGTTAAGTGTCACTTCCTGTTACAGATATTTGTAACGTGAATTGGCATTTTTATGGGCGAAGCCAAACAGCATTGCTATTTTTAAACTTCCTCTTGCCTCTTCATTAAATCTCTCACTGTAAAAAAATAAGAGAAAAAAAAAAAATTAAAGTCTGTGTATCTGTGTGTGTGTTCATGTCTCTGTCAGGTGCTACAGAACATCCTGGAAGCAGAGAGTGAATATTCCAGGGAGCTGCAGAGTCTGCTGGGCTCGTACCTGCGCTCACTTCACCCCACAGACAGGTGCAGTTATTTTTACACTTTTTGTTGTTTTATTCAACAGAGCCAGTTTTCAGAGGTAACGGCACACACGTCAGAATATCTGCTGCAGAACCGTTATTTATACCGTTATTTTTCACCCACAGCTGATCTAACATACACTGTTCACACTTTAATCTGAATTCATTCTGGCACCAAATACTGATTGAAATATAAATGTCTGAGGTTTTATCCATATTAGATCTAGGTCAGTGTACAAATACAGTAACATGTACATGCTAATGAATCAGGATTACCCAGAGAGCAGCTTTGAATTATGAATGAAGCCGCTCCTCTCTCTTCTTCGCAGACTCAGCATCGTGGACATCAGTCACATTCAAGGAAATCTGGAGGAGATCTCAACCTTCCAGCAGATGTTGGTTCAGTCCTTAGAGGACCACACAAAGTTAGTGCATCCATCTTTTTTGTTTTTCAGCAGTTACACACCGTGTGCGTGTGATTAAATGCAGCAGCAGTGGCAGCTCTCAGTCTGATATTGTCACGTCACGTGTGTGTAGACTCCCAGAGAGCCAGCAGAGGATCGGGGGGTTCTTCCTGAGCCTGATGCCCCAGATGAAGAACATCTATGTGGCCTACTGCTCCAACCACCCGTCTGCCGTCAGTGTACTCACACAACACAGGTACAGTCCAGACAGAGACTGTGTATGCTGTGTGTGCATGTGTGTAAACACAAAACTATGTGAATACTCAGCTGTGTGTCTGTGTGGGTGTGTGTGTTACAGGGAGGAGCTGGGGGAGTACATGGAGTCAAAGGGGGCCTCCACTCCAGGGATCCTGACCCTGACCACTAGTCTGAGTAAACCCTTCACCAGACTGGAGAGATACCCAACACTGCTGAAAGAACTGGACCGACACATGGAGGTTAGTCTGACTCCTTAATACTATTTTTAAGGTTGTGATCAGTTTGCTTTGCTTTTTGAAATATTCTGTACAATGTGTTTCCATGTTTTATTATTATTATTATTGTCTTTGTCTTAGGACCAACACCCCGACAGAGCTGATCTCCATGCTTCCATGACGGCCTTCAAAAACCTTGAAGTAAGACACACACACAGACACACACGCACACATACACACATTCATCAGTCTGAGTACTCTGACTCTCTCTGTGTGTCTTCAGGCTCAGTGTCAGGAGGTGAGGAAGAAGAAGGACCTGGAGTTGCAGATTTTAACCGAGCCAATCAGAAACTGGGAGGGGGACGACATCAGAACCCTCGGCCCGGTCCTGCACATGTCCCAGGCTATGGTCCACACACAGAACTGTCAGGTACCCATCAGAACATCTAAACAAGTCAAACCACACCCAGAGACCATCTTTATCTGTCTGAGATTAAAGACTCGTGTCTCAGACGAGTCAGATCTTGTCCCACTTGCCTGCCAGTTAAACTAGAAGAGTTCAAGCGACCATGAAAGTGTAGGTAAAAGGTACTTCTGTCTTTCAGGAGTCAAATGAACGCTACCTCCTCCTCTTCCCTCATACACTGCTCATGGTGTCTGCCAGCCTGAGAATGAGTGGGTTCATCTACCAGGTACGTTTTACATGAGATGAAACTGAAATGAAGCTCTCTCTCAGCTTCAGCTCAGATCAAAATCTCCGGTCCACTGTCCAACCCTGTGTGTTTCTGTGTGTCTGTGTGTGCAGGGGAGAATTCCACTGTCAGGAATGCTGATCTCCAGAATAGAAGATGGAGAAACCCTGAAGAATGCTTTTGAAATATCCGGTCAGCCCTCACCCTCTCATTCAGCTGGTAGACCTTTCTGATTTCAGCTGAACTCATTTATAAAATCCCACCTGATTTTGGCGTCTTTACATTTTACACCTTCAGAGTTTTACACCTGCAGAGTTGTGCATTGTTCAAAGGAATTATGGGAAATGTAGGAAGCCACAAGCACACTGTAAATAGTGCTGTAGTGTTTGCCTGTGTGACCTATGCGTGCTTGTCTGTACATTAACACGTTTGGTTGTGTGTTTGTGTGTGTGCTGTTGTACAGGTGGTCAGTGTGAGCGGATGCAGGTGGCGTGTAACAGTCAGCACGATCTACAGGAATGGCTCGACCTTCTCACCAAACACACACACACTCCGGCCGCACACACGCACTCCCACAAGCCTCAGTCCGTGTGTCACACGGTAAGTCTCCGTGTTTTGATGCTCGTCCGCTGCTTCGCCCACCTGCTCTTGTCTTTAACCTGTCCTCTCCTCCTCACAGTTGCCCTCTCACCCCGTCACTCCTACCAGACACTCTGAGTCACGTGGAGGCAGCAGTGGACACACCTACCACACCCTTCCCCATCCGTCCTCATATGGGACGGCACACAGCAGCAGCCTAATGTGGGGGCCCCTGGAGCCGCCGAGTACCCCCAAACCCTGGAGTCTGAGCTGCCTTCGCCCTGCGCCTCCACTCCGGCCCTCCGCTGCTCTCTGCTACAAGGAGGTGCTGTTCAGTGACACACTAAAAAAAAGTCAAGCTGACATTTCTGAGTGTAGAATCACAGTTCTACTGTACGCACTTTATTTTGTAGGATATGAGTAAAAGTCCAAAGAACATGAAGAAGCTGCTGCCAAAGAGGAAGCCAGAGAGGAAACCTTCAGAAGAGGACTTCACTGTCAGAAAGAGTGAGTGTACAAGTAAATCAGTTTACCTTCAATCTGTCAAAAAGCTGCTGCTACTGTTCTTTAAATTCCTCTGTCACCTGTCCTTCTGTCCCGTCCCTGTCTCTCAGGTACAGCAGCTCTAGAGGAGGACGCTCAGATACTGAAGGTGATCGAGGCGTACTGTACCAGCGCCAAGACGCGACAGACTCTCAACTCCAGTGAGTGCACACACACGTCAGCACATTTATATGTGAACACATTATCACGCACACACATGCTCACACACTTCTAGCTTCTGCGTGTTAATGCTAACACTGTTTGTTCTCTGCTTTCAGCTCTAACACTGTTTTTCTCTCTCCTTTCTTTTTGTGTCTTCCCTTCATTCCTCTGCTTCATTCTTCTGGTCTCGTTTGGTTTTATCTCACTTTTTTTCTTTATTTCTGCTTTAAATCTCATATTTATGTTTTTAAATATACTGCACACTCCTACAACCCTCGCCCTTTGTCCCATATGGTTTGAACTCCTCCTCCCCTCGTCTCCCCTGACATATGATTTTGGTTTGTTCCAAACCCCATTGACTGCTGGGTACTTTGTGGCACAGCCTGGCAAGGGACTGACCTCATGCACAACCATGTGCTCGCTGACACCAGCCTCACCATCGCCGGTTTCCCTGGCAACCTGCCATGTTCTGACCAATCAGAGGACTCGGATTATGACAGTATCTGGACCGCCCATAGTTACAGGGCTGCCTCGCTTTCTCGTAAGATACCGGTGTTTGAAACCGCAGGCACGCTGGTGCAGCAGCTAGAGACAGACGTATATATCTGTAAATCAGCCCGAACCTTTCACCCGATGTGTGTACGTCTGTGTGTGTTTGTTTATGTGTGCATATGTAGTAGCTGTGTTTGTGTATGAGCCTGTGTGGACTCCCAGCAGCAGGCATATGCCCCATTTTTCTGTACAGTGTGTTTAAAGGTGGGTGTGTGCTTAACTGCAACCAAACAAAACAAGCAGATGGAGAAGTAACAGGATAGTCAACCTTCCACCCTGAGTACTCCTCGGACACACTCGTTTAGGGCCACAACTAACAACTTTATTATCAACTCATTTACAGATTATTTAAACATCATTTATTTGTTTGCTTGTAGTTTGTGAGTCACCCCATCAGTATCCTCTGTGTTTTCATTCTCCTGTAAGTCTGTGTTTGTGTAGACGTGCACATCAATGTGTTTGTGCGTTTGTCATGTTGTGTGTGACGCAGGGTTGGTAACTTCCACCGTTCTCATTGTTCTATCAGGCTCCAGCAGGAAGGACGTTCACATGTTGTTCCCAGAGGAGGAGAAGATTATAGTGGAGGAAACCAGGAGCAACGGACAGACCGTGGTGGAGGAGAGGTGAGAGATGATGCTGCAAACGCAGGTAATTCAGGCTGTCAAAGTCGTCCCCTGTGGGGACAAGGAGCTGCTGAAAGTAAAAAGACAAAGCATAAAATGTGAATACAAATGCAGTGAATGGTGGAAGCAGAACACCACAGTAAGTAGAGACCTGTCAGATAGAAAAGAAAAACTAGAGTTGCAGTGTCTGTGCAGGTATCAACAGTTTCATGAAAAAATAAAAACATGAAATGTAAAATCCCGTTCCTGCAGGAGTCTGGTGGACACTGTGTACAGTCTAAAGGACGAGGTCCAGGAACTCAAACAGGTGAGTCTGCAGTTAAATTTAATACTAACCTGAACGATTCATTATCATCAGTTCCCTGTTCAGATGTCCATCTTTGTAGGGTTCAAACTGAGCTCCAAGGACCCGTGGAAGTATTGAAGGAGATTCCAGCGGCTCATCTCCTCTTTCTTTGTCTCCCTCCAGGACAACAAGAGGATGAAGAGGACCCTGGAGGAGGAGCAGAGAGCCAGGAAGGAGCTGGAGAGGATCATCCGGAGAGTTCTGAAGAACATGAACGACCCAACCTGGGATGAGACGAACCTCTGAGACCAACATGTATCTAAACATCATGGAACCAACTTTTGACTTTTAAATGACCAAATGACCTTTGAAATGTTGTCCAACCTGTGTGGACAGAAGCTGCCAACAGTTCTTCATTCGACGCATCCTCACCATTTCCACTTACTTTAACCTTCACGGTTACCTGTGCACCAAACTCTGGACCAAGAAACGATGCCTGCCATCCATCAGCAAAGCCATCCCATCTGACTGTGAAGCCAAACTAGCTGGTAGGCATGATGACATCACTTCCTGTCACGCTCCTTTACTTTTTCTAACAGCCTTTGGGGCACTGACAAAAGAACCACCTTTTCTCATTCGCTTGCGTATTTATCTTTCATTCCTCCGTGCGCTTATTTGCATTAAGTGTAAAATCTCACCACTGCCAGAACAGTGTTTTACTGACTGGCCTGGTGCATGACTGAGAACGCTCCGTGGGTTCGTACGTTCCAGAGCGATATCAGAGCAGCATGTGAGTAAAACCCCTCAGTGAAACTTGAAATAGATTTTTTTCCACACTCTGCATTTTATTAGCAGCAATTTTGTCTCAATTTCAGATGTTAAACTAACATATTATTCTTAAAGATGCCTTTTAAAATTATGATTTATGTGTTACTGACAACAAGCTATAACTTTAACAAACTATAAAGTTGGTTGTTATATCAAATACATTTTAAACTAGACCTAAATTTACCAGCACTTAAAAGTGACCTCTTGTTTTACAGGATGAGATGTAAATTATTGTGATTAACTGAACTGTAGATGAGATGTTTGTGAGCTCACCCAATCAAAAACAACACATCCTTATTGCCGAAGGGAAGCTGGAGTGAGATTTTCTCAGGAACCAACCATCAGGGAGTGTCAGCTTCCTGCTTCGGCTTAACATCCATTTCAAATTTCACGTTCAGAGCAATATTTAAAGATAAAGGAAACTTAGCTGAAGTTGCCATGGCAATAGGCCTAACATGGCACACACTAAAGGTAAGAGAGGAATCTCACGACCTGAGCTGAAAACACTACTTCAAATCATCAGACAAATGTACAAGTATCACCTCTAATAGCCCTTGCGCTATCTTGCACTATCAGTGGAGAATTCACCTTCTCTCATCAGTAATCAGACTATTAACTGTTGATCACACATCAAAGGCGGAGGCCTGGGAAGCGCAGTAAAGCAACATGGGAGATTTCAAAGATCTGATGGAAAGATCATCAATACAACTACTGTGTATTTAGTTACAGATTCAGGATTTTGAGTTTCTTCTACTTTTAAGTTAAAGTAAACCTGCGGACCTACTGTCACCACACTTTGCTCCGGCTGCAGGGGCGGGCTGGTCATCGTGAGGTTCGGGAGGTTTCCCGAACGGCCGGTCTGCTTAGATTGTTTTTTTGCAAATAAAGTATTCATGTTAAAATCACAGTTCCACTTGCGTCTGTAGTGCGATCGGGTAAAAGGCCTCTCCAAACCAAGCTCCCGGGCTGAATTTCAACCCCAGCCCGCCCCTGTCCGGCTGTCAGCATGACGACTGTCATGAGACCAATCAGCTGAGATACAATCAAATATATTAGAAAACTGTTGTTATGTCTTGTAGCAGTGACGAATACAACCTATGTATACTGTAATGTAAAAGTAATAAAAACAGGTAACATTAACGCTAAATAGTGTTTTGAGGTTATATTACTTTTTAATACGATATGCATGGTTGTACTGTTTTAAGCTGCAAGATGTTCAGAGCCAACGAGAACATTTGAATTGCACTGAACTGATACTGAGGCATTGAATTTCACAGGAGGAGACCACTATGTCAGAGAGATGGTGTACAGACGCCATCTTCAGGCTTTAGGGGCAAAACAAAATATCCACAGTGAGTCAGCCCGCTGCTTTTTCTGTTTCAAGACCAAAGTCCAAGCAATACAGCACTGGGAAATGTTAATGTTTTTTTAATGATTTTTTTTTTTACAATTTCAATATGCAACTTACTTTAGAATGATTTCTTATTTTTATATTTGTGATCGTGTTTTTATGCTTAACAGCTG
This sequence comes from Toxotes jaculatrix, assembly GCF_017976425.1. Taxonomy (NCBI): domain Eukaryota; kingdom Metazoa; phylum Chordata; class Actinopteri; family Toxotidae; genus Toxotes; species Toxotes jaculatrix. The sequence continues at coordinate 2,610,077 of NC_054417.1, read as the reverse complement.
GTTTTGATTTTTAAGACGTCTTATTTTCTACCTGACCTGGCTGATCACCCTGAAGATGATTTGTGCAGAAAGGCAGTTTCTCCTGAGCGTCCGTGGAGAGAAAATACAGTTCTTCTGCTAAAGCGTTTAGCTTCAAGACTTCACTACAAATTAACTTTACCGAATTTAGGACTACACTAATGTAAGCTATGTCATACCATTTGTCAATTACTGACTCGAAATGATGTATTTAACTGATGTGATGTAAATGTGTTGTGTTGGAATGATGCGATGATGAAGAAGAATCATCCCCCCTCTATTTATTTCACCCATTTGTCTGTCTGAATAAAATGCTGAATCAAACTGTTGAATCTCATGTCTTTAGTAGAATGAATGACCCATTTTTAAATTTCCCCAAGGATCAATAAGGTCTCATGTTGTCTCAGTCTATAATAATACATCATCATTTATTTGTTGATTATACACACTCAAAATCTAATGTTATTTATTTAAACAGAATAGAACTTTATTGTCCCCCAAGGTGTGAAAGTGTTTTTGATTTAATATTTTGCCTTTCTTTGTCTCTTCATAGAAATAAAATTTTATTTTTATCTTTTTGTCTTCCTCTTGTTTTACTGAGTTGTCCTGAAACAGAGGAAACAGCGCCCCCCTGAGTTGTGGTGGAACACGTGTCCGAAGGAGAAACTGAGGCCTGTCACTCTCTGAATACTACAAACAACAGGTAAACAACAAATAAAACAACACATAACTTCCATTTAAGTGAAAAGGCAGACACAGTGTTAATGTCACCAGTCTCTGCATCATGTTTTTCTTCTTACAGGAATTATTTCAGTGTTTTAAATTAGCAATTCAAATTAACAGTCGCGCCTGTAAAAAAAAAAAAAGAAGGTTATGATCAGAAGCCAACTGGGCCGGGTCGAGGGTGTGAAAACGTGGCACACTATGCACAACAGGATGTCACACCAAAAATTATGGTGTCACTTCAATGTGTCAAGTCTCCCTGTAACACAAGCATTAAGAAGTAGTCCATGATAGTTTATCTCCTCTGTGCTGCTGTCATGGGTCCTTGTGTCATTACCAGCTTACAGAACTGTAAAAAAAAACACTAACATAAAAAATGATGGTTCTTCATTTCTGCCCAGAATTCAATAATAAAGAAACGGCTGCTCGTGTCAGGAGAGTAACCTCCAGATCTGATGTCCAAGTTAATAGGTAGGAAATACTGAACATGTGAGAATAAAATGCTGTTCCAGATTTCATGTCAGTCCACCTCCATTGTTATGGAGACAATTTATTCAAATCTAATCATCTTCATGGTGACACCAGAGGAGGAGTCAGGTGATCGTTAGGGTTAATCCTGTGGATACTGTGAATGTCTGTGCTAAAATTTATTTACTCAACATTTGTCCAACTTTTTTAGTCTCCACCAGCCAAAGTGAAGGAGGTTCACCGTTTTTACCTGTGCTGTGCTTCAGCTCATCAAAACCTTTAAACAGGGAAGTGAGCGTGCTGCCAGCTGGGCCTTCTTCTGCTCAGTGGGGGTGGTTTGTGGTTTGGTGTTGGACTGTGCCATTGCATGTGAGATAGGGGGTGACAATGCAGTTTCATCAGTCCTGTAAGTTTTTCTGTTTGCTGCTGTTCAACTTCCTTATTTGCCTGTAAGTGCCGTTTCCTCTTTTGCTCACTGATGTGGTTCTTCTTCAGGACGCAGCCTCGGAGAAGTCTGCTCTGTTAGCCTGTCAAAGAAGACCAACGACGCAAACCTTAACAAACTAATATGAGCACAGTTTGTTGCTCGTGTTGACTTGTCTTCTGTTATAAAGACTAAAGTCAGTAGAAACCTCGTGCTGAGCCGTGGAGCTTGTGCAAGACGGGTGAGTACAGAGGGATTGCAGCAGAAGTTGAGTCGTTCTCTGGCACATGAATATTCTTCAAATTCTTCAAATCCAACAAAGACTGATTGTGTTGTTGTTGCCGTGTCCTTCTCCCGTCTGTCTCCAGCTTCAATGCATCCCCTCATGTATGTGACTGTGTGTGTATGAGAGAGAGACGAGAGACAGAAAGTGAAATGTGTGTGTAGGCGATGACGGCGATGTGTGTCTCTGCGCTGTAGCATACCTGCTGTGTGTGTGTTTGGGCGTGTGTGGTGAGTGTTTCCGTGATGTCGGGAGACACCAGCACCCTGTCCTGGAGGAGCATGTCTCCCACCGGCCAGTCAGACAGCTCGGACATGTCTCCCACGACAACTGTCGGCAGGAACAGCATCTTGCCGGTGAAGATCATCAAAGTGTGTTTCCATAGCAACAGCTCCAACCTGGGCAAGAACTTCAAACTGGTCCGCTGTGAGGAGGGCAGAACTGTCAGGGTATACTCTACTTATTACTCTACTGTGCTCTACTGTGTTCCACTGTACAGCACTGTGCTGTACTCTACTGTGCTCCCATGTGCTCTACTTTACTGGACTTCTATTCAACTACTGCGCTTCATTGTATTCTGCTGTGTTTGTTTGCTTCTTTTATGCACAAAAACAAGGAAGTCTGTTTTAGTAATGGTGCTGAAAAATTACTCAGACGTTGACAAAATGGTTCAGCAGCTAGACGAGGCCTTTCATTAGCTCATAATGCTGTAATTTTAGTTTGAATATTTTGGACTTCTGTCCCAGGATGTCATCAGCGTGGTGCTGACCAGCGGCTGTGTGGGTCCGGAGATAAAACACAGCCTCTGCTACGGCCTCCTCCTCAAACACCTCAAGTCCTCAGAGATGCACTGGCTGCACCCGGACCTGACGGTGTCTGAACTCACCCAGCGCTACGAACAGCAGCACCTGGAGGCTGAGTGGAGGTCGGTACCTCTGTCTTTACAGCACATTTTGAACTGTGGTCATGATCTGGAAAACTGTGAACTAACTGTGACGTGTGTTTGTCCAGATATGACCTGAGGATCAGATACATCCCATCAGACTTCATGGAGAAGTTCAGAGACGACAGAACCACTATGCTCTATTTTTACCAGCAGGTCAGTGATGTCCCAGTGTTAGTGTGTGTGTGTGTGTGTTTGTGGTTTTACTCCGGCAGATTATTTTGAGTTGTATGAGCAACTCAAATCTTATTGGTCTCAGTTTTACTGACTCTGTCTTCCCAAAGGATTTTCACCGGGTTGGGACTTGTTTCAGGTTTTTAATGTCTCTTAGTGGAAGGTATGTGTTTGCTTATCCACAGGTGCGCAGTGACTACATGCAGCAGTACGCCTCCAAAGTCAGTGATGGGATGGCTCTACAGCTCGGTTGTCTGGAGATCAGGTGCTGTGCAGCTGCCACCTCGTTCACTAATCTAACAAAAAGGATGTTCATTTGTTTCTGCTCCAGATTTGGAGAAACAGGACAACAACAGGCAACAATTTCATGTTCTTTATGAAATATCAAAGGCTGTTGGTTCACAAATTATAAAGTGTTATTGTTCTTTTCTGTTTATTCTGTTCACAGGAGATTCTGCAAAGACATGAATCCAAACGGACTGGAGAAAAAGTCCAACTTTGAACTATTGGAGTAAGTGAAATCTGAACCCTTCTCCTCCATTTAGGCTTATGGCGGTTTTTTTGTCCATGAGCTTCATGTACTGGTGTCAAATCATGTTTTAATTGTTGCTGTATGTCACTGTTACACGATATCAAAAGAGAAGGAACGTTTGATGTTATTTAATATGACAGAGCTACCTGATGTCCAGCAAGTCTCCGACCAGCTGCTCTGGAGTCAAATCTTATTGGTCTCAGTATCTTTAATTGCGTCCGTGTCCCAAACTACACAGTGAGAATTCACTTTAACAGTAATTCAGAGTCAACAGAGGCAGAACAAAACCAACCTGAAACTAAAGATCTTTCCGCCGACAGCCTCGCGGTCAGACTGCCACTGAGGTGCGTGCCTCTCATCAGCTCAGGCTGTGGTCAGACGGGTCTGAGCAGCTGAGGAGACGTTTGTCTCTGCAGCTTTGCAGAAATACTGAACATCTGAGAGTCAAATGCAGTTAAAATAAATAATAATGATCGGTGGTGGTGATGTTATATCTTATAGAATTTGATTATTGATTATTATTATTATGGACTGCTGGGTACAGTGCATCATATGTTCCAAATGTAATGCCAGTCCACCTCCGTTGTTTGTTTCTGTTGAGACATTTTGCTAATAACTGAAGAGCTTGTTTCATGATGGTGGTGTGATGTCCCTCTGTTAGGAAGGATGTGGGGCTGGACCTGTTCTTTCCCAGAGAGCTGATTGACAGCATGAAGGTACAGAGGCAGATAGTTTGAGAGTTTATTTTTTCCCGCCTAAAACCTGAATTAATCTTCATGTTGAAGTTACACGTGTGTGTGTCCGTGTGTGTGTCTGTGTGTGTCAGCCCAAGCAGCTGCGACGGCTGATCCAGCAGACGTTTCAGGGCTACTCGACTCTGAAGCAGGACGAGTGCATGGCCAAGTTCTTCACCACTTTGTCTCAGTGCTACAGCTTCACAAAGGAGAGCTTCGTCTGCCAGCTGGTGGTGAGTGTTTGAGCGTTTCACGAAAACACATCTTTTCACAACTTCTGATGACAAAAAGTGGCCCTCCAAAAAACCAACCAGCGGTGAGCTCATGGGTTTTTTGAGATTCTGTTCTTGTGTAAGTGGGAAATGCCCCGGACCCTTATAAAACAGATGCAAAAGACTTGTGTTGGATGATTTTTAAATTAAAAACAAAAATTTCCTGTGTCTGTAGCATGGCTGGAATGTAGCAATAGACCTGGTCATCGGCCCTGAAGGCATCAGTCAACAAACTGAGAACTCAGCAGTGAGTTTTTAACACTTCTTAATTTTTTTTTTTTTTGTCATGCAATAACAAAGATGACAAGATCACATGTGGTATCACAGCGTCCTTTCCTCTATCGATTCCTCCTTTATTTCTCTGCCTCTTCTTTTGCAGCCCGTCTGTCTGGCGGTGTTCTCTCGGGTGCGCAGTATCTCCTGCTCTGCGGGGAATGACGGTCGGGCCCTGCTCACTGTGCACATAGAGGGAGCCGAGCAGGTTAGGAACCCTCGAGGATGTTTGCTTGATTTTTAGACAGTTCCAGACTGTGTGTCTCCTCCTGTTTCACAGCTCTTTGCTTTTCACACATTCAAAAATGAAGTTCAGTTGAGGTTAAGGTGCAAAGCTTGTGTGTTAAACTCTCCAGCCGCTGTCAGTGAACACCTCCTCGCTGGCCGTGGCAGAGAACATGGCCAACCTGATTGACGGCTACTGTCGCCTGGACGGCAGCACCGAGAGCTCGCTCATTATCAGACCCTGCAAAGGTACAGTCACAGTAATGAACCAACACACAGCATTTTACTCATTCGCTCATTTTACTCACTAATTTCAACAGTGAAGTTAAAGATTGAAATGTGGGTGTAAAATGACAGTTAATGCAAATATGTGGTTCCTACAGGGAGAGACACAAGACTGAAACTCCCCGACATCCCAAGATGGTAAGAGTGATGAATCAAACAGAAAAGTCATGTTTTTTTAAATGCTGCTAAAAGTGACACACTCACGTTTTGTTTTTTTTTCCATTGTGGTGGTAAATTACTGGAAACGCATAATGTCGGGTTTTATTTTTATTACCTTCACACCTTCCTCATCCTGTGCTTTCTGGTTACCTTTTCATATTTTCACCTTTGCTTGACCAGAAAGACGCAGACGACAAAGCGTCTCTGTTCAAACAGGCTGATTAGTAGGTGAAATGTCACTGGCTGCTCAGTTTAAAGAAGATATTTGTCTCTCTCTCTTCCAGCGGTGGTTCTAGTGGTCCTGTTAAAAGTTTGGGTAAATATAACTAATTTATAAATTCGCTGGTGTTACTTTCATGTTTAATAGTGAAATTATACTAATAATTATAAAAATAATAGAGATGTCAACATTTTTCTTTAACTTCAGGCTCTGATATTTATGCTGAGATCCCAGAGGGCACAGCAGACACTGGCGGTGAGTTATGTCTACCCTCAATACAAACTACTTCGTCTCCTTCAGAGTGTCCTCTTCCTCCTTGAGAAAGACACGTGTTGAAAAGTCATTACAACTTCAGACAACTTCAGAAAAAATGGAATTTGTCAATGAACAATGGGGGAAAGTTGACTTAGAAATGACCCTGGACTGAACCTACACCTCTGTGTGAAATTGTCAAGTGGTGTCAAAGGTGTAAGAGTGAAGATGTGACATTACGTTGTGTTACACTGACACCAGCATGTAGCTTCTCTTTTTTTATGTGTGTTTAAACCCGCTCTTAGTTCTGCCATGACTCCCAGCAAGTTTCACTTTCAACCAAAAAAAAACACTTGGAGCTAAAATGTAATTTCTCTGAATTTCCACATCTGGGCCGTTTCCTCCCTGAAGTTCCTGCAGAGGTTTTAGCCTGTAACTCACCTGCATTCGTACTGGAAATTTAAGTACTTCAAGTCCTCAATCATCATCATATTTCCTGAATTTTTCCTCCTACTCTTTGTTTCTTTACGTGCATGTGTGTCCAGACAAATACAAGATATCCAGAGATGACGTCGTCGTGCGTCAGATCCTGGGCGAGGGATTCTTCGGAGAGGTTCATGATGGAGTGTATAAAAGCTCAGTGAGTTCATCTGTATCAGCACAGCTCGCTTCCAGACATCACACCAAGAAAAAAAAAATAAATCTACAGGTTGAAAACACCTGAGGACATTCACAGAACACTGTCAGTGTGGATCTAATGCATGTGTGTATGTGTGTGTTTGCAGACAGGGGATATCCGTGTAGCTATCAAAACATGTAAGGACTGTTCACCTGACGTGAAGGAGAAGTTTCTCAGTGAAGCTGGTGAGTATGAGACTGTTGCAGTGATTATTTCCTTTTGAAACAGTTTTTTTTTTGGTGCAGCGCAGAGAGTCGAGATGCAGCTGTAAAGTCAATGAAGTCATGCCTTCGTAAAAACATTTCATTCACTGGTTACAGGTTCAATTTCTTTAGCAGGAGAATTTTACATATGTGAAAATACAACTGAAAATAACAGAGGCAAGAAATAGAGTAAAGTGTAATAAGAGAAGAGCATCTCAGGTTGGAACATTTCAGGGTTTTGCATGTTTCGTCACTCAGAAAGTTGCTGTAGTCGACTTCCTGTTGTGCGGCTGTGGCTTTGTGAAAAAGCTCAGACTGGAGGCTGTGGTAGCTTCAGCATGAAACATGAGAAGTGTGGGTGTAGAAAGAAAATTTAAAAAAGATTTTAGATCAAGCTGCCCGTAATTTCGTGGAGAATTCGTGAACCGCGAAGCAAAAGTGTTCTTAAAAAGTCTGTAACATCCAGACGTAAAGTCTGAACCCCCGACAGAAGAAACGTCATGGGATGATTAAAAATCGAGACTACTCGCCCGTGATTCAATTATTGTTACATTTTGAAATTTCTTGATTAAAAAGTGGAAATTTAAAAAATGACGTTGTGATTAGCAAAGTGTTAGACAGTTTGCACATTCACGTTCAGTTGTCATCTGGATTCTGAACATAAGTCAGATATTTCCTCTCTGTTTCACTGAGTATTTACCTGCTGGCCTCTGCTGGGAACCAGGCCGCTGATGGTGGTGTGAGACAACCAGAATTTCTCACGAAAGAGATGCCACACAAACGCTGTGGTTAGATTTTATTTTCCCATAGTGATTTTAAAATAAAGCAACAGTGAAAGCTTGGACTGTAATCTGAGTGGTTAAACACTCACTATTATGTTTATTTCTGTGGTTGGACCTTTGATGCTGTCTCTTCTGTAATTGGCTAAAATGCAGAGACATGTTTGTTGTTTGAAGCTTGGAAGCAGCATGTGTCCATCTGATATTAATAAGTTCTTTATAAGTTCGAACATGATATTTCACTGATCAGAGGTGTGTTGCTGTGTCTGCTGCAGGTTTGATGAAGAATCTGGATCATCCTCACATTGTGCGTCTCATCGGAGTCATTGAGGTCGATCCCGTGTGGATCGTCATGGAGTTGTATGAACATGGAGAGGTGTGTGTTTGTGCTGTGGGAACCACATCTCACCTTAAATTCAGCAGAAACCTGAAGGTTGTTTTCAACTAGCAAACAGATCCAGAATGAATAAATACTTCTTGAAGTGAACACTTGTAAACAGAATCTTGTGAACAGTAGGTGTTCTTGTTTCCCTGACAGCTGGGGAACTATCTCGTGCAGCAGCAGTACATCTTGACAGGAGCGACGTTAATCCTGTTCTGTGTGCAGATCTGCAAAGCCTTGGCTTACCTGGAGGGACTCAACATGGTGCACAGGTAACGCAGCCACAGAAAAAAAACAGACAAACACAAAAACAAGCATTTTCTCTCCAGGTGCACTGCAAATATTTTCTGCGATATGTCATATTTGACCTATTTATATGTGTCACATGTTATTTTGGTCCATGTCCTTGAACTGGTCTCTGTCTGTGTGCTGTAGAGACATCGCTGTGAGAAATGTCTTGGTGGCGTCGCCTGAATGCGTCAAGCTCGGGGACTTTGGCCTGTCTCGCTACGTTGACGACCAGGAGTATTATAAAGGTAAACACACCCACACATACGCACACATGCACACATATGCATACACTTAGACACAAATATCTGTGGTCAAAAGACTTGCAGTGCAGAGGAAACTCATTCAAGTATAGCAAACATCTTCTTCCCTCTTTAAATAGAAGTTAATTTTAGGTATGAGTTGCCTTCAGCATGCACACACTTCAGTTCAGTCTTTACAAAAGTAAAGATAAAGCTTCAGTCTCTGTTTTTGGTCCGTTTCTCTTTTAATATTTTTCCTGTGTGTGCAGCCACTGTTAGTCGATTACCAATCAAATGGATGGCACCTGAATCCATCAACTTCAGACGCTTCACCACAGCCAGTGATGTCTGGATGTTCGGTGAGGAACACACTCTTCTGCATCCTTTGTCCTTTTGTCTGAACGCAAACTTATACTCAAGGCTGGTGTGTGTGTGTCTAACCAGGTGTGTGCGTGTGGGAGATCTTCTCAATGGCCCAGCAGCCGTTCTTCTGGCTGGAGAACGGGCAGGTGATCAACCAGCTGGAGTCCGGAGTTCGACTCCCCAAACCGCAGTTCTGCCCGCCCACCATCTACTCCCTGCTCACCCGCTGCTGGGCCTACGAGCCGGGGGCCCGGCCTCGCTTCAGCCAGCTCGTCTGCTTGCTCAGGTGCACACTCACACACCTGCGCACACACACACGTGTGTTGTTTCTCATTTCACTTGACACTTCACTTGTTTTCCTCATCTGTTTATGACTTTAAAGCTCAGTAATGTACTGTATTTGATAGTGACATCCACAGGATGGAGTTGGAGCAGGAGCAGGACGTGAAGCCGGGCAGGGAACATGCATTTAACTCCAACCACACAGACCCTCCACCCAAGGTACTACACACAGCATGTCTTGTTGTGTCACAGTAATTTTTGGATGTTAAATAATCTGAGGCCTTGGCTTTGCATCTCGGCTTTTCTGCAGCCACCACAGCTAAATGTGAAAATTACTTCAGAAGCAGATTAGATGTAGTAAGAGCCGCTGTGTCCTTTTAATAAATGGCATGTCCTCTCCTCTCTCTCTCACCAGCCATCCAGAATACAAGGCAACACAATTCCTCGGGTCTCGCAGGTACAGGTGTGCGTTCACATGTGCACTGACATACTTTTGCTTTCTGTCAATATAAGTATATTGTACATGCAGTACAATGACCACACGTCCCACATCACATCGCAACATAAAAGGGAAGTTTGTTCTGGCAATGGCAGCTGTCACACAACTTTTATTGTAAAAGATAACATGAATATAAAGCTGCTGAGTCATCCTGCCTCAATGCAAGCCAAGCAAAAGTGTAATATGCATCACATTCAGTGTGAAAATAGGTTTATTTAAAGGATGCATGTGTGTGTGTGTGTGTGTGTAGGCAAGAGAGAGGGATAACAGGCCAGTGTGGGAGAAAGAGAGAGCACATGTGGAGAACACTTTACAAAGACAAAGAAGAGAGATGATGATGGATAAACAATGGCTGGAACAGGAGGAAAGACAACTGGTGAGACAGACACACACACGCTCACTGTCACACACACTGTAGATGTCATCATAGACTATGTGTTTCACTGCTTAACAAGTAACCTGTAATGGGGAAAATGTTTGGTAAGCGTGTGATATCTGTCTGACCAAAAGTTTTGAAATGTCTGCGTGTCTGCAGTTTACACACAAACCAACCTCAGGAGCGCGACTGTAACAGAGACTCCACCGATAATGAAATTGCCACCTCACTGACAGTATGCAGACACCGCTGATCTTTTCGTGTTTTTGTGCAGGATCCAATTGTGCGACAGGATTCACAAACCAAGGTACACTGTCACTTTTTGACCCTGGGGGAAATACACAGCATGTCCATCATCAGCTGAGGTGTGGTTTATTTTCTCCAGTAAACCAGTAAACCAGTAAACAACCAGTGTTATCACCTAAAGACATAGACAGATTCACAGTTTTTGTCCACACAGTGGCAGTAAAGAGTAAAAACTAGTTGAGTGTTTGTTTTTTCAACACAAAGCCATCATTCACCAATCATTTTAAATTTATCCTTTTACTGAAGGAGAATTTACAGTTAAAACCTTTTAAACTGATAAACTCACTTTTTCCTCTCTGTCTTCGCAGCCTGTCCCACAAAGCCCAGAAAACGGTGAGTCCAGTTTCAGAAAGACTCACACTCACAACACTTAAGTTAAACCTTGGAGTCTGCAGAGAGGCATATTAATGTACAGAGAATGTGTGGGTGTACAAAATGTGCAGCTGTTTGTGTTTGTGTGTGTCAGGTCCTCCAGAGAAGCCCCCAATGCCTCCCATAGTCACACAGGTAAAAACCAGATATTTTTATTTCCTGAAGAGTTGAACGTTTGAATGTTTTAGAACTGACTGATAGATGGAGCAGTTTATTGCACGTGCTTGTGGAGGAGTGAAGCAGTGTGTTGCATTGTGTCGCAGCCTCGCCCCACAGCAGAGCTGGACCGATCGGGCGATGAGGTTTACACTCGCGTCATGCTCATGGTGAAACAGGTGGTCCAGCTGAAGAATGATGTCAACACGCTGCCCGCCTCCGAGTATCCCAGCGCTGTCAAAGTAGGTCCATCAATCACCTCACAGTCAGTTTAAGAATGCTTCTAATCATCCACTATATTTGATGTCTTCTTTTTCCCCTGTTATTTCCCACCACCTGTCCTCCCTCCCTGTCACACCCCCCCACCTGTCCTGGCCTCCTTCCCTCCCTCCACCTTCAGGCGGTGGGTGTCACTCTTCGTAGCCTGATCCAAAGTGTTGATGAGATCCTGCCCTCCCTGCACAGCTCTGTCACCACAGAGGTGAGCCTCACTTCCTGTCTCTTTGCGTCCCCCACTGTCTGTCCTATGTACACACACAGAGTCAGATTAGATGTATTAGAACTGGAGCCTGTGATCTTCTCTCCTCTGTGTCTCAGATCGAGGGCACTAAGAAACTGCTGAACAAAGACTTAGGGGAGCTGATCAATAAGATGCGACTGGCCCAGCAGAACTCTGTGACGTCACTGAAGGAGGAGTGCCTGCGGCAGATGCTGGCGGCCGCTCACACTCTCGCACTCGACTCCAAAAACCTGCTGGATGCTGTGGACCAGGCCCGGGTCAGGGCCAACCTGGCCAAGCCCAAACCTGAGACAGAAGATGCAAAAGACTCAGGGTAATGACATGAGAGTAGAAAGTTCACAGCTGATTAAATGGACTGGTTTAAAACAAGGAGTTTAAGTTTAAGGGTGCAACACTTCAAAATGAAAGATAATATATTTGTATTTTGTCTTAGAGAAAATCAATCGTGGTAACGTGAAGGTGAACAAATGAAACTGCGACTGTGTATAAAAACAATTTGTACTGTTTATTGCTTATTTTTACAATTAAACACAGTAACATTTTCCACTAACTGTTTTTTCCCTCTCTTTTTATCATAACACAACTACTGGGCTGTGACTTAGTTGTTGAATCAAAGTGATTTGAGGAGGTTAATGTTAGCAGACTACGGGACGCATCCCTACACCAGCACAATCTGTCTCAGTCCACAGATCCCAGTGTCTCAGCTGCTCAGAGCGCCTGCTGGCCAATTAACGCTGGAGCTTCATGAGGAGGATGGCCCAGGTTCGACGCTGCTGCAGAAGAAAAGAAGTGTGCCTGCCATGATCAAGACTGTCGATCAAAATGCAGAAGAGGTGAGACACACACCAGAACTTTCATTGATGCAGTTTCTGTTCCTGTTTTAACCTGATACGAGGTTTCAGACGGCGTCACCTTCAGGTTAGAGGTTTAAACAGTGCAGACTGGATCAGCGACAGGAGAGCATGGTTGTTATTTATTCCTCCAGAAAGTAAAACTGCAGCAGCTTAAGTTAATAAAACCTTTTATTGAAAGTGCTTTGGAATGTACACTTTAAGAAAAAAGAAAAGGAAAAACTGTTTGCACCCCACATTCCTCCACTTTCCTTTCTTCCCTTCAATAAGCAGGATTTCAGTCTTTTTTATGAAAACTCAAAGAAACAAAGCAAATTTATCTTCTTCAGAAACAATTCTCTGTGTATATATTACAACCTGCCAGAGCACTATTTACAAATGATACAAAAAGAACAACAATAAAAACTGTGCCTCATCTCTCCCCTTGTTTCTGCAACTAGTCCAAACACATCACTGTTTACTCGCTTTGCCGCTACAGCTCAACACGAGAGCCAGACAGAAAATCAAGTGAGAGTCGAGCAACAGTCGGCGTCAATCAACCCCCAGGTCCCAGTTTACTGAGAGTCAACCAGGGGCCGAGTCCCTCTCAACCAGACGTTGACTGACAGCAGCTGGAAACGGATTTGATGTCATCACGGTGCGACCTGAAAAGAGATTTTGAGTCGGCCTGGAGGCAGCTAGTGTCCAGTCTCAGGTACAAACTGGTTCTACTGGACTCTGAACTTGTAGAAGGAGCAGAGACCCTTAGTGAAGTTCCAGCCCAGAGAGACAGAGAGGATGTAGATGAGGCCGAGCAGAGCGAAGGGGTAGAGCAGCACCACCGTGTTCTTCAGGAAAGGTAGAGCTGTGAGGATCACACAAGACCACAGTTTCAAACTTTCTGTTTTACTGACTGATACATTTTCTCAATTATCAATTAATCTGCTGATTATTTTCTCAATTAATCAATTTGTGAATAGCCATTATGTGAATGGAGCTTACCATTGTACCCTAAGAAGGTGATGTATAGATAATAACCGATGGCAATCAGCCACAAGGTGTTCCCAACAAAGTATCCCAGGAACCAGTCTGAGTTTATCACCACAATATCTGAAACACACAAAACAACAAACTGTAAGTACACACACGACTTCTGATATCAGTGAAGGTTGACAGCTCACTGATGTCACAAAACACTTTCTAAATAAGAGACCTTTAAACCTGAGACACCATCTACTCACGGTTGATAAAGAAGAGCTGCAGAAAATGCAGGATGACCAGAAGTGGGTAAAAAGCATTGAGGTGAACATCAAATGCGTAGCCCCATTCAACATCAAAGTTTCTGCTGGGATGTTTTAGCAGGTATTTGTTGCTAATAATCCTAAAAAAGACGAAAAAATAAATAGTATTTCACAATACTTTCAAGTCAGTTCATTTCATTCAGTAAACCAGGCAAACTTGCAACGCACCACATGAATGTCGAGATGAGCAGACCGACTCCTATACAGTCTACAAAGACCACCCACAGCAACAGTTTCAGAGTCTCCAGGACACCCATTTCCAGCACCAGACCGAAGCCTATTGTTGAAACTGCAGATGAATACAGGGAGTGTTTAGTTATTGTTGTACAGAGAAAAGAATCAGGATTCAACTGGCGACATCAAGACCAATCGAAATGAACCACAATGACCAAAGTGTTTTATTGACCAGTGTCCGATAAGCACAGACTCACCGCACAGCCAGATGCTGAGCAGGACCAGGAAAGCAGGATCATCCCTGGCCCACTGGTCCTTGGTCTGTTTCCTGTAGTGGAAGTTGCGGTAGACCCTCTGTGGTGACGTAAACAAGTAAAGCATCTGCCACAGGGCAAATTCAAAGTCCATCTGTCTGAAATGCAGCAGCCGCCGCAGGTACTTGTAGCGTTTGGCGCCTGCCGTGTGGCGTGCAGCATCCCTGGAGCCAAGGGCGCCGTTGCTGTGTGGTGAGGTGGTCGGCAACATGGTGCTGAAAATTACATTTCAAGTGCACATGAGATCATGGGATGAGGGAGATGGGGAAAGGATGTAAGGTGAAAAAGAAGAGAGACAAGTAAAACAGCTCTAACCATCCTGATGGAGTTCAGCTCTCAAAAAAGCTGGCTGCCTTGAGCATATTGTGTGGTATGCAGACAAACCAGTGAATCAAAACCAGCAAACACTGTATGATAGTTTTGTTACTTTTCAAACATGCTGGCTTAGAATATTTGAACATTTCTTTTTCGTTTTGTGATATTCTGAAGGTTATCTTGTCCAGAATTTCCCTTTACACTGACAAATATAAATCACAGCAAATAAGGACAGCAAAACAAAATAATAAAATAATTTCCCATCACTGGTGCAATAAAAATGACAACACAGAAACAGAGGGTGCGACTGCAAACCTGTGCTACATTTGGACTGAACAACATCCAAAAACACAAAATTCTTCATATATAAACTAATAACATAAGAGACATACTGAGCAATATCAGTTTCGCCCCCGACAAACACTGATATATTTACTGTATTTAAGTTAGGAGACGCTAGCAGACACAGTTAGCTTGTTGCTAACTAGTTTAATAACATGAGAAGGCCTGATCAGTCTCATTTGTAACAGAATTGACATAAACGCAGCGGTGACTGTTCGGAAGCAGATATACGACTAAATTTATTTATTCTGCAGAATATTTACCTGTTTTGCTGCACTCCTTCACAGGAGAAAGCACCGACTCTGTTTATAGACGCTTCCTGAATTGTCGCGAAAACGAACACGTAGCTACTTCCGGTGAACTCGCGGGTCATCATGGGAAAGGTAGTCGAAGTTCGGGATGATATGCGGTGGGAAAAGGCTTGCTATATCCAACATAAATAAGGGTAATTATCATTTTTTAAATTTAATTTAATTTAATTTAATTTAATTTAATTTAATTTAATTTAATTTAATTTAATTAGAACCTAAAAATGAAGGTCAATTGAATGGACTGCATTTGACTTAAGGGATATCCTTGGCTTGTACAACGTTTTGTATAGCTATTGTTGTACATAAAGAATTAAAAAAAAATCAATAAAGTAAAAGAAAAGAGAAATTGACGTTGACAAAAGTGAAGGTGTCACTTTTATTGTGAAATCTGGGATCTCATTTCAAACGGAAGTAGGACACTGTGCTATTTCCGCTAACAACGCCATAGCTGTTAGACTGGTAGCAAAACTCACCGCTGTTCTGGTCAAGAAGGCCAAATAGCGAAAGGTAAGAAGGAGTTACACGTTGTGCACTTACACACATTTAAATCGCTGTGTTATTTAATTGCAAGGCCAGTGGGAAATTATGTGTTTGACCTTATTACCCTCAGTCACCCTCTTACAACACTGCAATGCCCGTGTCCTTGAGTAGTTCTCTGAGCTAACGCTGTTAGCCTCCAACAAGGGGTCCTCGTTGGAAGGTTCATGCTACTTTTAACTTTTTGTCTAGTCCTGATTGCTTACTGTATGTAACCCTGAAGTTATTTCAGCATGTTGCTTTTGTCCTCTGTGTATTATCTCCTTGAATCGTTACGTGACTGAGTGACAATATGACACTTGTTATTGTTGACAGTGACAGCTACTAAGCTAAGTAGCACTAGCAGCCGTAGCTCTGGTTATGTATGCTGTCACTGGGCTTCGAGTTTATCAACTGAAGCTGCACAAACGTATTCAATACCCAACAACAAACCTACAATAGATGATGTCTCTGGAGAATGTCTTTCAGACATAGATATGCTCCAGATATGTGAAGATAAATATATTGTAAAATAGTAATCAGTTCATCTCACATTCAGCAAATTGATAATGTTTTCCCCAAAACCTACAGAAATTCTGTTGACATCTGCTGTCAGCGTTTTTTGGCTTAAAAGCATAATTAATACAACTTTTAATTGTCAGTATTTATGTTCCAAACTCGTTCCCAAAACCAAGTCAGATTTCTTTTTCATGGAGTTTGGTACATGGCATTTCAGAATAAGGTTAGCTCATATCTTGGCTGCTTTCCATCTGTTTACCTCACACAGCGTCATGTTGCGACTGCCGACCGTCGGCCGAGCTCTAGCCGGAGCCACCAAGGGCAGCCTGGCTCCATCCAGTACTGGTAAGATCTAAGTGTGTGTTTATTTGTGTCCATACAAGGTTATATAAGGCTTTTCACATATATTTGTAGTTGATGCAGGTCTGCTTTGTTTCAGGATTTATCTGTTACACTTCTGTGGAAACAGAGTATACATTACATATATTTTATAGGTAGAATTTCAGCAAATGTGTCCTTTTGTGTGCAATTTCAGTGCGCACTCCAGTGCGTGCTGCCAGCAACATGGTGGAAGTGTTTGTGGATGGAAAACCAGTGGAGGTGGAGCCTGGAACTACTGTCCTGCAGGTAAGAAGTACCTGAGTGTAGCTTCTCTGACTTTTTGTTGTTGTTGTTAGCTGATGTCTTTTTCCCTTCCCTATCAGGCCTGTGAGAAGGTGGGAATCCAGATCCCCAGGTTCTGTTACCATGAGCGCCTCTCAGTGGCAGGAAACTGCCGTATGTGTTTGGTGGAGATTGAGAAAGCTCCAAAGGTAACAGAGTGCATCTGTTTGTCTCTGGTCAGATCATTTTAGTAGCCACTAGACTGAACGAGCATCTGTTTGAGCAAAGATTGTCTAATTGATGTGTGTGTGCTGTTGTGTGCCCTCAGCCGGTAGCAGCCTGTGCCATGCCGGTCATGAAGGGTTGGAACATCCTCACCAACTCAGAGAAAACACGCAAAGCCAGGTACTAATTCAAATATGAGTCAGTCTTTTGGAAAATGTTTAAAATGTCACCTTGGTTAATAAACTGCTGTAAACAAGCTTGATGAATGTGCATGTTTGTGTCGTCAGGGAGGGAGTGATGGAGTTCCTGCTGGCCAATCACCCACTGGACTGCCCCATCTGTGATCAGGGAGGAGAGTGTGACCTGCAGGTGACTAAAGGATGAGGTTATGGAAGTTAAAGGGCCAGTTCAGCCACAAAAAAACATACTTTCCCATTTATTTTAATGGTATTTAACCACGCAGAAAGACATATCTGTTGCTTAGACATTAGCTGTGACTGTAAAACTGTTTGTGGTGCCTAAAGGAACAAATAAAGTTTGAATAAGTCAGTAATAAACCCAATTCACTGTGGACAGTTATTACTTATTAACACTCTGCACACTGTGTCCCAGGATCAGTCCATGCAGTTTGGTTCAGATCGCAGTCGTTTCACAGAAGGGAAGAGAGCAGTGGAGGACAAAAACATCGGGCCGCTCATCAAAACCATCATGACCCGCTGCATCCAGTGCACACGCTGTGTCCGGTAAGTGCATCATAGACATTCATACTTACATGTATCAGGAATAATGTGATAATCAGATTGTTTTCTGTGGTCATTTCAAGTAGTGAGATATTTGAGACACATGTCACATATTCACGGATCCTGTGTGTGTGTGTTTTATGTGAAGTTTTGCCAGTGAGATCGCCGGTGTTGAAGACCTGGGAACGACAGGAAGAGGAAACAACCTGCAGATCGGGACATACGTAGAGAAGATGTTCATGTCGGAGATGTCGGGCAATGTTATCGATGTCTGTCCTGTTGGAGCTCTCACCTCCAAACCCTACGCTTTCACTGCACGACCATGGGAAACCAGGTAGGAACTTTGATCAGACAGTTGCTGCTGCTTATATTTGAAGATGGGAAATTTCTTTTTAAACGTGCTGAGCAGATTTGTTTCAGCAGTTTAAAGAGTTTTCATTTTAGCTTCTGTTTCCTTTAGTCTCATCTTCTGCTGTCTTTGCAGGAAAATCGAGTCGATCGACGTGTTGGATGCTGTGGGCAGCAACATCGTGGTGAGCACAAGAGGAGGTGAGGTGATGAGGGTGCTGCCCAGGCTGAATGAAGACGTCAACGAAGAATGGATCTCTGACAAGACCAGGTGGGACACAGACGGACCCGAGCCAGAAAATATGAACCTGTTAACATGTTTCAGACTGAAATCCTAAAACGTTTGTTCTTAGGTTCGCTTATGATGGTCTGAAGAGACAGAGGTTGACTCAGCCAATGGTGAAGGATGATTCAGGTCAGCTGATACCTACCACCTGGGAAGACGCTCTCACTCGTGTTGCTGGAGCAGTAAGTGTGTGTTTGCTTCCTGTTTATTCTTCTTCTTCATTTGCGATATCTAAGACACCCCCTGTGGTGATGCCTTTTATTATTTGAGCCTGTATGCATAAATACATGTGTGTGTGTTGTGTGTGTAGCTGCAGAGCGTGCAGGGCAGTGAGGTTGCAGCCATAGCAGGAGGGATGGCCGATGCTGAAGCTCTGGTGTCCCTCAAAGACCTCCTCAACAGACTCAACTCAGAAAACCTCTGCACTGAGGAGATCTTCCCTATGTCAGGGGCAGGGTAAGTCGTGAAGGTTATAAGCTTAAATGTGTGATGTACAGTTTGTCACCAGCTTCATCCACTGACTGGTTTTCCTCCTTGCTGTCTCTGCAGCACTGACCTGCGCTCTAACTACCTGTTGAACTCCCGCATCGCCGGCATTGAGGACTGTGACCTGCTGCTGCTCGTGGGAACCAACCCACGCTATGAGGCCCCGCTGTTCAACGCCCGAATCCGCAAGAGGTAAACTCACACGGCACAGTTTACGGTTATTATCTCGCAAAGGACAGATTTTAAAATAATTGCGATGAATTAGATTAACCTGGAAGACACTTTGCACCACTCAGTCATCTGTACGCATCAGTTTGTCCTTCACTCAGTCACCTGATTGTACCTGCTTCCCTCTGCCTATCTGTTCTGTCAGCTGGCTCCATAATGAGCTGCGCGTTGCCATGGTGGGTCACAATGTTGACCTGAGCTACGCGTACGACCACCTGGGAGAGGACACTGCAGTCCTGAAGGAGCTGGCTAACGGCACACACCCCTTCTGCCAGGTAATGGACACACACGCAGTCTGATCAGCTTGGAGGGAATTTTGAGCAACATGTTTTCAGCGTTCATCTGAATTTCTGGGGACTTTTGTTTGAATTTTCCCTTTTCTTCCCTTGTTTCCAGGTCCTTTCAGCTGCTAAGCGTCCAGTAGTGGTCGTGGGCAGCAGCGCTCTGCAGAGAGAAGACGGAGCCGCCATTTTGAGTACCGTCTCCACCATCGCACAAAACGTCAGAACCAGCAGTGGAGTGGAGGAGGGGTGGAAAGTCCTCAATGTCCTGCACAGGTAAAACACACCAGTATTTTAAAGTGTAAACTCATTTGAAGCCTTCAAGACAAACTGATGAGTTGATGCCTCCTGTTTATATTTTGTGTGTGTGTGTTTGTGTTACCAGAGTGGCCAGTCAGGTGGCTGCGTTGGATCTGGGCTACAAGGCCGGAGTGGACGCCATCAGGAAGAATCCACCCAAAGTCCTGTTCCTGCTGGGAGCTGATGCCGGCTGCATCACCAGAGCCGACCTGCCCAAAGACAGCCTCATCATCTATCAGGGTACATACACACAAACACACACATACACACCTGCCACAAAGTATTCACACATTCAGTAGATAACATGAGAGTAAAAGCCAAAAATGGAAGTTAAAGTGCAAAGTGTCTGAGAATATTATGATCTATATTTTCAACCCCGCCAGGTCACCATGGTGACGTAGGAGCACCAGTGGCAGACATCATCCTACCTGGTGCAGCATACACAGAGAAAAATGCCACTTATGTCAACACTGAAGGCAGGAGCCAACACACCCGGGTGGCTGTCACTGCTCCTGGAATGGCCAGAGAGGACTGGAAGGTCATCCGAGCTGTATCTGAAGTGAGCAGGAAGTTACTGACTAAAGCAAATGTTCATACTGCTAATTAACATCTGATCTGACTGAAGAAGTGTCTCTGTGTGCTTGCAGTTGGCTGGTGTGGCACTGCCCTACGACACTTCGGACGAGATACGATCCAGACTGGCTGAGGTTTCTCCAAATCTGGTCCGTTATGACGACGTAGAGGAAGCAAACTACTTCAAACAAGCGAACGAACTCGCCAAGGTAAAGTTTTTTCTGCTCAGAATTTGCTGTGAGGTATGCTGTATAGTTTTACAATTTACAGATAAAATAACTCAGAGGATATGAACACAGGACATTGGAGATATTGACAAAAGTCAGCAGTAGCATGAGAGACAGATGATTCAGCTGTTTCCTCACTCTCAGGCAGTGAAGCAGGACCTGTTAGCAGCTCCTCTGGTACCACCTCAACTCACTGTAAAGGACTTCTACATGACAGGTATTTTTTTTTGTTTTAATTAGTAGATATACTGGTAAAAATAAAAAAAATCCAGAAATGTAAAATAAAATTCTCGCACCTGCTCTCTCTCTGTGTACAGACTCCATCAGCAGGGCTTCGCAGACGATGGCCAAATGTGTCAAAGCCGTCACAGAAGGAGCCGCTGCCGTCGACGAGCCATCGGTTTGCTGAACACCCAAAAACACCCACATCCAAACAACAAAAAAACTCTCTCATCTGCTGACAGACCACACGTTTCTCTGAAGAAGCTCAGCGTTGCTCCTTAATTTAAAGTTGTCCTTGATGCTTGTTGTATACTGTTAAATCGTTTTCACTCCTGAGAACGGGCTTTGTGGAACAATTCTGAAAAACATATGAAATATGAATAAAATCTTACTGACGTCTTTACTCCAGTATGTAGGACTATTTTCTTTTTTAATCCACAGGATGTGAACATTACCTTCAGCTGAAAACAAAAGTCTAAACTGAACTGTTACACCTCAAACATTAAAAGACACACATGAGCATTTGCAAAATAATTTAGTGGGGAGTAAAGTGCGACAGTGGCTTTATTTCAGGACTCAGAGTGAAACTTTGGGGTGATTATAAGTCACTGAAAGTCCCTAAAAAGAGTTTATACTGTACCGTGAATGGACCCAGATCGGGATATTGGTGTCTGGAGTTGGACACGGCTCCTCCAAACAAATGGCTCTTGTCATATTCTGTTCACTGAGAGAGAGAGACAGAGAGAGAGAGAGAGAGAGAGAGAGAGCTCTTAAAACCAAACACAAGCAGAGAGGGACTCACTTAAACAGGCAGGAAAGGAGAGAAGACAGTCCTGTCTCCTCATTCTCTGTCTGCTCAGTGTCTCAGGCCGAACACACTCTTTGTATCTGGAATTTATTTCTACTTACAGGTCAGTATTATTGAAATCTGTAGTGTTTAGTTATAGTTCCATAACTCCATATGCATTTGTGTGTAAATATCTTGTATCTTAAAGTTGACTCTGCTCTTCTCAATAGAGTTTTCATGCAGGGACAAACAGCAAGACAGACAGTGGACTAATAGTGGACTCAGCAGGAAAATGGTTCCAGTTAAACTCCTCATTCTGGGAGCTCATAACACTGGAAAAACAGGTAAACTACAGAGACAGGCAGAGACATACAGGTAGACAAGAAGGCAGAGGGACAGGATGGGAATGTGAGCTCAAACTGGATTATGTAACAGCATCTCAGGTCGGACACATGGTCACATGTTCATGACGTGACAAAGTCCAGTTTAAGGAAATATAAGAGGTTAAGTTTAGGGTTAAATTTTGGTCACGGTTTAAGAGATTTTGCTAAATATGGAGGTGTATACAGGTCCGATGTCGACCCCTCTCCAGCACTGAAGCGTAAATGTCTCCAGCCTCTTCTGTGCTGTGACCTCCACTGCTCAGTTTAAATGCCAAACCATTGCCATGGCTGGAGAACAGATCCGTATGAGAAACTGCTTTGTGGAGAAATAGACTTTTCATGCTTTTCATGCGTGACTGGTGATTATTAAATCCAGTGTAATCTTTATTTAAATGCTGTGATTTTATGCGAGTTTCATATTGAACACCTGAATTTACAGCAGGTTTATTTTAGTCATGTTACAGGATGTTTTCCAAAATCTAGATGGTTAAACTTGCATGCTCTTAGAATTATTCCAAGTTCAGAGTATATAAAACTGCATTTTGTTTCATTGTTGTGTGAGAGCAGTGGTCATATATTTAACATTTAACAAAAAAACATCTCTAAAGGCTCAAATAACAACTGGAACAGGCCTAACTAACCTTTTAATGTGTCCTGTGTGGAGAAAATACAGTGAGCCCTCAAACACCAGACACAGAAGTCAAACAAACATGAACCCATCCAGACTCCCTCCGCCCAAACAGAGAAGGCACTTGTGCATTTGTCTAAACAAAGCAGGTAAAATTACAGAGAGGATAATTCCCCAAGTGAGAACGGACACAAAACACATTAACACGCAGACCAGATGCAAATGTGTAAATCAAACTTCCTGTGTGTGAATGTAGAGTATTAAATAGAAATATTAGTGTGTGTCTGTTGTGTTTTTGTTCACTCTCCAGTCACCATGTCTGTTTTTTGTCTCCAGCACTGTGTGTTCGTTTCATAACCAAGCGCTTCATTGGTGAATACGACCATAAAAAGGGTAAGACTGCAGTAAGTGTTTATTACAAAAAAACATTATGGACGTGGAGGAAAATAATTGGATGCATTACTTTAAATCACTGCATCGTCTGACTGAGCGAGTGAAATAAGTAAAAGGTGCCTGTGTCACTCTGCCACAGAGGTGACCTACAGATGTAGCCGGGTGGTGGACCAGGAAGCCGTGGATCTGGAGATTTTGGACGTGGCTTGTAAGGTGGGATTTGTTCTCTACTTCTAATCACCTGCTGCTTTCAGCTTCATATTTAACGTACAAGCGAGAGAGTGGTATCAGTCTTCAGTCAGTGTTTCAACAGACGTTATGTTCCCCAGGAGAGCTCTGTGGCCTCGCTGGAGTCATCTATCCGCTGGGCTGACGGTTTCCTGCTGCTCTACTCCATCACGCAACGCCTCAGCTTCCTGGAGGTCCCGCGACTCAAGAAACTCATCGAACAAACCAAACAGAGTCTGGGTAGGGGACAAACTTACTCATTGTCCGAGGGAACGCTGAAAGAAAGGTGCAAAGACTCCTCCGACTGTGACTTTAGATAGTGAATGAGAGGGACTGCATGTGTTAAAACCTAAACAGAACAGTCTCTAAACAGAAACTTAACTGTACATTATAGTGTCAGTGTCACTGACAGTATAATGCTCTGTGTAAAAATAACTTAGACATGTTTGACACAACTTAGACTAACATGCTAACTGCTGAACTACTGAACCAGCTGTATGATCTCCAGAGGAGCAGTGTGTTCACTGTGTTTGCTATTAAAGTGCAGTGAGTCTCTGTGCATACTCTGTTTGACATCTGTCTATTGTCATATTTACACACACACACACACACGGAGTGAACACACATTCCATGTTTGGCAGACCATCCTGTGCCCTGTAGGTAACATGTTGACAGGACACAGAGATATCATCAGCATTTTATCATATTGGTTTATTGTTTTTGCTGTGTGTGTGTGTCAGTTGTTCCTACAGTGCTAGTAGCCAATAAGGCAGATTTGGAAATAGGACGAGAGGTGACAGCAGAGGAAGGACAGAGACTGGCCAAGGATTTAAGGTATGTGGGTTTGCATGGTTCTGTTGGTTCAGTAGTTTTTACTAATGCTAAACGTTTTCATTTACCCTTAAAATTATAATGGAAAACTGTACTTTAATAACTATTATTTTCTGCTTCTGAGATATAAATTATCTAACCAGCTTCAGTTCAGTTTGGAGTAACTTAATTATTCTGCATATAAACTTTCACTGGTGCTCATTGTGTGTGTGTTTAGGTGTGGTTTCAAGGAGCTGTCTGTGGCTGAAGCCGTCTCACCTGTGGAAGCAGCAGTGTTTCAGCTCATTCGGTGTGTTTGAGCCGCACATCAGCACACAACACAAGCTGCATCCCTGTTTCTCATTACGTCCGTTCTTCCTAAGTGTTGAGTGTTGTAGCTGATTATTGGTGACATGTTGTCTGTGGTGTCCAACAGGCTGGTGTTGGATCAGCAGCGGCCTCTGCCCGACCGTCGCTCCTACATGCTGACAGTTCGCCACGCTCTGACCAAGAAGCTCACCCGATCTAAGACCATGCAGTGGTGACCGCAGCAAACAGACCATTCACCACTTACAGTTACAGTGGGACATTTGAGAAAACTGTGTGTGTTGTCTGTTCTCATATCAGCACTGCAGTTTTACTCCCGGACTGGTTTTATGATATCAGCACTGTAGTACTGACACACAGAGATGTTGAATCCTGTTACCAGTCGTGTGGAGGAAAATGGAAGAAATAAAACCTCCTGATTAGTGTGAACTCCACTTCTGCAAATCACTGATGATTAAAAACGTCTTTAAGTTATTTTAGTAGGAGTTTGTAATGTGTTTCATTCTCCAGTAGAGGGCGACACAGTCATTTGATCTGGTGCAGACTCATCACAGTCTCACAGTATGTCAAATGCACTATATGGCCAAATATATGTGGATACCTTAGTTCAGTTTGGTGTGCACAGAGCCCTGACCTGTGTACAACCTGCACAGGAGAGTGGAGGATGTCACAGCAGCAGATTAATGCACATAGTTTTGGGATGAAACGATTAAGAATCACAGATGGGTGTGATGCCCTGGTCTCCACATACTTTTTTCTTTTCTGCCAACTTCATTATCTTCACATATGTTTATTTTTAGAATTATAAGAAGACAAAGATGCTGCAGGACAATCAATGGACCAGTCCCTGAAGTCCATCAGTTCTTAGGTAACGCAGTTGAACTTGGCCTTTCTGTAGGAGTGCGTAGATGATGTAACAGTGTGTAAAGAATGAGGCTGGCTTTGATTACAGTCTTGGCCTTATTCAACTCATTTTCTGTCCTTCACCCCACGTATCCCTCTCTCCTTACTGCTCACTCCGAACTTCTGAACTTTAAGATCAGCGAGAGACGTCTGAAAACAGAGAGAGCGGAAAAAGCAACGCGGTGAGTGACAGAAAATAAGACAGACTATAACAGGGGAGGAAAACACTTTGCTCTTTTGGCATCTTATTCGTCTGTAAGGAGCAGAGAAAGGAAGATGAATAGGAGCTGCTCAGTTTCTGTCTGACTGCTGTGTTTATACAGGCTGCTCTATCTCCAGCCACTTGTGAAGACATTATGGGAAAATTGGCTGTATACTCGCCACCCTGTCCACCCCCACTTATTATCAACTCCTCCACCCAGCTACCACCAACCACAGGCCCCCCTTTGGGCTTTATGCACAAACACAGAGGTTGAAATTGCACAGAGAGCCACCTATTTGGGCTGCAAACGTACAATCATTTCGATACTCTTTGCATCAAACCACATTTTTGTGGCTTTTCAACATATTTGCATTCTTTAATTTCTCCTCTGTTTTAGTTTTCATTTTCACTGGTTGACCCAGCCTTTCCCATACAGGATCCAGTACACTACCATTGGTGCTGATTGGACCCCCCCCCCCCCCGACAAAAAGTCTTGTGCCAGCCCTGACTACTCCTTTAAGACTGCTTGGACACAGGAGGAGTCATTAATATCAAAGTGTGAATTTATATTCACAGTCATGAGCGGGTGCGCCTGGGAATATGCCTGCTCACAGTCAGCACAGGGGCCGAGAAGCAGAGACGATGTGAGGACTAATAGGAATTGTCTGGGGGTGATAGTGTGGTGGAGAGTCAACAAATCACTGACTCACACAGACGCACGTAAACCCTGTGTTTTCCCCCTCAGTGCTCTGATGCCACTGCTCTTATCTCGCCAACGAACCCGAGCGGATTCCAGAGACAGACAGCGAGGGGACTGAAGAGGATGATGACAACGACGAGAGGTGATGACATCACAGCGGTCACCAAGGCGATGAAAGGTCAGAACCCTGTGTCACCTCTCCGGCTAAGAATAGAGGATGAGTCATACCCGCATCGTCACACCCGCAGCCAATCAGGGAGCTGCCTGTCAAGATGTGCATCAGCGGATGAACAACCAATCAGGGAGCTGCTGCTTTCAAACTGACAAAAACTTTGAGGCTTTGGGATTCTGATAAGTTTGTACTAATCTGATTTGTTTTAAATAAATGCATCAATCAAATTCACTGCTCCAGCAGCTGATGTACAGTGTAAGGTGACGGTGCCGCTGGTGGTCAGAAACTCCACCTTTAAATGTGAATTAGGATTAATAGAATTACTGTAGTCAGTGGAAGGTCACCACAGTTATACAACACCAAAGTGTGTGAGAGAAAAACAGAGACACCCTGTCCCCCGGGGTGGGACACCTCCGTAAACTGATATGTGGACAGAGAAAAGAGAAGGGGTGGAAGCAGAGAGAGCCGGAATAATGGAAAAGGAAACACAGATAAAGGAAAACAAGGACGGAAATGAGAAGAAGTCCTGTGGACAGAGGTTGAAGAGTAACAGGAGATCATTATGTAACATCAACTATGGTTTGAACAGGAACATAAAACATACACACAGATGCCTGATGGTAATCAATGCAGTCCATTATGACAAAGGAGCTCTGTCTTCTCACCTCTACCACACCCTCTGATGTGACCTTGATTGGACAGTACAGTCAGGGGCCTACAGTCCAAATGAAATCCAGTCACTGGTGTTGGGACGTAGTTGGATGTCTTTTCTGATTAGTAGAGTAGTAGAGTCTGATTCCAAACCTCTGGATAACGTAAATGCTAAAGGCCCCAGAGCTGAGCAATGCTTTGGGACCAGTGTCAGTATGGATTCATCCTCTGGGCAGATATTTCTGTCTGGACTAAAATGTTGGACGGACTGAGTGGTTTTAGGGATGGCACTGCTGTTGGCTACAAAGACATAAAAAAGTAAATAAATAACCCTTGGAAATGTCCTTCTTACATGTCTCTTTCACTGAAATCTACCCAGATTGTGTAACAGGTCAGAGCTGCAGTACAGACACATGCACCTCTGATACCTGCAACACAATGGACATGGTTTCTCTCGCCCTGCTGTACAGGTATCTCAGTGTCTCAGAGGAGAAACAATCCAGGGCAGGATGAGAGGGGTGAGCCTCAGCACTCACAGAGGAGGAAGAAATATCTGTTTCATTCCCTCTTTGCTCAGTGTGTGTGTGTGTGTGTGTGTGTGTTGTAGCTGGAGGCAGTTTCTTGGGGTGTCAAAACAGTGTCTATGGTCACTTTGTCTCATTTGTCTCTTCCTCATTGTAGACACGTAACAATGCACCTTTGTATATGATCTAAATACTTACAACATGAAGTATACTTAATTAATTAGCCTTAATTGTGTTAATTGGAATACCATTTAACAGAAGTTAATTAAGAGCAACGCGCGTGCTCGTTGTTTGACGCCACGGGGGCGGGGCTTCACTGAATATTCATTACCTCGTGGGTGAGACAGAGCACGCGAGCGGAGAATCAGCTGTACGCTCACAGCTGGATGGATAGCAGCGTCTCCGCCACCGCAGGAGAAGGATGTGAATTTTCGACATTTCTCAAGTTTTGCCTCTGAGAGAAGGAAAGAAAGCGGCGGCCGGACTCAGCTCGACCCGCCGGGCTCTACATCCCGATCGAAAACAGATCGCTTCGTTTTAATGAGTTGATTTCCACATTTGCGTTCACGACCAGTCCGTTTAGCTACTGACGATCAGTCCAGTGAGCTGCACACAGACGCACACAGTCATGATGGAGTCTATCTTAGACAGTTTAGCAGCAGAGAAACTCTATCCGTCCGGAGGGACCAACCTGTTGGACCTGGAGGAACTCAGCGACGGAGATTTCCTCACTAACGTGGTGAGTCTGTATGCAAATCGCTAACTAACCTAGCTGGGCATGCCTTAGCCTCTCATTGTTTCAGTCCACACTTCACATCACTGTGCGTGTAAACCGTTGCTTTCTGTTGGAAGTCAGCTGTGTGCATTTAAAGTCCCTTAAATCAAGCGCACCTTCACTGCCTGTTCCGCCCGGAGCCGGACCTCGGGAGGGCGGTGTAGTTATTAGATCCTGACTGACATCCGGGGCCCATACACTAAGTGTGTGTGTTTAATTGTGTAAACCGAAATGTTAGACTGGGAACACAGACAGAGGCTGTTGGCGAGTTACTGGTTAACTTGTGGTGTGTGTGTTTGTGTGTGTGTTCAGCTGGCAGGTGTTGCAGTCCACCTGATTATTAATAAGAAGCGGTGTGTTTGTGTTTGTGTGTGCATCAGACTGTTAACTGATCAATATTCAGTAAATGCATTGCCTGTATTGGTCTTCATTAGTTTTCTATTAACTTTTCAAGTTTTTTTTGTTTATCAAACTTTGATTTAAATTTAGGCATGTTTCTTAATCAACTTACACAATAATACGTCTTAATTAGTATTAAGTTTAAGTTTAAGTAAATAATATTAGAGCTTAAATGATTAGTCGGTCAATCGATTTGTCGGCTGACAGAAAGGTATTCAGCGTTTTGATGATTGATTAAAGATTTAAATAATTTCTGAAATGACAGTGTCCAAAAATCAGTTTGGATTTGGAGAGATTGTTGGACAAAACAAGACCTCTGAGGAAGCCTCCATGGGCTGACAATAAATAATCACTTGTTACAGCCCTAAATAATATTGAAATCAAGTAGTTAATCTTCTGTCTTAATTGCCTCTAACTTTTAATTCTTAAATTAAATTCTTATTCTTAAATCATAAGTACCAGTTAACTTTTCTTGATCTCTATCAGCTGTTTATCACACTTATCTGCTGCAGTTAATTAAATCTTGCTGCACCAGCTTCATGCATTTGCAAAATAATGACAGACTTTTCTTGTGCACATAGCTCAGTTCTGCAGGAAAAATACTTGAGACACTCGAACACTCGAGAGATGCAGAAGACACGCACAGTTCAGCCTGAGAAAAATCAGACGACAGTTAGATCTTCTAAGCCCCCTCAAAAACCACCTGTTCCCACCGCTCCTCTCCCAGTATCCTCTCCAAAAACAACAGGTTACCCAGGGCAACAGCTGCATGCATCACCTCCCTCAGCACCTGAGACTTTGCGTCTTTAATTTCAGTGTCGGACAAACTGTGGCTGTAATGAACAACAGGATGTGGCTTTTTAATCAATACAATCATTGCTGTGTTGGTTGACGAAGCAAAAGTGGTGCGACAAGAAACAAGTATGTGTTAAATAAGAAAAAATACAAACTTGTCCACTAATACCAAAGGGAGTTGCTTCATCCTCGGCTCTGAGAGCAGTGCCAGGACCGCTGCAGTCAAATCTAACTGTGATGCGATAACTGCTACCTGCCTTTAATTTATTCCTCTTAATTCTCCCTCGTTTCCAGGAGACCTGTGCGTGTGCTGTGCACCTCCGGCCACTAAAATGCCAAAAGCACATTGCCGTGCCCTGTGTGCACGGCATGCTTGACCGAGTTTTGCACTCTTAATTCACTGAAAGACTGAGGACAGACTGAGAACTGTTTCACTGCTGCACAGAGTTTAATGATAAATATCACAGCGTCACTGACTGCGTTAGCAGGACGTTCTCTCATCGCTGTCTCTTTTTCCCATTCTCTGCCGTTCTCTATTCTTTTTTAAGCAGTTTTTCTCTATTCTAGCCAGTGAGTCAGCCGTGCAGTCTGCTTGTGGTTTATACCCCTCTGTCTCTGTTCTAAATAAAGTAGTAGTCCACTCTGCTGTGAACCCGCTAGACTGGGCTGTACCACTGAGGACATGGGAAAGGATGGCTGCTTATCCAACGCTTATACATATTGAAATGCAGTGAACTCACATTTGCCAGATTTGTTTATTTTCTATTTCACTCTTTACCTTTGACAACAATGATGAATGTGTGTTACCTGTTTAAACCTGAATTTCAACATTAACATATATTCTGAGTCGTGCTTCTGTCCACCTGATTATTGCAAACCAAAATTCACTCTGATTTTAGCTCTGTTTTCCACCGGCTTGGCTGAGCAGCAGAAGTTTGCGTTCTTTGCCTGTTGTTTGGTTCTGAAAAGTAAAAATTCAAAAAAAAGAAAAAGCTGAAAGTTGCTGTAAAGCTCTGAACATCTGAGAGAAGCTGCAGATTCTTTGTTAGCTTGTCACCACGAACAACATCCTTCACATCACACACAGACATTTCATCCATTGTTAATACAAAATATTGATTGAAGCGGCTTCAATGTTGGAAGAATAGCAAAACAGAGAAAATGCCAGTTAGAATCTGGTACGTGCACAGATGCACTGCTTTTTCCTCATTCAGGCAGCGCCACTGAACTGAACATGTCTTGGCTAAAATGAGCTGTTTAAACTAAATTTGAAAATTGAAGAGTGTTACCAGCGTGGACCACAGCCTGTCCTGAAACCTTTGTTGTGCGACGATTAAAATGTGGAGGATACAGTGAACGGACGCAGAGAGACATCAGCTCGTTGGTTTTTAATAGAGTGTGCTCAGCTGTGCAGCACAGCAGGGATTCACACACTTCCTGCTGTGAATTTTATTTACCTCAGTACAGTGTGTGCCCTGTTAATGACCACGAGCGAAGAGTCAGTGTAGACAAGAAATAGGAGCATTACAGAGCTGATGGCTCAGATCACTTAAGAGTAACATTAAGTGACCTGACAGTCATTATCAGTGGGACCTATGGCTGCTAATTATTTCCCATTGAATAAATATAACAACCATTTTATTTTATTTTTTTCTGCATAACAATTCCTGTTGAATGTGTCCATGCCTTGGCTGCAGTTTGAGCTGAACAGATGCTGCGAGGCCAATCAGTGACGACTGGCACCGCTGCTCATCTGCTCGCATGATCCAGCTGCGTCTATGCGTCATGTGCACTGGACCGTTCGACCGCAGTATTAAGCATGGATCATGCATGGATAACATCATTTACCACCTACTGGGAACTCTTAATGGGTTAGCACAGCCCTGAATGTAGCTCTCTTAAATCATGGAGGAAATGAGAGTAGGTCTGCAGCAACAATTATTTCCATTATCGATTTAATAGTTTACAGATTTGCTCCATAAAATGTGAGAAAGTAGTGAAAAATGACCACAACAACATGAAGCTGACTTCTACAGATGAATTGTTTTGTCCAGCCAATAATCCAAATTTTAAAGATGGAATATCACATATGATTGTATGTTGTTTCTCTGTCGATTGACTAATAAATTAATTGACTAATAATTTCAGCTCTAGATAAGAGGAACTTCCCATGTTAGAAACGTCTGAAAGAAGTCAACAAACATATGCTACGATGAGACTTGTGGGTCTGTTAGGACTGATTTGTACGATGTTTGAGGCCCAGAAATGGGATTTATCGAGTATAAATTCATGCAGGGCCAAAAGCCGCCGTAACCATGGTAACCACTGTGCACCATTTTAACGTTTTATTAACTGTCTGCCAGAGATATATTGTAACACACCTGAGGGCCAGTTTCACAACATGTTGAGTGTGAATGGGACCGAAACATGTGAAGTGTGGACATGAACATTGTACATCTATAAATATGATTATTTTCATTATCATTTAATATGCAGAGTATTTTCTCAATTAATCCATTGTGTTTTATCTATAAAATATTGGAAAAATGTCAATTGTAATTTCTTGGATCAAAGATATTCATATAACTGTCATATATGATAAAGAAAAGCAGCAGGTCCTCACATTTAAGAAGCTGAAACCAGAGAATGTTTTAATCAACCGATCGGTCCAGCTTTGGATCATTATACACCGATTTGGATCAGTAGATGAACACACACATGCAGGAGTGAGGTCAGGTAAGGACAGTGCAGTAAGTTCACGCTGTGAGGTGGTTTGAACTCACGGTCTATTCAGTCCAGACACTCTTTTTATCCTGCATCCGTTTAAATGCTTTTCGCTACTTTTCATATTCTGATCTTGCTGTTTCTGTCTCTATTCTATTCCATTCTGTTCTATTCTATTCTGTTCTGTTCTATTCTATTCTATTCTATTCTATTCTATTCTATTCTATTATGTTCTATTCTATTCTATTCTATTATGTTCTATTCTATTCTATTCTATTCTACTCTCCGTTCAGACCCTGTACTCCAGCTTTAAAAAGACACACCCATCTTATTTCCATGCTCATTGCTGATTGGCTGCTGAGCTTTCAGAAGGAATGTGAGCAGGCATGCAGCAGTGTGTGTGTGTGTGCGTGTGTGCGTGCGTGTGTGTGTGTGTGTGTGTGTGTGTGTGTGTGAGTGTGAGTGAGTGTGAGTGAGTGTGAGTGAGAAGGAAAAATACTCTTCTGCTGTTTTACTGAGAACTCTATAGCTCAGTTCACTTCTGTCTCGACACACACACAGACACACACACAGACACACACTGACAGACACAGTAACCACCTCGGCTCCCTCCTCTCTCTCTCTCAGATGTAGCTCGAGCGAAGCCAAACACTGCCAACCCGCTGCAGCCGCACAGCACCACATGAAGCCAAATACAGTGGAGAACATTGCCATTTTCTTATCTGTGGCAGCCTGTGATATAATATAATGACATGATGTTTTCAGGTCTTTCAAAATTGCAATTTCATTTTACACTGCAAAAAAGAAATCTCATGTGGTATGTTGGAGAAAGAGCCTGTCTGATTATTTACAACATTTTCTAGATTTAAAGTGCATTTGTATGTTTTAGCCTATTTTACCACAAATTACCAATAGATTAGATTAATTCTGATCATTTATCAAAGACTGTACCGTTACCCTGTAGTGGTCAGGTGATAACACCCTGTGTCCCGACCTGAACTTCCCTGACCCTCTGAGATGGAGAATCAGAATCACAGTTGATTAAATCCAAATGATGGCAGTTTTAGGGCTAAATTTGAGACTTACTGAGAACATTTTTGTTCGGTGTATTTCCCTTTGGCCTTTGCATGATGTTCTGAAGAGTTTTACGATGGTTTCCACTGTAAAATGTGTGCCATAATGACATAATCTTGTTGGCCTGGCTCTCAGTGGTCCAGTTTATCGCTTTGCTTTCCTTCATCACTGAATCGGGGAGAGTAAATATCCTTCCTCGGTCTGTATGATTGTTAAGGTGCAGGAGACTCCCACCATGCTCTGCACCAAACTGCCCATTTTAGCCAGCATTCAAGCCTTAACACTAAAATGAACCACTTGGTGTTTTTCTTTCAGTTTCACCTGAACCAGTGAGGCATCCAGATGAAAGGAGAGGAGAGAGATGTGTTGAGACTCAACACTGTTAATTACAGGCACAACAGAGTCTCTCTCTGCATTTATAATTACTCCTTGCGTCTGTCTTCTCAGGCTCTTTCCCTGTGTGGTTTACATCTCGGCCCCATCCCCCCTAATGACACAGCAGCACTGAAATAAGCTATAAAAACTGTCAACTGCTTTTTAACACTCCCTAATGTGATTCTTTTCCCAGCAGAGAGGGGAGTGTTTCAGGTAATGAAAGGTCCAGACCTCTGACTGCAGCTGTCCCGGCATCAGCCATCGAACACCGAACCAGTCTGGGCTCATTAAGCTTTCTGTCCTAACACAGAAACAGCAAAGAAAATATATTCTTGATTTAGACCTTATTATTGCACAGGCTGTTCATAGTAATGTGACAGATGAATGACTGCAGAGGAGGACTTTGTCACTGCAGTGTTTACTGTGAGATAGAAGAAAGATTGGAAGCTTCTGGTAATGCAATCATTTCTTTTGGCTGCATGGTTTGATTTGACGCCGTCCATCATTCATCCATCTCCTTGCCTTCACCTTGTCTCCCACCTGAGATCCACCCCCAGGAAGACAACAATGAAGCAGTCTGTACAAATCCAGTCCTGAGAGGAGCAGGTCTTATCAGCCAGACTAGCTGAACATGTCTGCATGTGTTTATGCAGTGCCATGGGCACATCACCATGCCAGGTGAAGGATAAGAAAAAGATTAGCCTCAAGCAGGGTTGTGCTAGTAGCTGGGAGCTGTATCACAGACTCCAGGTGTGCACTCTAACTACTGGGGCTAAATACAGAACTGGAGCATAGCACTGCAAATGCTGCTGAATCTAAAGGGAACTACAAGAGTTAAAATTTTACATAGTAAAATGGCAGAGAGCAACATAAACACTAATTCTGTTGGACTAATGCATCCAGCGGAGCTAATTTTAGATCACACTAAAATGTTTAAACTGTGGAGCTTTCTCTGCTGCGTCTCTCTGCCTGCACCTCTCCCATCATTAGAACAATTTCACCCACATTTCTCCGTCTAGGAAACTTTTCACTGTTTGTTTTTGAGCAGCCCTGTTTAAATGTGACCTATATTCCCTCATGGAGCAGAGTTAAAGGGGCTGTGCCGCGGTTATTTGAAGGGATATTGTTCTAACATTTAGTGCAGCAGGAGGACAAGGCTTCTCTGTCAGTATTACTGTTCCTGCGTGTGGGTGCGTTTGCTTATGAATGAGTGAGTATTCACTTGTGTATGAAAGAGCAAGTGACTACAGGATCAGTGAGTGTGTGCACACACCTTGCAGAGCAGTGGCTGTCAGTGGTTTCATCTTTCAGGTTATGTTTAAATACAAATGTTGACTGGTTCCTTCACCGATTACAGAATCAAGCAAGCTTTTTATTTAATCATGAAATCGTTTTAAAAGGAGCCTTTTCTTTCAAAATACACACAGTTTCCTCCAAAATCTCAAAATCATTGAGTTTCAAAATCATCAGCAGTTCTTCATGTGTCATGTACTTCTGTTATTTTACCCACACTTTGTATGCCTGCCTTCTGTGTGTGTGTGTGTGTGTGTGTTTGTGCTTACTCCATGTGGTTTCATTAGACAGCTGCATGTGTCCCAGAGTTACACCATGGGACACATTTGACCTTCCAAGCACAGTTAAGCACACACACACACTGAGATAATGCATGTGCATGTGTGAATGTTACTTAAAGCTGATTTTATGTACTCCTGCAGTCCATATAGTCCTGTGCAGACCTTCGTCCTGCAGTGATGGACACTGGGTATAAGTTCTGCCTAAAAACCATAATTCAGGGGAACAAAGTTTTGGATGGAAAACCAAAACAATGAGCCAAAAGAGGGTAAAATGTTTCACAGAGCTGCAAGGAACTGCAGAATTGGACGAGTTCTTTGTTGGTTCATTCCCACAAGTGACCCCTTTCACACCACACATTTTATCCATTATTGATATTTAAAAAAAAAAAAATTTTGAATTTAGGTCTGTATTTATTATCTCAGCAGTGTCTTTCATTGTTGCTACTGGACTGATTTAATCTGCTGTGACACTCTGGCAGAGCTAAAGCTAATTTCCAGGAATAAAACATGTAAATCAATTTTTGTATTTGTTGTTAATCAAATCAAGTTATTTCTGTCACTGTGTCTTAGGAGCCTCCAAGCAGCGCTGTCTTTTGTAGTAATAGGTTCCAACCAATCCATCTGTGTGCTTTTGTACTGCTTTGTGCATGTTTGCTCAAGACCAGGGTGACTCATATTGTGTGTGTATGTGTTTGTGTGTGTGTAAACCAGTGAAATCAGAGCACCATGCTGTCCCAGGCTTCCAGAACAACGTCTCTCCGCTCAGTGACTCATTCATCCAGACTGAGGATGAATCTATCAATACTGTTTCCCTCTGACTGACTCTCCGCTCCATCAGCACAGTCTATTGTCTGGTTTTCTGACTGAGAGATTATTATTTGATTAAAATAGAAAATTAATATGCAACTATTTTGATAATTGCTCGAGTAATTTTTGTGGTGAAAGTCGTGTATCTCAAATTAAAAACATCCTGTTTTTGTCTCCATGTGTCTCCTTATGTGCTTCAGCCTTTCTCAGGTGACCAGATGGACGACTTCAGCAGTGAATTGTTCAACAGTTTCTTTGACGACCATCTATTAGAGCGACCCCTGCTGGCAGACAGACCTTCACTTTTACACATGGACATAGACAGCAGCCCAGGTCAGCTCCTCTTTTATTGTGAAAACTTATCTCAACAGTTTCTCACAGTATTAAAGTAAAAGAACACACTGTAGGAGTTGTGCAAATGCCTGTGTAATGCAAATACACCAGGGGTTGGATCACAGTGGTTGTTACTTCCAGTAAATGTCTTTATATAATTTAAATAGTTTCTTCAGAATTCATAGTTATTTCCAGAGCAATGACTAAACTCTCACAGCAGGTGAAAGAAGTGGGTTGGTGGAACTCTTTCCAGTGTCCACTGTGACCACTGTCTTGAAGTTGTTTACTTTGAAATGTCTTAGCTCCAAGAATCTCTCCGAGTTTTCATCTCCTCCACTCATAGTCCCATGTAGGTGACCTTCTCGTTTCCTTGAGTAGCCTCCAACAGTGCAGCAGCCAGTTGTTTCATTCCTCAGCCAGTGTCTGAGTAGAAAAGACCCCAGGCCCATTATTTGGTTTAAATCGAAAGCCAACACTCTGAGACCAACTGTATCAAGTTGTTACTTACATCAAACTGTCTCGGCCTTCCCCAGAGAGTCAAATTCCATGATCCGAGAGCCAGTTTCTGTTGCCAAAGTCTGTGATTTCCAAAACCCCTGCCTTTTAACTAGCAGGAAACACACTGGACCTCTATCCCACACCTAGCAGGTGCTCGGCCTGCAAAGAGGAGGCACTGAGCTGTTAGTTGAGGCTACAACTGGCTGAGCGACCACAAGGCACTCAGTTGCAAAATAAACTGCCATACTGCATGAATGGGTTCTGGTATCCCTGCTCAGAGTTACTGTAGCTTATCTCAGTCTGCTGAAGCTGTCAGAAGGATGTAGCACAACTTGTCAGGCTCATCGCTTGAGACAAATTTGTCTCCCTGTCAGACGTCGTCTTGATCTCTAGCCCAGCTGAGACCTCTACGGTGAGATGGCTATGACTGTAGGAAGTTATGAAAACATTTTGAAGTTTAGTTTGAAAAGTAATTGTCACGTGCACCTCATTAATGTGAATTTACATGTTGGCCTTGTCTAAAAAAAGAAAAAGGCCATGAGTCAGATATTGAATGGATTTTTCTGCAGTGGTTCTGTATTGAAAATGTGCATATATCAGAGTGGCAATACACCATTACTGTACATATACCATTTCTGAAAAAGGCTTTTGAATCTCACAGATATTCAAGCAGAGCACAGCTACTCTCTGAGTGAAGACTCCGCTCCCCAGAGCCCAGCCCTGTCAGTCAAAATGGACCAAGAGTCTGGTATGTCACTTTATATTTTCATGTTTTCTTCTCAGCTATCTGGAAAAAAAAAAAAAGTCCAGCCAATCAAAACTCTGCTGCTAATGTTTTGTCTGGTTCTTTATCTTGCTGGCTGTCAGCTGGTTATCTGGTGGGCTCAGTTTTCTGTCTGTTTGGAAAAAAAAAAAAAAAAAAAGGGTTTACATGCAGTCTGACCCTTTCTGCTGGCTGCCAAACAGCATATACTTTGGTTGGTTGCATCTGCTGTCTGTCATATAATGTGTGTGATGATTGGCTGAAACCTTTGTCTGTTATATTGTATGTCCGTTTGCCTGTAGGAGCAGTGCAGCATAAAAATACTGTATATTTGAAAGCCTCCTTTGCTTGCCTTTGCCTGTGTCTCAGCCTTTCTCACTCTTTGTGACTCATCTTCCCCATTATGTCCTGCTGTCTTCCTGTCTTTGTCTGTACCTGTCTCTCTCACTGTCTGTCTGTCTGCCTGCTGTCTTTTCTCCGTTTGTCCCGGGGATCCTGGTGCTCACAGCAGGATCCCAGTCTGAGCAGTTTTCCTCCAGCTAAGCCCTGCCCACCTAACACACACACACACACACACACACACACACACACACACACACACACACACACAGACTCGCACAAGGCTATGACAAGCATATGGTTTTGAATCTGCAGCTTTAGCCGAAGCCAGCGGAAACTCTCTCTCTCCTCTGTCAGGTTATCTTTCTCACTCTCTCTCCGTCTGTATCTGTCTCTCCTTCTTTCTGATTCTCCTGTTTTCTGTCTTTGTCTCCGTCTCTGTCTCCCTTAATCCAATTAAATCCACTTTATTGGTATGAATATCACATTACCTGCACTGCCAAAACAGAACATTGAGCAAAGAAAAAATGTAGTTCACATCAAAACACAACTGTTTGGCTTGTTCATTGCCAATACCTTTGTGTGTTTAGGTCAACACTGTGAACCAGAATGTTTCTGCAGATAGTGATTAGCTTTAGGAGAGAATAAAAATCAGGCTGTACTCATAAAGAATAAATCAGTGTAAGAATCAGAGTCACTCCAATGATGTATGCTTTGGTTTGAATGTAAATTTACACTGATGCCAAAGGAAGCAGGATGTTATAAAAACTAAAATGACATTAAACCACTAACCGTCAGCGTGATATATTACTTCATAAAATAAAAACATTTAAACAGCTTTGATTTCAAGCCATTTAATATATATGTAGATATATATTACTTTCTTGTGTTTCCATCTGAAGTTGTGTAACTGTCAACTCAAGCTCACATGTGGCACACACACACACACGTGCACACAGAATAGCACACATGTACTTGAATCTATTCCAGGATATTTAATATTGAACTTTTTCCAAAAATGCCTCTGCTCCATATATGTGTGTGAGCTAACATGTAGTTTTATGAGCTGCTTTTTACTTTTGAGGGAGGTGATATATATATTTTTAAAGTGAAATGGTATCATCATGATGGTGACATCAGTAGCACATCAAGCCAATACATTTCTCTATAGTATGGAGGTCATCTAGAGCCATTTTACACATGTTGGTTAGCAAGTTTTAACTTTCTAACTTTCCAGCTCTCTCTGTTTGTGGTCTTGTTGCTCAAATTCAGTCAAAGAGAAGCTGTGTGTTTTACTGCAACACCTACTGCGCTGCCCCATCTATTGTTTTAATACTGCTGCTGTCCCACTGAGATCAAACACAGTCACCACCTCCGCTCTGTTAGCTCCATGTGACGACTGCCAGGAGCCTTTGGTAATTAGCCATTGCTCCATGATAGGATTTCTTACATGCGTTTACAACATTTTGCCCACACAGACAGACTTTGTTTTATTCTTTGTGTTAACACGGTGTCCGGTGGGATTTTATTAAATGGTAACTGGGAGGATCGGGTTTTACTTTTATTACTTTAACCCAGAGCGTTGTTCACATTTACTTCAGTACTGTACTGCAGAAATACACAACAGTGTGTCTAAAATGATGTTTAAACCCCCTGCACATACTTTTAGTGAGTTATATTCTGAACGTGCAGTGCAACACACATTATGTACAGTGAGACTGTCGATGCCAAGGTGGATAACAGAGGCACTTTGCGATGGTCCTGTTGAGCTCTTGTGTTCAAATGTGATTTATGTAGAAACTGAGAAACAAACCCCAAAACTGAGAAAAGGTGTGTCACTGTCTCTGAAACTACCAGAGTAGCAACAGATGCAGAGGACAATTTTCCTATGCATTGGCTAACAGCTGACGGCTTCTGGTATTCATTAAAGAAATGGTTGGAGAAGGCGTCCAATCAAGCCCTGGCTTAACGAGGGCAGGAGGCTTAACGAGGCTCAGGCTAGCAGCAGGACCGGCCTCATTAGGAGAGACTTCTGAGGGTCTTACTGACTTACTTATAAGTAAATTGTGGATCCACCCAAAAACTGAATTCATGTTACTCCTAATCTCTTTTAAACTTTTGTCAATGCTTCAGTACAGTGTGTCCCTTAAATAAATTTCATTTAACATGTTACAGACTCACCTTGGACCAACCAATGAACTGATAACAAGAAAATAATTAGCAGATTAATTGACAGAAATGCACAATACCTTACCTAACTCTAGGGATGTCATAACATTGGCATGTGTTGCTATGTAATTGATTTATCAGCAGTTAATTAATCAGGGTCTGAAATCCAGTCTGCTATTCTGTTTCCTATCCACCCACACTGTGGTCTGTGACAGGTGATCTTCATCAGCGAACAGCCACCCTAATATTTTTGGTGAACTTCTGACCTTTCCTCAAGTGCGAATGTCAGTTCAGAATTTCAGCTTCTGTACAAGTCCTGACAGACTTTTCACAGCAGGCATTTTGACTTATCATAGCAGGAGAAGGGCAGGTGAAACAAATCTTGTTAACAGTGGCTCAGTGTCCCAGCAAGCCACGATTCGCCACGCACAGTACCAGCACCCTGGAACAAGCTCACCTAAATGGAAATGGAAAAGTGGAATGCGGTTGTTTTTAGTGTTTTTAATGACTTTTGTGGGTTTCTTGCTACGACACGCCAAAATGTCTGCCGTGAAATTGTCTATCCACTGGGCAGATTGCCAACACATTTACTGACCCTTTTGAACGGTACGTGTTTGTGCACATTGCGTTCCAGAGATTGGATTAAAATAAATTAAAAATCTGAATTTAATTGGAATAAATACAGCTGAGACTAATAAACGGCTCAATTGACTCCAGGACTGATCTTGCAAATGAACTTGAGGCCTCTCTAGAAAACAGCATAACAGTTATTTTTTGACAGTCTTGAGGTCAGTGTTTATTTCTGATATTGACACCACAGATTGCAGTGTTGAGCCTGCAACTATTGGCTTTGGGTTTGTCTAAACCAGCAGCAACAAGCCACAGGGATTTGTTTTTAGGATGGATTCTCTCTGTGTGCTGATCCCCGCTGCAGTGATGGACAGGATAACAAGACAAGCTACCAGCTCTCTGATGGGCGCACACCTCCACCCCCCTCTGCTTCTGCCCAGCACACACACACACACGTATATACACAGCTTGTAAACTTCAGAGCGTTTTACCAGCAGAATGTTGCTAGGAAACCGGGAGGTGATTAAAATGACGTTCACTCCCGATACACACACACACACACAGCAGCCCTTGTCTTGTTAAACTGCTGCTGCTCTCTTTCCGTACACCATGGGAGCCTTCTTGCTGTGTGTTGTGACAAAACATCAAAGTGTCTGACCTGGTGTTAGTGTCTTATTCCAAAGTGAAGAAATGCTGACTTGATAAAACATCACACACACACCTCCTTCTTACCTTTTTGTTGGTGTTTACTTCTAAAAAGTTATGTCATGGCTTCACTTTTGAATTTCAAGTCAAAGTTAAGATGAAACACTCATAGAGAATTAGTTGAGATAGATATAACATAGAGAATGAAAATGTGCAGAAAAGACATCAACATAATTTCTATTTTATAATTTCTTTAGCTAAAAAAATAAAAGTTGTCTCAAAGCCCTGATAAGTCACTTTGTCATGTGTAAAATTAGTGGAAGGCTCCTTTAAATCCCCTTGATGAGAAACCTGATGGAAAGCTCGGAGTTGAGCAGTAAGAGATAGGCCACCTAGTCAGATAACTTTGGATTATATAAAGCTGTTTACTGCAGCATCTGGATTCTGTCTCTCAAAGAGAAATTAAGTTAGCTGGATAGTGTGCAGAACAAAATCTGGAAACAACCAAAGCTGGAGCATGAACATAAAAACAGCTGTTCTAGGCTTCCTCAGTTATCCAGCTAACTCACTAATTCTTTTTTGTGAGGCATTTTTGAGGAGACGTGACCTTCTCTTCCCAGTTGCAAGATTTTCTCCGGGCCCTCTCGCAGGGCTGGGATAATGTCCTATAATGTTTAAGAGGTTCTCACATGGGTTACCACGCTGTGTGGGAGTTAAGGCTGCCCTGAACCCACTGTGGGAAGTTGTGGAAAAGTTGACAGGACAGTCAAGTCTAAATATAAGTGCCACCATGTTGTTTATTTGGGCCAATTATAGAGTTTATCCCTCATATGTGTCCCTCATAGAGACACAGAATCTGATGGTTTTAACCATCAGCAGTTCTGAGGTGAAAAGTTGATGAGTTTTAAGTTTTAAGGGACTCCACTGATAACCAGACTTACATTACTCTCTGAGGTGTATTTTTGTAGTTTTTGTGTAGCGTTGTAGTTCCTTATAATTCATTTTGTTTGAACAATATTGTCCTTTTTGCTGAAGAATTGTGATGATGCTCTACAATAAACTTCTATCCACCCCCATGAGTTCAGGAGCGGGCAGGGAGGAGCGGAGCCTCTTCATCATCTTGCCCACTAGGACAGCAAATATACCAGGAGTTTCAGTGACTAGCTGTCCTGCAGTGGCACTTATGTCGCTAAAAATACTTTCTGCAGGTCACAGTAGACTAAACAATGGAGTACCTGTGACATGCTTCTAGAAATAAATCCACATTGTGTTTTGGTGAACCTCCTTTGAAATTGTACTCTTCACTCAATTATCCATATTTTCTGCAGTGTTTAAATGCTGCAACTGTGCCTTTTCTGAGGAGGGACACTGAAGACGAGCCGCTGGTTCAGCCCATCTTTTTATTTCAGGGTAGATACACACTCACTGGAGACAAATTATGCACCGCAGTTGCCAGAGCGACGTCGTCCAGCAGTCTGTAATAACCAGCCTTGTCAGGAAGTGCTCAAATGTTTTGGGGAAGCTCTTTTAAAGTGTGATTTATAAGCTACCAGTTACTTCCCATTGGAAGACCTACAGCAAAGCCTGACTGAAGAGAGATACAGTTGTTTACTGAAGTTGCTCAGAAAATTTAAGTTCATTCTGCTTTTTGAAAAGAGCAAGGAGCGTCCTAGGTTGGGATTAAGGTGCTTGAATCGTACAGTCAAAATGTCTTTTTTTTTTTTTTTTTTTAATCACTGTTTATTTTCATATATCTATGTTTACACACAGGAAAGTTTACGGTGCTTTTTTCACAGCCACAATGGTAAATGACTCAACTCCAGTGATTTATGACCAAGAACAGGGGCCAAACTGCTAAGTAGAGTTAGTGTTAGTAACTTTAAAACACAGGCCTACTCTCACGGGTATTTTAGATATAGAGATTCAGCACAGACCTACAAAATAACTTGTCCATCACCAAATGGACACATTTCACTTTGGTGTGCAACAAAACTATATGTGTACATAAACGTACATGTGGACATTTATTGTATGGTATTCTGTCTTTTCCTCAGAGTTTGAATGGAGCTTCAGTCAGGACCTGTCAGCCATCCTGGTGAAACAGGAAGAACCTGATGTGGGTCAAAGGTTAGATCCTCAGCCGATGGAAGGCCCACCGCTCATATTAAGTCCTGCACCCCCACACAGAGGATCAGCTTGGAAACACACGGTTAGTGTCCACCCCACAACGACGAAACACTGCACATGGCGTTCAGTTCAGGCGTTATGTTCATCTGTTGCTTGTGTGTTTCTTGTGTCTGCAGGAGCGCAGTCAAGATGATATGAAGCCAGTGGCTATAAAAGATGAACCCAGAGAGCTTGGACAGTATCTCAGCCTGCCCAGTGGTACATGCACATGGATATACTGGTCAAAGAAACA
The DNA here is from genome assembly GCF_017976425.1 of Toxotes jaculatrix. Taxonomy (NCBI): domain Eukaryota; kingdom Metazoa; phylum Chordata; class Actinopteri; family Toxotidae; genus Toxotes; species Toxotes jaculatrix. The sequence goes on along the minus strand of NC_054417.1, from coordinate 2,566,537 downwards.
GAGAATGTCCTCCGTTTAAAGTAGACGCACTCATTCAGCTCTCTCCTTGTTTCCAGACGATGCTCTCCAGCTCCCGCCCACCCCTCCCAGCAGTAACCACGGCGACAGTGACGGTTCCCTCCCTCCCTCCTCCCCACACCTCCCTCTGCCCCCGTCTTCCCCTCAACCACAACAGAGGCCAGGGGGTCGTGCCTCTTCCTCATCCTCCTCCTCTTCCTCAGCCATCTCCTCTTCACCTCTCCTCACTGCGCCACATGTGAGTAACATGAGAAACATGACGCTTCTGTGATTGCTGTGATTTTGGTGTGTGAACAGCTGCAGTGTTGGGGTTAAATCAGTTCTATCATTTGCTGACAAAATGGGGCCAATTCAGTGAAAATGTTGAGCATTCGGTGTCTGACCATTGTCTGTCTGATTCAGCAGCTTTTCTCCGAACAAATGAATCACGTTGTACTAATGCCATAACATAATTCCTTATGACCAAATGTTTATTCAGAATTGTTCTGTCAGCAAAACAGAAAAAAAAAGATGTGGTAATGTTCATCTGAATAGATGAACTGCTGTAAAATAACAACACGGACATTTACAGCATCAGTTTTCAGTATTTTCCATTTTCTCATGAATCTTTTTGGTAGATACGCTGATGTAAAGATGGTGAGTCAGCCTCATGCAGGGTTTATTTGGAGATAAATTGTTGATAATAGTTGTAAATATATTGTTGAAGTGCTTGTTTCCTTGTGCAGAAGCTGCAGGGTTCAGGACCCCTCATGCTGACAGAGGAAGAGAAGAGGACCCTGGTTGCTGAGGGTTACCCAGTACCCAACAAACTCCCTCTCACCAAGAGTGAAGAGAAGGCACTGAAGAGAGTCCGACGGAAGATTAAAAATAAGGTAAACACCATGCACCTTTCGTTCTGTTTGTGCTCACTGCTGAACTGAACATCTGATTGACCAAAAAGATCAGCTATTTACAGAATCGGTGACTCAGACTGACGCCTTTTCTGAGGGCGAAGCAGAGCTGAAAATGTTCAGTTGAGTGGTGCCGTTACTGTAACGTCAGAAAGCTCCGACACAGAATCAAATGATGATAGTTACAGAAATAGTATCATGATATAAAACGTTTACTGGAGCTGTTCTTTTGCTCCACTAGAAGAAATGTTTTGGTGTGTCTGACACTCAAAAAAAAACCCAATCAGTCAATTACTAAAAAAAAAATAAAATAAGGAAAGATAATAATTTTTGCCTGTTTTTCTTCCCAGATCTCAGCTCAGGAGAGTCGGAGGAAGAAGAAAGAGTATGTGGAATGTCTGGAGAAAAAGTACGTCTTGGCAAAAATCTTTTTTTTTCCATTCATTTTCCTCCTTTTGGTTTACCTTTGTGTCTGTCTGTCATTTTGTGACTTCCAAGCTCTTTTTTCTCTTTATAGTCACCTCATATGGTATTAAAATGCGGACGGATACACATTTTGTGGTCCAGTGAGTATTTACAGCAGCAGGACAGTAAATGTGGCTGCAGTGTGTGTGTTCATGGTCCTGAAGGAACCTGTTAGCAGGATCATTGAACAATGGAGGTCTGTAGCACAGATGAATAAGACAGTAGGATCAATTAATCTTTATATGGGATCTTTCAAGGCTGTTAATGGGACGTTTCTTCCACTTCTCTGAGCTGTCGAACAATGTATTTAAGAGTATTGTATTTGGTGCAGAAAGCAGCCATATTGGTCAGTGAGGTTTTCCCTGAGCTGAATCTAACCATAGGCCTTTTTATACATAATTGTGTGCTCTTTATGTGCATGACTAGCACAGAAAATGAAATGTGCAACTGGCAACAGAGAGAAAAGATAGAGTTGTGTAATGCTGAAGTGAACTTGGCAGTTGAAATGTAGTTAAGAGGCAGTTTTTGCATTTAGAGGTTTTCCCAACTGGTTTAGAGCTGAGTGTGGTAACAGACCCAAGAGCCCTGCAGGGGATTGAACTGGAGGCAGCACACCAGCAAACCCAGCAAACATGCAGGTTTTTTGTGGGTTTAGATTACTGGTTGTGTTTCATCTGTACTCCTCTCCTCCCTGTGTCCTCTGATTCATTAAAGGACGTCAAAAGTGAACAGAAACTCCGTTCACCTCCTCTGCTTTCTTTCCTTTGTTATTCTGGCCATTCCTTGATATGGCAGGACTCCAATAACCTGCAGAACACATGGGTCAGACTCTGAGAGTCTCCGACACGGAGGGTGAAAGACAAATGAAAGTGTGTGCTTATTTTTATGTCACTTTCATTGCAAAGAGTAAACTGCCGGGTTCCTACATTTGGTAACAGAATGTCCTATTAATCCCATTCCATCTTTTAAGAGAACAGAGAGGCAAGAGGAGGTGTGTAGAACAGAAATCCTCCTCTTTATATCCTCATTGTACGTATGTTTCCTTTTGTGGCACGAGGACTGAATTACTGGATGATCCCTCAGAAAGAAAACAGCAGGACGACATGCTAGAAGGAATGTGTATGAATGAGCGGTATACAAACCAAACATAGGAGGAGATCAGGAGGATTATGAGAAAGAGAGCAAGAGATTAGCAAGATGTGATGAATTGATAATAGAGATCAATGGGATTAGTGGAGATGACAGAGGAAGAGAAAAGAAAAAGATGATGGGAAGATGGTTTAGAGCAGAAAATCTCTCATCCTCTTTCTTCTTTTTTCTTTAACTGTGAGTCCACCTGTATATTTTTCTTCAAAATATTATCTAAATGTTGAATTTTAATCTTAAAATTCATTTGAACGTCCTCATAAATCTTAGAAAATCCTCAGTATAAGGGAATGGCAATCCCTTTTGTTGACTAAACAGATGTTTTAATCAACCCAAGGAATATTTCGTCTAAACATGCTTAGAACATAACATGACTGTGTGATAATATTTCTGATCTGAGTAACACGAAATGCTGATAGAAACCTGTGTTTGTGTGTTTGTCAGGGTGGAGAGCTACACGTCAGAAAACAGCGACCTGTGGAGAAAAGTAGAAAACCTGGAGACTGCCAATAGGTGAGGCTTCCATACGCACACAGACACACACACTCAGGCTGACGTTAGTGTTGTTTCTCCGTGGTGTCTGTTGTGAAGCTGCTGTGAGCTGGCTCTGAACATTCATAACACAGATCCAACATTCATGCAGAGATGTTTGGATTATCATCACTGAAAACAGCAACAAGTTTGTGAAGAATGTGGCCTGATAATCTGAGAGCTGAGCGATCTGTGCTGCAGCAGGGCCGAGGAAACTGGGCCTCATTTGTCTTCTTATCTTTCTTGGAGAAATAACAATTAATTAAATTATAACTGCAAAACTCTGACTGAACTGCAGTCATGTGGTCTTCAAAGGACAAATATAGGTTATACAGACTAGTATTTATGCTCTGTATGTATAAAATATTTGGAGTGTACAGTATATATACAGTGAATTACACTGAGAGAATTACAGGAGAAATTTATCTGCTCCATAAGCAAAGTGTACACTCACCCAGATCCATTTGTCTCCTCTGTTATTATAACAATATGAAGCCAATCTGCTATTATCCTGGAGTGGGTGGGTAGATGGGTGGGTAGATGGGTGGGTAGATGGGTGGGTAGATGGGTGGGCGGGTGTGGTGGGAGAGGCGGTTGAGGGTTGAGGGGGGGGGTCCGTCTCTACAAAGTCTGTCTGTCTGTCTGTGGCAGCCTCGGCCTGTCATTAAAGCTGCGAGTTAACAGTAGCTTTCATCATGGTAGGCAGCCCCCTCCCTTCCCACCACACACACAAGCACACACACACACACACAGATGAATATGTTAAACCACCACACGGAGGAACAATGAGTTGGCACAAAGTGGGAAACATGAGTCAGCACACAGCATGCTCGCTCACACATAGAGTCCAGAAAATGTGTGGGTCTAAAAAAAAAAAAAAAAAGTTTTTAAACGACTGAGCTAAATTTAAAGTCTTAGTTCCTAAAAATGCCTCAGATGCAGTTATTAGTGGTCATTTTGTTCTCCATGCACTGTTTTTTCTCTACTGATTCAAACTGAACTGGGTTCGTGCAGCTGGTTTATTAGCTGTACAAGAATAGTCTTCAATTCCATGCAGCATTAAATATAAATTTGCATTTAAAAGGTGCTGAATTTGGCTTGGATGTGTTTTTGCTTTTTGTTTTGTGCTCTGTTACAGTGGAGTTTGAGCAGACACTGAAACACCGGGACTTTTCAGAGATGTTTATTTGCTGCCTCAGCCAGAGTCAGATGAGAAGATTTATGATAATGTCAGCTCTCTGAGTCCAGTTCAGGATATGTTGAGCCTAGCTTAGCACAGACAGTGGAACCAAGTGGAAAGCCTAGATCCCTTGATGGGGAGCCATGTTGATTTAATTAATTAATTAAAATGTTCCATTCTTGTGCTGAACATTTACACGTGCTTTCGTTCACCCAGTCGACCAGCATGACCTTTGGAAGCATTGCATATTTTAAGCAGCAATAACTTTAGCAGTAAATTACTGTGGTTTTGCATGAAAGCCCTGTGTGAGTGATGCTGGTTAGTGTCACCCCATGTAGGTTTATTGCAGCTGGCATAAAGCTACTCTCTGGTGCATGTGACAGACACCAGCATGGAAACGTGAACCATAACTCGTTGTTTAGTTTAATCACCTTATATATGGTAGAATTATTGGCCAGTTTACTGTCTGGTTTAGTTTCTAACTTACTAACTGCCTCAGTGACCTGCTGAGGGCTGGTTCACAGTGTGCTCAGCAGTAACTGGTTCTCTGTCTCCACCTACTGGACGGAGTGTGTCCTCACAGCCCCTGACAGCTCATACCATCAGAACCCTGCTCTCCAGATCCCACTGATGTGCTTTATTCTATTGTTTTAACTCGTGTACTCCGTCCAGCTCTATTTCACTCTTTACACACGTGAACTAACCGACAGAACAACAACGAATCAGGTGGTTAAACTGTTTTTTTTTAGGTGAAGCAAACTGTATGTCTCAGTGTGTGTATAACTCTCCTTGTGGTTCTCAATGACTTTCACATGTTCAAAGTGTACTGTACTTAGTGGTGGATGGAGAGTTGAGCCATGCGTGTGAATGCACACGCTATGGACCTAAACACATAATCATTAAAGGGGAGGCAGATCCACAGGGGTGCTTCCTGCCCTGAGTTTAACCTCTCAGGCTCCGCACCAATCATCAGACTCAAACTCCAGCAAAGCCTCTCATCCTAACCTTGTTCGTCTGGAAGCCCACTTTGAAATATAAGAATTTAACAGGCCACACTTCCTCTCCTCTCTTCCTCTAATGTTCTTCTATAATTTATTTGCCTTGTTCTCTCTAGGTCTCTCCTACAGCAGCTCCAGAAGCTTCAGTCACTGATTTCAGGGAAAGTTGTTCCCCGCTCTTGTAAAATGGCCTCAACTCAAACAGGGACGTGCCTCATGGTAAATACTGTTGCTGTCCTGAAGCTCATCACACTCACATACACACAAAAAATCGTACATGCATTCTGATGTTGTTGTTAGTCCCTTTCTGTAAATACTCATCTCATAGGCGTTTAATTTTGTCAACCATGAATCTCCCACATGACGACACCATTGCTCAGAATAAAGTGAATATTATTTTTTCCAGGTTTTTAGCTGATGTGAATTTTTCATGTTGCCTTTATTCATGTTGTCTCTAAAATTGTGCATCATCACATTATGATTGTTAATTAACAGCAGTGTTTTGTTTCTCTGTGCAGATGATGGCCTTGTGTTTTGTCCTGGTGTTGGGCTCCTTCTCCCCCTGCCTCTCTCCCCTCTCCTTCCTCACTCACACCTCCTCTTTGTCCTCCTCCTCCTCCTCCTCTTCCTCTCACCCCTCTTCCTCTCCTCCTCTTCCGTCAGCGGACCTCTACACCACCAGTCAGGGTAGGTCTATAAATATTTTCAGTGTACAGCATACGACCAGTTTCAGGCATAAAATTCCTCATTTCTCTGAAACAGAACTTGGACAGAGGACATGGGTATCAAGTTTTTATCTACACCACATTCCACTTTCCTAGAAATTTACTTCCTTTACCCACTTACCCTTGGGAAACCCCTTTTTGAAATCCAAAGTCAGGCTGCCATCATGATAAGTGCCACTCAGTTCTGCCAAAGAACCTTCCTGAGAGTGGTGAGGACAAACCTCTGCTCCACTGTGCCCAAGCTACGACTGTCTGCGCTGAAAAAAGCTTTGTTAGCTGTGGCTAGACCTGAAATACATCAGATAAAATACAGTTGTTTGTTCTGTGTTCGTGTGTTTCAGTCCGCTCCCGCAGCCTGCTCTTCTACAATGAAGGGGCTCCGCTGGAGGAGAGTTTAGCGACATCAGAAGGGGAGAGGCTACAGACAGAAGCCCACTCCCGCATCCAGACGAGCCGATACACAGCTGACGCCCACAGCAACCAGACAACTGGGCCCAAGTTAGACCGGAGGTGAGACACACACTCCGCTGATGATCTTTATATGGTACGAGTCAAACAGCATGAATACATTTGCTCTATTCTCTCCTCAGAGAAACAAAACCAGACAAAGAGTTTTTCTGACAGACAACATGACCCCTCCTCCCATGACTTCTCACCTCTGACCCCTAAAAAGCCCAAAATTATTCAACGGGCTTCACACCAACATCCAGCTGGACCAAAACCTGCCTCTGTCTACCTTACTCTGTTAGCACGTCCATCATCTCTTACTCTGCTTCAAGACTTCAGCCGGTGTCCTGCTCGTGCTTGTGCACCTCTCTCCTTTAACAGAGTCTGATACACCTGAATATACTTGATTTTAAAGAGACCTTATTTTTGGAGTTTCCATTTTCATGCATTGAAATATAGAATAATTTTAAAAGCAGAACTAATTCATTCATATTCAGTTCAGATACATGACATTAAAACCATTGGTTCTTAATTAAAGAGCCTTCAGACAGCATACAGTAACGTACAGACACAGTTTGTAGCATTTTAATAAAAAAAACTTTATCACAACAAAGAGCCACTTAAGTTTTGATCATGTAAAAATAGTCATGATGGACCTAAAACAGTTATCCACTCTCTCCATGTATCAAAGAGCTTTATGGGAAATGTGGTCTTAATGCTGAGTGACACACAGACTGATGTACTTTGCACCTTTATACCTACATACTCATATATGGAGACTAGACAGACCTCCACTGTGGGATTCTGGTTTCAGTCTTTAATCAGTCACATACCATATGTTAATCAAGGGCTGGAACAAATGATTATCGTGATTATCGATTCATCTATCGGCTGTTCTTTTGATTAATCAATTAATCACTTAGTCCAGAAAGTGTCAGGTAATAGTGAAACAAGGCCTGTCTCAGTTTCCAAGAGGCCAAAGTGACGTCTTTCGAATGTCTTATAAGTCTACAAGTCTAATCAAATTTATTAATTTTCTATTATCAGCTAAACAAATTAGCTCTTCAGCTCAGTGTTTCTACAAACACTTTACCAGAGATGCGAGTGTGTTGAGAACAAACACATCCTGTGCCATTTTCAAAGTGCCTTCCACCTGCTTCAGTCAGATGTGACTAACTTGGCCTTACACCTAACGCCCACACGTACAATTATAAACCTGGAAATGTAACTCTAACTAGATTACACACTGTTTAAATCAGAGCTGGCCTCGGCCTTTTGAGGCTGAGATTTTGCTAATTTCCCTGTTTCATGTTTCTTTTAACTGATTATGAACCGAATGAATGTTTAGGATTTATCTACACTTTTTATTTCACATGTCTGTGCATCTGTTTGGCAGCGTAGCAGTAAACGCCTTGTGGTAAATTTACCTTTCCTGTGAGCCAGCCTTGGTTTGAACAGTAAAAATGTGATGGGTCTTCAGTTAGAGTTACAACTAAATATGTAATGTATTTTTATTTTTCCCTTTTTTTAAACCTGTCTCTTAAAACTAGTTTTTCACTTCTAAATTCTGACCACAACTCTGTATTATTTTTGGGCAAGAAACCATATTTTCATATCAAGGGACTGTTCTGGGTTCTCACAGAGGCTGGGAAACATGACATAAAAGTATTTTTATGGAATTATAAAACTATATATGTAATATATTTGCAGCATCAAAAAAGAGCATATTTAATTTATGCAACAAAAAAAGAAATACTGAACTTGTTTTTAAGGTTAGTTTAACTCATTGTCTCATTTTTCTAAATAATGTTTACAAAAAAACAAAAATACAACTTATAATATATTCTGAGCATCAAAAAAGGGCATATTTATTTTATGCAAAAAAAAAAAAGGAATTGTATGTTGTGTTTTGGCATTTAGGATGATGTGAAGTTTTACATGAGGGTGTGTAGTTTACATGGTTTGTAAAACTTTGACATGATCTGTTTGTGTCTTTTAACTGTAATACAGTGTTTATGTTTCACTGCTGTCGCATGAAAACCTCCGAGGGCTTTTTTGTTCCCTCATGACTTAAAAATGTGCAATTGAACCTTTTAAAAAATCTCATTTTTACCCTCAAGTTCCTGACCCAACAAGCCAAAGACATTTAAGACAGACTCCAATTGACAATAACATTTAATATAAATATTTCTGTGCTATAAATACATCCTGTAACCTCTAAGCAGCAGAGGAAACGTCTAAAACATCAATGATAAATGTGCTCATGCGACAGCAGTGCATGTTGTATTTATTCCTGTTTGTAGAAAGTGTGTATATATTGATGAAGCCAATCAGGGGACAAAAAAAAACATTCTAGGAAGTAAAACACCACTAGCTTTGTTCTCTCCATGGTTTGAAGGAACGCCAGGACATTAAAAAAAAAAAAAAAGCTTTTATTTCTTCACCACTATTCTGACAATGTGAGAAACATGATGCTCTCCAAAAAATGTCATGGCATTCCTTCAAATTAAAAGTTATAAAAACAGATGTTTCACTGTCCCAGACCAACTCCTTGAGGAAATCATGACAAATTCTGACTATAAAACATCCAGAAACATGATTTTGAATTCCACAACATTACAGTTAACTAAGATGTTCTGTTTTCTTCTGTGTACTCATTTCTTTTCGTGTCCCTGTTGCTAAGCGTACACAAAAACATCCCATGACTGCAGCCCGTTGCACAACCATCCTATCATTCTCACCCTCAACAGTCTTAATGCACCAGTGTACATAAATAATGACAACTTAATGTGCAGATGTTGTAAATAAAGGGCCTCGTTTTTGTATTGTGACATAGTCCAAGATTTTAACCTGTGGAATTAAATGGGAAAGGGAAAAAATAGGAGAAAATCTGTGGATTTTGGGGGAAGAAAGTGGGGAGGGATAAAAAAAAAAACAGGGAGGGTGACTTTTTCCACTTGTAAAGAAACCTGGACGACAGAGTAGCTTCACACAGTTTGAATAGTTGTAAAACACCAGGAGGTGCTTGATTATTCTAACCATGAATATTTGGAGAATGTCCCGAGAGAATAATCCAGCACTTTCCGAGGAGTTCAGTTGTTTGAAATGTGTTTGGATATAATGTTGTCTTGGTTTGTTGTATAGCGTCTTGCATGTTCCTCCATATATAACTATGTTATCTTAGTGTAGTCAGTAGAGTAGAAACCAGCAAAATATTAAAAAACTGCATCAGCAACTCTGGGTCTGTTGATTTTCTTTCTTTAAATGTGACTTTTGTGATATTCGTGTTGTCCAAGTTCAGAATACTACGCTTCAGCTGAAGTGTTTGAGTATGAGCTGTTTCCTTAGGTCCTCCGCCTGGGTGTCACGGTCCTCTGGTCTCTGTTCAAGGCTCTCTGGCTGCTCCAGGGGGTCTGTCCTCTCCAGAGTCCAGGCGTCTAATCCAGACTGCAGGGAGGCGTTGTGGAGGACACAGCAAGCGAGCAGGATGGACGAACTCCTCTCGGGAGAATACTACACACAGGAGAGGTAGATTACAAATACACAGTTTTGTGTGGGTTTCAATTTTGTTTTAGGCAAGATGTAAAAGAAAGAGTAGGAAAGACCAGAATACCTGTAAATATCCTTTGGTGCCATCTAAACATCTGAATCTGGTCTGAATGGCTCTGAAGGTTCTGTCCACAATCTCATGTGTAGCAGTGTGTGCCAGATTATATCGCAACTCTGCGGGGGATTCTGGGGCATCAACCGGGGTCATCAGCCACTTCCTCAGAGGGTAACGACGGTCACCTAGGAAAGAGAAGACTTCTTAATTCTGTACTGTGAACCAACACCTAAATCGAGTGGACTTTACAGAGCTGTAATAAAAGCCTGAGTCCATGTCTCACCCAGCAGCCAGCCCTTCTCTGTGTCCTGCAGCTGTTTGTAAAGAGCAGATCTTTCTAGTACATCAGTGTCTTTGAGTCCACCTGGCCAGTGGGTTTCTGCGCTGAGTAATAATCCTCGGGCATCACAGACAAGTTGACAGCCCACAGAGTGAAACCCCTTCCTGTTCACATACGAAGAGTCCTCGCTGTTTGGAGCTTTGATGGCGACCTGGAGATGAGTAGAAATCAGTTACCTGCTGTAGAAACTAATAATCAATTTAAGTAGAGTGTGCAAAACTGTTAATACAGTATAATATAATTAACCTGAACATAGTCCAGCACACCGAGAACTCCTGGAAACCCTGCAATTCTCTGAAACTCCTGGAAGGACTGCTCTCTGCTGGAAGGATCCCTGTTTGCAAATCAATATTGTTGCTGTTATTGTTTGTTTTCTTCCTCTTTCTCTAAAGCTTAATTTATATTTTTCACCTTCAACAGCATATTCATAACCACTGTGAACAGAATCAGTATCATGGTGTCATACGTGTTCAACACGATGAACTGAGGAGCTTTCTCCACTAGGGCTTTAGTCACGTTGGACACACATCTTGACATTGAAGCCTGGCTGATCCCTATAGTGTCTCCCATTGACGTCTGGAATGAGCCAGATGTGTAAAATCCCAAAGCAGCCAACACCTGGACCTCAGGACTGATGGCTCTCGACCGCTGGGTACGCCTACAGAGAGTCTAATGCACACAAGTAATAAAAGAGAAACACAGCATAGTTGTATTTGCAGATTTGAGAAAGACACACTGAACAGTTTTTGTGTACAGTCAAAGCTGAGGATGAGGATGTACTAACCTCTCTGAGTAACTCCACCAGGTACAGTATAAACTCTCTGGGGAAGCCAAACTGTGTGAGGAGGAAGTCATCTGAGACAGAGTCCAGGTCAAAGCGGTCCAGGGTCTTATGACCTAGGCCATGTAACAGTAGATCACAGTCCAAGATGGCTATAGGGATCGCCATGCTGTGGGTGATAATAGAAGATAATAAGATTCTGAGTTCGACGGGTCTGTTAAGTTTAGGCAGATTTAATTGCTGACTGTATCCTATAAAATAACGAGGCTTTGTAAACAGGAATAACTGCTCATGTTTTGAATCGTATTACCACTAAGCAGATAACGTCAGCTAGCTAGCTACTCTGTATTTGAGCTATCCCAATTTCAGCTCTGTGTTCTTGTGGAAACAATTCTTAAATCCCCCGTAGGCAAAATGGCTATAAATAAAAAAAGAAAGTATGATTCATTGATGCATTGTTGATGAAAACCCGCTTACTTTACCTACACCATGCAGCAGCTGTCAACCAAAACAAGCCATAAGAACACCTAACTCGCGGCGTATATTCGCAGATTCGACACGGAGAGTGTCCTCGTGTTTTATGTATTGATTGACGTTTTACATAAAAAAAAAATAAACTCTTAAAATTTGATCTTCTTTTCTATTTCGCATAACGTGGTGTGGTTTGTTTAGTTTTCTATAGTACATTTTAAACACGTTTACACGAGAATCTACGAAAGTGCGTATGCGAAAGGGCTGCTATCCAAACACGTCGACATGGAGAAGATAAACAGACGAGTATCACAGCCGCTGTTGACGTTGTGTACATCTGAAATGGGCGTATAAATGTTTGCGAAGCGTAGCCCTACATGTCACATTTGTGAACTTGTTTTTTATTTTACGGAAGCAACGTTGTAAAGGGAAAATCTAATGTAAGTTTTGCTGTTTTATGGTGAAGTTAAAGTGCGTCGTATTCAGCTAGCCAGCTAACATTAGCCACTGGCTAACGCTAGTTGGCGAGTCACCTAACCAGTACCCCTGCGTCGCCTTTGTGAAACGTTTAATAATTAGCCATGTAATGACGGTATTGTAGTTTTTTAATGTGTCAAGTTGCGTAATGTACAATGTAAGGTGGTTGTCAGTGTCCTGTAGTTTAACATGACCTCCAAATCTTAACGGACAATTTCATGTCAACGTGGAGGCCTCACTTTCTATGGAGGGTAAAAAAATGATAAACAACAGCATATGTTATGTTACTGCTGACAAATCCAAAGTTTGCTTTTACTCCGACTAGATATTGAACTGATTTTTCCCAATTGAAGGAGGATTACAGGCAGTATTTTGATGTATGTCTTTTGTCCATCTCTAATGGGCTGTCCTGCTGCAGGATTGTGTCAACATGGACAGTGACCTAAGTCCCCAGGATAAAAAAGACTTGGACAAGTTCATTAAGTTTTTTGCCTTGAAGGTAAGAGGCTAGTATGATGCTGCTGGTCCCAACGTAGGTTTTTTTTCCATGTGCTTGCAGAAAACTGAATGTTTCTGTAATTGCTGTTCACAGTTTGGTTTTTTATGACCTGTTGTGTGTGTGTGTGTAGACTGTCCAGGTGATAGTCCAAGCCCGTCTTGGAGAGAAAATCTGCACTCGCTCTTCCTCGTCACCTACAGGCTCTGACTGGGTAAACTAATTATGCCTTTGCCCTATTTCTCTATTGTTATAACTGATTTCATATAAAATATGTCAGTTTGCTGTAGATTTCTAAATATGTGTAGCTTGTTTTGACTGTTGCTCTGTTTTTCACAAGTATAAAATTTGTTCGTTTTGGTTGTTATTTCCTTTAGTTTAATTTGGCCATCAAAGACATCCCAGAGGTGACTCATGAAGCCAAGAAGGCACTGGCAGGCCAACTTCCAGGCATCGGGCGCTCCATGTGTGTCGAGATCTCCCTGAAGACATCAGAGGTAAAACCTTGTTCAGCGGGGAAACTGTAGATCATCTGCTCCTGTTCTCGTCTTTCGTAAAATAGCTTCTTCACCAAGATGATCTCAAACTCCGCAGATCAGGCTTATAAAGCATCAGTGGTGGGTGAGGTCTTTGATGACAGCAAGACAAACAGTAGTTATATTGCTGTGCACATGAGCCTGGAAAAATACTCATTAATATCACCAGTATTTTGTGGATTTGGGTCACAGGATTGCTCTTCAGCTCCTGGATGTGAAAAAATGAAAATAAATATAGTCATTTTTTTAGTCCCAGTTTTATGTCCCTCTGGTAATCTGTCTGTCTGTTTTTGTCACACTCAGGGTGACTCAATGGAGTTAGAGACTTGGTGCCTGGAGATGAATGAAAAGTGAGTAGATTTTGCTTTTTAAATGTTCTTTTAGCCAAACAGTTAAAGAATGTTAAATGAAATAAGAGAACTGTCAATGCTGTTGATGTGTCTGAGGCTTTATAAGGTTGTACAGGATTAGACTGGTGAACCACTCTTTATCTGTAGTAACAGAATCAGTTGACCCAGTACTGATTTTATAAAAGTTATTTCATCATGTGCAGCACTTGTGATGGCTGACTCTCCTCTGCTTGGCTTCTTAAGCAGCTACAATGCAGCAGCTTAATGCCTGCGCTATACGTACAGCTTTGTGAATGAGTGAACTGTGGAGGAGCACAAATGACACATCACAGTCAGCGTCATCTGCTTTGAGTCATAAACGGCTTATTTAGTCTGTGACATTTTGCTGTTATATCACATCTCTAACGTGCTGTTTTAATGCAGATCTGCCTCTTGCCCTTTGAGGTTTTATTCTCAGAAAAAATATGAACATAGAAAGTGTCTTGGAGATATTGTAATGAGTTATTGTGTTGTCTGTTTCTCCTGCAGGTGCGATAAGGACATCAAGGTGTCGTATACAGTATACAACCGTCTGTCTGTCCTTCTGAAGTCTCTGCTGGCCATCACCAGAGTGACGCCTGCCTATAAACTGTCCAGAAAGCAGGGGCATGACTATGTCATATTATACAGGTGTGTGGACTCTGTCTGTCCTGTTAGATAGGTTTGTCTAACTTACTTCCAAGCAGCACAAACTTTGACCTGTCTCCTTTTTGTCCACAGCGAGATGCTCTGATTTTATTTGTGCTTATTTCAGTCCAGTCGTCTAAACTTACAGGTTTGTCTTGTGTCTGTCTCTCTTCTGTCCAGGATCTACTTTGGGGAAGTCCAGCTGAGTGGATTAGGAGAAGGTAACTGTAAACTTAGCTTCTTGACACCACTGCACCTACAATGTAGGTCCTCTACAGTAGATATGAGTAAACTAACGTGTTACACTGTGGTCTGCTTCTGTGTAAAATGGTGTGATTACTCAGGATCCTTGTTTGTTTCTTAGGTTTTCAGACTGTGCGCGTCGGTGTTGTTGGCACCCCTGTCGGCACAGTCACGCTGTCATGTGCCTACCGCACCAACCTGGCATTCATGTCTAACAGGTAACTCACACACTACATACAAACCAAGAACATTTTCACACAAAGGCAGTTATTATTTACTTATTTAAATTGGAAACGTATCTGTTAGTGTTGGCTCAGCCAGTCAGCTGTTGAAATGTCGTCCTCCGCAGGCAGTTTGAGCCGTCAGCTCCCATTATGGGGATCATTGTGGATCACTTCGTGGATCCTCCCTGCAGCAGCCAGCGTCCTGCAAACATGGGACAGCCCTGCAACTACAGGTACCTACGCAAAGCTCTGGAAGCGAAAGCCACCGTTCATTTTAAAATGAAAATGCTGACGTTATCTGCCCACGACGCCGCTCAACTTTAAAGACACAATGCTGAGTCTCACCACAAACAGTAGAGAGCTTTTAGGTGATGTAATGCTTCCTCTGTACATTATAAAGTGTGTGTGTGTGTGTGTGTGTGTCCAGAGCTCCAGATGAGGAGGATGGAAGCCCGTTTGCTGGAGTTCAGGATTCACAGGAGGTCTGCACCACCTCCTTCTCCACCTCCCCTCCCTCTCAGGTAGGACACACTCACTTCTTAACCACCTCTTTCTTTTACCTTGTGACTTCTTCTCTCCATTTTCACGCCTGTTTTTCATTTCACTCTCTCTTTTCTCTCTTTGTCTGTTTTCTTTCCTGTTGTCCTTTGATTGTACGTTTACCCGTGTGTGCGCATTACCTCAGTGTGTGTGTACACTGAGTCCGTCTCCTTCTAAACTGTCAAAGCCCCTCCCCCTGGACAGTCTGCAGCTTCCATTGGCTCCAGGACTCGTCACTCACACTGTGAGTCGGCGCTGGCCACTGTGAGAGTGTGACTGTGTGTGAGACACCCTGAAACTGCACTGAACAACTCGGTTGTTCCTTCAGATTGCTCGTTTGTTTTGGGGCGTGTCAGAGTTGCGTCAGATTTTATTTCCATCCCTTTTGACTGTGTTTAAAATTCCATCGGAGCTTTGAGCTTTGTAGCGTCAGTTTGCTGCTGCTCACTAGACCTGCTTCATCGTAATCTTTTACCATCACATGCACCACAGTAGAAAGCCGCATTAATCTTTGATCCATCTCAAGAGCACAGCTCTGACGTTCTAACAACACAGTGTGTGTCTCCAGTGTTAATCCGTGATGTTTTGTGATTCATATTTCTGTCTCTGTCTCTCTGTGTAGCTGTATACTTCCAGGTTATCCTACCAGCCTCCAGCTTTAGCAGGAGCTGCTGATCTTTGTCACCCTGCTGCCAACCCAAACCAGGTGATGGGCCAGTCAATCACCAATCAATTCACTTTGATTTAAAAAAAAAAAGAGCAGGTTATTTTTGTTATGAAGTATAATTAGCCCAGACATCAGTCTTGTGTCTGTCCTCCCTGACATGATTTTCATTTTGTCTCTTTGAGGGACACTAACGCTCTGCCTGTGTTCTCCCTCTTCAGGTGTTGCATGCTGGGAAGGAGGGTGGGGTTGTCTTGGTTCCTGCTCATCCTGCTCATGGAGCAGATGCCCATCTGACAGTAGAACATGCCCCCAACACACCTGGCAGCAGGTAAATCCCTCCTGACATCGCTTCAACTCAGCATCTCTGCTTCCAACCAACTGTGAACTTATTTCCTGTTGTTGTGATGTTAATAAAGTAAAATGACAGGTAGACTTGAACTTGATCAAACCTTCATCTGTGTCTCATCCCTCTTCACAGCGGTGATGATGATGGTCTGACTCAGAGCGGAGAAGGAAGGAGGGATGAAGGGAGGAGGAGCGTTTCTCCCTCTGACCCGGTGGAGTCTCTCAGTGCGTTCACGAGGAAAGTCGGAGCATTTGTCAATAAGCCGAGCACGCAGGTAAACCGAACGTAGTGAGCTGCTTATTTCTTGTTTTCTGGTGACGCTAATGAAAATGAGAACAAACACATTACAAGAATGGTTAAGGAGAGCTTTTGAGCCAGGTTTGGGTTTGTCTTATTTTTAAGCCACTTGTTTGCATCTCTGAATTCACCTGTGTGTGTGTGTGTGTTTGTGTGTGTGTGTGTGTGTGTGTGTGTGTAGATAACAGCAGCCAGTCTGGACCTGCCATTTGCTGCATTTGCTCCTCGAGGCCTGGACTCAGAGGAGAATGATCCCATGGTAACTGTAGATCTAATTCTGAGTTGTTGTCTGATGATGGAGCTGAAGACACAAAGCTTGACTCAAGCTTGTGTGTGTGTGTGTGTGTGTGTGTGTGTGTGTGTGTGTGTGTTCAGGTGCAGCCTCCAGACTCTCCTCCCTGTTCGTCCCCCCTGCAGGCCAGCCTTCACTCTCAGGGCTCAGAGGGATCGGGGCAGCAGGACGATTTCGTCATGGTCGACTTCGTACGTGCCTATTGTTGGAGTCTGTTCTGTCCACTCACAGCTTTACTCTCGAGGTGCAGCAGTATATTATATAACAGTGTCTCTGTGTCCTGTCTCTTTAGCGACCTGCCTTCTCTAAAGACGACTTGTTGCCGATGGATCTGGGAACGTTCTACAGAGAGTTTCAGAACCCTCCACAGCTGGCCAGCCTCTCACTACACATCAGCTCCCAGTCGATGGCCGATGACCTGGTAACCAGCTTGTTTTTATTTTAACGGAGTCTTGTTTTCATGGTGTGACTCAGTAAAACAGCAAATGAATGACCTCGATTTCGGTTTTTCTCTCTGCAGGACTCGCTGCCAGAGAAGCTGGCCGTCTACGAGAAGAACATCGACGAGTTTGACGCTTTTGTGGACATGCTTCAGTAGAAGAGGAGTGAGGATGAAGAGAAGGACTACATGTGAGGAAAGACTAAACGGATAATGAAAGGACACTGGAGGCTCTGTAGTAGTTTGTCCTGTGAGAATCACTCAGACTAAATCACCATGTTTTAATGTGAAGATCATTTCTGACATTTTTTTTTTCACCCTCCTGTTTAGCACGCTCACCTCTTTTACCAGCTTGTACAGACAGTCCTCTTCACTGTAAATACTGTATTATTTCCTCTGACACTGGCACAAACCCTCCCCCCTTCTCTCTCACTCTCTCTGGTCTGGTAGTGTGAATTCAAACTGAAGATCTTTATTTTCTATGTGGCACAGAGGTGTTCGTCATCAGTGTTTATTCAGGAAATCAGATGATCTTGGGGGTTTTTCTGTCACTTTAAACAGCCATGCAATTCAAGGACAGACATAAGTTAGTTTTTGTTCACTGTGGTTCACTGTAATCGGTTCCCCTCTCCCACCCTGCTGAAGGTTTCCTTTACACCATGGCTTTGGTCTCATCCTCACGGTGGATGCTAATCCTGTGTCGTAATTGAAAAATGTCCTGCTTTACACAATTTCAGAATTTCAGACAGTTTCAGAAGCAACTTGAAAGGAGGCGTTCCCAGCCGGACTGGGGATTCAAGCTGCCAGCTTCAGAGTAAGCAAAAGGCCCAGATTTTCTACGGCCCTTACACATATTCCACGCGGAGTCAATTTGTTGTCAGCTAATAAAGTTCACTTGGCTAAAACTAAAGCAGCGGCCCTGCAGTTAATCCCACCTCCATCAACATTATGATGTTCAGGTTTTGTTGTAAGTGATTCTAGACGGAGGCTGTAGCTTGTGGTGATAATTAAACATCTTCTCTGTATAACAACACAATTTAATGGCACCAAAATAAACTCTAAAACCTTAATGAAGGTGTGATTTATCACAGGGCCGCCGCTTTAGTTTTAGCTTCTTAAACATCTATATTTACAGAGGTCTCTACAACCTGTGTGTGTATCTTTGGGGAATTTGTTAAAGGTGGGATAAACACATTTCCAGTCTGTCTGTAGAAGGCGCCACAACACCATCCATGACTGTTTGAGTTTGGTTGAAAGCTTTAATTTAAACATTTGCTGTTGTTCTAGGTGTCCTAATAAAGCATGGCTGCTCTGTTGAAGCAAGTGGAGTCTGTCAGCAAATACCTGGTGTCTCGAGTGATGGGATTGCGGTAGGCAAGGCACACAGCATTGACAGTAATGAATGACAGACTTAGGAATAAGTTTGGGCTCAGTTAAGGGGGAAATGGCTTTGACACACCTGTCAGGTTGTTTTTAACCAGGCTGTTAGCTTGTTTTACAAAAAAAGTCTGTGTGGATTAAATGTACAGTCTGTTAATGTGCTTTACAGGTGCTGTCAGGTGTTTCCCCAAAACATCCTGATCATTCCCTTTGGGTAAATAATTAAATGAAAAAAAAAAAAAATTCGAACTCGTTTCTCAGAATTCTCAAATGGAATTTTATTGGTATTTTCCATCACATACCTGCAGAACTGCGAAGGGTCGAAACCATAGAGTTTAATAGTATGGTAGCACGCGTTTCACGAACACTCTACAATTCACGTTCCTCCAACGCGCCACGCGCTCTGTGGTCGTGACCAAATTCAGATTACGGCGCTTCTTCTCTGAGAGGCTCTAACTCTCACACTGCCGCCTAGAGAGGGGCTGAGAACCGTTCAAACATTTCCATCTTCAGACTCATTTCCTGTGAACAGCTGTCTAAAGGGCTATGGAGGAAAGCTGCTTAAATCAACGTCAACTCTTCCCAGACAACGATGATGTAAATCTCCTAACTATTTATATTTTCTAGAGTTAGCCATTTAAACAAACATGCCGTTACTTCTGAAACATACCCTCTGAAGCTGCGGCAGACAGAGGCCATTTCCCCCCAGGTAACACTGGGAACACGGAACAAAAAAAGAAATTAAAAAAGAAAAGAAAAAAAAATTCACAGGAGACAGGCAGTGATTGCCCAGTGTGCATTTTCACCTCATTCAGTTGCTCAGTCCACTAGAATGTCCTGTCCCCATTTCCCCCCCACCATGGCCCTTCTGAGCCTGACTGTCCAATGAGTTTGTGTTGGGCTACGTGGAGAATGAGTCCCTCTGGGCATGGCGAGACGAGTCAAACATCAGGGAATGGTTGGAAACAAAACGTCCAGATAGAAGACACGTAACTGTAATAAGACGGGGAGGGGGGGGGTGACCGATAGACACACTCGTTCCCACTTCCTTGGATACAGGGTGAAAGTCTTTTGAGGTGGGTGGCCAATGTCCTCCATTGTTATAAATATCCAACCTGCTCCCCCAGTTGGCTGAATGTAGGTGGAGTTATATAATAGTAGGGCGGGGGTGGTGATGGGGGTGAAGCCGGCGTCCATACACACTACAGATCAGAGCAGGAGGAAGAGGAGGGAGTGTATGGAGGAGATCCAGGAGCTCAACTTTTCTTCATGGGCTTTTTAAGAGAGCGGGGAGGTGACCGGGGGTTCAGGCTCAGGCAGTATTCAGTAGGTCCTGTATGGCTTTCTGCTGCGTCTCGTTCAGTGTCGATACACACTGTGCCCATAATCCTGCTGACACCTGGAGGACATGACAGAAGAGTCAATATTGACAACAACAACCTCATTCACTTAAAAAAATGTCCATCTGCTCTGAGACAGTGGAAACCTGTGTCTCTTCTTCTTCTGCTTTTCAGTTTCCTGGTAAAACTGAAATGTCATCTGGTCTCTTTCTATTCTAAATTCAGGCATCTTGATGTCTAATCACCTCAGTATATAGACACCTTGTACAACCCAGGTGAAGTTTCCTGCCACGTGACAGCGATGACTCACCTGTACTTGACGGATGACATTTGCGAGCCGCTTGCTGCAAGCGTCTTCGCTCTTGACAGATTCGTTTGCAACTCCGTCTGCGATGATGAGGAAGATTTTAGGAAGGTTGGAGTTGTCCGGCCCGAGGACAATGGGGTTGTTGCTGTGGAGAGAAGATGACAGTCAGCAGGAGGTGCAAAAATCATTTCCACCTCAGCGCTTGATGGGGACAGATAAGGTGGTGGCTTTTTTACCTTTCAATGAGGTCACACAGGAAATCAAAGGTGTGGACGGCCTCCTCTTTGTCCTCGTTGAGCGGTAGCCAGCTGAGCCAATGAGGAAGGATCTCGTTAACATTGACGCACTCTGGCCTAAACCTCATAACCTTTCCAACAGCAGAGATGCAGTTCTCCGTGGCGTTGACGTTTTCCTTGGAGCGTGAGTCGGCCGCCTGGATGACACTGACGAGCAGGGGAATGGCCTCTGGACCGAGGAAACAAAGACATCATGTAGTTATCAACTAAAAACACTAACCTGCTGAAAACAATGCTAGTTAATACCAGTACCAGGTCGTACCTGTACAGAACGGGCGGTAGCTCTCTCCTCCATACTGAGCCATGACGCCGACGCCGTAGGCGGCTGCCTGCCGAACCTCAGGGCTCGAGTCACACAGTGACTGCAACATGGGCCGCAGGAAATACTCTGCATATTTGAAGGAGGAGGGGCTGCAGTGCTCCACCACGTCATCAAAGATGCACAGACCCCACTGTCTGTCTGCCCACGGCCTGTTGGGACACTAGAGACAAGCAGGACGGTCCAGTTAGGAAAAAGTAGACATCTACTGTGAGTCTTGGCTGGGACTATCTGACACCATCTAGTGGCCACTTCAGTTTCTGTTTCTTCATTGGACTTGTAGCAAAGATGCAGAAAATAAATGGAAATGTGCCTGATACAGCCAGCATCCACCGTCTGCACCAGGAAATGACCGATTCATTCTGCAGGTACTTACTATTAGCTGGACGATGAGCTGCAGCAGCTGTTCGAACCAAGGCAGCACCTTCTCTTTGTAACTACTGAACACTGAGTGCAGGATGTCTGACACTTTGGTCAGGATGTAAACATCATTCTCATCCTGGGAAAGAAAATAGAAGTGAGCAGAGGGATGGTGCAGTCTTAAATCATTAGCTCCAGATTGTGCCTTCATAGTCGCTGTAACACTTTTACTAAAATGAAAATATTTACCTCGTCTTGTAATGTTTCCTCCACCTGCTCATCATAGTCCTCGTCCTGTCTCTTGGCTGTGAAGGACAAAGTGAAGACAATGTTGTAATGCTTATGCTTTGTCTGACACAGTGATGTGGTGATGTGATCTGTGGCTGTGATGAAGACTCACCCTGTCTGAGCTCCTGGTTCTTAAAATGCTCCTCCAGTTTTTCCTTCAGGATGCCGCCCAGCTCCTCGAAATGCTCGTTGTTCAAACACCCGTCACCCATCAACTCAATACACTAACAGAAAAACACAAACTCTCATCAGTCACATCAGAATCTGGACAGGATTCATGCTGTGCAAAAACCCTGCTAAAGTTACCTTGGCAAAAGAGTGCATGATTTCTGAGAGGACGTCTGAGTCCGGCTCGGTACCGATGGCCTTGATGAGAGCGTCGCACATGAAGTGCCACATCTGGGTGAGGTACTCGGGTCCTCGAACCCGCGCACACTCCAGCAGCAGGGGCATGGACTCAGCTGCTGCCACCCGCACACGTGAGACAGTTAAGGAAAACGCCACAAACATGTTTGATAAACAATTCAATTTATCAAGCACCAAAGCGATGGAATATTTTAGATGTTAACATTGAATTCCTTGTTGGTTTTGGCCCCCAGTCGTTCTGTGGGTCTGACGTTAACAAAAAGGATATCATCATGGAAGTAGAACTTGAGCAGAGGAACCATCAGCTTCACCACCTGCTCCGTGTACTCCACAAAACCCTCCTTCAGCTCTTTGGCATAACACACCTGGAAAACAACACAGAACAGTTTACTAACTTGGCTAAATACTGTCAATAGCCTCAATGTGTAAATTCAGGTTCTTTTCGACTCACCAACATCTGGCAGGCAGTGGCCTTCTCCTCCAGGCCGGCCGTCTTGATGCCAAAACTCTGTTGGTCTCCCAGGTTGACAAACTCCCAGCCGTCATCCTCGGATATGTTCTCCATGTCCTGGGCTGCAAGACAAACACAAACACTTTCAAATACTGCAATAAAATACTGCTTTATTATTTTTTAAAATAAGATTACTGCAGTCATTTCCCTAAATGTCCACAGGACGTAGCTGTGAGCCAGTGTTGTGTTACTTACTGTCGAGGAGGGCCACCTCAGGCTTGATGGAGGCCGTCTTCATCAGGGGACCCATCACCACAGGCAGATACTGCTGAAACTCCTTCCCCAGGATCTTACACATCCTGGCCCAGGCTGAGATCATGTACGAGATCTAAACCACGCACAGGACGCGACAGGTTGACTACACAGAAACACAAACAAGGAAAACTGGATAGTTCAAAGGTCGTATGCGTCTTCCTACCTGAGGATCGTCATCCTCCAGGTCGTTGAAGTCTGTCTGGGTTTTGAGGAGCAGCTGCATCACTGCAGAGGCGTCCGGCATGAACTAGAAACAGAAAAGGACCGATGTGAGGACAGCTGAAGTGAGGACATGCAGTGAAATTATTTTAACAGGACGTCTGATCACAGTCTACACAGACGTACCTTCTCCTTGCCGACAGCCAGGCCGATGAGGCTGATGCACTCGATGGTCTTGCCACGAAGCAGCCGGAGCTCCTTCTGCACTGCGTTTTCCACGATGTGTTTGAGCGAGGGCATGAACAGGTCGTAATATGGCACAAACTTCTCCTCGGCTGTGTCAGCCACCGAGGCGATGGACGTCACCACCTGCTCCAGGACCAGTTTGGTGCCCTTCTGGATCAGCTGGGAAGAGAGAGGAGGGCGCACTTGAAACTCCAGAGAGTCGCGGAGGAGACACGCTGAACTGGCAGTAAAGTGTGTTAGCGGGGACTGGAAGGTGGGTGTGCAAGAAACATAATACATATATTTATTAACATGAACTGTGAATATTTGTACCTCTTGCAGCTTGGCAACCATAATGGCGTGAAGGTGCTGCACCAAGCTGTCCAGATACGGGATGAGCAGTGATTTGGGACAGTCCTCTGTGAAATTGATGAGGGCGGCAGCAGCGTGCGCCTGCACCCGAGGGTTACTCTGGTCCTCCATGGTCTGAAGCAGTGCTGAGATCACCTGGAAGGGAAAAGGACACAGGTCAGTTTTCATAGTCCACAGCAGTAAATCTGTGAATCTGTCTCACATTTCTATTCTACAGCATTAGATTGATTAAAAATCACAAGGACATAGTGATGCATTGCAGCTGCAGATGGATGTAAATGTCTTTGCTCAGGCTGACACATCAACTAATCTAAAACCACAGCTACTGAACATGGAGCCACCAGGAAACAACCATTTTAAAACGCTCCGCGTCACTTTAGGTACCTTATCGTGGAATTTCTTTTGGAAGGTCGGGGCGAAGTCTGTGGCCATCTGTCCTATGGCGTTGCAGGCAGCGTAACGCACCCTCGGGTGCTGAGGAGGGAAAAGGAAGCCAAACTCAAAACCACCATACAAGATACCATCTGCTGTGCACCTGTAACATTAGTAACCAGATCATAAATAACAGTAAAACAAATGCCTAAATGTTTATCATCTGCCCATCATCACTTAATGTGGTTTAAGTACATATGAGCACATTCTGAGCTGAACTAACTTGATGCACCATCTTTGTGTGACACAGTGAAGTCTGAGGTTGTGTTTCTTACAGGGTCGGAGCAGAAGAGGAGAACAAAGCTGACGATCTCTTGGAGGATGGCCTCCATCTGCTGGTGGCAGCCCTCGCCAATGGCCGACAGCGCCATCAGCCCGGCGTGACGGTACTTCCAGTCAGCTGCACACAAACACACACAGTTAGCCTCGTTTTCATAGTGACCAGTTTAAAACTTAAAATACATGCGAGTGCTTTAGATTTACTTACGGTTCTGCAGCATCTGCATGATGTGCTGTTTGATCATGGGCAAAATGATCTTTCCTCCCAGGCCACAAGCGATTCTGTCCAGAGCACTCTCCCCAGCCACGGCATTACTGGTGGGTGACAAAAAACAAATCAGTCAAGCACAAAAAAAAATAAAATAAAATGTGTATGGACACATTTAGACATCTGAGCACTTTGTGCATTTGCTGCAGCAACAGCCATTTTTAAACAAGCGTCTTTGAAGGTAACCTGATGTAAAACACGCTCTGATCCTTTAGTTCTCTAAATTTAGATGCTGAAATTTTTCATCTTGTGTTTCAAAAATTAAACTGGAGTGGAACCATAGACAAAAAGGTCAGGTGATTACACTGAGATCAGATGTGATGATGATGATGCTGTGGAGGCTGATGATATACCAGGATCTTACCTGTCAAAGTCATCATCCTCCAGCTCATCAGCCATGGCCCACTCATCGTCATCCTCAAGGTCCACCATCATAGCCAGCATCTGGGGCACTGCGTGTACATAACGCACTTGTCTAAACCACTTCACCAGACATGTTTATGTGGCCACAAACTAGTAAGAGAACTTTAAGCGAAGCGCTTTGATGGTAAAGCAAATCCTCACCACTCTGAGCCACAATGGCAGTGTGTTTCCTCAGCATGGCTGCCGCTGTCTCAGATAAGGTGACGATGACCTCCAGCGCCAACTGTCTCTGCATGTTTGTCAGGTTGGTGTCAGCACATAGCTGAGGAGACGGGGACGGAGATAAGCAGATGTTAAGATTTCAGGCGTCTTTTTGTGTTTAATACCAAGAGCAGTAAAGTGATGCTTTGCATGAGGGAACTCCCTGACTCACCTTCAGGCAGAGCTGCAGGGTGGCCTCCAGGTTGGGTCTCAGGTATTTGGGTGCTGTGTCTGCAATTTCCACTAAAGACTTGAGCACAGAGTCGTCTCCTTGGTAGCAGGACTCATTAACTGCCTGGAAAAACAGAGGATGAGATTAGTGTTGTAACTACATTCATTAGACTGTGTTTAGATCATCAACAACACAGTATGGGGAGAAAGGAGACCCACAAAGAACAGGACTATAAGTCAATGTAACTCAGCAGGGTGCTATTTTTTTACATGGACCCATTACTACATGATCTAAGCTTGCATTAGCTAATGCATCCATATCAGACCAATAATGGGTCTCTCAAAGGACCGGACTTTTACTGACTGCTTAAAAGCCATTACTGGTGCAGAGGATTACACGCAGACACCAAGAACAACACTGCTCCAAGTTGTCGGACAACAACTTCTTAAAGAAAGCGTCCATGACTGATGCAGAGGACACAGTACAAAATAATTTGATGTTAGGAGCCAGTTCCTGGTGTCTCACCTGGAGGATTCCTGGCAGCAGGTCAGCAAAGTGCTTCAGCAGAGCTGTGTTGCTCTCGTTGGACAGAACGAAGGACGCTGCAGCCCGAGCCGCCAGGGTACGAATCTGAAGGAGAATTTCAAAAATGACAGGAAATTACAATACAGGAACATCAATCTGGAAATGAGCTGCCCTGCAACTGTCCCAAGATCTTACCTGTGGATTTGCCTGGTCCTGCATGCACTGAACAAGCATACGTTTGATAACCTCCATATAATGCTGCTGCTGGTTGCCAAAGATTCCTGGGAAGTTCCTGAAACAAGGCCAAAACATACCAGTCACCCACCGGCTCGTCAGCCTGAACAGACGAGATGTCTGATGTAATCTGCGGCTCACCAGAATATGTGCAGGGCGGCTTCTCGCAGACCAACACTGTCGGAGTTGACGGAGTCAAACAGAAACTTGAGCACCTCTGGCCACTGGTTATTCCCATCATCATCTAGATTCAAGACAAAACAATCAGAGATAACAGCAACGACGTCTAACCTAACAGCAAGTGAACCAATACCCTTACAACGATGCTATCATGTATGTAAGGTATGACATGATAATACTCCATTCACTGTTTACTATCAATATTTAATCATCACAAAGCCACCAGAATGTAGGAAGTACCGTCGGGCAGAAAGAAAAAACTAATGAACATTACCGATGAGGTTGCGGGAGAGCTCAGCTGCAATGTCGCAGACCTTCTTGCGGATGTTTGGCGAAGTCTCCTGTTGGATGCTGGTCAGCAGCTCTGTCTTGATGGCCGTCTGCATCTCCAGGGTCAGGCCCGGGTAGATCTCCTCGAAGGACGACGACAGCAGCCGCCGCAGCAGCACTGCCGCCATCTGTTTGACCTGCGTGGATAAAACACCCGTTTCAACATCATGTCACGCTTCCCACCGTGGCCCCCAGCGTGAAAGCCCATAACTTTCCAGTCCATAATAAAGACCTTTTCATAGTTTTGATGTGATATGACCAATTTATACCACAACTTTTTTTTTTAAATAAATAAAAACCACCCTGACAAAACCTGCAGCATCTCAGAAAGGCAGAGTCACTCTCCCTGGGCCAAGCACCTCTCTGCCTGCTCCCATTTCAAGACTCTAAAAATATCAGCCTTGAGGTAAAGAAAAGGAGAGGAAGCATGAGGGACCAAGCAGCTGGTGGATTCGGAGTAAACATAACTGCCCAAATGCCAAAACTGTGACTCATGGGTCTTCGTGTCAGGCTGTGGTGAAGGCTGACACATGATGACAGGCTACATTCTTCAAATGCCGCTTTTAAAGCGAACACATTAAGGTAATGTGGACGGGATTCACGTGGTGGACATGATGTAATATCACATGAAAATGTATGACTTTCCAGCAAATGCCTTTGACCTAATATGTTCTTTGTTCCCGATTGTTAAAAAAAAAAAAAAAAACAACACAAAATGTTTTCTATCCTTCCTCTAATTCAGGCCTGAAGGATAAAACATGTCATGGAAGTGTATGTCTGTACAAACCTCCTCTGCAGCAGATGCATCTCTGACAGCCTGCAGCAAGAATGTGATCTTGTTCTGGCCCGGGATAGTGTCATAGGTCTCCTGCAAAGAGAATTAATGGACAGTGGTGAGGACGAGACAGGCCATTTGGTGAATGCATACAGATGCAAGCGCCACAGACACTCTGTTTTAGCCCCTGTGAAAAATGGATTTCGACCAGTGAGAGTGTCATGTTCACTTTATTAGAGTCAGAATGAATGCCTGTTATCCCACGCTAGGCACATTTCAAGCTGAAACACATGCTGCAGTCAGACAAAATGCAGGAGGGATGTCCAGAAATCATAGTCATAATCTGGCAGTATTCATGATGATGATGGGTGTGGCCATTCAAAAACTAGTGTTATTAACTAGATGTTAATTGTTTTGTCTGTGGAATAAGCTTCAAAAGCCTCTGCTGAAAGCCTGGTTGTACTGTAGGACAGAAACTGTGCACACTGGCAAAAGACTAAGTGAGACACGTGCACTTTAGCTGTGTATCAATGATAATAAAGGCGAACTTGTAAATTTATAAATGAAGAGATCTATAATGTAGGAGTCATGGGTTTAGCTTCAACCCTACTCTCCTCACTTATCAAGCTGTTTTTCTGATTCCTTCTGCTTTGCCTTGCTACCAAAGCTAACATCCATTGTTGTGTTAATATACTGTGAGGACAAACACCCCGAGGCTGCCTCACTTTCCACAGGTCAGTGGAAGGAGCTGCAAAGTATCACCCAAGTTAGCATCCAATTACCAACGCCTTACTTGATGAATACTTCATTACATTTACATTGAGACGCTTTTGTTGCCCGTTTGTTTCGGTCTCTGCTGTTCTTACTGTGCTTATTAAAGCAACACGAGAAGTGCAAACACACATGAGGCTGTATGCTGGTGCAGTGGAACCTTGGGTGTGTGCTCTGAGGACTGATGGTCACGTGGAAGCTCAACAGTAAACAAAAAGATCTGGTCTTGTTTATCAGGTGAAAGGACTGAGAGAACCCCAGCAAGATGTCTTTTTAAGTGAACACATTCGCATGACAAAGACAGGGAGGAGTATCACTGTGGCCACAATATGGTGGGGGAGAAAACTTGTTCCTGACCAGTGAATGCTGAATCCCAATGCCTAGGTATCGCTGTCTGTTCCAAATCAAGTATCATACAAGTGCTATCTTCAGCTCCTGTACTGAGATTAAATACTTGCCCACTAGCTATAGAAAAGCATCCCCAACCTCTGATTTTAACCACAACACCGCCACACCTTTAAGATTGTAATTATTGTGTAATTCATGGCTTGTAACACCCCTAATCGTGTCTTGAATGGGGTAAACCGGGGGCCTGGACACCTACAAATGTTCTGTAGCTGTGGTCATTAGCTGTTCAAATATGGGTTTAAAGTCCTTTGCAGATGGATCAATTCCTATTATGTGCGTAAGACAGAAAGGGAGAGTTTCTATAAAGGATGAATTCCAATGAGCTTAGCATCGCGGCAGACAGTCTGTGTTTTATAAAGAAAAACGCTGACTGCCAGTGAGGGGTGTGTGTGTGTGTGTGTGTGATAAGATTCAACCACCTCATCCAAAAGTCGGGTGCTGAAGAGGAAAACTGTGGTAACAAAGCTTTGCCGCGACATGAGGCTAATCGTGGTGTGTGTGTGGTGGAAGGGGGCAAATGAACAGGCCAGCTAGACTCAGCCAAAACAAATCCTCAGAGAAACTAATCCAGTGAGAGGGGATGACCCACAGGACGAGCCTTTATAGTGACGTGGCTGAAACTGAGATAAATCACACCATGAGTAACATCAACCCGAATAAGGAAGGAAAAAACAGCATGCTTTAAAGTGTTGTGTGAAACAGACTTGCACATAGAATGACTGAAGGCCATTGCATAAGTAACGTTACTGCTAACGTAGCTCGCCCTCTGAATGAACCCCATCTGTAATCGATCCCGTTTTCATTTTGTCGCCCATCATTACGCCTCTAACTTGCCATTACTGTCCTTTTATAATTTATGAAATCCAGCGTTTAATCTTTTGGTATCCCACTATGTCCTACACTAGCTTGCTAGCTAATAAAACTAGCAACACCTAGCTTCATGCTACTTCCTGTACTCTACTAGCCAGAAGACTAGCTTCACTGTCAGCTGGAGAAATTAGGACTGGTACCTAACAAACTGATCGTTTCACTTTGAATCAAACCGAATGAGCTCCGCACACACACAGACAAACACACAGTGTCACGACTGGCTTCGTGTTTATGAGATCAACATTATGTCCACATAACTACGCAACACGGTGGAGGTAGTTAGCGTTAGCTGACTAGTACTCCGTGTCGGCTTCACATCGCACGTGGACTCTCCGCGCTTGACGTGAAAGCTCGCTGCGCGCGCGGCCAGGATGGGTAGCTAACAGGCGGTTAGCTTTCACTGACCAGATCGCACCGTTTTCCACAACCGCCGATCTTGTCAGCCGCGAAAGCAACTGCGATTCCTTCTCTTACCTCTGCTTGTTTCCTGACGGTGTTGTCAGGGCTCATCAGGTTACCCAGCAAGAGGTAGAACTGCTGCTGTTCCGCCATTGCAGTGAGATCCAAAAAGACCAGCCGGGTGGAGAAGCGGCGAAATGAGACCGGTCGACGCTGCTTCGGTCACACAAAGCTGCTGTAGTCCTATTGGTTTGCTTTATGCAACTGTACTCGCTGCTCATTGGACCCGAGGCCTGTAGCAGAGCGCCCATTGGATGGAATGGTCACAGGAAAAGTGAATGTTGTTCCTATTAGTTAATAGTGAATTACCAAAGCGCGGGAAGTTACCGTATCGGCGCTTGGAAATAGAAACAACTGTGCATTATGAATGGCGGAAAGTAACTAAGTAAATTTACTCAAGTATAGTACTTAAAGTACATTGTTGATGTACTTTTTCGTTACTCGAATTTTACGTTACTTTTGACGTCACTACATTTCAGCTGTAAATATTATCTACTTTTGTTCGACAGGTAGAGATACCTACAGAGTGAACCACCCAGCTTCACCTCAACAAGCAACAAAAGTAAAATATATATCATTCATAGTCATGTAATAACACAATATGTACGTGTTCGTTACAGACGTGAACACCTTCTGACATGTGGCATCTTTGGAAACGTTAGGACCATGTCTTAAATGCAAAATAAGCCATCTTATATATATACATATATTTGTGCATGTTTTAATGATTAAAATACAATGTGCGCTGTAACCATAGAGGGTGTGGGAGCAGGTTTCCCCACTAGATGGCACCAAAGCTTTGCTCAGTGATTTCGGCAATGTACTTTTCTCAATGAATCCAGCATACTTCTGCCATTAGAATTACTAGTTTGTTTGTAGGTCACATAAACTGTCAAAAAGCTGCAAAACAATTGGAAGACATTTGGTGGAAACACAGCCTTTGGCAAGATAAACAGATAAGAGGACATTTGCTTGTGTCTCCTTTTCTGTATATCAGTGTAATTGCCCATTTAATGACCATATTATTGTTCTGTTGCAGCATTCATTTCGCCACAACCCCTTTTCTTTTTTGTTAAAATTCATTCAGGTCTATGCCACTAACCAGGGACGCTCTGCTGTTCTTGAGCTGTTTACTGTTACCGAATTTATTTGGTCAATTCTGTGTCCTGACAGCACCCCTACTGGTCTGCGTTAGACCTGTGACTTGCCACTGTGCACCGGGCTGCAGCGGTTCAGACCTCTGGACAGCGGGGCTACCGATAATCTGCACCACCTGTGTCTCTGAAACCAGACGATTAAAATCAGCTGGGATCCCACGATGAGTGAAAAGTGAAAGGTAAGATCGACATTTACATTTGGTTGCATCGGCCCACTCATCATCGTTTTTATTAGATTTGGCTCCGACGTTGAAATAATTAACATCGAACTCCATTCAAGAATTAAAGTTTTATTGTTGCAGAGCTTTCTGGAAAACACATTTGCATTTGAAATATTTAAGGAAGCTTTTGTTCGGGTCCACTTACCAATTCGGCTCCACCAATACCCGTATTAAATCTGCAGGAGATTTACTAAATAGTGTGTAGGTGATGATAACCGGACTTTGTTGCATGCTTTGGTACTGGGGCGAAAAAAAATGACATAATTAAAAAATCCTCCCAATATTTGTCAGCCTGATTCTTCTTGTCTCACATAGTTCTGACATTTCTCAGTACGAATTTATTTAAACAGACAAAAACAGTTTTTACAAGAAATATTAAAAATCTTTAGATATTTTGTTAATTCATGTATGATTGATTTTATTACAGTATATTACAGTATTTGTTCCATTTCTGAAATTTGCTGTAGGTTTTCATGTTGAACCCTGTTGACCTGCTGACCTCTTAGCCTATCCTCCCTTACCCTTACACCAAACATCATATATACATACCTCCGAGAGGATGACACTCACTGTATTTGGTGATTCTTTATGTTCTGTGGCACCATTTTGGGTTGAAACTGTGCATTTTTATCATCCACTGCAGCAAATGAATAGACTCATTGTCAGAAAGTTTTATTCTCCCTCCAACACATTTCTGTTTAAAAAAAAAAAAACAAGTTAGATGTACTCTGTTTCAGGCTGTATTTCACTGACATCACTCTTCTTTCTTGTCCTCACTGCTGTTCCTGGCAGGATTAACAATACGCTGGAAAACCGCAGTACAGGTATGTTAAAGACATTTTAGAGCATATTTAGGAACTGTATTGTGCTTTTATTTTATTTTCCACCACATTTTAAACGTCAGATTAAAATCTGCTCAGGAGCTGAGTGGAAACAGAGCTGCTTAGACTCTTCCACTACATACAAGGACTTACTGCAGCTAATATATAACCCTTAAATGTAAGTGGCATTAAATCATTAAGTTGGACGCCTGAATGTGTTACCCACAGACCTCCACAGTTTCACATGAGGTCAGGCTGAAGTGGAAAAGGAGAGGAAGATGGATGAGGAGAGAAAGAGTAAGTTTAGTGCTGAAGGGGCTGATGGACAGGCAGGCGGCTGGTTTTCCCCCCACACACAGCCCAGAATTCACAGAGGATCCTGAGACTGTGTGAGCGAGCTTAGCCTCTGTTTATTCAGGGAAAGTTGTTAGTACTTCGTGTTTTTCCTGGAAAACTCAGTAGAAAGCCGCAGTCCTCCAACGTCGGCGTACGAGCCATTTCTCTCTCATTTTTACTTTTCTATTTCTACACAAGTAAATAAAGAAAATATGGAGTGTAAATAAGACATGTTTGGAGCTGTCGGACTCAGAATATACATTTCTTTTTTCACACTGATAGCATGAGGCCAGCACCTTCCACTCAGTTCAAGTCTATGCTAAGCTAGTCTAGTCCTGGACCGACGTTAAGCTGAGTGGATTTGATCCCTCACATTTATTATATTTCTTAGTTTGTCAGAGCATTTAACCTTGATGCTTATGGTTCCCCATGAGTTTCCTCACTGGGCTTCTTCTCCAACCTCTAAACTGCACTTTAACCCTGTTTCTACTTGTATGTATGTGTGTTACTCCTGTAAGCACAATTTTATTGCTCCAGTAAAAAGGTAAACCTCAGTGACTGCAGGGTTTTTAAAAATCAACACAGCCGGGCTTGTTTAAAACGGAGCGAGCTGAATGTTTGAAGCATTAAAAGTCAATATTTCTTTGTGACACACAGACCGAGTTTCACAGAGGAGCGCTATATCCTGGACAAGGCATCCATTGAGGGCAGTGACGTGGGGGGTGTGGGTGGGGGTCAGGTGCTGGTTTTGGGGGTTAAGAGTTGTTGGGTAACCACTGTCGACCTCCTTTGCAGCTGGCCATGGATTAATGGAAGTCACTGGAGTTTAACTGATATTCTTTTTTTAATTCAGTTACGAGTGCAGGACCAGGACTTTATCAGGTGTACACCTTATCTTCTGTGCTGCAAACTTGCTTTGAAGGAAATGTAATTCCTGCCTAAATTACATTCACATGCAGTTTTTTTTTTTTTTTGATGATCAAAGAAGTTTTCAGCTCATTGCACTGGCTTTACAGGCCACAGCTTAACTGTTGGTTCAGTCTCACCGCTCTCATTAACCTCGTTTCCAGACACACCAGGCAGCTGGTTTCAGCAAAACAAATGCTGATACATTTTCTGAATCATACAAGGCGATACAGAAGTCACCATCACATTCACTCGTTTTAGCTGACAGGCTGCTGGCCTTCTTTTTAGCCCCCATGAAGTCCACTGTCCTCTGTAGAAGCCGGCTATCGTTCACTGGTCCTGGTTTGGTTTTTCCTCAGCTCTCCCCTGCACCTCGCTGTGCCTGTAATCTTTCAGCCTCAGCAGTGACAGGAGGGCAGTAAAAACAGAGCCGGAGGAGGTCATCCTGAAGTTTGCACAGGATCGAGCCATTCATCCTCTCAGGGGGGTTTGGTACTCTGCTGTGGTGAGACTGAGGCTGAGAGAGATGAATGTCCTGCTCTGTAACGGTTGGGGACGAAGCCGGGAATTTGTCTCTTATGCTCTGCCGGGCACACGGGAAGCTAAACGAGCCTGTCGTTTCTCAGCGGATATGATTAAATGGCGCCATTAATTTCTGAATGGCAGATGAGCAGCCGCTTTTACAGCCATGCCCGAGTGGTGTCTCTGTCAACAGTGCGGAGACCTGTCATGTTTCCTGCTTGTTGACACAGACACGAATCGGGTTGATGGATTTGACGTAGAGCACAAAGCAGTTTAAACTTGAAAACACAGCTTCACTTATCCTGCTAATTTTCCTTGTCCACAGTGAAAAGGAGTCAGATTTGTTCAGACGATGGAGACTGTTTTTAAAAAGCTCGGTTTTGAGATGAGAGAAATTAGTGCAGACAGAAGATGCCAACAGCTGTGTGATTGTGAAACTGTGCCGTGGGATTTGAATGAGCCTCTAGGTGCTGGAGATAATGATCATACAGTACAGAGTAGTAAATACTACCTATTTGAACAATGCTCAGAAACTGTGTCAGAGAGGAGCTGGTTCAGCGGTGTGTGTGTTTCTAATGTGGGTGTTACAGCTTCATATTTTAATGCTGCTAAATGTAGAAGTTAGAAAACTTCCAGTATTTTATTAACGTCATGTTCTTTCTGTCATTGGTGGTGACTCTGGAGGCCAGACTGGATTTCTTTGTTTAGGCAAACAAAATGTTTGTCTGAGCTAATGGCATTTGCTGTTGACTCTGTCTCCCGATTCATTTGCACTCTGATGATACTGCAGCCATGTGCGTCCCACACCAAGGCTCATTTTCTATCCAGATGATTTAAAATTCGCCTCAGAAAACTTAACCCTCTTGTTTGTCTTTAAGTGCTGATTTAGATGCTGATTGTGTGTTTGAAGGAGTTTGTTAACGGCCCTCAACAGCTCAGCAACTCGCTGCATTTTAATTACTGTAAAAACACAGTGAGCACTAGATGTTTAGACTTCACAGCTGAACCAAGTAGACTTTGATAAAACAAAGTGAAAATATTTCATTGTTTGGCCTAAAGAGTCTTTTATAGATGATGAGATTGATGGGATTACCTCAGATTCTTAGGTTGGACCTGAATTAATTACATCAAGCACTTACTGGTCTCCTCAGTCGGTCATTGACTGACTGTTTTGCAGTAGTCTGGGTCAGTGCATCAGCCTGAAAAGGATTATTAAGTTATAGAATCAAGTGTAAACCTGTTGACGGGTGATCGGTGGTAAATGCAGAGCAGAAACACCACAGTACTGAGCCCCTCAGACCAAAATCTAAAACTGGATCTCACAAGCATAACAATACACTCACACAGGGCAGACGTCCTCTCTCTGCTCAGAGAGTTAACAGTTTGCTCTGCACAAACAGGAATGCTTTGCTCCCCCCACCTCCCCCTACTCACACACTACCCCCCATACTCCCCCCCACCTCTCTGCACACACTCTGGTCAGCGTGCCACTGCGTGTCGATGTGTAACAAGTTCTTTCTTTCTTGTTTTTCATGCCTCTGTCCTCCTCTCTCGCCATGTGAAGCGCCGGGATCTGTGCCAATCGTTTGTCTCTCGAAGCAGTTTGGTGATGGTGGACAAGTAAGTTTATTTTCCTGTATATTTCTGTGTGCAGTGTGTGTGTGTGTCCGTGCATGTAATCCATGTGGAGGTTGGCTGTTTCAGTGCAATTACTTATTCTTTTGTGTTGTCCTTTCTGTCTTTGTGTCTAACTCTCCCTCCTACTTTTGCTGCCTGTTTTTCTGCCTGTTAGTTTGTCTGTCTGTTTCCTCTCTGCAGGCTCATTCCTTCTTTAACAATATATAATATGACCCTTCACCTCTCCCTCCATCCCCTCATTTCACTCCCATCCTCAGCGTATATCACTCTGTCTCTGACTTCGGAGACTACATGTTGCGTGGATGCACGTGTGTTAACCCTCGGGAGGAGGGTGGGGGGGTGGGGGGGACCAGGTAATGTGTGTTGGATATTTCCTTTGTTCTGTCTGAGGCACGAGTGCCGAAATTTTCAAGGGTGAAGGAGAGAGAAGCAAAGGAGAGATGCAGGAAAAAACTCTGAATCAATAACCTCTGTCTGGGTTCTAAAATTATGTCTGAATGTGTGTGTGTGTGTTTTTTTTATTGTTATTTTTCAGCCTGACCATTCAATGGATGAGCAATAAGCCTTTTGTCAAGTAAGAGACACAAGTTACATTGACTCTAACCTTGGGCAATTTTTAAAATTCCTTTTTTTAAGAAGCGTGTTTTTGGGATAGTGATGAATATTTTTGACTAGAAGCAGCTTGAAATCTGAATGTAAAAACTGCAGTTAGCGTCTCCTCCCACAAAATATTTGCTTGCAGCAGGACTGGCACCCCTCATTCATGATTACATGACTAATAGGCTCAAGGTTGACTTGCACTGAAACAAAATATCTTGAATATTTTCCATCCATTTGCTTTATAACCACATTTGTCAAAAGAATTTGATAAAAATTTACGTTCAAGTTCTGGTCAAACGCAGCCGTTCAGGTGGAACCCTGCCTTTGAATTTGCTTACATTGTGATAATTATAATTTAATCTGTATGCACAGAGGGTGTTATGCACCCTCGTTGTGTCGTTTACTCCAGAAAGAAAAAGAAATTGAGTTCATGACAAGAGAACAGAGGGAGACAGAGAGGAGCGAGGGGAGATAGGAAGAGAGGGATCAGTGCAGCTGTGTGCCTCTTTAGGATTCCTGCTCTCTACCTCCTCTCGCCGGGGCCAAACCGGCATCATTAGGTTTGGCAAATTACCCGAGCGGCCATTGTGGCACAGCCATGGCACGTTAGTGTGTCTTTTTAACTGTGGCTAAACTCAGTCTATTCACTTGTAAAAGAGAGCGGCCATTGGCAGATAGTTGGCAGGTTGCACAGAGAGGCCATTCACCCCGGTAGGAAGGAGCTGGGAATACTGCCTCGGAAATGGTCCTCTCTGAATATTTTGATGGAGAGACTCTGGATGCCCTCTTAGTGTCCAGTTACTGCAAGTAACAAATCTCCATGAACTGACTTCATTGGTCGTTAATACTAATTTTAATAGGTGATGGTCAGTTACCCTCAAGTGAGAGCTGCTACTGTAACAGCCAGGGAGAGATTTCTAGGGATTTGCTGCTGTTTTGTGAGACTTTTTTTTTTTTTTTTTAAATTTAAGGAGGAATTTGTAGTTTGGAATCCCAGGTCCTTGGGTGTAGGGAGGTGGGGGGATTCACTGTTTCCTTTAAAGATATTTGGATGGAGTTCAAGTATTCCAGTGGAGAGAGAGTTTAGACAAGAGGCAGATATACAAGGGTCAGACACTGGACTCCCGTCTTTTATTTTTCTTGAAATGGAGGAACAAATTATTCAGCTTCTGAATGGAGAAATAATTGCTTGTAAATAATTTCCCTGTCATATATCACCTCGGTAAAGTGGATTTGTCTGGATTTTAATGAAGCTCACTTAACATGTACACCCAGAGTCTCAGCATGCTCATTTGGTAGCCTGTGTAATCCTGGTGGACGTGCTGTTAAGCATTTTCAAGGTCTTTGTGCATCTTTTGTAGTCAGATCACGACACATAATTCAGTGTAATAGCTGCTCCTGAGGTATGGCCGAAGAGGTTTCACTCATCCTGACAGAAGAAGAAACAGCACCTTCACAGTGTCGGCATGGCTGCCCTGTTCATCCTAAAGAGGTTCACCCAGGCCTTAATCCTTCCTTCATCACTCAGTTATATATAAGCTTGTGGCTGAATGTATACAAGTGACACACACCATGGGAGGGTACCATTGTGCTTCCTCAGCTCGTCTGAAGACAAAGCCCAGGCTGCTTGAATAGAAATTTATTGAAACAAAGAAGAGAGGCTCACAGAAATACACAAGATGCATTATCTTCACGCAGTGCAGGTTAGTAACTGTCAGACGTTCCCAGACAAAAAGAACAGCCAGGAGATTTTTTTTAGTTTTTGCAGCGCGTAAAGTTTGCACGACTGTGATGATGAAGAGCTGCGGGAACACCACCACTCTGTCCAAACACTTGTTGATGTGTCACAACATTTCCACCGGCACGAAGGGAGAAACTCCGGAGGCTGTAGCTCATTCTCTCAACTTTCTGCTGAGATATGTGTGGAAATCGAAAGCATCCTCCCAGACTTTATCTAATCATTGTGCTTCCTTGTGAATTTCCAGATACTTTTGGGGCGACTGAAGAATTATTTAGAACAATCTGAGCAGGAGAAATCACCCGTTAGTTTAACTGGCCACTGTCTGTAAGACAAGTAAACAAGCTTTTTAAGGTGTTGCAAATGGAGAAGGTTGGGAGCCACTGATTTAAAGAGCTGAGGCCACCATGCTGTCTGTTCTAAGATTTATTAGCTTAGATTTAGACCTTAGAGAGTAGCCTGGATTAGAGCCAGACCAATGAATCAGGGAGGATAATGTGATCTTATAGCAGATATATCAGATATAGATTGTTGCACCCACATTACTCCAACCCCCCGTGAAACCTTGTATAAATTACTTTCCCTAAATAATGTACCTCCTCCAAATCTTTAAAAAAAAAGCAAACTGAAAAATCTGGATTATGAGAAATGATAAAGGCAGTTTAATTAACTCTGTATTGGCTGAGAAAGCGGCACTTATTGAACGTGTATGGGGGAAATGGCTCAGCCTTTTCACCATGCAGGGTTTGTATATATTTTAACTGAAGGAAATGCAACAAATCAAATGCCTGTAACAAATGTCCAAGTAAAGTGAGACGGCAGGTCTATATATGGACATAGGTCTTGAAGAAGACATCAGCACTGAGCAGTTTTTGTTGCAGGGTTAGTTCAGATCTTAAGAAGTGATGGATAACAGACTCCTCTCCCATGATGGGCACACACTTAATGACTTTAAGGCCTAATTATAATCATTGCTTTGATCAGCACAACTCAGGTTTCTGGACAGCACTCAGAGTATGTGTTGTGTGTGGATCCAGTGAGGACTGTAATTATTACTCTGGCTGTCTCTCTCTTCCCTAAATCCAAACATATTCCTGGTCAGTAATTAAGGTGTGTACATATACAACTTGTTGTGTGAGAGGAAGAGAACTTTGGTGTTGACATATTCTCATTTGTGAGCCGTTAAAGTTTCCAACAGTCTGAAAAAAATAATGAGCAAAGTATGAAGATGAATCCAGAGGGAAAACACGAGGCAAACAGAGCTGTAATGTGTACACCTGTCATATTTTTGTGTGTTGATGCAGTGAGGCCGTGTTGTAAACTTAACGCACGGTGGCTCAGAGCTTAAAATCTTGGCGGCGTTCCTGGCTGTGTGGAGGTCACATGTTCATTCCGTGTTCCTGCGGTTTTCCTCCCACAGTCCAAACACATACAGGTCACATGAATCGGAGACTCTGTATTTCTAATCTCTTCACAGGTTGTTAAGGCTTTACGGTGTTTTTCCAGCTCGGGCAGCTACATGAATGAATGGATGTCCTGACAGGCTCATGGCTTCAGGAAAACACTGCTGGGCCTGAATGTTTGCTGCTTTCACTTCCTACTTTTCAGCTGATTTTCTGCTCTGGAGTAAAGTGGTGGACCGACCGATTAACTGATGGACATTGTCCTCCCTAGAGCCCTGCTGCTGGGCTAGCAGGGCTAAAAATAATCAATGGATTAATCAATAATTGAAAAGTGTTTCTCAGGCACGGAGTTAATTTACAAAAAGCCAAACAACGCAAGCTTTGAGGTCTTTGTTCGAGGTGAGGTTTGGTTGACTAAACTTTGCCAAACCTTAACCAAATGCCGGCAGAACAACTAAAGTTGCTATCTGGGTGTAAGTTTCTGCTTCTGTGCATTTTCTGCTGCCCCCTGAAGAATCTGACTGACGTCTGCTGCTGCTCCCCCTCATTGTACTGAATAGACAAATCCCCGAACATTAGGCCTCTCACTGGCCGGCCCTTTGCACGGTGAGAGCAGCTCGGCCACATAACCAAAGCGAGGCCAGCGGTGGAGGCTCTGTTCCTGTCGCTTCATTAAGCAGCAATGTTGGACCCAGCAGGTTGAAAAACCTCTGCCTCCATGCACATTCAGTCTCAGTCCTCCTGGTGAGCAGTAGACAGACATTCAGTGCTTCCATTCTCCAGAGCACAGAGCAGATGCACGCAAGCTGAAAGACAGTGGGAGCTGCTACGAACAAATAGCCAAACTGCTGAACTGTGGCGTAGAATAACTTAAATATTATCCTTCAATTCCCGACAAATTTATAAACCAAAAGTCTGCATCAGTCTGTCACAGCCAGAAGTTTAGGTTAATTATTTATGTCCACATGAATAAAAAAGCTGCTGGTGGTTTACAGCAGCGTTGGTCTTTGTTCAACACTTTATTTATCTTTCATAACAGACACAGCTGATGCGGCACATTAATGTAATGTACTTTTGATGCAGCAAGTCACAAGCTAATCTTTTTGAATGGGCTTTTCCCATAATCCTGTGCATATGGCCATCATCATCAGATAATCGGCTGATGTACATAAATGGATTTTGATGTTGACACAAAGACCCTTCATGTGGCTCTCAGTTCAGAGTTCACATCCCCTGTTTGGCCCTGGGCCCAGTCTCGTCTTTGAATGGGTCTCCTCAGTCATGAAGAGCTCTGTTGATGGCACCCTCGGTTTGAGAGTCGACATGAGAAAGATTGGCGGCTCTGGCCTTTTGAGGTGAATAAGCCATGACCGAGTTCCCGCTGACACTGAGGGGCCGGACACCCAGAGGCGGCGGAGGGACCGCTGGGCCACGGCACTGGCAAAACTAATTTAGATGGATGGACAGGGGAGCAGAACAGGGCGGGGTGTGAGAGTGGAAAAGAACTGAGGATTTCAGATGCTGGTGTTTTCTTTATTTTTCTGGGTGAAATTTCCATCATTGCTGTTTGACTCTTGTTGGTCATGTGCTCAAACTGAACACTGTCTCCTCTGCTTCAACAGGTGTTTCCTGAGGGCCTGATCGAAGACTGGATGTGGTTGTAACTATGCCTACGTCAGGGTGGGGGGTGTGGGCCCTCTCCCCCTGTGGCCTCGTGCTGCTCATCTGTTCGTCTGTGTGTCTGTCCCAGCAGCCTCACATCAAACCTGCAGACTGCAGTAGAAAGGAACATCCTGTTGTCTCCTACCAGAGTGAGTGCATCGACACCAGTCTGCTGTTCCTTAGCTTTTCACTTCATCCATCCATTCATCAAACGGCCATCATCTACAGAGAGGGAGGGCACATTTATACATTTAAGAAATCTAAATTGCTAATGTCACTTCTATCCTTAGTTTCCCTCCGTCTGTTTTCATATTTGACAGGTTTTGTTTGCCGAGCGAGACTCTCGGTTTCTGATTCCATGTAGTTAACCGAGGGGGTCAAAGAGCGAAGCTTTAGGACACGGCTGCTGCTGGAAAGCGAGTAATTTCTCCCACTGAGCTGTGAGTGTTTGTGAAAATGAGTGTACGAGCGTGGACAGTCTGTGTTGGTCTGCGTTGCCACAGGTCATTATGTGCAGAGGCAAATGCACAAAAGCAATTTGGATTTAATAACTCCCTCTGAAAATCGCTGTGGCTCAAGTGATGGTTTGTATTCATGCTGTAAAGAGGAGGAGCTGAGTGACGGATCAGTTTTGTTCCTAATAACACACTGTTTGCTCGTAATCTTTCAAAATGTTGCTTCACATTTTATGAGATTAATAAAGAATAAGTATTAGAACAAATGAGGCTTGGCTTTAATATCGAGATGATAAAAGTCGGGCAGCTCTCAGGTGGCATCCATTTGCATTAATGGGGTTTGTTAGAGTCGTGTTTCTCTTCTCCTCGTTGGAGGTTATTTGTATCTGTGCATTTTAACAGACCTACAGGTTTAGATGAAATTAATAAATGTTAATAAATGTTCTGCAGCACAGCCTCATTAAATGTTCTTCTCCAGCCGTCCACCAAGTGTGAAAGGGCCTTTGATGATATTATTTTGACTGGATGTCAGTTTCCATTAAGCTCAAAGTGTTTGCCCTGGCGAACTGGGCTGTTGTGGTTTCGGATACACGCGTCCCGTAAGCCGACCTTCGGATAAGAGGAGCCGGTGCTGATTTAAGTGAGCAGGCTGCAGTTTGCTCTGAAACATCGTCGAAATGATTAATTCGTTGCATTTCTTTATGCGGTTTGTTCACACTGCCCACTGCTCGTGTAAAAACGCCAGAGAGGCTTGTTTAATGTTCGGTTTTGATTAGCTGTAATCCTGCCTGGGCCCAGGTTTTAAATCAAGACAGTTTAATTTAATCTATAATGACTTTGAAAACAAAGTCACAAGCTCTTCACAAGGTGGGAGAAATGAAAATATAAAGGTCTCATCAAACAGGAGGAACTGTTACTGATGAAACATCACTCTCCGTAAATTGTTGTATTTTTTTTTTTTTGATAGTTTCAAGTGTTTTCAAGTCCCTCAGCTTGATTAATATTTGCCAATAGAGATGAAATTAATCAAAATCATATGTTTTTATCTTGGATATTCAAGACCGAGTAAATAAACACCAATCAGAGTCGAAGTTCTTATTTTATAGTTTATAACTCATGTAATCTGCGTCATCAGGACTGTGTGGGTGTGATTTGATCAGATTTGACTGGCAGTGCTGGTAACATGAGCAAACAACCCCTCAAATGTCATCATATATTTGCAGTAAGTTCTGCCAAACTGTGGTGCAGCTGAACAACGCTCTGTTTTCAGGGCCTTTAAAAAAAAAGACTCGGCTGAAGCTGGAGCCAGGTACCATTTGGTGAGGAGGGATTCCCACGCAGAGAATGGATAACTTATTTTTTTACCCTTTCTTCTTACCCTTCCTCCTAATTCCTCCCCCACCTTCTTCTTTTTTATCCTTCTGATTTGCTCCTTGTCTTCTTCCTGTTCCCGCTCATCATCCTGCTCCTCCCATTTCTTTCTCCTCTTCTTATTCTCCTGCCTCGTCTCTCCTCTCATTAATCTTTTTTTCCCCCTCCTTGTTCTCCTCTTCATTGTTCATCTTTCATAATGTGTTTTCGCCTTTTCGTCTCGCCCTGTTCACCCCCACCCCCTCCTTCTATTTAACTTTTCCTCCACCCGTCAACCCTTTCCTCCCCGCCACCCTTCACTCTCCATCCAGTGTTAAGGCCGTGGATGTCAGAGTTCTCCCGTCCAGGAGTGAAGGATTTCTCCCAGCTGGCCCTGGACCTGAGCAGAAACCAGCTCATTGTGGGAGCAAGGTACCAAATAACAGCAGTTAGAGTCAACATGTATTGCCAGT
This sequence comes from Toxotes jaculatrix, assembly GCF_017976425.1. Classification (NCBI taxonomy): domain Eukaryota; kingdom Metazoa; phylum Chordata; class Actinopteri; family Toxotidae; genus Toxotes; species Toxotes jaculatrix. Next base: position 2,523,581 of record NC_054417.1, on the reverse strand, counting down.
GTACCATGTTATAAAGGGAATGTAGATAATAATGTTTTATAGGAATGCACCAGGAAGGAAAATGGGAGGCCATACAGGAAAATTGAAACATGCAGGATCATATTTATAACAACATAAAAAAAAAAAAATAAAATAACCTAAATACAGTAAGAGCAAGCAGTCTGAGTGCTTGTGCTGCTTTACCTCCGCCGTGATGTGCTTCTTTTCCAGAAATTTCATCTTCAGGCTGAGTTTGAGCAACGCCTCCCTCATACAGGTAACACTGGCCAAGCCGCGACAGATAAAATATTCATTTAATGCTTCTTTTATAGAAATACACAAAACAGTATTTAGAAATTTACAGTTTTAAATATTTGTTTATGTTTCCTCTTCCCTTGAATTTCGCTTGCACATCACACCCTTGTACCACGAATTTTTTTTTAACATACATGATCTAAACTTAATTCCCAAAAGCAAAACATTTATATTTTTTTCTTCAGGCGACAGAATGGGCACCCGATGAAGATACAAAGCGCTCATGTCAGAGCAAAGGCAAATCTGAGGTAGGGTGCTGTGTCATACAACAAAAAGAAAGTTCAGTCTTTGTTCACTGTGTTTCAGATGTGTTGTTGTAGTGGATGACCAGCTGCAACTGTTCATTTGCCTGCAGGCGGAATGTCAAAACTACATCCGGGTTTTGTTGATCAATGGGAGGACCCTCTTCACGTGTGGGACCAATGCTTTCACCCCGGTCTGTATGACCAGGCAGGTTGGTACAACAACATCAGGTATCCAACAAAATTAGGGGAAAAAAATAGAACACATTCACACACTTGTACGGTCAGTGGTCAGTAAATGTATAAAATATAATTAAAACACGTAAAAGGGCTACAACTAAGAGTCAGAGTTTCTTAGGTTATAAAGTTATAAAGTCTCTTGTTTTCCTGTCAGATTGTTAACGTCAGTCAGGTGTTGGACACAGTGAACGGTGTCGCCCGATGTCCCTATGACCCTCGCCACAACTCCACCGCCATGGTGACGGAGAAGGGCGAGTTGTATGCTGCTACAGTGATCGACTTCTCAGGACGTGACCCGGTCATCTACAGGAGCCTGGGGAACATGCCGCCGCTGCGCACCGCGCAGTACAACTCCAAATGGCTCAACGGTAAACACAGCACTGGTTTGTCTTCTTTTCATCCTTGCATTGAGCTGTGTGTCAGTCTGTGATCATCATATCTTCCACGTCTTTCCTCTGTGTCTTCCAGAGCCTCACTTTGTGTCTGTGTATGAGATCGGTCGGTTTGCCTACTTCTTCCTGAGAGAGACAGCAGTAGAAAACGACTGTGGGAAGATGGTGTTCTCCCGCGTGGCGCGCGTCTGTAAGAACGACATGGGCGGCCGTTTCCTTTTGGAGGACACGTGGACGACCTTCATGAAGGCCCGGCTCAACTGCTCCCGCTCAGGAGAAATCCCCTTTTACTACAACGAGCTGCAGAGCACCTTCTACTTACCGGAGCAGGACCTGATCTATGGCATCTTCACCACTAATGTGTGAGTTGCATCGCTTCCTCAGGCTTCTGCATTTCCTCTCATTTTCTTTCACACACTCAATTGCTGAGATCTGACCGCGATCACATCCTCCCCTCCTCCAGGAACAGCATATCGGCTTCGGCTGTCTGCGCCTTCAATCTGAGCTCCATCACCCAGGCATTCAACGGACCTTTCCGCTACCAGGAGAACCCCCGCACTGCCTGGCTCTCCACACCAAACCCCATCCCTAATTTTCAGGTAACTAAAGAACAAAAGAAAAGGATCCCACACTTCCTCCACATGGCTGGTTTTCTCCGACAACATGATGTTGATAGATATGAGACAGTTTTGTCCTTCCACAGTTTTGCAAGACATAAAGACTGAAACTTACCTCCACATCCTTAACACCTCGCACTGATCCTTCCCTCTTCGATCTTCAGTGTGGCACCCTGGAGGAGGGAGGCCCCGGGGGGAACCTGACAGAGCGCATCCTCCAGGACGCTCAGCGACTCTTCCTGATGAACGACGTGGTCCAGCCGGTGACCGTCAACCCTCTGCTCACCCAGGACAACCTGCGCTTCTCCAAGATGGTGGTGGACATCGTGCAGGGCAGAGACACCCTCTACCATGTTATGTACATCGGCACTGGTGAGCAACAGTTATAAAATAAGTAATGGACCTTTTTATCTGCAGCAACAGGGTCTACTCCTTTATTATCATCAAAGTGTGAAATGCACCAGATCATTTTTATACCAGAGCTTTTCTCCTTGTCCATCTTGTCAGAATATGGCACCATCCTGAAGGCTCTCTCCACAACCAATAAAAGCCTTCATGGCTGCTACCTGGAGGAGCTCAGGATCCTCCCCGAAGGGCAAATCGGGCCAATCAAGAGCCTGCAGATCCTCCAGAGTGACAGGTCTTTGTTTGTGGGACTTGATGACAGATTGGTGAAGATCCCGTTAGAGCGATGCTCCAGCTACCCAAGCGAACGGTACGATCCTCGTCGAGCTCAGGCCTGCAATGTCAAACATGATTTCACCCTCTCACAGTGTTCAGTTGATCATTGTAGAAGTTGCACTCTAAATCTGTGAGCCTGCTCGGTCTGTGAATTTTCTCCTGCAGGTGGTGAGTGTGCAAGTTTCCCCAACTCAACCTGAAAATACTTAAAAAAGATTTATGAACTCTGATTCACTGCCATTAAAGAGACAAACACGCGTGGGTGTCCAAGTCTGAGAGGCCCACAGTAAACGCTGACAGAGATGATTATATTAAGAGCCCAGCTCATTCCCTCTGTAAAGAAACTGCTTTTGAACTGTCAGTCCATATTTTGCCAAGCCTCAGAGCAGACATTACACAAGTGGGCCGTTACGGAATTTGTTGACAGTCGGTGCACCAATAGAATATGCTGACAACAAAATTTCGTATGATGTACAGTTGTTTCTCAGCATTAGCCCCTGTAGCAGACCTCCTACGTGAAATACAATAGAAGTCGTATGATACAGAGACAAAATTATCCTCAGAGACAATCCTGCTGATTGTCGACTGTAGAAATGTGCAGACTACCACAGTTTTTTTAACGTCATTTTGCATCAGCATTTCATAGCAAACACGACTGTGTCGCAGGGAGTCTCCTTAATTCTGCACATTCAACAATCACCGCCTAACTGTCTGAACTCATATTAGTTACTGCATGGAAGCTCGGGACCCATACTGTGGCTGGGATCACAAACAGAGGCGCTGCACCACCATCGAGGAGAGCTCCAACATGAACCAGTGGACCCAAAACATCACAGAGTGCCCAGTAAGACACACAGTTAGTCCTGTGTGATGGTTTTAATCGTATAAAATGTTTTGGAGCTGTTAATAGAAAACTCATGAGAATTGTTTCATATTAAAAAAAACTTTTTAGGACATTAAAACAGTTTTCAGCCAATTTTGGTGCATTTAAGGAAATCAGACTTATTCCTGCTCTTGTGGCCCTCTCAAATCCTTTCTGGAGGTGAGGAACCTAACGCAGGATGGCGGTTTTGGTCCTTGGGCACCGTGGCAGCCGTGTAACCACGATGACGGCGAGGGCTCCATCAGCAGCTGCTCATGTCGGTCCCGCTCATGTGACGGGCCGATGGCCCGATGCGGTGGGGTCGAATGCAAGGGCCCGACCATCCAGGTGGCAAACTGCTCCAGGTACGCCTCTTCATTTCATCAGAGATCAGTCACCAGGGCAAAATAATAAATCTGAAAATGTCCTCTCTCACGTCCTGTTGCTCAGGAATGGCGGCTGGACTCCCTGGTCTTCATGGGGCCAGTGCAGCAGCAGTTGCGGCATCGGGTTCGAAGTGAGGCAGAGGTCCTGCAACAACCCCTCGCCTCGCCACGGCGGTCGAGTCTGCGTCGGCCAGGGTCGAGAGGAGAGGTGAGGAGGAGTGTGAAGATGCAATCATCACTGCATGGCATCGCTAAGAGTTAAAATATGAAGTCTGCATTTTGACTTCAAGTCTAAGTGACGTCTTTTTGTCTCCAGGCTGTGCAATGAGAAAAAGCCATGTCCCCTGCCAGTGCTGTGGACAGCATGGAGCCCCTGGGCTCACTGCAGTGCTGAATGTGGAGGTGGGGTCCACTCCAGGACCAGAACCTGTGAGAATGGAAACACTTGTCCTGGATGTGCCACGGTACTGCAGTGCTTGGATATTTAAAAAAAAAAAAAATTAAGATGTTTATAACCACACTGACAAGTCAAGCAATTTATGGGCTTTTGCTTTAAATGCAAAAGAGATTCTGTGTTTACCCTCTGTCAGTAAGACCTGGGGTTTAAGCCCTGGATGCAGATCAGCGTTATGTAAAATGGGAGATTTTTAATGTTATATTTCTGCCATCATCCGTTCAGTGCAGCCCCACCTGACTTATCACTAATCCACTCCATAAGAACTGACTGCGAAGCATCATTTTATGTCTTCGGCTCCATGCAGCCTGGTTTAAATAGTCCCATTCAACACAGTAATTAGCAGCATAATAAACTCCCTCCAGGACAAGCTGCAGTATTTGTGCTGTTTAGCAGGCTGAATTAAGGCAGCACTGTGTCTCTGCAAGCTGTTTACACTGAATGACTATAAACATCAGGATGTATGGCTCTGGGAGATAAAGCAAGCATGCAGCAGAACAGGCAGCAGTCGCTCCAGCCTGTGACACAGCAGCGGGTTCAGAGTTTTCATCAGCTATTAATGTTTATACACTTTGTCCGTTGTGTATTCCAGGAGTATAAGGTCTGTAACCTGGAGGCCTGCCCCGAGGTACGCCGCAACACCCCCTGGACTCCCTGGATGCCGGTCAATGTTAGCCAAGATGGGGCACGGCAAGAGCAGAGGTTCAGGTACACCTGCCGGGCACTGCTACCCGACCCCCAGCAGCTGCAGCTGGGCAAGAAGAAGGTGGAGACCCGGTTCTGTCCCAATGACGGCTCTGGAGCCTGTCAGACTGACTGTAAGTACAGGGAATGACTAAACAATGGAAACAACAGATGAACAACTCTCTCCCTTCTCACTCTGCAGCGTTAGCACCTCGCCAGTGTTTGCCTCCGTTTGTCACCTGCCAGCAGTTCCCATGGTAACGTGATTGTTATCATGGAGGCACAGCTGGTGCAGCGATTACCTGCTTGAGTGCAGGTGCATCCAGATGCCACTTTAACCCGGGGGTCGTGAAACTGGGGCTAAACGTTCTAGGTTCGAAGTAATCAGTCTTTATGTTTGTGCAGCTGCTTAACCTGGATTCGAACGTCCCGGTCCGGACTCTATAGACCCGTCTCATATACTGTATCTGTAAAACCGCACCTGTCCGACTGTGCTGTCGGTGGCACAGCTCCCAGGTTTCCGTGTTAGTAGACATCAATCAGCAGTCTGATTAAACGTCATTGAACCATTATGGGGAAGCAGATGTCCACTTCCTCCAGCCCTCAGAGACACACAGGTAATAGATTATCTAATACGGCATAAAAATTGGATTTTTATTCAAAATTCATTTTGGAAATTTAGTCCAAAGTAGGTAAAGCTGATGAGCTGAAACTCGTGTGGCTGCTCTCAACCTTTTGTTGCAAACAGAATAAAAAATCAGAATGAAATATTTGTGCTGGCCTCATTTGAAAACCTCAGGAGCTACTCCTGATTCATATGTAAATAATTTCTGATTATGGGTGCCTATGTGTGTGTGTGGGTGTACAGGGAAAACCAGTTCATTTTTCAGCGTGACCCACATTGCACCTCAGTAATTAAAGTTTCAGAACAGGGTGTCTGTCTGCTGAGTTTGGCAATAAAAAGATAACGTTCTGTGATTCTTATTTGAACTTGAGAAGCATTTAGAAGTTCAGATTTCCCGAGCGTTCACTCATTTAGCAGGTTGCGCCAAAAGATGTCGGCATCGACTTTCGTTCTTTCCATTCAGTGAAAGTTGCTACACTTTTTCTTCTCTCTCTTTTTTCTCCTGTTCTTTGCTTATCGTGTGAAGGGGACTGAAAAAATCTTGTTTTCCAGCTCTGGTCGAAGACTTGGTGAAGACTAGTGGCCGAGCTCTGTCCCAGCCCCAAGGCGCTCGCTGGGGATCCTGGGAAACGTGGTCCAGCTGTTCGCAGCAGTGCTCCAGAGGCTTCCGAACCCGGAAACGTAGCTGCTCGTCGGCAGAGGGCAGGTCCAACCCGAGCGCCTGCGTAGGATCCCCAGTGGAGTATCAGGACTGCAACACTCAACCCTGTCCAGGTAACTGGAGAAGTGTTGGCAGTGTATCTTGCAAAAGCAGAAAACGTAAACAGTATAAATAAAGTTTATTGTACGTGTGTGTACCAGTGAGCGGGGCCTGGTCTTGCTGGTCCTCCTGGTCCCAGTGCTCGTCCAGCTGTGGGGGGGGACACTACCAGCGTACTCGAACGTGCAACAGCCCACCACCTGCCAATGGAGGAGACATCTGCATCGGCCTGCACACTGAAGAGGCCCTCTGCAACACACATACTTGTGAAGGTATGAAAGCAAATGCTGATGTGATATTTTAAGTATCACATCAAGTCGTTATTTCTGTGAAGGCTTTTGCATACTGGTTATTTTCCTGTCAGACATTTTGCCAGGTTGAATCATTTAGTTTGGCTTGAAAAGCGCGACACAGAGTTATCACGAGTGTAACATCATAAACACACTCCATTGATTCACCCTGTCTCCCTGGATTGAATAATGGTGTTTGTATGGATCCTGATGGGAAATCTCCTCCGCACAGCAAGTGGTGAACCAATATTTGTGTTGAGGAGGCAAACAACATGGTTGTTGGAGCTTATCCCAGCATGCATTGGCTGAAAGTCAGAAAATCAGAGAGAAAAAAACAAAACATTAAGAAATTAGCCTCAGATTTTTACAGCTGCTCCAAACACGGATTGGTGCAGCTCTTATGTTCCTTCATTCGTTTGTAAGTGGAGACATGAGGAAGCAGATTGGTGCAATCAACTTCTCATATATTTTACACCTTTGTTCAGTGAACAAAGTAACCCCAGCAGGCACACAAGGAGGCTGAGCTGTTGACTGATGGTGACGGCTGCACCGTGGCCAACATCTCCCAGCCTGCACACACACACACACCCGTTAACCCTCCACACAGTTTCTCTGGTCACTGGCTTCCTGTCAGTGGCTGCCTGACTTTTTCTTCAGATGTCCCACTGAGACGGCCATCACTTTCAGTCTTTTCAGCTGAGCCAATATGCAAAACTCTTACTGCTGTTTCTGAGCCGTCTCCTACACAGCAGATGTGGACCTGGTCTTGGACATGATCCAATTAAATTCTAGATAAATACCTTGTTGGGGGCTTTTCTTTGAAGTGGAGGTATTTGAAATAGCTTGGCAGTGATGTGCTGATGCTGCATCTGCACTGCGGGACATTAACACTCAGAAGACAAGGACACGGATGCAGATCCCAGAACATCAGTTATTTAAAAAAAAAAACCTATTACCACCAACATTCAAAGCATCTTATCTTTATTTCCCTCGGTGGACAGGTTGGGGTGAGTGGACAGAGTGGGGGGATTGTGATGAGGAAGGTCTGCAGCATCGCACTCGTCGCTGCGGTGAGGACCAGGAGGCCGAGGCCAGTCTCTGCCAGGGCAACATCACCCAGTCCAGGCCATGCCAGCCCCATGAGGTGCCAGGTAAGCACATGCTCTTATTAGTAAATTGCTGGAACAAGTTTGCTGCACATAATAAATTGCTGCAGACCGATGCTGATACAAGCAGGAAAAATCCAGTTAGTTCGTCACACAAAAAGTTTAATCAGACACAATGTAATGCTGACTTGTTCCCTCTGTGTCTGTAGAAATTAAAAGACAAATTAATACAGATGTCAGCACTCTGCCTGCTTCAAGAACCGTGAAGCCTTTGAGAGAAATTAACTGGTCTTTTGTTGTTTGATCTTGTGGAGCTGCAGAGATTTCACTTCCCTTCACTGATGTTTTTTTTTTCTCTGTCTCTCTGCGTATTTTTCATTTCTGTCTGTCTTTGTCCAGTCATTCTACCCGGACAGGAGGACCACAGCTGTGGAAGTAAGTGAAAACAAGTGACGTCATTCCTTTGTGTTCTCATTAATCCCCAACAGAAAACCTGCCTGGTTTTATGCCTGCAGTCTCCTGTTGCACCCGGAGAAAATCAATGTCACAGCAGCTTAGTCGCCGTCTCTGAACATGTAGCAACACCTAGTTATTGTCTCAAGGTTACAGAGTTATTGGCTTTTTTCTTCGCCTGTGTACCACACAGTTGGTAGCATATTGACTTCTGTTTGTGGCTTTGGCCCCATGTGGCAGGGGACCGTGTGGAAATGTGGAATCATTATTGGTCTTTTGATAAAGTTTCATTGCAGCATCAGCTTTCAGGTTGAAGTCCTTCTTTCCTGCCACCTGTCCCTCGACTTGATATTTCTGAAAACTTCTGGCTGGATTACCGATGTTTAACACCTCTTAAACTTACCATCAGTCCACAATTTCCACTTCAACCAGTCACAAAAGAAATATCAAAACAAAATGGCTGGATTACAGTGAAACTTACTAACTGCATCACTTCTCCTCAGGGGGTGAACCCTTCCCATTCTCAGAGGTTCATGTTCTCTCTTCTCGCTCCTTCCACCCCTCTGCCTCCAGCCTTTACCTTGTTCCAGCTGGTAGCTGTGGGCTCAGCTAGTTTCTTCGCAGCAGCGTTACTGTCAGCGCTGGCCTACACCTACTGCCACCACCTGAACCGGCCGTCAGCGGAGTCAGCAGTCATCCACCCCAGCACACCCAACCACCTCACCTACAACAAGCAGGGCAACAGCACGCCAAAGAATGAGAAGTACATCCCCATGGAGTTTAAGGTAGGCTGGTTCAGTCGTTTATGAATTCTTAAAAATGAATTGCTGGACTCTGTGCCTCAACCTAACCACCAAAATATCCGTCTCTACAATTTAGACGCTGAACAAGAACAATCTCCACGTGAACGACGAGACGACGTGCAACCACTTCCCCTCCCCACTGCCCTCCAGCAATATGTTCACCACCACCTACTATCCTCCCAGCCTGAGCAAGTACGACTTCCATCCTGACTCCCCCTGCAGGACCTACATGCACAGCTGAGAGGAGGCCGGGCTCTGACAAAACAAAAACAACAACAACCCTCTTTACTCACCCCAACACCAGAACCCCCAAGAAAGTCTTAAAGTAAACACCAAAATCCTCGTCATGTTCCACTCAGTTATTTTGATCTGTTAATGAGATCTCGGTTCACGTAACTGTGTTCCTGTTAGTCTGTATAATCCACATTCTTACCCAAACAGAAACTGAAAAACACCAATTTGTGGTTTTAGGTCGAGTTAGGTGTTGGAGCTTTCTTGGCGAACCACAGCCGGTCTTAGAGACTGTGCACAGTTTTATAGCATTTACCCCAAAACCATACATCTTCCTCTTTTACATTTCTGTTTGTGTTTGCATTAAACAAACGACATAGAGGTTTAAAAGTGTCAGGCTGTTAGAAAACCAGTTCCTGCCTGCAGCTCTGTACTTAACACACAGACAGAAGATTGGTATTGATGTTTTAATTTCACTCCCTCAAAGAAAGCAAATAAGCAAAATGATGAACTTTGTCTTTAAGGGCTCTGCACACTAACACCCCCCCCCCCCCAAACACACACACACACACACACAAGGAGCAACCATATTTTCAAACTACGACCTGCATCTCTAACCTTCCTCTCACGCCACCCACCCTGAGGTGCTCCGTTTGTGCTCAGGGCAGAGTGAAAGCAGGGTGGGACTCTGAGGTCCAGGGCTGCAGGACATTAAGACATTGTCTGTCCCTGGATTTCCACTGGACTGAGAAGAGACTCATCTGCTGGTTGCGTATAATGAATTTCTGGCAGGTGAGTTCAGAGGACTTAGTAAAACTGTATATGGACTACACAGGCAGCTCGGACACTTGTTGATAAATGTGAGTTGCCGTCAGTAAAGACTGTGAAAAAAACACAGACGAATGATCTGTTCTACGAAACATCCGCAGACATCATTCTTCACTGTGTGTGGATTTCTGGCTTATTTGCTTTAATTTTCATGCTTAGCAGCGTCCACAACAGAAAACACTGAAGAGGAAAACGGGAAGCACTGAAGAGGACGTTTTGGACAGGCCTCACTGCGTACTGTACATCGCTGACGAAGAACTTTTCTGTCAACAGATTAGGTGAATTATTTCAGGAGTGTTCACGTCTGTCACTGTTTGTGTTTCTGTCTATCTCCTGATTGATTTTGTACTTCAGAAAGGGGCATTTATTTTGTCATTCACTCCTGTTTTCTGGATGTTAATGTGTTAAGGTTATTGCTCAACAATCACCAAATACAACACACCTATACCTGTATATTTCAGAGCCTCTCACAAGCGCGTGAGCACACCATAAATCAGCCGCAGGCTTTTCAACAAAGAGGTAACAGACAACAGCAACACGACAATATGTACAACTGTGATGGATTAACTTGCTCAAGCAGCTTTCAAGTCTCGACATCTTGTTTTTCACAGTGTACTGAAGTGAGTGGAAAACAATGGCTACCTGGAAGGTAGGAAAAACACAATGTCCAAGACTTGTGGATTTAGAAAATGCATTGTCACAAGAAGTTTCCTGGAAAATAAAACAGTATAGTTTGGCACAGATTGCAGGGGAAACATATTGTTATTCATACATGTTGAACATGCACGTCTGTAGAGACATTTCACGTTTCTGCATGTTCAGCCGACTTTCCGTAGACCAGCTTAAGACTTAAAGTCCGGCACGTTAATTGGAATTAATCAACTGGATTCATTCTCCATTTTCCTGACAATTAGAACCAAATTATTCTGAAATTATTGTGAAGCATTTCAAAAGTTCTGCTGCTGAAAAAGCCCAAATTAGTGGCAAGTCAGAGCCACAGTACGTGGTCTTTGAAGACTCCGGCTGCTACTGCTGGTACTAACAACACGCTGCCCTCTTCGTTCACGACTCCCACCAGATGTTTTTTTTCTTGGAACAAAACTTTACACCATCAGAACAAAGTCTGACTCTAAAGTGAAGTGAAGTAAATCCACACACTGGGGCTTTAGATGACGTTAAACATTTAAAAAAACAGGTTCAATACGTGCACCATCTGAGTTTTCTGTTACATTCCACCACAGTATTGTTGATATTTAAGTTTGTGTAGTAAAATGTGTAATATAAACAGTATGTTGTTGTGTTTCTAAATTGTAAATACCAAGAAATGAATTCAGGTGTTTCTCACCAGTTGCAGTGTTATGTAGCATGAAACCAACAGCCCTGATAATGTGTGTGTTCTCGTTTTGGGTGCTTGCCAACACGTAACTGCATGCACTGAAACTCTGACATGAATATACAACACATGTTTGTGTAAACTGTGCAGATGTGTTTGTATGTATTTGGCCAGGACGGTGGAAATATTCATTTTCAGAAAGTTGTGTTTTGTATTTAAAAGTCTCGACAGCTTTCTTTGAATCTGAATCACCTTTCCACACGAACTACAGAATATACACTCACCATTTAATGGATTTGTTTTGCTCCCAAAAACACTTGAGCTGAATATGATTGGTGTGAATATGACTAAACACTGCCTTTCGGACACTGTGAACTTTTGGTACTCTATATTTTTGTATAACGTACACTGTAAGAAAAAGAAATCAAGATGAATAAATCAATTTTGGTGCCAATGTTTTGGTTATACATGCTAAAAGCTTATCACAGAATACGACAACCAGTCACTGGCTTATCAGGAAAAGTTTTTGATGTATATATTGATTTTTTTAAATTACAAATAATGGAATTATTTAAACATTTAAGCCTCATTTAAGTGTGGGAAGCTGTGCAACTCCCACAAATACACAACAAAACAACAAAATGGTTCACTGCTGTGTTTTTTAACCAGTTTAAGGTGGATTTTTTGTTTTGTTTTGCTTTAAGTGGTTTGACTGATGCACGAGCAGGAAGTGGAGGGTCACAAGCTGCTCTTCCTCCATCAGCCTTCCCTGTGTCTTTAATAATTGACAGTGGCTGAGAGCAGACAGGCGTGCAGGTAAGCCATAAAGACCCTGACGTCTGCCGGTTTGTCCTGTACAGCTGGTGATTTTATGTCTGCTTTTCAGGTCGAGAGATCTCACCTGCTGAATAATGGAAGCAGCGGAAGCACCTGGAAAAGGGAAGGGCAGCTTCTTTGAATTTGCACACTTGCCCACAGGTAGCCCACTTTTACCCATTTGCACCTTTACCATTGTCGCTGCACTGTAAATAGACACATGGAGCCCACGTGGAGTCCACTTAGCGGGTGATGCAGATGCTGTGCTGATAATCTCAGACCAGGTGGAACCGGATTATTGAAGAAGTTTGGGGTTTCAGTCAGACCTGTTTGCCATTAATGCTCTGCGGTCTTTAGCTGCCAGTGGGATTAATGATGCTTCCGTGAGACAAAAGACACCGGCAGGCCCAGTTCTTGGAAATCCTGCTTTCCGTGGTCGGGGCTATAATCCTGTTTGTGTTTCCCGTTAACGCTGGACAGGTGGTTGAGCAGTGCAGCCTGATCACTGCAACAACAGCCTCAGTTCACTGCCACGGGACATACAACACGTTCATTCATGTTTAAAGGTGTAAAACACTGTTTACACAGCATCTGTTTTTCAGCATGTGAAAGACTCTGGTCTTCTTGGACGGAAACATACAGAAATTGGACAGATTGCTTTTAATAGCTGCGTAGACTGACTTTAATATTTTAATATCTGTTTTATTCTGAGTGATCGGACGACCAGAGTGTGCCCGTCCACTGCCAGACGTTTTAAACCAGTTAGTTCTCACATCATTGCTCTGCACTCCAGTGTTTATTGTTCATAGTCCAATGAGCAGCACTGCTCTGCTGTCTGAGCGTTTAATCTGCTGGTAAAACCACTAGGCCACCGAAATAGACGACCCTCGTGTGCTCACGCTCAATGTTTATTTATTTATTTCGTTTTTCATTGGAATTTATCTTTTTTTTTCTTTCCCATTTAGAGAAAACTGGAAAAAACTGGAGCAAAAGTCCATAAATATTACACCGAATGCAGAAGCTGCACTAATATTCATGAAGCTGGTGTCATTCATTGTCTACTTGCAGACTTACTTAGCGTCTTATTTTATCATTCACTATGCTGCTGAGGTATAAAAACTGTTAGGTGCAGTTTTTCTCTCGGTTCTGTGGGCGTCTTTTTGTAATTCCTTTACAAGTTCTGAGTGCGCTTTTTCCTTCACCTCATAATGTGTTCGCCGAGGTGGAGAGAAAAATTGTCACATCCTAACAGCTATAGCTGTATTCCCAACCTTAACCATCTTTTAACGCATTCATTTTTAATTGCTCAGGGTTTAAGTTCTGCCTGAGAGGTCAAATTCAGGGCATTAAGCACCCTCATCTGTGTTTTCACCTCCAGATTTTACTCCTGGATCTTTTGAGGCTGTGCTCTCTAACTTATTTCTGAATTATAACTCTTAACCTCATACCAAAACACATCACTGAACCAAAACACATCACTGAACCAAAACACATAACTATTTAGTTAAAAAGGTACCTGAAAACAATATTTTTGCTCCATTTGAAAGCAGCAAACGCCTGCAGTTGCAGTGGACGTCCTACAGTACTGACCAGTAACAAAAAGAGAGCAAAACAACTTAATCCTCCCACTTTAAACTCGCTTAATCCACCACATTCACTCGTTAGAAGATTTGTCTGATCAAAGTGTCTCTGAACACATGAAGACATAAGTCAAAGTGGCTGTTTTTCATTTGCTCGATGGACGATGTAAAAGTGCTCAGATGCACATTTGTGGCTTTGTGGCTACAAACTAAATTTCAAACTGTGCCTTTGTTATCGATGGAGCAGGATGTTTTTATCCAGGAGTTTGTCTGTGCTTTATATGTGAACCATTCCTGTGTGTATGCAGGTTCAACAGACTGTGTGAAGGAGGAGATGGTTATTTAAAGCATAGTGACTGAGATATTTTAAAGTCAGTATAACTGCTCTATCAGCCAGGTGAGTGGTACCTTGTAGAAAAAAACAAGGACCACTCAAGGACTCAGATGTCTGTCTGAGTAGCGGAGATGGATGGAGGAGCTGCATGTTCTTGGTTATTTTTGTCCACTGGAAGAGTTGAAAAGGAGAAGCCACGGCAACAAATTGTCCCTGCTGCAGCTTCAAAAGACAGATGTAAAACGTGTGTCTGTCTCTCTGCGCGGCAAAGAGACGCGGAGGAAATGTTCTGTACCACAAACAAAACAACAACAGTGAGGTGATGCTATGAAGCAGGAGCAGAGAGTGGCCACAGGGGCAATAATTAGATTTTTCCCAAGAAAACTGATTTTAACTTGAATAATTAAATTGTCTGCCAGTTATTTCCTCAATTAATCGTTTGGTCTGTATAAAGAGTCCAAAGTGATTTATTAGTTACTGTGGTTAAATTACAGGATTAAAAGATAATTGCAGCCATGGCTGCTCTTAGACATGAATACCAGAGGAAAGAAGGGACAGAGTATCACCACATCCATAACCAGAGTTTATAGCAGCTGTAACATTTCACATAAACACAGTTGATGAGCTACGATTAAAATATTTACACCCTAACAGTATCTGGTAAATATGATCTATTTAGATGATGATGGTGATTTCATTTAATGTATAAATGTTTTGGAGATTAAATCTGTTGGCTGCTCAAACTGTGCACGGTGCATTTCAGGTATCTGTGGTACAATGTCACCCTCTAGTCCCCGAGCACTGAAAACACACCTCACTGTTGTTGCCTTTATTTTGAAAAGGCTGACATCTGCTGGACAAATGGAGGAAGAACAGGTTGTATTAACATTAGCTACTGAAGTGCTACTAAAGGCTCATTTTACCTCTAATTCCAATGCTTTTTCAAAACACTGCAACAATTTTTTGTATTTTACTTTAATAAAGACCTTTCAAACATGTCAGCCTGACATTTTGGAATCATGTTCACCGATGCTGCAGAGATATGCTTGTTCTGTGTGGTGGTCTGACAGAGGCTTTTTCAAATCTGCATGGACGTGTCCTCAATTGGAAACTTTGCCTGTGATGTCAACACAAAAGGAAATGCCTTGAACACAGTATTCAGATGAAACATAAGCTTGTTGGAAGGAAAAGGTTTGGACACACTCAGAGGCAGAGTGTCTGGGGAGAAGAGGGTTTGAGGAAGGCTTTAAAAAAAGAACAATCGTTAATCATGGGAGCTGATTATTATGTTTTGTGTGTCAGCCAGTGGAACAGGAAAAACTGTGCAGGTAGAGGAGAGAAAACATTCTGATAAATATGCTGCTGAGGGTAAAACAGAAGCTAAATGTGCAGTATAACAAGACAGACGACTGAAACTTAAACTAAAATCAAACCTGCACAGCATAAACTAACGAAAGAGAAAGATTTTGCACTTGGTTTCACAGTCCCCCTCAAAACATGCATGGCCCAATTGCCTACTTCTGTAGCAGTAGCAGGATACAGGGTTGGGGTGGGTGCAAATTCAAACTGGCCTCATAAGACTGACTTCTGCAGGGGTCCCCAACATCATGCCAGATTACTGATATTTTCTGGTTCAGGTGAGTTTTTCACTTGAGCCAGTAGTTTCAGGATGTATGAGGCTGAAAATACATGAACTTAAAGACGTTTCTTTTAATCTTTTATTTTTGTTTCTTGTGAATTTGGATTATTTTGCTTCTTTAGGCTCTGAAATGACTCTGACAATGATTCTCTGGTATTTATATAAAAGCATAATGTTTGCATTTGTGTATGGAATCATCTCATGCATTTATAAAAATGTGCATTTATTTGTAGCTGCTCTACTTTTGCATCTCCTTTTGATCATTTCCATTTTGTCCCCCCCCGGGTTTCTAAAATAGTTCCTTCCATCATTCAGGCGCACCTGGTTTTGAGTGGCGCGAGCGGCAGCAGTGTGCATGACGAGCCTCCAGTCGCGCGCAGCAGGAAGAAGCCTCACACCTGAGTGAAGGTGGGCGGTTGACGGAGCAGCGGGTCGTGAGCGCTCATGTTCTGCTGTGTGGCGTGAAGCTGGAGCACGCAGCCCGGAACCCGCCACCCATCCGCTGGGCTGGACCGGAGCAGCCAGCCCTCTGGACCGATGTCCTGGCCGAGATGTCCCGACACATCTACATACGGAACAAGATTGGCGAGGGCATCCAGGCGCCTATCTTTCAGGTGGGTCTTTATTACCTGAGCTCGACTGGTTCCTTTCCCAGAAACATTTAACGAACAGTTTACTCTTGTAAGGTTATATCCAGAAATAGGGGAGATCAGGGCTGGTTGACACACTATTTAAAAAACTAAGACTGAGAGCCAGTCTCGGTAAACCGATGTTTTTTAATTAAATTGAAGGACTTTATTTACTTTATTTTACTAAGTAGCCAGAAAAGACGCCATGGTGCCTACTCGCTCTGACTGCTGGTTCGTGGACCTTTTCACATAAACAGAAAACACACAGAGAACTATTCTTATATTTTAAGGCATTTTTATTTCTAGAATAATAAACACGAGCAAATAAAGGACAGAATCTGTTGCGATGATCTGGATAAAGGAGTTACAATAAAAACATTTGTTGAAATTTGACCTTCAGCTCCACCTGGTGTTTTAAATGTCCTGTTAAACCTTGTAAGACTTTTGTCCCGTTTTCTTTAATCAGATCTAATGTCATCTCACTGAGAGACTTTAACTTCCCTGGTGATTGTAACTGCATTTGTTTTAACAGACTATTAACTGTTACGGTTGGCTGAACTGTTCTCACAGCCTCTGAAACTGCACCATGGTGGGCTTCAGTGAGCTGTATCAGATGTAAACACTCACATTTTATTAATATAAACTCGGTGCACCACAGGTTATGCCAAACAACAGAATAATTCAGTAATTTCTTTAAGGACTTCACTGTTTTTCTAGGTGTATCGTGTTAGATTGTCGGGAGTCACTCATAAAATCTGCAGATTTTTGGCAGAAGTTTTGTATGTGAAGATAAGTGAATGTTAGATGGCTGATAAGTTATTTTTCTTCAGCCTAATGGATCATTGGAGGCTACTTGCTGATATTAATAGCAGGATATTCATAGACTTAGCCATCGTTATCCTTCATATGTCTTCTCGGCTTTTGGCTCTTTGCTTGAATTGAGAAACAGAGAGAAAAAGAGACAGAAGAGAGATGGTGACCCAGATTAATGGCCCTGTTTTATAGATTCAGGGAAGTAGGTTCTGACTTTTTAACGGTGACATTGTCATTAACTCTGGAGACTTGAACAGAAATGGGGCAAATCACTGGCAGATAATTAATTTAGCTCCCTGGAGATGGACTCTGCTGGTATATTTGGACTTTTGGAAGAGAAAAAAGAAAAAGAGAAAGTCAGGAGGTAAGGAAAAAGTAAAAGTTGGTGAGGTACACATATAATGCAAAAACATACATACGAGTGTCCAGCTGCTTGGAAAGTTTACTGTATTATTTGACCTTATTGCACCATTTAAATCTCTTTTGGAAAAAAGCATCGGCCAAAGCTTGATGTGACTTTACTGAAGGTTTCACTCACATTATATCCAACATGCAAACAGATGATAGAAAAATTTACATTTTATGGATTTTTAAAAAAGTGTTTCTGCTGGTTGAGATGCTGTTTTTCTCGTGCAGGTGAACCGAGGGACTTATTCAAGGAGGAGCCGACTCAAGAGGTCTGATGGCAGCACCACCTCCACCAGCTTCATCCTCAGACAGGTAGTTCACCTGCTATTCACCTTCCGTGCACACTGTTCATGGTTAAAGGCAACATGTAATATTTTTATCACATCTTCTAGCAGAGGTGATGTGATACTCATCACTGTCGACTGCAGAGGGCAGTAATTTACCGCCAGCAGAAAGTTCCAATGCACCAGTAAAAGAGGAGACAAACAAAACTGGAGGCTGACATAAACAAAGAATATATATTAAAAGCCGAGGACGACACTGGATTCAGGATAGTTCCTGTCAGAGTGTAGAGGGCTTTGAAACAGCATTTAGCGTTTTATGTCTGCAGGCGTGATTGACAAGAAATATAACTGAATAAATAAAATATGAAAAATGTAAATATTAGAGAATGTAGGTGGGGTGCACCGGGGGGGGGGGGGGGGGGGGGGGATTGGACTTTCTCCAGGCTGTGGACCAAAGCATATGATGCTTTTTTTTTAAACTATATAGTATACATACATCTCTCTCATGTTTTTTTTTTAAATACATGGATCAAATGTGTAAATTCATTAGACCTCCTTTCATTGTCAGAGCCAAATTAAACGTATTTGTCATCTCTCTGGAGAATAAGTAAGCAGACTGGGGACTGAGAGGTAACAGGGAAATGGAGGATGCTGCTCCCCTCTTTCACTCCTCCATCCCCCTCCCCCGGTCCCCCGCTACCTCCCGCACTAGGAAAAAAAAAAAAAAAAAAAAAATCAAGGAGAGCGCTCATCCAAGCTGAGTGGACAGCCAGCCAGCCAATCAGCTCCTTGCACATTGGCTCTGTCATCAGGCTTGGATATTGAGGAAGGATCCACCGCTCTGCTGCTGCTGCTGCTGCCTCTGCTGCTCTCGCTGTGTATATGTATATGTGTGTGTCTGTGTGGGGGTGTGTGTATGTGTGTGTGTGTCTGTGCGCGCGCGTGGAAGCCTGATGAAATGAAATGCCAGGATTGGGCTACCTCCAGGGAGAGCCTCTCCATCCTATAATGTGAGCCAGCCAGCAGCACTGTGGGATCAGGGAGAAGCTGCATCCATCAAGCGACGGGCCTCCGGAGGACCAGGCGTGATCCAACGGGAGGGGAGATATTTTTTTAAAAAATTATTCTTCTCTGCTGAGGAGAGAAGGGATTGTCGTCATCTCCCCCATCCATCCTTTTTTTCTCTCTCTGTGGTGCCCCCTCCTTCCTCCTCCGCCTCCACTCTCGTTTTTCCCCCTCATTCTTCTAGAGGCACTCGTTGGAATATCAAACCTCCATGTATGACAATTTGTACCTGCATGGATTTGAAGACTCGGAGGCGGTGAGTGTGTGTGTGTGTGTGTGAATCTGCTTTTGTGCTCTCTCGCTGTGTGTTTATTGATGGAAGTAGCTCAGCTGTGCGCGCACACACACACACACACCAGCGCACATAAGAGGCCTTTGATGGGTTAGCCAACAGTACACTGTAGCGTGATCGTGGGCTATGCTTTGCTGGAAGGGGGTTGGGTGGGTGGGTGTTGGTGTGTGTGTGTGTGTGAAGGGGGGGTGCACGTTAGGCAGATGGCTTCTGACGTGTGACATTCACACGTTTCTGTGTGTATTTCTGTAAATATGTGTGTGCGTTTTGGTGTGTGTGGTTCTGTATGTGCTGCATATGTGTCTGCAGTCTGCCTGTAAGAGCGGCTGTCAGGAAACCACCAGAGCCAGGAGGAGCCATTTAGCGTTCATCACACTCTGTGCCTCTCAGAGATGGACCGAGCCCCGTTTCACAGAGGAAGATGGGATGACGTTAATTACCCATCTCTCCCCCCTGAGGCCAGTTACGCCGCCACGCTCAAATGATAAATCCCCGGGTGTCTACATTTCTACATTTATCACTTTTTGAGAAATATGCAGCCGAGTGTTTGGTATCTGACCCTGCGACGGCGTGTCGTGCGGGCTCCGCCGAGGCTCGCTGAAACATGCGTCGTGATGTCATTAAGTGGATTCTGATGTTGATGAGTCACATGCCGAAGCTACTCCATTGGATAATAGCTCAGATGCTACGGTGCGACCTCAGCGCTTCCACACGGGCGCGTGAGAAGATGCTCAGGGTGACTTGTCAGTGCTGGAGTCGGGGATTTTCAGAAATGGAGGCAAAATGGTTTCGAGTAAAAGGGAAATTGGAGTCTACACAGTTTATGCTTCAGTGATTAACGTCATCGTACTGGAGATATTTGTGACTGTTCACGAGTTATTCCAGCGAGCATTAGTGTTGCACTGCTCTAAAGTTGGAGTCAGAGATAGATTAGGAAGAGAAAGGTAAAAAATCAAAATGTAAAACACCAACATATCCTCGCTTTTATCTCCTCTCATGTGTTAAGTCCCAAAAAAATGGGTCCTACACTTCCCATAATGCAGCTCAGTAGCGTTTCTCATCAGGCACTCCCTGCCTGATAAATGTCTGTGTCTTTCAAACCCTTCATACCCAGGCTTTCTCTGACACATTTCTAACCTCCACTGCCAGGACGCGTTAACCCTGATGACATCATCATGACGTCTTCAGGGGTCATTTTCTCGGTCTTGACGAAGCTCCTCCAGAGGCACAGAGGACATTATACAACTGTTCTCACCGGATGATCAGCACCGCTCATGACGAGTGAACGCACCTCGAAGATGTTTTAATAAAAACATCTTACATGTCTGACATTTTCCCCATTACACTGACGTCTCTGTTATTCTAAAATCTGTTTATCCTTGTAAATCCCTTAATACATGTATTTTCCAGAATGAAGAAATCATCTGAGTTTCCCTGACGTGCCACTCTGTGGTTACTTGCACACGATGCAGACGAGCAGTGTGCTGAAGTCAGGCCCTGACGCTGCTAGCTTGTAAAAAGTGAAAAGTGCTTAGCTGTGATGACTAGCTTGATTGATCTTCTCGGGACTAATGGCCTTCTTTAATTGAATCATCATTAGGGGCTGATTGTTTAGATTAACACAGCAGAAGAAGGAGACGCTTGGTCCAGTCATGTCCAAGCAAAAAAAAAAAAAAACCTCACAGTGTGGCAGGATGAACTGCTGCAGGACCAGCATTCGTTCAGAGACTAAAGGAATCTGTCGGCTTCTTTTTATCAGTCAAATCTGTCCAGAATTGTCTCGGAGCGTGAGACGGGCTGCGTGTGGTCGCACAAACTGCTGACGGCACCAGAATGGAAATTCCACTTTGTCTGAGATGCTCCTGGCAGTCTGCTCTTTCCTACATCATCCATTTCACCTGCTCTGCACTGGGAGTGCCAGGCCACCACTCTGGGTTTGGCACTGGTTGATGTAAACCCCAAAACCTAATACAGTCAGTGTTCCCATAAAGATTTTTTTCTCTCATTTAATCTTATTGTTCTAAGCAGCTCTGATTACAATCCAGACCATTTTGTTGTGTCTGTCCACAGGTCTTTGACCCTTGATTTTGGGACAGGGTCTCACTCCGTGGAGAGGTTTTAAAAGTAGTTTTTCCTCATGATTCCCAACTTCTATCTCTTAAATTGGCTTTCAACAGTGAATTAGGAGCAGAGTGCTGTTGTTCGTCAGCATTAGTCGTTCTTTTGATCGTACAGTCCAGTTTCCTCTGACTCTAAATGCAGATTCGCTGACTGTGCTGGCAGGAGACGTTCTGGAGACGTCGTTTCAGACGTCCATGGTGACCAAACACTCCCAGTGTAGGTCTCAGAATCATCAAGTCTTCATTGTCAGTAGCTGACGATGAAGAATTAGATGAATGTGAAGCATCAGTGTGAGTTTCTTTTAGTGACCTGAGGTGTGATATCTGTTTGCAGGGCTCAGCTGATTCATATACTAGTAGACCATCAGACTCAGATGTCTCTCTGGAGGAGGAGCGGGAGGTGCAGGCCCAGGTCCAGAGCCAGAGCCCAAGCCAGAGCCAAGGACCGGGACAGAGCCGTCAGGAGAGGGAGCAGCAGGCCGCCATTCAGCTGGAGAGAGCCAAGGTAGCCAACCTGTGCCACTGCTTAGCTGTCCTTTCAGGGAGATCAATAAAAAATGGCCGTTCAATATTTTAAATATGTGCATATTTGTATTGTTACTCACTGAGTGTTTCTTTCCCTCCTCCAGACTAAACCTGTGGCCTTCGCTGTGAGGACCAACGTCAGCTATTGTGGCGCACTGGATGAGGATGTTCCAGTTCCAGCCACAGCCATCTCCTTTGACGCCAAGGATTTCCTCCACATAAAAGAGGTACACGTGTACTTTTTAATGCTGCATATACAGCTGAGAGAAATGAAAATCTGCGAAACTTACTCATGAAAAGCCCCCCCCTCCTTTTATTTGACGTTATCCTCCACAGAAGTTCAACAATGACTGGTGGATAGGTCGGTTAGTGAAAGAGGGTTGTGAGATCGGCTTCATCCCCAGCCCTCTGAAGCTCGAGAACATCCGGCTCCAGCAGGAGCAAAAGAGAGGACGAGTCCAAGGGTAAGTGACAGAAACCCACACTCGTTTCACTGTTAGTCTCACAAACTAACTACTATTATTCTATCATATTTAATATCATATCATATTCATTAGCTTTATTTCCATCTCAATGCCGAAGCTTTATGTTGTACATTTATCTTGTTACCTTAAGCTATGACTAAGTTTTTCAGCCATCATGCAGCTCCGCGGGTGTTGGTGGTAAACAAACAAAACAAGGCTGAGCGAGTTTGCACAGGATTGTAGGTGGCACAAGGCTGGACACACAAAGGTGATGTCCACAGTGTCTACAGAGGCGTTTACATTCCGCAGCTGCACACAGATTGTACTTAGAGGCATTTTTATGAGCTGGCGTTTGATAATCAGAGTCTTTTTTTGGCAAAATTTCTTTTAGTTTGACAGTTTTCAACAAAACCCCCTTAATTGTTAGAAAATGACTCAACAACTCTTTTGACAGTCGAATAAGAAGAAACATTTGTTGGTTCCAGCTTCTCAAAGGAATTTGCTGCTTTTCTTTGTCACATTTGACAGTAAATTGAAAGCCGTTTGAATTTTTCTCTATTTTCTGAGACCAAACAAAACTTCTGTTGCTGTAAACGACATTTGTCAGGCTCACATTTTCTGCAGAACGTACTCTCTCTCTACAACGATTTAATCAGAAGGTGTGAATTCAGTCCATTAGCTCCTCAGTATAATGCTCTCCGATTTATTTTGAAGTCTACTCTGACCCAGGTCTGCTCATGACTCATGCCTGTTTACTCCATCACTTCTGCTCACGCCGACTGTACAAGTGGGAGCAGTTTCAATAGCTGTAATTAGCGCTCCTATCAGCCTCCTAGTTTCCTTGTGTGTGTAATGTGTCTTGAAGGTTCTGTCATCCAGAGTTTTTACAGTATCTCACATGCACTTCCCCAAGCGTTGCTGTTGAGTTTAATACTAATCTTACTAGACTGGAGCGCTTCAGCGCTTCACGTACTAGCTTGACTTCTGTGGCTTTTTGTCACCAAGCCTCTCAGACAGGGAGAGACGTTTGAACCCCGTTAACCAGGACTACACTTTCACTGTGACGGATAAAAACAGTCTCCTTCTGTGAGACGATGGAAAGCAAATAATAGTGTGAAGATATACTGTATGTGTTCTGAACGGTTTTAGTTATATTCTCCTTCTAATTTTTCATTTGTTCTTTGATTTTATTTAGAGTGGATGTCATACCAAACTTGATTGTTTCCTGTCGTGAAATAAACAAAACTCACAAACATTTAAACACATTATTTCATGTCACAAACAACCGGGTACTGATTATACATGTACCGCTGTAAAATGTCAAGATCATCAGTATCCACCAACGATGATCTGCTGCAGTGGTCAGCAAGAAAATGGTGTAAATGTGCAGGACGTAAAAAGCTGCAAGCAAGTGCAAATAATTTACAGTTACAGCACTTTTAAAATTTTAAACTTTTCCTGTTGGCATCAGTTCATCTCTGAAGAGTGTTTTAATTCCCCCTGTAACACGCAGCAGCACTAAACTGTGTGAGAGAATTAAACAAACAGCACGTCTGGTGCTTTTGAAGAATTTGGAAAAAACTGATTGGAGTTCTGTGAGTGAAGTTGTCACTGTTTGCTTTCTATGCCAGTCTTAATTGTATCCACAGGCTTCAGGAAAACAAACTGGAGGCCTTTATATGTCGTCAGCAGTACTGAAAATCTTTGTTTTCATGGCCACGGACGTCTGACGTCAGTGGACTTGCTGCCTGTCCTGCCTGTGTTGTGACAATTTATGATGCCAAGTGGAAGAAATCAGATATCAGCCCTCAGAATAGTGATTACAGTCAATTAAACGTGAACACTTTGCAGCTGATGGCTCATATTTTCTGCCCCTCTGTTACCACTTAAGCGCACCACATATGGTTTTTATTACCTTTAACCTTAATCAATATTTCCCTTCCAGGTGTTACACCTTTCCTCTGCAGTGAACGTTCAGCTTAAGCTTTGGTAGTTTTATTTTTTTTATTTTTTTTAGTTTTTCTGTCGTTTTCTGCATTAATACCATGGTGTGTTTCTGTCTTTTTCTTTTTTATCCCCTCTTGTCTTTTCCAGTAAGTCTGGAGGGAACTCTTCTTCCAGTGTTGAGGATGAGGTCTCTGCCTCTATCCGACCCCTCATATCCTCGGCAGGTGAGAACATCGGACAGGGGGAGAGGGCTGTTAATAGCCGGCTGCCAGCTTAGAGCCAAGCCTCGTGAACCGCAGCAACATAGAGAGAATAAGACTCTAAAGCCTTCCCATGTCTCTGCATAGAGCATAAGTTCACTGCGTAGAGTTGTTGGTACATTTTCCCATGATCCTCCTCTTCCTCCAGTTGAGGACTGCAGGCGCTCTGAGACTGGAGCTTACCACAGTGTGAACCCAACGACAAGACTATGAACCCCCCTCTGAACTGCACTCATGTGACTTTGTGAATATAACTTTAGGACAATAGAAATATTTTTTTTTGTATGTTTCATGTTAATGTCGTGCTGATTATCCTTGATAGGTTTCATTTGCTAAGAATTATGATGAAACGTTGCTCATGTGAAGCATGTTTGGATGTTTCTGAGACATAATGGTGACGCCGCCCGATGCCATACCAGCTACTGACGACACTGTCACTGTCTTCTCTCCCCTCCTACAGGAAAGCAGAAACAGAAAGTGGTAAGTCGGTGACGGTAAAAACCCACTCATCCACCATCCACTGGACTCTTGTTGCTGCCATCATAAAATGACAGGAACCAGCAGCACTGAAACATTTTGTCTGAGAGGAAGTTACAACCTCATGTCACATCCTGGGGCGCTCAGTACTTCAGCCCTGCTCAAGTATACGGCGCCATCATCACCTTTAATGCCAAAGTACAAAGTGTCTTAACTGCAGTGACTCTTATGATGGTATGGTTTTTGGGCAAAGTAGTTTCTTTACCTTGTTTACATTCACCACATTATATGGTGTTTTTAGTGGTTTGCAGTTCAATTTTAGTTGATATCAGACATAAAACAAAGAAATATGAAAGAAGTAGTTTGGGGAAACAGCTGCCTGCCTCTGGCTCATTAACCCTCCTTAAACCTCAGTTTTACTTTGAAAAACTGAATTTTTCTGGTTTCATTTTATAGACTCAAAAAAAAACTTGATCATAATTCCACTTACTAATTTTTTCAGCTCTCAGCTGCATATCATGGTCACACAGTGTGCTCAGTTGTCATGGAGATATCTCATTGTGCTGACTGTACTATGCATTACTGAGCTATCGCCATGACAACTGCCCAAACTCCATCCACTGAGGAAGACTGTAAGATTCCTGACAGGAACGAACTTTCTCTCTCCCTCAACTTAAATATAGTTTTGTGCCAAACTGAATATTATCTGAAAAGATAAGACCTAATAACATCTAGTCTCACTTTGGCATGGCATGGTATGGTGTCGTCATGCTCCTGCTTATCGTTATATTTGGTCTGGTATTGTGTGAATGGGTTAGACTGTCGTTTGTGATCAGTGCAGCGACTCATATCCATCCATCTGTGTAGCAAATGTTAAAACATTTATTAGTTGGTCAAAATGTAATAACATGTTGCTGAGAAACTAAATCTGTTTATGCGGTAATTTGCCAAAAAAGCTTTGAATTATAAAATAATAACGTTCCTACATTATCAGGAAAAGTGTGAATTAACTGCCTCAGTCTAAATTATATTTCTCTTGTTATTACATTTTGACAACAGTTAGTACATTATCGACGTTCAGCCGACTCTCTGTGTTTTCTGTGGAGTTGTTTTGGCTCCATTGTTTTGTTTGGGTCGACTGCTGCTGATGAAATATTTCTGCGTTGACAGACGGAGCACGTTCCCCCGTATGACGTGGTTCCCTCCATGAGGCCCGTGGTGCTGGTGGGACCCTCGCTCAAGGGTTATGAGGTGAGCTGCTGCTCAGCAATGTCCACGATAAATACCAACGACTCAGCATCACTGAATGGAAGCCTGAAAACATGGCTCATTGAATACGATGTTTACCGATGCAAAAAAACGACAAGATTACAGAAAGGAGATGAGTCTCACTCGTCTTTCCCTCAGTCACCCGAAATAGCTCACTGTTGGCGCAGTTAATTGCGAGCGTGTCATCACCCACGTAACATCCAGATTGCAGCCAGACTAATGAGGAGACTGAAGAGGTCAGATGAAAATATGTTGTGAAACTGGCAGATTTGAGCTTTTTCTGGGAAGAACGTCTTCCTTTAACCTTAGTGCTTTCCTTGATTTCTATAAAGGCGCTGTTTAGATACACAGTTAATGAAACCCAAGAGCGAATAATGACTATAATGATTAGTTACTGGTTTGATGTCAGATCCGTCCTGTTTACTCTGATCAGACATCAGATGTCAGTATGATTTTGTAGCGACAGAAGAAATGCCATCTGTCTCCTCCTCCTGGATCTGCCTGATGGACGGGGGCTTATTCATATTTAGGGTCGTAAGAGGGGCTGGAGCTTCTCCCAGCATGCACTGGGCAGGAGCCAGGGAAAACACTGAGGACAGATTATAAGTCTATTTCAGCCTGTAGTTATGAGCCTTCAGTCCAACAATTCCGTGTAACTGTGAGGAGAAACCAAACATTCATGTCCATAGTGTAACAGCTGGATACTAATGATACAACTTTATTTAACCAGGAAACTCCTGTGAGATTAGAAATCTTTTTTTGAGAATATGCCGCCTTAAACAAAAAGCAATGAAATTGATTAAGTTATTAATATTTATATAACTTGTCTTTGTGCAGGTAACAGACATGATGCAGAAAGCACTGTTCGACTTCCTCAAGCACAGATTTGATGGCAGGTGAGGCGGAGACGAGTGCATTTACTGCCCCTCATGAAGCAGTGCATTAAATATTGTTTCTGATCACACTGTCGACAAATTAATTTTCCCTGCACAGCACCGGGGTCATCACACTCATTCATTTAAATGAATCTATTCTCATGTTTAAAAATCTTTGTCCAATGTTTACAGGATATCTATCACACGTGTCACGGCAGACATATCATTAGCCAAGCGCTCCGTTCTCAACAACCCCAGTAAGAGGGCCATCATTGAACGATCCAACACTCGCTCCAGCTTAGGTAAGATAACTCTGCACTGATTATTTCCACTGATTATTTTCTTGATTAGCTGTTTATTCATCAGCAAATTGTTTCACCTCTCAACTGTGGTATGTTTGAAAAGGAGACATGGACTGCCGGATGCTGGTCATATGTAGATTTCTATCGTGTATTTGAGTTTGATCTCGTCTCATCAGCTGAGGTGCAGAGTGAGATTGAGAGGATCTTTGAGTTGGCCCGCTCCCTGCAGCTGGTGGTGCTGGACGCAGACACCATCAACCACCCGGCCCAGCTCCTCAAGACCTCCCTGGCCCCCATCATCGTCCACGTTAAGGTCTCCTCGCCGAAGGTACTGTATGATGGGAGGGGACAGACAAACATAAAAGACACACCTCTGACATCTCTGTGACCAACTCCTCAGCCGGTTCGGTTCACACAACGCTTTTTTATTCAGCGGGTTACAAGAATTATAATCATGTGGACAAACCTTAAGCATATGATATGATCTCTACAGTGACTGTCCCACAGAGTCATTCAGTTGATGGAGACAAACAACAACACCTAGACCCGTTAAAGGTAACGGTCTCTGTGTTAGCTCCGTATTTTCCCTCCACTGGTTTCAGAGCTCAGCACAGGCACAACGTTTCCTACAGAACCAGCATGAAATACTGTAAAGCTTCTGACTGAGACTTTTAAATTCATTGTGTGGCGTCAGCACCAAGGCACCTTTGCATGGAAGAATACGTCTGCTGCACTTTCTACTTCTACACTGGGGCTACAGCAATGTCCACTCAGACAAGCTGAGGACATCACTCCTGTGTGTCTTTAAGTTTTTATTGACAGGGTGCACTTGTTTAAAGACAACCACTTTCTGGTCTTTCACACCAGTTTTACACCAGCATGCAAAATGCTCACTTTACTACAGTTGACCAGTGACATTGACCAGAGTAAAAACAAATCAGGAAGCATCCGTGTCACCTGCAAAACCAGGAGACAGGATTTTAGAAATACTTCCACTAGATTTTTTTTATGTTTACTTATTTCTAAATGAATTCTATTAATTATTAACACAACTCTGTTGAACATAGCACAAACCCAAGCATTATGTTACTCTCCACCTTATTCAGTTTGCACATACATTTATATGTAAGGTTCTTTATTGCTGCCTGACATGTGTGTGTGTGTTTACTCTGACAAACACGTGACCAGCACCATAAATTATCTGTACACACAGAAACATCCTCAGTTGTTTTATGTCCCAGTTCTCATGATGAACTCGAATTTCCAAATCTCTCCACCACTGTTGTGCCCCGCATGTGAGAGGGTACATGAAGAGGGTACTGGGTGACCTGAAACCAGTGCACCCAGAAACTGTGATGCTCTCAGTGTAACTGGAGCGTCATGTACTTTCTTATGCTGCCTTTCAGGTCCTGCAGAGGCTAGTCAAGTCCAGAGGAAAGTCCCAGAGCAAACACCTGAATGTCCAGCTCGTGGCAGCAGACAAATTGGCCCAGTGTCCCCCGGTGAGTGGACGTACTCATACGTTGGCTGATGCCTTGTTGGCTGGGTCACAAATATGTGTCTGCATTCAGAAACAAATGTCTCCATAGTCTTTTGTTAACTAACCAATCAGCTCCTTAATCATAAATCTTCACACGTGGAGATCATTTTCGTTCCGTCTCATTTTCGTTGTTAGCTTCATCTCACTTTCCTTCCTCTGACCATCTGCTGCTGACAGGAAATGTTTGACATCATCCTGGACGAGAACCAGCTGGAGGACGCGTGCGAGCACCTCGCCGAATACCTCGAGGCCTACTGGAAAGCAACCCATACCTCGATGGCGACACCCCTAAACCCCCTGCTGGGACGCAACCTGGGCCCCACCACCCTCACACCCTACCCCACCAGCATCTCTGGACTGCAGGTACAGAACCCATCCCTTCCTCTGACTGATACTTCACAAGCAGTTAAAGCAACATCAGTTACTGACCTGAGGGCAGGGATATTTTTCAAGGACAGTTTTTTGCCTCCTTGATGGGCGTACAGTACAGCTGCTCAAATAAATCATGTTTTGTATTAATGCATTGTCCATGTTTGATTACATACTCATCGCCCATGTGTACATCATGTGGGCATTAATCATAGTGATCTCTTCTCAGTCGGAGCTCTGCGTCACTGTATGTTGAGGTGTTTTGTCCCACCAGTCTCACCTGTGTGTCCTCTGTGTTCATGTGTTCAGCAGAGCCAAAGAATGCGACAGAGCAACCACACGGGAGATCACTCTACCCCGAATGAACGACGCAACCTGATGACATCAGATGAAAATTACCACAACGAGCGTGCGCACAAGGGACGCAACCGCATGTCGTCTGGCTCGCAGCATAGCCGAGAGCAGCAGGACCCCTACCAGGACTACCAGGACCCCTATCAGGATGCATACAAGCCACATCGCAACCGCAGTTCACCGGGCAGCTACAGCCATGACTCCCGGCACCGGCTCTGAGCCCACGTCTGTCACCACCGGGGCCAAATGGCCCAGATTCCACCCAAAATAAACGCTGCAACAGAGCCAAGACGGTCCCAAATGGTACCTTTATGGTTTGTGTTCATTTGTTTTGTCCACCTGGCTGTTTTCCTCTTTCAAAGTCAAGCAAAGTCATGTTCAGGTGTTTGTTTTTAATCAGGCTGCCAGGGCAACCCCGTCGTCAACAGCGTGAGTAGTCAAGAGGTTCAGGATTCCCACATTAACTTTTGCTGTAGAATGAATTCCTTTAATTTATGTTAGTGGGACCTTTTGGGATTGTACTAACACGATGCTCAGCAGACGTGCAGCGCAGATTGTGCTTGTTGCCTGTGTCAGCAAGCTAATTATGGATAGAGGTCAGGTAGTGATGGTGTGCGGGCCTCTAAGTGCCTGGGACGTCGCACCGGGTCAGAGGGAGGTCCACTGCGCACAGACTGCTGAAGGCTGCTGACCCCTATCCTGGGCCATGTGTAAATCCTCTCACCATTTAGCTTATTGCATGCTGATAGATGATCAACCTCCGCGATCACTTCATTGATATTTTGTACCTAGCATTCTGGATTCTCCCACGAAGAGGTGTAGATACGGAGGTCCAATTTTCTAAATCACCTGACTGGATAGGCGGTAGGTGCTGGGTGTGTGGTGGGGCGTGCAGATGGTATCTGGCTGCTAGTTTTGAAAACTGGTGCTTCACATTCCCAAACTATTTTGCTATTTGAAAGTCACTTTGAGCAAGGCCAGCTTTTCTGTAGCATAGCTTTAGGATTTCATTTGGGTGAAGACCCTCACCGTCATAAGCAGAACAGATTGTGATGGTGCTGGGATCAGATCTCAGTTACGCTGTAGGAGAAGGCAATATTGCTTCTGTTCTGAACAGTTAGCACTTAGAGAGTTAGACGAGGAAATAGCTGTGACAGTCTGTCGGATAGTGTAGTGAAATACAATAGCAAAATACTACTTGAGATGCATTTGGTGGTGTTGAGATGGGGACCGGCTAAAAACCTGATGCTGTGAGAACCTTTGGAGCAGTTTGGGATGTTCTGTCTGAGATTTTTGCCCCAGCCAGCGTGAACAGTACGATAGGGAACTGTTTTGTTTTTTGTTTTTTTAAATTTAGTCTGATAGACCTGAAGGAGCATCTGCTGCTGAAGCTACAGGTTGTTCACTTGCATTTAGTAGCAACAAAATCAAAGTTGTTTCGAGGTAAAACAGACGTACAGATGTTGGTGACTAAGTCAGTAGTAAATCAAAGGATTGGTTTGTCGCTGTCTCTGTTGGTTTTAGGGGTTAAAGCGTTAAAAATGTGACTTGGCAGGACTGGTTGCATCATGTTCATTCTCTGTGTAGCTGGCATGTTGTCCTGACTGCAGAGCATGTTCCCTCCAAACGTAAAATAGAACCCTACTGTAATCAAGTTGATAAGTTGATGTTTGTAGAAGTATAGGGCACCTTTTTCCAAAAAAAAAAAAAAAAAGTAAACTAAAAGATGGCCCAAATTACAGATGAATGAAATGTCTGGAACCCTGAGGTTTGTGGCACACTGGAAACCTAAAGTGTTGGTTTATGTCGTTCAGACAGAGATTCAGTTGATTGCATGACTCGTATGAGGTGACATCACATTGATAATAGTTTCTATAAATTCACAATTTTGTTATGTGGTAGAAAGTGCAGTGAAACAACGGTCAAACAGTGATACAGCCCTCACAGACACATTGTGTTGAGATAACATGGGCAGTCGTAACAAACATGGTGCTTTGTATGAGAGCAGAGAGATGCTGTGGTTGCTAGTAATGATTTTAAAGCTTGTTTCCAGTATCATAATACACTGTACAAATATTATTCTTTTAGGACATCAAACCTACAGTAGTAGCTAGCCAGTTTTAAGCCTGAAAAGACTGAACGGAAGATGAAATTCAACCAGAAAACTCAGTGTTTTCCTTATGATCACAGCTTAAAAGCTTTGTCAGTGTCACTCCACCGACCTCTGAGAGAAAAATGAAGAAACTATGAGACAGTAAATATGACGACAATGAGAACAAAAGTTATCTCTACAGTTTGTCGTCTGAAGATAATTTGGCTCCTCTTGGCTTCCACAAGTTTGACAGGATGATGAAAATTTATATGATGTATTTCATGTATTTCCCTGGCAGTGTGTCTTTAATTTGTCTTTGTTCTGTGTTGTTTTACCAAAAAGCACCTAAATGTGTAGATGACAGAATAACACAGAGAAAATAACCACAAACAAGCTCATACTTAGTTCATATGGTTCGTTACTTTGCTTTATTGAGGCACATTAAAAGATGCTGCAACCCACAAAAACTCAAGTTCTGTGCAGACACACTGTCAGAGAGATGTAGTTTGTCAAGAAAAAGAAATCACAATGTTTAGTCCGACATCAAAACTGTACAGTGTGAAACAGAGTTTTCTTTGGCATGTTTAAGCAAATCTTGAAGCTTCTCTTAACTTTTAGACTTTTCCCTTCTGACAAAACTGATGTACAGCACCAGAATAGCTGAAAGAAAATGCTCAGCAAATGAATTCTGGCTCAATAGTTGGTCCATTCCTTTAAATACAAGTTGTTGTTTTTTTTGTCTGAGATCTGTACAAAGTGATATCTAAAAATTTTAGATGTGCGTTGTTTGTTTTTTTTTTATTTAAAAGACTGAAAGAAAAAAGCAAAAAGTAATATGGGAGCTGCTGTTTTTAGGGTGATTTACATTTTTTAAATTCATACATTTCTAATGTTCTGTCATAAATGATAAAAGTGTTATACCATGTCTGTTAATATGGATACTGGGTTGTTTAAATGCTCTGGGTACTCACAGGATTTAGCTTTAGGCTTTATTTACTCAGAGAACTGGTCAGGAGGATGTTTCATTTTTTCTATTTGAATCTTCAGAAATCAGACTTCAGCTTCTGTCCTACATAAACGATATTTCACTGTCCCCAAGAATTTTACAGCCTGACACAGTTTCACGATGTCTTGAGAGGACCTCATTTTCGAGGCCTAATTAGAGTAAGTTTCAAATGGCTCCTCCTCCTCTCACTTCCCTGACAGAAACTTAAAACCTGACCTGGTGTTAAAAAAGCAGCTCTTAATGTACTGAGTTAAACTTAAAATTAGGTGTTGTATTCTCTCATTGGATCACTTTGTATAGATCTGGATAAAATTATTTTGAAAGACTTGTATAGCGCAAAAAAAAAGAAAGAAAAGGTTTTTAAGCAACTGTTCCTACAATGTGAATCTGGCATAAGGGCACATATTATTTCAGTAAGTTCTTTGCTGAAAAAGTAGACTGAAAATGAAAGTGTTAAAAGTGCAAAGTGCATGCTACTGTTTACAAGCACGCTTTTCTGTCTCATTCTGCCCCATAGCATAAAATCCCCATTGGTTGATGAACAGGGAGCCATTTTCCATTTGAAATCAAACCAACCAATGTCGAGCTGGGCTGCTTGAGACAATCAGAAGGGATTTCCAGACCAGCGTCCCACCATCCCTCTCTATGTGAGTGCCCTAAAATGATAAGAGACGTTTGTCCCTTTTGAGCTGTGGAATCAGATCAGAACAAAAAAACAAAACAAAACACCACACTCACTCGCAGACCTCGGAAAAACTGCCCGTCCTGGCTTTCTTTTATGTTTGTTTTCACCTTTACCTGTGGCTAAATTTTTGTCTCAAAACTAAATTCACTACTGACTTTATTTTTCACGGACTAAATCTCAAGATGACCACAAAATACAAAACTTCAAGGGAGATTTTTCTTTGGTAAAATGTAAAACAAAAGAAAAAAAAGAAGAAAAAGAACAAACATTTATTCCAGTAGAAAAGTAATAGATGAATATTTGCTGGCAATTATTTTTATAACAAATAAATGTACATAATGTCTTTGAGAGATGCTATTTGCTGTATACATGTGCTGAAATGAGACGATGACGACGACCCATGTGGGACACTTGGAACAACAGCAAGGTCCAGTATACAAAGTTTCAATAATGTGCAATACAAAACGGCATGCTGTTTTAAAATGAGGAACTTCATGTACTGTACTATGCAACCGCAAACTGTGTACATCGCTTCATGCTGTGGCTTCTCCAACCACCCTTTTCCAAGCAGCTTCATCTGGACTTTTTAGGGATTTTTTTGTGTTTATTGTTTTTGTTTGTTTGTTTTTTTTTTCTGTGGAAGATGAAAACCTAAGCGGCTAATGCGGTATTGCATGCATAATATACCATTCTAATTTATAAAAAGAAGGTAAAGAAAAATACATGAAATTGGAGGTGACTGTGTTTAAGGCGAGGCTACAAGTGACTTAAAACTTTTTTTTTTCAAAATAAAAGAGTAGTTCTAACGTTGTCTGAAGTATGACTCACTGCAATGAATGAATTCGGTTTTGAGCTTTAAATCATTAACAAAGAAGTCATCTCTGAGATTTCACTAGTTTTACACGGTAAACCAACTCTAAACAGGAAGTTGTGTGACGTCAGACGCCGACAGGAAGAAGCAGAAACTTCCGTTTGTTTTTAGCAGCTAGCATGGATAGCTGCTGTCATTGTGCCACTTCTGCAGGGCAGGTGAGAGCTGAGGGGGCGGGATGCAGATCAGACCCACATGAATCCACCGCTCTCTCATCTTGAGCTCAGCGGTGGGGGAGCCGCATTCCTTCCCTCTGACAGACGCAACAACAACAACACGAGAAACAGGATCATGAGAAGGTGGGCTCGCTGTTTGTCAGGTCACGCGTGGAGGCGTGATCACTGACAGGAGAGAGGCAACATTACCGCCTCCCCACCAACACTGCAGAGAGTAATGCATTCACTGTACAGCAAGGTAAGCTGCGTGCACCAACTCGTGGCAGGAGAACGCGAATCTAAACCTCCACCGTCCTGATTTTCCGACCCAGGGAAATCTCAGAGGCGTGCTCAGTTATGGTTTTTGTCACCTTTCAGGATGTCAAGAGCGAGTGACTCATCATATTAATATACTCATCTTTGCTGAAAGGAGGAGGACCGGAGACACGTTTACTGCCCTCTGCTGGTGTGGATGTGCAGTGACATATTATCTTCCGTGAGGGGCAAGCAAGGGTCTTTGCAGTAAGGCACAGTCTTGACTGAGGGTGATTTTCTCCTTAGAGAGCTGCTTTTCTGCACAACTGCACAATTCCCAAACGTGTTTTAGCCATTAGATTGTAGCTGATGAACAGAGTAGACCAATCACTGTTGAATATAGTATCAACTGACATAGTTAAGTAAAGAAATGTATGAATCTAACTCTCACTACCTCTTTGTTTGTGAATAAGAGTGAGAAGGTTTTTGTATTTTTGTCGATTGATGATTTGGAAATTACTTTACTTCCTCTGCAAACTGTAAAAGATCTATCTATCTATCTATCTGTCTATATTTTTTTTTCCTCTCTCCCACAGGATCCTACTCTTCACCCCTCCACCATCATGTAAATTTGTATATTGCCAGTTTTTCCTGTTTTTGTATTTTGTGTACTGTTTTTTTGTAACTTTCCTTTTTTCTTTAGATTGTAAATGCTATTTTTTTTTCACATTGTTCCTTATACTTGAATCACATGCACACTTCTGCACCTTTTCTTTTCTTCTGTTTGTGCTTGTGAGCTGCCTAACAAGTGAATTTCCCTGCTGTGGGATCAATAAAGTGCTATCTTATCTTATCTGATCTGATCTTATGTCAGTTACATTCTGTTGGGAAGGTTCACTTTCTGTGTCCGTGGCTTGTTGGCCCTTCTTGTCACCTATGTTTGATGTCTTTTAATTAGCTTTTATTTGTTTTGAACTCTTTATTCTGTGTGTAAAAGTCCAAATAAACTCTGTTGTGTTGCCTCTTTTGATATTTCTTTACTGGGAAGGCCACAGGTGACACACACCTTTGAAAGAAATTCACTGTGGCCCGTTTGAAGCAGGGAACTTTTGGTAAACTTCATATTGTAACATGGTTATAATGACCATGTTGGAAGACAATTGACAGCAGATTCACTGGTTGACTTTCTTTGCTTTTGAACACACCTTATATGACATATATAGTTTACATGATCCAGATTCAGACTGACCCATTGCACTGTTGGTATTTATGGAAACAATAGTTGTTCTGTTGGTTGTGTTGTTGTTCTGTAGTGCCTGAGAGCAAAGGGAAACTGAAGTCAGATTCCTTGTGTGTCTGCATAAATCTGGTCAATAAAACTGATTGTGATAAAGACTCTTTAATGCATAAAACCATGGAGTCAGACTGAAAGTGAACCTCTGGCAATTTGTGATCATTTCAAACACCTGTTCTGTGTTGGACGTTACTGCTGCTTTATGAGGGCAGTCACCGCAGGTCCCTCCTACCATTTAACCCAATAGTCCCGTCCAATCAGAGTCCAGTTTGAACCGCGCCAAAAATCAGTCGCACCTGTTGCCCATGCGCTAATCAAACCCATGTGACCGGGGAGGAGAGGGCTCAGCCAATAGCATTGCAGAATTTGATTTTTCGCAGGTGCGGGGAGACGCTGGTTTTAGTCTTCTGTGGAATACGGGATGCCTCTGTAACGTTGTGCTTTGTCTGGTAAGTGGATCGAACTGAACTCGTTACCTGTGGACAGAGGAAGCCTGTGTGTTCATGTTTAACGGGTTATTTGTGATTGTACTTTCTGGTTTACAGTGAGAGCTGTGGCTGAGAGCAGAGAGACGATTCAGGCCGAGTGGAGCTGGAACTTCGGCGTGAGGCCGAGACAGGTGTGTCCGGAGTAATCCAGAGGAAAATGGCCGACATGGAGGCCAGGTAAGGCCCACGCGGAACGTTTAAAATGCAGAGCTTGAGTTGATCTGTGACCACAGGCTAACATGTTTGATTATGTGTCGGGTTTCTGCAGGACGGACGAAGGATCCAGCGGAGCAGCCGAGACCATTTGGGAGAAAGCACCGCGCTTGGCTTCGCTCATCGGCTCTACGTGTGTGTGTGTGTGTGTGTGTGATCTGAGTGTTGGAGGTGCAGGCTTGTGTCTTTAGCTCGGTTGAGATGGACTTTGTAACCAGTGTAGCCGCTTTGGAGTTTGGGACTGGCCAAGTGTTGGCAAGGCTTCGTTGTGGATGGATTCAGTGAGTAGAAGGCACTCGGGCCTGCTTAGATTTGGAGCGCGCGTTTGCTATTGCTGGGCCGTTGCGTCGGTGTTGTCGGTCTGTGGAAGCATATATGCAGTTGTGATCCGGACACAGCTGTGCATGTATGTGGAAGCCTGTGGGCAGATGGTGTTGGCAGCATGGGTTGAGTTGCGTGTCGTGTTGTCAGGCTTGATTGTGGGTAGTTGTAGGTGTGGATGGCCCCGGGGTCGGTTTAGGGTGTGTGTTCAGCAGTGTGGATGAGGCCATGGCCAGTGAGGGCCCTCAGCTGCACCTTGAAGTGTTGCTGAATGTCTAAAATTCCAGGTTTAATATTCAAAGCCTGTGTGTGTGTGTGTGTGTGTGTGTGTGTGTGTGTGTGTCTCCTCTGCAGGAAGGATGAGCTGCTCCAGAGAAACATCAGAGGGTAAGAGAAAGCATGTAAGTCAACATTGCTCAGTGTTTCTACATTTAAACATGTTTGTCTGTGTGTGTTTAGCAGGTAGCTGCATCTGGCTGAGTGGGACTCCAGCTTGGATGAGGCCATGGCCAGTGTGGAGCTCAGGTACGCCCCCTGCTGCATGTGGAAGTGTTGTAAGATGTTTTAACTTCCAGTGTTTGACTTGCCTAGCACCTGTGGCTAATGTTGAGTGTGGTTCTTTGTGTGTTGTGCAGGATGGAGGAGCTGCTGATCCAGAGAACCATGAGGATGCATGTTGGCCAATACTGCTCAGTGTTTCTACACTGAAGGATTCAGAGTGGAAGACCTGGGGAGAAGAACCTCAAGCACTCATCAATCACAGTGGTCACGTGACTGTAGGCCTGCTGAAGCAGGGATGGAACCACTGTCTCAACGCTTCGGCTTCAAAAGATGGATACTGCGTCCAGCATAACATCAGTAGCCGTGCAGGATGGAGGAGCTGATCAAGAGGACCATGAGAAGATGCATCATAACCAATAATGCTCAATGTTTCTGCATTGAAGGACTCAGTTGTATCTTGCTGTTGTTTGCTGTGTTTGTTGTTTTATTGTTGGGTTTTTTTTTTTTGTTGTTGTTTTTTTTTGTGTTCCTTTGTGTTCAGCAGGTGCCTGCATCTGGCTGAGTGGGTCTCCAGCTTGGATGAGGCTGTGGCCAATGTGGAGCTCAGGTAGTCCTGTTGCACAATCTTAAAAAAACAAAAAGGTTTTTTTTAATAAATTAGTAT
This sequence comes from Toxotes jaculatrix, assembly GCF_017976425.1. Lineage (NCBI taxonomy): Eukaryota > Metazoa > Chordata > Actinopteri > Toxotidae > Toxotes > Toxotes jaculatrix. The sequence goes on along the minus strand of NC_054417.1, from coordinate 2,485,393 downwards.
CCAAAGTTGTTGTTTTTTTTCCCCTTTAATTCGCTGCAGGAGGGTGGAGCTGATCCAGAGGATCCTTTGAGACCAGGTGTGTGAATACCACATTGTGCAGTGTTTCTACCCATATGCATGCATCCATGTCTGAGTGTGAGAATGTGTCTATTAAAATCAGAAGGCAGTGCCTGCTTTTGTCTTTAATACACTTTAGATGGGGCTTAGTTCAGTTCTGGGGGGGCTCAGGTTAGGCCCCTGCTGCAGCTGGAAGTGAAGCAAAATATTACAAGTTCAAGGATTGAATTGATTAGTATCCAAAACCAATGTGTTTGTTTTTCAGCAGGAGGGAGGAGCTGAGTGAGAGGACGGTTTGAGACCAGGTGAGCAAGAGCCACATTGTAGTCTTTCTACACTTATACATGCACTAATTTTAGACTGTGTGTGTGTGAGTGAGTGAGTGAGTGAGTGAGTGAGAGAGAGAGAGAGAGTTTTAGGTGTATGTGGGGTGGAGCCAGTGAAGGTGCTGCTGGTGAGGATAGAGCGCCATCCTGTGGGAGTGAGGGACACACTGCAACTGTTGGTGTGTTGTCAGAGCTCTTTGTGGTAAGTGGATTTAAAAAAAAAAATTTCAAGGGCTGTTTCAAAGGTGCTTTGTGTGCTGATGCTTCCTGTTTGTGTTTCTCTTGCAGGATGGCAGAGCTTATTTGGAGAGACCATGAGAGACCAGGTGAGACGTTGCCTGTTGGTTAACATTTAGTGTTTCTACACATATGCATGCATTCATTTGTGTGTGTGTGCGTGTGCTTTCTCTGCAGGAAGGATGAGCTGCTCCAGAGGATCATCAGTGTGTGTACTGCATCAGAGTGGAAGACCTGGGGAGAAGAACCTCAAGGACTCATCAATCACAGTGGTTACGTGACTGTAGACCTGCTGAAGCAGGGATGGAACCACTGTCTCAATGCTTCGGCTTCAAAAGATGGATACTGCGTCCAGCATAACATCAGTAGCCGTGCAGGATGGAGGAGCTGATCAAGAGGACCATGAGAAGATGCATCATAATAAATAATGCTCAATGTTTCTGCATTGAAGGACTCAGTTGTATCTTGTTGTTGTTTGCTGTGTTAGTTGTTTTTTTTTTTTTTTGTGTGTGTTCCTTTGTGTTCAGCAGGTGCCTGCATCTGGCTGAGTGGGTCTCCAGCTTGGATGAGGCTGTGGCCAATGTGGAGCTCAGGTAGCCCTGTTGTATAATCTTAAAAAACAAAAAGTTTTTTCAACAGATTAGTATCCAAAGTTTTTTTTTTTTTTTTTTATCTTTAATTTGCTGCAGGAGGATGGAGCTGATGCAGAGGATCCTTTGAGACCAGGTGTGTGAATACCACATTGTGCAGTGTTTCTACCCATATGCATGCATCCATGTCTGAGTGTGAGAATGTGTCTATTAAAATCAGAAGACAGTGCCTGCTTTTGTCTTTAATGCACTTTAGATGGGGCTTAGTTCAGTTCTGGGGGGTGGGGGGGCTCAGGTTAGGCCCCTGCTGCAGCTGGAAGTGAAGCAAAATATTACAAGTTCAAGGACTGAATTGATTAGTATCCAAAACCAATGTGTTTGTTTTTCAGCAGGAGGGAGGAGCTGAGTGAGAGGACGGTTTGAGACCAGGTGAGCAAGAGCCACATTGTAGTCTTTCTACACTTATACATGAACTAATTTTATACTGTGTGTGTGTGTGTGTGTGTGTGTGTGTGTGTGTGTGTGTGTGTGTGTGTGTGTGTGTGTGTGTGTGTGTGTGTGTGTGTGTGTGTGTGAGAGAGTGAGAGAGTGAGAGAGAGAGAGAGAGAGAGAGTGAGAGAGTGAGAGAGTGTGAGAGAGTGTGTGAGAGAGAGAGTCAGTGTGTGTTTTAGGTATATGTGGGGTGGAGCCAGTGAAGGTGCTGATGGTGAGGATAGAGCGCCATCCTGTGGGAGTGAGGGACACACTGCAACTGTTGGTGTGTTGTCAGAGATCTTTGTGGTAAGTGGATTAAAAAAAAATATCAAGGGCTGTTTCAAAGGTGCTTTGTGTGCTGATACTTCCTGTTTGTGTTTCTCTTGCAGGATGGCAGAGCTTATTTGGAGAGACCATGAGAGACCAGGTGAGACGTTGCCTGTTGGTTAACATTTAGTGTTTCTACACATATGCATGCATTCATTTGTGCGTGTGCATGTGCTTTCTCTGCAGGAAGGATGAGCTGCTCCAGAGGATGGTCAGTGTGTGTACTGCATCAGAGTGGAAGACCTGGGGAGAAGAACCTCGAGGACTCATCAATCACAGTGGTTACGTGACTGTAGACCTGCTGAAGCAGGGATGGAACCACTGTCTCAACGCTTCAGCTTCAAAAGATGGACACTGCGTCCAGCATAACATCAGTAGCCGTGCAGGATGGAGGAGCTGATCAAGAGGACCATGAGAAGATGCATCATAATAAATAATGCTCAATGTTTCTGCATTGAAGGACTCAGTTGTATCTTGTTGTTGTTTGCTGTGTTAGTTGTTTTTTTTTTTTTTGTGTGTGTTCCTTTGTGTTCAGCAGGTGCCTGCATCTGGCTGAGTGGGTCTCCAGCTTGGATGAGGCTGTGGCCAATGTGGAGCTCAGGTAGCCCTGTTGTACAATCTTAAAAAAACAAAGTTTTTTTTTTTTTAATAAATTGGTATCCAAAGTTTTTTTTTTTTTCCCCTTTAATTCGCTGCAGGAGGGAGGAGCTGATCCAGAGGATCCTTTGTGACCAGGTGTGTGAATACCACATTGTGCAGTGTTTCTACCCATATGCATGCATCCATGTCTGAGTGTGAGAATGTGTCTATTAAAATCAGAAGACAGTGCCTGCTTTTGTCTTTAATACACTTTAGATGGGGCTTAGTTCAGTTCTGGGGGGTGGGGGGGCTCAGGTTAGGCCCCTGCTGCAGCTGGAAGTGAAGCAAAAATATTACAAGTTCAAGGACTGAATTGATTAGTATCCAAAACCAATGTGTTTGTTTTTCAGCAGGAGGGAGGAGCTGAGTGAGAGGACGGTTTGAGACCAGGTGAGCAAGAGCCACATTGTAGTCTTTCTACACTTATACATGCACTAATTTTATAGTGTGTGTGTGTGTTTCAGAGTGTTGTAGGTATATGTGAGGTGGAGCCAGTGAAGGTGCTGATGGTGAGGATAGAGCGCCATCCTGTGGGAGTGAGGGACACACTGCAACTGTTGGTGTGTTGTCAGAGATCTTTGTGGTAAGTGGATTTAAAAAAATATCAAGGGCTGTTTCAAAGCTGCTTTGTGTGTTGATACTTCCTGTTTGTGTTTCTCTTGCAGGATGGCAGAGCTTATTTGGAGAGACCATGAGAGACCAGATGACCAGGTTGCCTGTTGGTTAACATTTAGTGTTTCTACACATATGCATGCATTCATTTTTTTCTGTGTGTGTGTCTGTGTCTGAGTGTGAGAGTGTTGGCACTGCAGGCTCATCTACAGCTCAGTTTAAATGGGCTTTGTTCTGTATCCAGGTGCATTAGAGTTTGGGTCTGGCTGAGTATGGTCAGGGTTTAGTTGTGGATGGATTCAGTGTGTGTGAAAAGCATTGAGGTCGGTGTAGGTTTACAGTGTTTGTGCTTGTGTCAGTGTCGTCTGTAGGTGGAAGCATATATGCAGTTGTGATCCGGACACAACTGTGTATATGTGGAAGCCTATGGGCAGATAGTGTTGGAAGTGTGTAGCTGAGTGTTGTCAGGCTTAGTTGTGGTTATTTGTCAGTGTAGGCTTAGTGTGTGTGTTAGATGTAGTTGGCTCTTGATGTAGAGGCTGTCAGTAGTTGTGTATTGTTGATGGAGCTGTGTGGCTCGGTGGTTAGGTGCTGTACTTGGGCCTGTAGGTGTGAGTCTGTGTGTGGCTGTGTTTAACAGGTTGATGAAGATTGGCATGAAGGTCGTGGAGGAGGTCACAGTCAAAGTGGAGCTCAGGTACGCCCCCTGCTGTATGTTTTTAAAAATGCAAGGTTAGACTTTTTCTTCCTGTGTCTCATGTTTAGTTTCTTTGTGCATTGTGCAGGATGGAGCAGCTGATCCAGAGGACTGTGAGAGACAAGGTGAGAGCAAACATGTTGGTCAACATCACTCAGTCTTGTGGGGTTTTTTTTTTTTGTTTGTTTTTAAACATTTCAGGGTTCGTTTGTGTCTCACTGTCTCCATTTCTGTGTTCAATTCAGGAAGTGTTGGATCAGAGGCAGTTGGTGTGTGTCCTGGGCCATGAAGAGGAAGAATTGTAAAGAGCTTTGTCTCCTGTTGGGCTTGTGGAGGGTGTGTTTGCAAATAAATGCTTGATTTATACCCAGTGGCACATGTCTGTTTGTTGTCTGTGCTTATTTTGTGATGTACAAACTGATTTCTAGGCTGCATGGAGTTTGGAGAATGTTCCATGTTTAAACTTAGTGACTGGCTCCACACTTTAATATTTCAACCTTAGGTTTAGGACTTTTAGTTAATTCTTTAAGTGGCTAGAGTCATCTGTGAGGACTGTCAGAGTGTAAATGTAGTTGAAAATGTTTAGACAACTAGTTAATATGCAGGCTGTGCTGTGTGGATGACAGAGTCTTAGGCTTTAAACTGGGAGGTGTTAGATGCACAACTTAGACTTGATAGAGTTTTAAAAACACTGTTCTTTTTCTATTGGTTTAAACAGACCAAACCTATGTTAGAGAGCTGAATGCTTTGGCTGTTGACCTGTGGTGTCTGGGTGCCATAGTGTAAGAGTTTAAACTGTGAGCTGTTGGATGCAATAGTAAGATTTCTGGGTAACTGTTTGGCTGTACCTCTCTGACTTTAGACATGAATAAGTAGATGTGTGTGTAATAGTTGGCTTTATATGTCAGACTTGTTTGGTATGAGCACATGTATGTTAGAGTTTGGCACTGTGACTTTTAGACTGTGGTGTGTGGACGCCAGGCTGAGTTTAAACCCAGATGTGACAAATGTTCATTGTTTTGACACATATGCATTAATGTCTCTCTCTTTCCAGCTGCATGTGGCTGAGTGGATGAGGCCATATCCAAGGTGGAGCTCAGGTACGCCCCCTGCTGTATGTGGAAGTGTAGCAGAATGTTTAAAATAGGTTTGACTGTTTGTACCTGTATCTGATGTAGAGTATATTTGTCCTGTACAGGATGGAGGAGCTGATCCAGAGGACCATGAGAAACAAGGTGAGAGCAAACATGTTGGTTAGTGTTTCTACACATATGCATGAATTCATTTCTTTATGTGTGTGTGTCTGAGTGTGCGAGTGTTGGCACTGCAGGCTCATCTTCAGCTCAGTTTAAATGGGCTTTGTTCTGTATCCAGGTGCATTGGAGTTTGGGTCTGGCTGAGTATGGTCAGGGTTTAGTTGTGGATGGATTCAGTGTGTGTGAAAAGCATTGAGGTCGGTGTAGGTTTACAGTGTTTGTGCTTGTGTCAGTGTCGTCTGTAGGTGGAAGCATATATGCAGTTGTGATCCGGACACAACTGTGTATATGTGGAAGCCTATGGGCAGATAGTGTTGGAAGTGTGTAGCTGAGTGTTGTCAGGCTTAGTTGTGGTTATTTGTCAGTGTAGGTTTAGTGTGTTTGTTAGATGTAGTTGGCTCTTGATGTAGAGGCTGTCAGTAGTTGTGTATTGTTGATGGAGCTGTGTGGCTCGGTGGTTAGGTGGTTAGGTGCTGTACTTGGGCCTGTAGGTGTGAGTCTGTGTGTGGCTGTGTTTAACAGGTTGATGAAGATTGGCATGAAGGTCGTGGAGGAGGTCACAGTCAAAGTGGAGCTCAGGTACGCCCCCTGCTGTATGTGTTTAAAAATGCAAGGTTAGACTTTCTTTCTTCCTGTGGCTCATGTTTAGTTTCTTTGTGCATTGTGCAGGATGGAGCAGCTGATCCAGAGGACTGTGAGAGACAAGGTGAGAGCAAACATGTTGGTCAACATCACTCAGTCTTTTGGTTGTTTTTAAACATTTCAGGGTTCATGTGTGTCTCCCTGTCTCTGTTTCTGTGTTCAATTCAGGAAGCGTTGGGTCAGAGGCAGTTGGTGTGTGTCCTGGGCCATGAAGAGGAAGAATTGCATCTGGGGTTGTGGAGGGTGTTTGCAAATTAAAAGCTTGACTTGTACCCAGTGGCATCTGTCTGATTTCAAGGCTGCACAGAGACTGTGCCGCGTTTACTCTTGGTGACTGGCTCCACACTTTAGGTTAACATTTCAACCTTAGGTATAGGACTTTCCTTTGTTTACAGCCATCTGTGAGGACTGCCAGAGAGTAAATGTAGTTGTAATGGTTTGAGTTTTGGCTCAATTTTGAGACAAATAGTTTTAAACTGGGAGGTGTTTGATGCACCACTTAGACTTGATAGAATTTTAAGAACTCTGTTTTTTGTTGTTGTTGATTTAAACAGACCAAACCTATGTTAGAGAGTTTTGTTCTTCCTGTCGACTTGATAGTCAAAGTGCGATGATTTTTGTTGTTGTTGCTGCAATAAAGTGGATTTGTGTCTGTTGTCTTTTTTTGTCTTAAGCTTGACATGTAGCAAATAGGGGAAACAGGTCTACATGTGCAAAGTGTGTCACACTTTACAACTCAAACTCTTACAAAGTGCCACTCTGCGTAACACTCATTTGGTATTGTGTGGCACTGAGTGGGCCCGTGTATGCAACTGCACATCAACAGTGTAGTGGACTTTCATGATGGAAGCTTTCCTCTGTTTGAATGAGTCATATGGTGTTTTGAATGAATTCATCTTGTTGCAGAGCCTGTGGTTAAAACATTCTGCCAAACTCACAGATGCAGGGAAGCGCCTACCGTGCTCCACTTTGACCGTGACCTCCTCCATGACTGAGTCCTACCGGCCCGTTATCAATGAATGAATGAGAAGAACAAAGTCATTGATTATTGAGGTAATCACATACCTAAAGAATTGAGTAAACAAACCAATCAAGTAGTAAAATATCTGAATACTATGGTAATGGAGTAGTTAAGCCAAATGCGATCAAAGAACAAGTAATGGGCTAATTGAAGTGTTTGAGTGAGTAAAGTAATGGAGAAGTAAAAAAAAATATATATTAAGTATTGAAGCAGTCATGAGGTGAAATAAATGATTTAAGTAATGCAATGGAGAAGTAAAAAAAAATATATTAAGTATTGAAGCAGTCATGAGGTGAAATAAATGAATATTTAAGTAATGCAATGGAGAAGTAAAAAAAAAAAATTAAGTATTGAAGCAGTCATGAGGTGAAAAATATGATTTAAGTAACGCAATAGAGAAGTAAAAAAAAAAAAAAACTATTGAAGCAGTCATGAGGTGAAATATATGATTATTTAAGTAATGCAATGGAGAAGTAAAAAAAAATATATTAAGTATTGAAGCAGTCATGAGGTGAAATATATGATTATTTAAGTAATGCAATGGAGAAGTAAAAAAATATAAATTAAGTATTGAAGCAGTCATGAATTAAATAAAGTAAACGATTAATAAAGTATTGGAGAAGTAAATTAAATATATTAAGTATTGAAGCAGTCATGAATTAAATAAAGTAAACGATTAGCAAAGTATTGGAGAAGTAAATTAAATATATTAAGTATTGAAGCAGTCATGAGGTTAAGTAAAGTAAACGATTAGTAAAGTATTGGAGAAGTAAATTAAATATATTAAGTATTGAAGCAGTCATGAGGTTAAGTAAAGTAAACAATTAATTAATGGAGAAGAAAATTAAATATAAGTATTGAAGCAGTCATGAGATTTAATAAAGTAAACGATTAGTAATGTAGAAGTAAATCAAATATATTAAGTATTGAAGCAGTCATGAGGTTAAATAAACGATTAGTTAAGTATTATAATCAACTAGATATGCAAAATATAATTTTAAAGAAAACTTTTTTTGGCGTTATTTGTAACTCGCGTTCGACCACTGGAAATCCCCCCCCACAGACACACACACGTACTACATACACTGGACAAGCATTGCATACATTTAACAAGCATTACATACATTTGACAAGCATTGCATTTCATACACGTTTCATGTTGGGATCGAACTCCCGACCTTGTGGTTGGGAAACAACGCGCTCTACCAACTGAGCTATCCAACCACGCTTCCCTCCTCGAGCTGAACGTTATATGAGCGACAGCTAAAAACTGAACAGAGTAATCTGTTACATAAGTAACTGACTAAATTCGCAAAATGGCGTCGAAAAAAGTAGTTTTTGAAAAAAAAAAAAAAAAAAATTTTTTTTATTTTTTTTTATTTTTTTTCCCCGCTCCTTTTTCTTCTGTATACCCCCCCCCACAGACACACACACACACACACACAATTCATAGGCATTCACAGACATACAGATCACGTACATTTAGCAAGCATTACATACATTTGACAAGCATTACATTTCATACACGTTTCACATGGGGATCGAACCCCCGACCCTGTGATTGGGAGACAAGGCGCTCTACCAGCTGAGCTAGCCAACCACGATTTCGGCTCCGCTCTCACCGTCTTATGAGTCGCTCATGAGTGAATCTAACAACGTATTAATCGTGTTTTGGTACGCTAACGTGAAAAGCTCGTAAACGACGGGCAGCGGTGTGAGCTCGGATAGCTCAGGCGTTAAGGCTGCGGGTTAGAGACCATAAGTCTGCGGGTTCGATTCTTGCTGGAAACCACCTCTATTTTTAAAACCACACGTCCAGGTTGCAGATTGAAGAAGGTTCCGAATGCAGCGGCCAGTGCGACGGCCAGCGGTGGCGTACGTGGATCGCTCGCGGTTTGAAAGCCGCACCACCCCTGTGGAAGCGGGTTCGAGACCAGGTCGTCCACTGTGTATAAACTCTTTAACAACCAAACATTTCTATTTACTAAAAGCAAGCGCAATCAAAGCATATATTTTGGTAAAATTTTTTTGCTTTTTTAATCACAATATAAAAAATAAAAAAAAAAAAAAAAAAAAAAAAAAAAAAAAAAAAGGAGAAAAAAAATTTTTTATTAAAAAAATAAAAAAATAAAAAAAGAGAAAAAAAAATAAAAAAAAAAAATAAAAAAAGAGAAAAAAAAAAAAAAAAAAATTAAAATTAAAATTAAAAAAAAAGAGAAAAAAAAATTAAAAAAAGAGAAAAAAAGAAGAAAAAAGAATAAAAAGAAGAAAGAAAGAAAGAAAGAAAGAAAGAAAGAAAGAAAGAAAGAAAGAAAGGAACAAAAGACAAAAAACAAGAAAAGGAAGAAAAAAAAAATTTCTTTAAGCATAGTAATATAGATGCATAGCTACAGCGTTGCGAGCTCCAATGGACCCAGGGAGCCAAAAATACCGAGCAGTGGTCCGAGCGAAGCTCGGACCAGTGCGAGGTATTTTGGCTCCCTGGGTCCATTGGAGCGAGCTGCGTATAGTTTTGCGTACATTCTTAATGACTCCGTAAAAAAAAAAAAAAACTCCAAAAAAGAAAAAAAAAAAAAGAAAAAAAAACGTTTACTTTTTCATTTTGCATGACAATATAGCAAAAGACGGCATCGCTTGCGATGCCGTCTTTTGCTATATTGTCATTATCTTTAAAAAAGTCATTAAAAAAGTCATTAAAAAAGCAAAAAAATTTGCCAAAATAATTGCTTCGTTTGCGCTTGCTTTTAGTAAATATTAAAGTTTGATTGTTAAAGAATTTATACACAGTGGACGACCTGGTCTCGAACCCGCTTCCACAGGGGTGGTGCGGCTTTCAAACCGCGAGCGATCCACGTACGCCACCGCTGGCCGTCGCACTGGCCGCTGCATTCGGAACCTTCTTCAATCTGCAACCTGGACGTGTGGTTTTAAAAATAGAGGTGGTTTCCAGCAAGAATCGAACCCGCAGACTCATGGTCTCCAACCCGCAGCCTTAACGCCTGAGCTATCCGAGCTCACGCCGCTGCCCGTCGTTTACGAACTTTTCACGTTAGCGTACCTAAACACGATTAATACGTTGTTAGATTCACTCATGAGAGACTCATAAGACGGTGAGAGCGGGGCCGAAATCGTGGTTGGCTAGCTCAGCTGGTAGAGCGCCTTCTATTCCAATCACAGGGTCGGGGGTTCGATCCCCATATGAAATGTGTATGAAATGTAATGCTTGTAAATGTATGTAATGCTTGTTAAATGTATGTGATGTCTGTGATGTCTATGACGTGTGTGTGTGTCTGTGTGTGTGGTGAGGGTTATAGAGAAGGAGAGGAGGGGAAAAAAAAAAAAATTAAAAAAAGTTTTTAAAAAAATTACTTTTTTTCGACGCCATTTTCCAAAGTTAGTCAATTACTTATGTAACAGATTACTCTGTTCGATTATTAACTGTCGCAAAAATACATGGTAAAATGAAGCAATTAAGAACAAAAACTGTAAAACTAATTTAACCATAGACGAAACGGTCTCAAACCAGCCACAGCCCGACATGCGTGGCTTTAAAGCCGTGATCCAGCAACCCTGAGCCGATCCCCACATGAAATGTATGCTGTATGTAATGCTTGTACGATGTATGTAATGCATGTTAAATGTATGCAATACCTGTGTGTGTGTGATATGGGCCGCAGTGGGTGAATGCGACAGCAGTAACAAACACCAGCAAAAAAAAAATTCTTTAAAATTATATTTTGCATATCTACTCCATTACATTACTTTACTAATCGTTTGTTTAACCTCATGACTAATTAAATACTCTAAGTAGTATTTAAGTATTTAAGATTACTTGTTATCACATTTGGCTTAACTACTCCATTAGCTCAGTATTCAGATATGTTACTACTTAATTGGTTTGTTTACTCAATTCTTTAAGTATGTGATTGTTTTGTTTGCTTTTTAATTTTAAGTGCTGCATTTTCCATCTTTAGCAGAAACGCAGCAGTTCCATTTGCAGAGAAAGCAGCACACAAGATTATTTGATTTCTTCTCTATTGTCCCTGCATAAGTTCCTACACGTCTTCATTGCTTATAAATAGAAAATGAAAATAGTTCATTGATAACGGGCCGGTAGGACTGAGTCATGGAGGTCACGGTCAAAGTGGAGCACGGTAGGCGCTTCCCTGGATCTGTGAGTTTGGCAGAATGTTTTAACCACAGGCTCTGCTACAAGATGAATTCATTCAAAACAGCTTATCACTCATTCAAACAGAGGAAAGCTTCCATCATGAAAGTCCACTACACTGTTGATGTGCAGTTGCATACATGGGCCCACTCAGTGCCACACAATACCAAATGAGTGTTACGTAGAGTGGCACTTTGTAAGAGTTTGAGTTGTAAAGTGTGACACACTTTGCACATGTAGACCTGTTTCCCCTATTTGCTACATGTCAAGCTTAAGACAAAAAAGACAACGCAGACACAAATCCACTTTATTGCAACAACAACAAAAACTTGTAAAGTGTGACACACTTTGTTCATGTAGACCTGTATCATGGCTACCCAAGTCATTTTTTTTTCTATTTCACCTATTTGCTACATGTCAAACTTAAGACAAAAAAAAGACAACGCAGACACAAATCCACTTTATTGCAACAACAACAAAAACCTGTAAAGTTTGACACACTTTGTACATGTACACCTGTATCATGGCTACCCAAGTCATCTTTTTTCCATTTCCCACATGTCAAAAAAGACAACACAGACACAAATCCACTTTATTGCAGCAACAACAACAAAAATCATCGCACTTTGACTATCAAGTCGACAGGAAGCATAAAACTCTCTAACATAGGTTTGATCTGTTGAAAAAAAAAAACAAAAAAAAAAAACAGAGTTCTTAAAATTCTATCAAGTCTAAGTGGTGCATCAAACACCTCCCAGTTTAAAACTATGTCTCAAAATTGAGCCAAAACTCAAACCATTACAACTACATTTACTCTCTGGCAGTCCTCACAGATGGCTGTAAACAAAGGAAAGTCCTATACCTAAGGTTGAAATGTTAACCTAAAGTGTGGGGCCAGTCACCAAGATTAAACATGGCACAGTCTCTGTGCAGCCTTGAAATCAGTTGGTGCATTGCAAAATAAGCACAGCCAACAAGCAGACAGCTGCCACTAGGTACAAACCAAGCCTTTAATTTGCAAACACCCTTCTGCTTCAATTCTTCCTCTTCATGGCCCAGGACACACACCAACTGCCTCTGACCCAACGCTTCCTGAATTGAACACAGAAATGGAGACAGGGAGACACAAATGAACCCTGAAATGTTAAATAAAAAAAAGAAAAAAAAAAAAGAAGAACAAAACAACAAAAGACTGAGCCATGTTGACCAACATGTTTGCTCTCACCTTATTTCTTGTGGTCCTCTGGATCAGCTCCTCCATCCTGTACAGGACAAATACACTCTACATCAGATACAGGTACAAACAGTCCGACCTATTTTAAACATTCTGCTACACTTCCACATACAGCAGGGGGCGTACCTGAGCTCCACCCTGGATATGGCCTCATCCACATGCAGCTGGAAAGAGAGAGACATTAATGCATATGTGTCAAAACACTGAACATTTGTCACATCTGGGTTTAAACTCAGCCTGGCGTCCACACACCACAGTCTAAAAGTCACAGTGCCAAACTCTATCATACATGTGATCATACCAAACAAGTCTGACATATAAAGCCAACTATTACACACACATCTACTTATTCATGTCTAAAGTCAGAGAGGTACAGCCAAACAGTTACCCAGAAATCTTACTATTGCATCCAACAGCTCACAGTTTAAACTCTTACACTATGGCACCCAGACACCACGGGTCAACAGCCAAAGCATTCAGCTCTCTAACATAGGTTTGGTCTGTTTAAACCAATAGAAAAAGAACAGTGTTTTTAAAACTCTACCAAGTCTAAGTTGTGCATCTAACACCTCCCAGTTTAAAGCCTAAGACTCTGTCATCCACACAGCACAGCCTGCATATTAACTAGTTGTCTAAACATTTTCAACTACATTTACACTCTGACAGTCCTCACAGATGACTCTAGCCACTTAAAGAATTAACTAAAAGTCCTAAACCTAAGGTTGAAATGTTAAAGTGTGGAGCCAGTCACTAAGTTTAAACATGGAACATTCTCCAAACTCCATGCAGCCTTGAAATTAGTTTGTACATCACAAAATAAGCACAGAGAACAGACAACTGCCACTGGGTACAAATCAAGCATTTATTTGCAAACACACCCTCCACAACCCCAACAGGAGACAAAGCTCTTTACAATTCTTCCTCTTCATGGCCCAGGACACACACCAACTGCCTCTGATCCAACACTTCCTGAATTGAACACAGAAATGGAGACAGTGAGACACAAACGAACCCTGAAATGTTTAAAAACAAACAAACAAAAAAAAAAACCCCCACAAGACTGAGTGATGTTGACCAACATGTTTGCTCTCACCTTGTCTCTCACAGTCCTCTGGATCAGCTGCTCCATCCTGCACAATGCACAAAGAAACTAAACATGAGCCACAGGAAGAAAAAGTCTAACCTTGCATTTTTAAACACATACAGCAGGGGGCGTACCTGAGCTCCACTTTGACTGTGACCTCCTCCACGACCTTCATGCCAATCTTCATCAACCTGTTAAACACAGCCACACACAGACTCACACCTACAGGCCCAAGTACAGCACCTAACCACCGAGCCACACAGCTCCATCAACAATACACAACTACTGACAGCCTCTACATCAAGAGCCAACTACATCTAACACACACACTAAACCTACACTGACAAATAACCACAACTAAGCCTGACAACACTCAGCTACACACTTCCAACACTATCTGCCCATAGGCTTCCACATATACACAGTTGTGTCCGGATCACAACTGCATATATGCTTCCACCTACAGACGACACTGACACAAGCACAAACACTGTAAACCTACACCGACCTCAATGCTTTTCACACACACTGAATCCATCCACAACTAAACCCTGACCATACTCAGCCAGACCCAAACTCCAATGCACCTGGATACAGAACAAAGCCCATTTAAACTGAGCTGAAGATGAGCCTGCAGTGCCAACACTCTCACTCTCACACTCAGACACACTCAGACACACTCAGACACACTCAGACACACACACACACACACACACACACACACACACACACACACACACACACACACACACACACACACACACACACACACACAGAAAGAAATGAATGCATGCATATGTGTAGAAACACTACATGTTAACCAACAGGCAACCTGGTCACCTGGTCTCTCATGGTCTGTCCAAATAAGCTCTGCCATCCTGCAAGAGAAACACAAACAGGAAGTATCAACACACAAAGCACCTTTGAAACAGCCCTTGATATTTTTTTTTTAATCCACTTACCACAAAGATCTCTGACAACACACCAACAGTTGCAGTGTGTCCCTCACTCCCACAGGATAGCGCTCTATCCTCACCATCTTCACTGGCTCCACCCCACATATACCTAAAACACACACTGACTCACTGACTCACTGACTCACTGACTCACTGACTCACTGACTCTCTCTCTCTCTCTCTCTCTCTCTCTCTCTCTCTCTCTCTCTCTCTCTCTCTCTCTCTCTCTCTCTCTCTCTCACACACACACACACACACACACACACACACACACACACACACACACACACACACACACACACACACACACACAGTATAAAATTAGTGCATGTATAAGTGTAGAAAGACTACAATGTGGCTCTTGCTCACCTGGTCTCAAACCGTCCTCTCACTCAGCTCCTCCCTCCTGCTGAAAAACAAACACATTGGTTTTGGATACTAATCAATTCAGTCCTTGAACTTGTAATATTTTGCTTCACTTCCAGCTGCAGCAGGGGCCTAACCTGAGCCCCCCCAGAACTGAACTAAGCCCCATCTAAAGTGTATTAAAGACAAAAGCAGGCACTGTCTTCTGATTTTAATAGACACATTCTCACACTCAGACATGGATGCATGCATATGGGTAGAAACACTGCACAATGTGGTATTCACACACCTGGTCTCAAAGGATCCTCTGGATCAGCTCCATCCTCCTGCAGTGAATTAAAGGAAAAAAAACAAAACAACTTTGGATACCAATTTATTAAAAAAAAAAAAAACTTTGTTTTTTTAAGATTGTGCAACAGGGCTACCTGAGCTCCACATTGGCCACAGCCTCATCCAACCTGGAGACCCACTCAGCCAGATGCAGGCACCTGCTGAACACAAAGGAACACAAAAAAACAAAAAAAAAAAACAACAAACACAGCAAACAACAACAAGACACAACTGAGTCCTTCAGTGCAGAAACATTGAGCATTATTTATTATGATGCATCTTCTCATGGTCCTCTTGATCAGCTCCTCCATCCTGCACGGCTACTGATGTTATGCTGGACGCAGTATCCATCTTTTGAAGCCGAAGCGTTGAGACAGTGGTTCCATCCCTGCTTCAGCAGGCCTACAGTCACGTAACCACTGTGATTGATGAGTCCTCGAGGTTCTTCTCCCCAGGTCTTCCACTCTGATGCAGTACACACACTGATGATCCTCTGGAGCAGCTCATCCTTCCTGCAGAGAAAGCACATGCACACACACAAATGAATGCATGCATATGTGTAGAAACACTAAATGTTAACCAACAGGCAACGTCTCACCTGGTCTCTCATGGTCTCTCCAAATAAGCTCTGCCATCCTGCAAGAGAAACACAAACAGGAAGTATCAGCACACAAAGCACCTTTGAAACAGCCCTTGATATTTTTTTTTTAATCCACTTACCACAAAGATCTCTGACAACACACCAACAGTTGCAGTGTGTCCCTCACTCCCACAGGATGGCGCTCTATCCTCACCATCAGCATCTTCACTGGCTCCACCTCACATACACCTAAAACACTCTCTGACTCACTGACTCACTGACTCTCTCTCTCTCTCTCTCTCTCACACACACACACACACACACACACACACACACACACACACACACACACACACACACACACACACAGTATAAAATTAGTTCATGTATAAGTGTAGAAAGACTACAATGTGGCTCTTGCTCACCTGGTCTCAAACCATCCTCTCACTCAGCTCCTCCCTCCTGCTGAAAAACAAACACATTGGTTTTGGATACTAATCAATTCAGTCCTTGAACTTGTAATATTTTGCTTCACTTCCAGCTGCAGCAGGGGCCTAACCTGAGCCCCCCCAGAACTGAACTAAGCCCCATCTAAAGTGTATTAAAGACAAAAGCAGGCACTGTCTTCTGATTTTAATAGACACATTCTCACACTCAGACATGGATGCATGCATATGGGTAGAAACACTGCACAATGTGGTATTCACACACCTGGTCTCAAAGGATCCTCTGCATCAGCTCCATCCTCCTGCAGCAAATTAAAGATAAAAAAAAAAAAAAACTTTGGATACTAATCTGTTGAAAAAACTTTTTGTTTTTTAAGATTATACAACAGGGCTACCTGAGCTCCACATTGGCCACAGCCTCATCCAAGCTGGAGACCCACTCAGCCAGATGCAGGCACCTGCTGAACACAAAGGAACACACACACAAAAAAAAAAAAAACAACTAACACAGCAAACAACAACAAGATACAACTGAGTCCTTCAATGCAGAAACATTGAGCATTATTTATTATGATGCATCTTCTCATGGTCCTCTTGATCAGCTCCTCCATCCTGCACGGCTACTGATGTTATGCTGGACGCAGTATCCATCTTTTGAAGCCGAAGCGTTGAGACAGTGGTTCCATCCCTGCTTCAGCAGGCCTACAGTCACGTAACCACTGTGATTGATGAGTCCTTGAGGTTCTTCTCCCCAGGTCTTCCACTCTGATGCAGTACACACACTGATGATCCTCTGGAGCAGCTCATCCTTCCTGCAGAGAAAGCACACGCACACACACACAAATGAATGCATGCATATGTGTAGAAACACTAAATGTTAACCAACAGGCAACGTCTCACCTGGTCTCTCATGGTCTCTCCAAATAAGCTCTGCCATCCTGCAAGAGAAACACAAACAGGAAGTATCAACACACAAAGCACCTTTGAAACAGCCCTTGATATTTTTTTTAAATCCACTTACCACAAAGATCTCTGACAACACACCAACAGTTGCAGTGTGTCCCTCACTCCCACAGGATGGCGCTCTATCCTCACCATCAGCACCTTCACTGGCTCCACCCCACATACACCTAAAACTCTCTCTCTCTCTCTCTCTCTCTCTCTCTCACACTCACACTCACACTCACACACACACAGTATAAAATTAGTGCATGTATAAGTGTAGAAAGACTACAATGTGGCTCTTGCTCACCTGGTCTCAAACCGTCCTCTGGATCAGCTCCTCCCTCCTGCAGTGAATTAAAGGGGAAAAAAAACAAAACAATTTTGGATACCAATTTATTAAAAAAAAAAAAAAACTTTGTTTTTTTAAGATTGTGCAACAGGGCTACCTGAGCTCCACATTGGCCACAGTCTCATCCAACCTGGAGACCCACTCAGCCAGATGCAGGTACCTGCTGAACACAAAGGAACACACAAAAAAAAAAAAAAAAAAAAAAAAAACCCAAAAAAAAAAAAAAAAAAACCCCCCAAAAAACCCAACAATAAAACAACAAACACAACAAACAACAGCAAGATACAACTGAGTCCTTCAATGCAGAAACATTGAGCATTATTGGTTAAGATGCATCTTCTCATGGTCCTCTTGATCAGCTCCTCCATCCTGCACAGCTACTGATGTTATGCTGGACGCAGTATCCATCTTTTGAAGCCGAAGCGTTGAGACAGTGGTCCCATCCCTGCTTCAGCAGGTCTACAGTCACGTGACCACTGTGATTGATGAGTCCTCGAGGTTCTTCTCCCCAGATCTTCCACTCTGAATCCTTCAGTGTAGAAACACTGAGCAGTATTGGCCAACATGCATCCTCATGGTTCTCTGGATCAGCAGCTCCTCCATCCTGCACAACACACAAAGAACCACACTCAACATTAGCCATAGGTGCTAGGCAAGTCAAACACTGGAAGTTAAAACATCTTCCAACACTTCCACATGCAGCAGGGGGCGTACCTGAGCTCCACACTGGCCATGGCCTCATCCAAGCTGGAGTCCCACTCAGCCAGATGCAGCTACCTGCTAAACACACACAGACAAACATGTTTAAATGTAGAAACACTGAGCAATGTTGACTTACATGCTTTCTCTTACCCTCTGATGTTTCTCTGGAGCAGCTCATCCTTCCTGCAGAGAAGACACACACACACACACACACACACACAGGCTTTGGATATTAAACCTGGAATTTTACACATTCAGCAACACTTCAAGGTGCAGCTGAGGGCCCTCACTGGCCATGGCCTCATCCACACTGCTGAACACACACCCTAAACGGACCCCGGGGCCATCCACACCGACAACTACCCACAATCAAGCCTGACAACACGACACGCAACTCAACCCATGCTGCCAACACCATCTGCCCACAGGCTTCCACATACATGCACAGCTGTGTCCGGATCACAACTGCATATATGCTTCCACAGACCGACAACACCGACGCAACGGCCCAGCAATAGCAAACGCGCGCTCCAAATCTAAGAAGGCCCGAGTGCCTTCTACTCACTGAATCCATCCACAACTAAGCCTTGCCAACACTTGGCCAGTCCCAAACTCCAAAGCGGCTACACTGGTTACAAAGTCCATCTCAACCGAGCTAAAGACACAAGCCTGCACCTCCAACACTCAGATCACACACACACACACACGTAGAGCCGATGAGCGAAGCCAAACGCGGTGCTTTCTCCCAAATAGTCTCGGCTGCTCCGCTGGATCCTTCGTCCGTCCTGCAGAAACCCGACACATAATCAAACATGTTAGCCTGTGGTCACAGATCAACTCAAACTCTGCATTTTAAACGTTCCGCGTGGGCCTTACCTGGCCTCCACGTCGGCCATTTTCCTCTGGATTACTCCGGACACACCTGTCTCGGCCTCACGCCGAAGTTCCAGCTCCACTCGGCCTGAATCGTCTCTCTGCTCTCAGCCACAGCTCTCACTGTAAACCAGAAAGTACAATCACAAATAACCCGTTAAACATGAACACGCAGGCTTCCTCTGTCCACAGGTAACGAGTTCAGTTCGATCCACTAACCAGAAAAAGAGCTTGGACAAAGCACAGCGTTACAGAGGCAGCCTCTATTCCACGGTAGTTTATAGCCAGCGTCTCCCCGCACCTGCGAAAAATCAAATTCTGCCCTGCTATTGGCTGAGCCCTCTCCTCCCCGGTCACATGGGTTTGATTAGCGCATGGGCAACAGGTGCGACTGATTTTTGGCGCGGCTCAAACTGGACTCTGATTGGACGGGACTATTGGGTTAAATGGTAGGAGGGACCTGCGGTGACTGCCCTCATAAAGCAGCAGTAACGTCCAACACAGAACAGGTGTTTGAAATGATCACAAATTGCCAGAGGTTCACTTTCAGTCTGACTCCATGGTTTTATGCATTAAAGAGTCTTTATCAGAATCAGTTTTATTGACCAGATTTATGCAGACACACAAGGAATCTGACTTCAGTTTCCCTTTGCTCTCAGGCACAACAGAACAACAACACAACCAACAGAACAACTATTGTTTCCATAAATACCAATAGTGCAATGGGTCATTCTGAATCTGGATCATGCAAACTATATATGTCATATAAGGTGTGTTCAAAAGCAAAGAAAGTCAACCAGTGAATCTGCTGTCAATTGTCTTCCAACATGGTCATTATAACCATGTTACAATATGAAGTTTACCAAAAGTTCCCTGCTTCAAACGGGCCACAGTGAATTTCTTTCAAAGGTGTGTGTCACCTGTGGCCTTCCCAGTAAAGAAATATCAAAAGAGGCAACACAACAGAGTTTATTTGGACTTTTACACACAGAATAAAGAGTTCAAAACAAATAAAAGCTCATTAAAAGACATCAAACATAGGTGACAAGAAGGTCACCTCCAGCTCAGGTTCGGAAACAGGGGAGAGTGGAGCAGGTTCGGGGTGGGGGAGACGGATGAAGTGGGGAGGCTGCTGCGGAGCCCCCATTGCTCTCTCCTCCTCGCTGCTTGTGGCTTGAGGGACCTGTGTGAGAAAGCTCAGCTGTAATTCCTGCTGTTGCTGACATTGCTTATTAAACCACATTTACATTTCACTCATCGCTTAACACAACACGCGTGTTATTTTTTCTGTCGCCTGTCATGAGTCTACCTGACACACCTGACGGCACTTAGCTGATTACTACGTTAGACGCTAACAATCGATCGCTACATTATCAAACGCTAAGCCACCGCGTGTATGTACGTTCGCTAAACACTAAATGTTAAAGTCAGACACTGAGCTACTTACCCGTACCCAACACTGACCCTGGCAGCTTGTAGATGACACTTTCAAAGACACGCTCCACCTGAGTCCAGCTCTGAAGACGCTGCGCTGCTTAGCTGCCCATCGCCCGCCATGTTGCCGGAAGTGACTTCACGCAATGAACCCTGAAACGGAAGTGGTTCTACAAGCGCAAGTGGTTCGACGAGCAGCAAATACTGATGCAGAGAGCGGACTGTTTGTCTGCTGGTCGAAAAAGGCTTTTAGCGCCTGGTGTTCCCATCAGTATTAATGAAATACTGGAATATAACTAAGTACATTTACTCAGGTGCTGTAAGCACTTCTCTTTACGACCAGCAGAGGGCGCTGCTGCTGCTGTTTCAGTGAGACAAAGCTTTGAATAATGTCCATGTTGTACCATGAGAATTATTATCACCACTCAAAGCTGATTTATGACTTGCAAAGACTTTTTAATATTTAGAGGAAATACATTTTTGTAAATAATTACAAAAAATAATTACAGTAAAATATAATAAAGAGTAAAATAGTTTTATTGTATCAGTAAAGAACAACGTAAGGCACACATACAGTATCTGAGGGTAGACGTCACACCAGTGTCTCCATCTTCCGTCCTGCACGACCTCCACCACGTGATCATACAGCATATACATACAGTTTCCATCTGCAGGACTCAAAGGGTACGGGTCCTTCCACGGGCTGAAACTGAGGCAACACATTAGCAGGCCAAACTCTGCAGCTCACTGTACAACGTCAAGCAAACAGAGCCTTTAGCAAAAAATATATATTCATATATAATTATACACCTTTTCTACACACTGAAGCAAATCAACTATACAAAATGCAGAAAACTATCTCGGTGCGATAACTGGTGAGCTGTTTGTAAGAAAGTCCATGCTTAGTATTTAGCATCAGAGTGGCAGTATTACAGAATCAAAAATAGAAGCAGTACCTTTGTCATAAAACAGTTTTAGGAAAAACTTACAAGTCCATGTAATGCCAAAAATATTAGCTTTGAAAACAAGAAAACTTACGCAAAAGACATTTCAATATACATGTTTATAGGAGGACTGAAACGTGTGTCCCTTTCAAGCAGTGTAAGGTTCACCCAGAAAAAAAAAACAACGATAGGTCAGTTAGTAAAGGAGTGTCATGGCTTCTAGATAGTTTTTGGTTCAAATACAGATCCCAGAGTTCACGTACGTGAGAACTACAGCGACGGCCACGCTACAAAATTACCACAAGCCCCAGGGCCAAAAACAAATACAAATATATATCAAATATATAGCAAGAATGAAATTGGAATATTTTGAGAAAGAAGTTTTAACATTGTGAGCGCAAAAACATAATTAGGAGAAAGAGTTTTTACAAGTTTTCACATTTTACAACTTTCTCAAAACCTCTTGTTCTTTTTTCCTCGTCTTTTATTTTCTCATAAAACCACAGACTTTTTCCCATAATAGTAAATTTACAACTCTATGTTGAAATATTGTGACTTTTTTCTCATAAAATTTTAACTGTTGTAAAAATAAAACTACACCCTTTTCTTATATTGCTTATATCTTGAAATATCACGACTGTTTCTGGTAATATTATTACTTTTTCTCAAAATATTACAACTTCATTCTTGCAAACTCCATTTTTCTTTGCTGCAAATGGCCCAGACCATCATAACAAATGAAACCAAATCACAACAGCAGACTTTTTTTACACAGATTTTTGTTCTTGCTATGGGAGTGAGTTCAAATTAACAGTCCCAGAGATTCTCTGATCTCTCACTTTGCAAACAAAACTCCTGGCAAAAGATAAATGTAGTTTGAATGGGAAAAAAAATCTGATAAGTTCATCTTTTCTGTGACATCCATTATGTGGGAGCACATTTTTGAAAATCTCAAACACTGCTCAGTAATTTCAGGGTCCTCCTGTTTCAAATATCTCAGCAGCTTCCAGGCTGCTGTGTCTAGTACAGGTAGCTGTCAGGGAAAGCCAGTCCCTGGGTGCCCTGCTCTCCTCCGTCAGCCAGGTACGGACCCTCTTCCTCGTAGCTGGGCAGAGGGAGGCCGTCCTCCTCGCTGGGGGGCGGCATGGCGTCTGGGTCGGCCTTCAGGCTCGGCCTCTGATTGTCCGGGAAAGCCATGGAGAAGAGCGCCTCAGAGCTGCAAACAAACTTGTAGACGTACCGTTCCCCAGCCACCTGGCAGGAGGAACCAATCACAGGAGAGAGAAATTAGATTGAATAGTTCTAAAGAGAAACCCCTCAAAGATGAAAGACAAAATCCAACTGATACTTCATAAGAAATGTGTAACCACATGTGAGAGTAACGGAGGAGAGAAGTGAAACATGACCTGCCTTTACCTTCTGCATGATGCCCTTCTCGTAGTAGTACCTCAGCGAGCGGCTCAGCTTGTCGTAGTTCATGGCCGGTCGATTCTTCTGAATCCCCCAGAGCCGGGCCACCTGGACACAACAGGAAGTGAAATGTAGGGTCCTTCTCATCCTCGAATTTTTAAAAATTAAATATGATTCTTTTTTATCTCAAGCCTTTCAGAAAGTCCCACATTAGGTTTTGTCTGTGACTGACCTCTTCAGGGTCGATCAATTTAAACTCCATGTTGCGTCCCGTCCACACAATCAGGTGTCCGTTAGCTGGGTTGTCAAGCAGCGTGAGCAGAAACTGCCAGAGCTGCAGGGAGCCGCGCCGCTGGTACGGCAAAGCCTCCTGCTTCACCTTACCTGCTCACAGGGTCAAACAGGACACAATGAGGACACGTCTCACTATGTCAGGTCACAAAAACAGTCCTGCTTAATATACACATCCCTCCTGGCATCATCATCTTGTTTCAGTCTCACCTTCCAGCCTTTCTGGCACAACGCAGGTGTCGTCGTAGTACAGGCGTGGCTCTCTGTCACGACCAAATCCTGTGAGGAAATAAAATGTGACGTTAGAAAAGTGAACACAGAGTTCACAACACAGAGACGCTGTGCAGGCTCAGACAACACAACACAAACTCACCAATACTGTTGTTCTGGTACATGAGGGATGACGACTGGCAGGTGTGAACCTCTGGAAGACACGGGTCAGACAGAGTGAGAATAGATTCAATCATTTGTCACATTAAACATTAACTCAAATGATAAATGTGGGAAAATGCAGAGTTTGTAAACAGCTGCAACAGATAAAGCACAGACCTGAGTCGAAGCCAAAGTCTCTCGGCTCCTGTTTGATTGTGACATGGTTGAAGGTGGTCTGAGGCTGGGCCAGACCTGGACCAGGTGGCCCCCGCTCTGGGTATCGTGGGTCCACCAGCTCTTGTTTGAAACCTCGGGGGCCGAGGGGCACCAGGGGCTCTGAGAGGTGGCGCTGGTACAGTGGGCGCCCATCACGGCTCGAGGGGGGGAACTGTGTGTTTGCTGCTTTCTCTGGGGGGAGGAAGGACAAGCTGGGCTCTGACAGCTGCCGCTGGAACCTGAAACATGGAAGACCAGCAGCAGAGGTTTGAGGGTTTGAACTGAACTTGTTTCTAGCTGACATCATATAAAGTAATAATCAGATCTCACCTTTGTTCCCTGCTGAAAGGTGCAGCGGGGCAGCTGATGGGGGGACGTGGCAGAGCAAACTGAGGGTTTTGGTTGGAAGGTGGGAGGCTGTGGTGGTGGGAGGGGCTCAGGGCAGGAACGTGGCTCGGGGGGCAGCTACCGGTCAGCTGGGGGGTCGATGGCTGTAGCTGCCTCTGTAAGGGTGGAGGTCCGGTTGGATGGTTGGAGCCACAGTGTACTGCAGCTGTGGAGGCTGGAGGCAGAGCTGGCTTAGTGTCACAGGCACTAAAGAGAGAGAAGACGACCGGACACTCAGTGCTGCACCCAAAATGTTACTCTGACACGCTGATATCAGTGTCATCCCATCATGCACTGCTCTAAAACATTCACGCGGTACCTGTAACTGTAAAGGCACATGTCAGCTTGAGGCGTTCTGCAGGGAGACAGGTGTTTGGACGGACTGGGCTCTCGTTTCACCTTGCTGACGGGCGGTCCATGAAACATCACTGCAAACACACACACACACGAATAAGAGTCTCTGCAGCCTTTGGTTTCTAGTGTTTGAGCAGCAGAAAGACAGAAAGCCCTCTGTCTGATCTCAGCCTTCCTGGAATCTGCAGTGACGACACCACGCCGCCAACGTTTCCATCCACAACACAGTGGCTGTCAGATTTACTGTGTGAGCGGGAGTCGCTGTGTCCAGGCAGCAGTAAGCACACGCAGTACGTGTTTGGCAGCACTAAACTTCCTCAGCTCCTGCCTTATCTGTGACATCATGGTTTTTAAAGTACAGGTAGAGCTGCTCTAAGTCATTTTACAACTCATTTCCTGTGTGCCACATGACTACTATCATTCAACTGGCACAGACCCACTCATATACTATATTACCAGTCAACGTGAACACTGTAAACACCATCCTATTTACACCAGTGACCCTGAGGACAGCGTGGACTACACTCATGCACACTCAGACAGTTCAGCTGGGTTCATCTGTTGGCCTCTAGATGACTGGCTGTAATCGCAGACTGCAGGAGAACAATGTACAAACCAAACTTCAAAAATGTGACGGCGAGCACATTTACTCAAACACTGGCAAACTTTATACTCCTGCACTATAGTTTAAGGCACAGAGGAGTAAGATCTGTTTGTTGGATCAGTTTATTGTTGGTAGCTTTTTGGTGAGTTAATAAGTCTGAGCACTGTTAGCGAGTTATTCCACAAAACGTTCGCTCCCTGTTGTTATAAATATTAGAGGCGAAGCAGCTACTCACAGTTGTTGGACTGGAAATCCGGGACAAACTGCTCGTCATCAGGAACCTGAGCTGTCAGGGGAGAAAGACGGGAGATTAAAGGACTCTCCTCGGTACATTCCCAGAGTTCAGTTCTGTGACTTTCTGACTACATGAATTATCCCATGATGCTCGTTGGTCTCACCTTCTGCAATCCAGATTTCTTGGAGCTGGCTCAGATCTTGAAAAAGTTCTGTGAGACAGTTGTGAAATTAAATTAAAATGGATGTGAAATGATTTAACTCGTATGTAAGTATTACTTTTGTGAGTAAAAATACTCTGGACCTGGATTTTTCTCTACATTCACAAGCTGTTCACTGCTTTACTTCACTCTAACATAGTAAACAAACTTTGATGCATGAGACATGAGGCTGTAATGAGCCTACCCTCTGTGTCCTGAGCCAGCTCTGTGTCCACGAACTTCCGTTTCCTGACGCTGAGACATATCTCTGCGTCTTCTGTGTGACGTTTCTACAAGTTAAATGACAAAACTGTTCAGTGAAAACATAAAACATAACTGTAATCAATCCTCAGGTGAACGATAAATGTGTGAGATTTAATTTAATGCTTCAAACTCACACTCTCAGGAACCACAAAAGGGACCTGTTGGTCATAAAAGCCGTCCATGTTGCAGGAGTCTTCACTCTGGAACAAAGAGGGATCAGAGGACAGATTAGGGAAAACAGTGATCACGGAGATTTACTCTGAAGCTGAAGTATTTTCCACCAATACAACCCACACAACCACCCGCTCTGTGATGTCTCTGTGGGTTTGTGTTTTCCTAACCTCCATAACCCCCACAGGGTTACAGTGGCAGTAAAAGCACTGTCGTCAATGACAGCGTTCGGCTAACTCCAGTAAATTCAGTCTGAGGTGAATCCGAGCTTCAGGACGAACCAGTCTTCAAAGACGTTTGAAACGGCAACGCTAGTTTTGAGGAGATAAACAGGAAGCAGCTGTACAGTCCAATAAAAGGTGATGTGTTTTCCGCCTGTCTGGCTCCACTGTGGTGACATTAATGTGCGTGTTAGAAATTCTGGTAGGTTCACGGACATGAAAGATACGAGAGTGGTACCAATCTTATCATCTAAATCTCAGCAAGAAAGCAAACAAGTGTTTTTTCCCAAAATGACAAAGTTGGAAACAATTACTGGACCGAGTCTGGGAACTTTATTTTGTCTGAGCAGTCTGCTGATCATACCAGGACTCCCTTTGATCTGGATCTAGATGAGGGGGATAGTCTTGCACTTGGTGTGAACCACACAAGAGCTTTCAACCTCTTCCAGAGCTCCAAATTTTTGTCTTTGTCTCTGTCCCTTTTGGAAGGATTTAAACCCATTTATTTTAAATGATGTATGCATGTTCCAAATCATAGTACAGTTAGATTATTCAGCGTGGTTTTCCCACTTTTCAGGCCACTGCTCTGAGCTCTTCACTTGAAATAAGCAGCTAATTTTTTAAAGTTTATCCAATTGAATCCAGTGCAGCATGAGCGAACTATCTCATAGGAAGGAAGTCTCATACATTCACCTAGTAATTATAAGATAGTCGTTTCATAATTACAGCACACAGAACTTATAATTAGGAGAAAATGTCTCTTTTCCCCTTTGGTAAATACAGTGAGCTTCCGTGGGTAAACAACACCTTCTGCTTTTGTTTGAGGAAATCGTTTTAATAACAAGCGAAACGTTGTGACTTAAGTTTAGTTCATTTGCAAACAGAAAAGCCAAACACACGACTCCGCTTCGTGGTGTTTTCAAGCCGGCGTGTTATTACTATGAGCAACCCATTAAAGTGAAAGATTTGTGAATGGAGTTTGGCGTGAGGCGCAGGAGAGGACAGCACGTATCGTGGGACCTCCTTGTTTTTCTCAATGAAGTGAAACATGATCCTCGCAGGAAAGGAGAGAGGGAGGAAGGAAGGGGGGGCAGCTCGCCATTGAGAAATTTACCACAGACCACAGAGAAAGACTGCCGATGCTAACGGGCCGCTGCTGCAAAACGTAAACACCGCTCTGCAAAGCTGACAGATGCGGGGAAATGGACGCAGCGCCGCCTTTGATTCTCAGAAAATGGCGTTCGCCTCTCAGCCCGCATCTGCTCCCCTGGGTGCCTGAGTGCCAGGGACCGATCGCGACGGTGCCGTTAGCATTGATGCGATCGAACAAAGGCAAACAAGCCCCCGTCCTCCCTGTTGTCGGGGTTATAGATTAATAAAGCGGGACTCACTTGATCAGTGAAGTTTCGTGGCGGGTTGAAACAGACTCGACGCAGGCGTCCTCCCCTACATCCCCTGCAGCTCCGCGAATAAAAACTCGCCAGTGGATTTTTCTCAATGAAGAGCTCTGATCGCTGGATCTCGGCCGAGCCCCGCGCCGCCCCGCCTCCCATTGGCCAGAACACGGCGTCGGTCAAAGGGCGAGCCAATCGTCTCCAAGACGACTCTGACGTCCGTCCCTTGTTGTTTTTTATGAATGGCTGCGTTTCATTCATGGATCCACAGCTCTCTTAAAGGGCCAGAGCGACCATTCTGTTAAATAAGAAAGTAAGGAGATGAATAAATAAATAAACAGCTGATTTTAATTAGACTTAGACAACAATAAACAATAATATTGTGCTATAATTAAAACAACTGCTAGCATAAGTACCACTACTACTAACTACTAACATCAGATGTCATGTCATTACAAAGTCTCTCCTTGGATTTATTTAACAAGGGTAATAAATATATAACATATATGTACTTAAGTGCAGAGACACTGTATGACCTCTCTCCGTACACACACACACACACACACACACACACACACACACACACACACACACACACACACACACACACACACACACACACACACACACACTTTGCAGTTTTGTAACTGTTCCATGTTTGACAGATTTAATCCAGCATCACACATGACTGCTTCAGAGTCCATTCATCTCAGTGGGTGGCAGAACAGTTTTTAATTCTTTCCACTTCATTACCAGTCACCGCAGAGAGATCACCAAGTGTGTCACCTGATTTTGTGTAACTCTGGTATGCAGGTCTGAAATTCAGCCCAAGCCCTGATACAGTGCAGTGTTTCTTACTGAACTTTGTGATCTTTGAGTATCATCATAATCAAGGAAAGGGAACTGATGCAAAATCCAGTCCAGTATTTAAACACCCTCAGCCTGTAATGCAGTTATTGTGTTTTTTGCAGTCTTGAGAAAGTTCAGGAGGCTGCAACACACATTTCATCATCATTTCTGTCTCACTCATGCTCTTCTTTGTCTCTGTGCCCAAAATCAGGCACATTTTTGCAGAATGTTTGGCCCATTTAAAGGACATTTTTTCTGCAGGGAGCACAGGAAACCCTACTGCTAGTCCCGTCTTATGACTTCAGACTGAATGACCTGCTCAGGTGGATGTTGTTTTTTTTTTTTTTTTTTTGTGGCATGGTGCACTGATTGTTTGTGCTCTACTTAGAAACTGCTTGATCAGCGTTGGGGGATGCCAGAACGGATCTGTGCGTGATAAAAGTTCCAGTTCAAACATCAGCTGAGCTCAGCAGCTCTGTTACTGATTTGCAACGTCTCCTGTTTACTCTGCCATCGTGCGTCTACTACTGTGTACATATCACATCACGGATTTTTATTCTTCCGTTCTGGCAGATCAACCTGGATGATATAATCAAACACATCCTGCAACAGGAAATTAGACGTCGAAGTCTTACAGTTTCTTATCAAAGGTGTCTGCAGGCGGATGTTTATGATGTTTTCTTCTGCTCTCTGCTGAGGTTCTATTAGCTCTTAAATACTAAATATGACGCATGATCTTTTTTTGTGGTTAACACATGATGTGAACATGTGGTAAGAGACAGGAAGAACCAAACAGGAAAAAAATATGATTTTATGAGAAATGATTATCTCTTATAAATTGAACTTGCTAAGTTACTGTAAGATTACAAGACTCTATATAATCATGTAACAGACACCAAGACATAACACTGTCAATGTAAAGTCATGATTATATGAATCATGATGTTGATATAAACAGATAATGGTGAGAATCATTTGCTTCTTTCTCAATGTTTTATCTATTTATGTGTTTTCCTGATGAGCTTCCTCATTGTACATTAGAGGATGGAAGTTCATGTCCTGTGCAACAACGCTCTTACACCACTAGGTGGCCTTTTTTCTTTTTTTTTTTGGCCAGATGACTCCTGCACTCAGGGAAATATCACTTTCACTAAAAAAACGCTCAGATGTTTCATGAACGTCAGCTCTACAGGGACTGCAGAGTCATGAACATTCACCTCACCGAGGGTAATGGGTAAAGGGTAATGAAAGACACTTTCTGATAAGCCATCAAGTCTGCAGTACTGAGTAAGTCATTTATAAGGGTCATAGCTGTGGGTAGTGTATGCTGCTGAGCTGCTCGTCTGTGTTTTTTAATGCCGTCTCTGGCACCGGCTGGTATCTAAGAACAATGGCCTCTGGCATACCATGGGTCCTTGTCGGTGAATCCTCCAGAATCATCAGTGGGCTTTTGCAGCCTTTTTGTTCCTGAGCTTTACCATCAGACACCAGATGTTAGCGTCCACTGCTCAGCTGATAACCACATGTTCAAATATCGACTGTAGGGTGTCTCATTTTTATGTTCATGTGTTCTAATTTCAGCATGATTTGTTTTGCAATCTCACAAAATAAAATCACACCTGTTCTGCTGCAGTTTGCATGCTTTTATTTGCAGGTGAGTTTCTGGAGGATGAGTGGAAGAAGATGTTTTGGTGTAAGGTGTGGTCTCAGGTGTGCCTAAAAGTCCATAACACGTCTAATGGAGCCTACAGATGGATGAAGGGCCCCCCATTCTGCATGTCGTCTGTATTCACCTTTTTCCACCAGGTACTGGCGTCCCCTGTAGTTTGGATGCTCATAAAAGACCCAGACGCCGTCCTGGACGTGAGCCGAGTGGACGTCACGGTAGCGCCAGCGGTCCATCAGGTTGGGCAGGTCTTCGCTTAACTCTATCATCTGGCCGCTGAAGTCTGGGCGTTCATAGATGCGGATCCTGTGCCTGCTGGAAGGCTTGGACATCAAACCAGATACGTGTTAACTACTGAGTGTTAGAAATGCTGCCAGGCAGATTTTTTCTTGCCTATAGACTGAGCCAGGCTTACTGTATGTTCATCTTACTTGAACCACACTTACACGTCAAGCTATGTTCCGGGACTTACATATCTGATAAGGCGACAGGAGCGGATGGTGTCATTGAAGCCGTTCCAGCTCTGGTAGTTTGGGTACTCCCCTCTCATGAGGACATACTGGTAGCCCATGTACTGGGGTCTCTCATAGACGACCCAGGCTCCACCTTCCACCCGTATGGAGTTACAGCGGCTGAAGTGGGAGCTGAGCTCAGGACAGTCACTACTGCATTCGTAGTAACGACCCTGGAAGTTCTTGTCCTCGTAGAAGAAGATCTGCAAGAAGGAGACTGCGTTAGAAGCTACTGATTACTGTTTCTATGACGACCATTACAACCTCTACATCCACTAGTTACAGCAACACTACCACAGAGAAGTACAACCAAAGCTGTTTCCTGTGAGATCAGGGCAACAAACACCAAAGCAAAATTTAAAAACATGCAAACAGTTAATTCCACCAAAATCAACGCTGTCAAAGAGCAACGCACCTTCCCCGCACGCTCCATGATCACCTTATGTTTATCTTCACCCAATCAAATTAAAGCCACTCATTCACCCCGGATCTCTGATGGTCGACTTTTATATAAAGGCTGATGAAATGCATTGCCAGGGGAACGATTGTCATTCAAATGAGCTCTCCATTAACTTTGGCACATTAGCTGATGCTGCAATTGTTTCAGGATGTGGCCTTTATATGTGTTGATGCAGAAATTTTGACTGAATGCTGTTTAACTCTAGAAAAAGATTTGGCCAAGATTTATAGCACTGAACTGTGTTGTTATCGGTTGTGCTGCTGCTGTACATGCACTCCCTCATTCATGTTATTTCCCTGATCACTTCTGCAGTTACCTCAGAAACGAGTGGAAAGTTTTTTGTATTTAATACATTATGTTTATATTGATTATATGACATTCTAATGTTACAGTATACGTTGCAGTATATGATCTTTTATTTATCTAGTTTAACCTCTGCAGTAGCATTTCTGTGATCATGCCCACATTTGAGTCACAAAATAAATAACTGACGTCGTTTAAAGAACGCAACATGCAAGATCAACACTAAATCATTTTTGTATTCTGAATTTATTTTTCAAGATGCATGTTCAGCCTTTTAACACCTTTTTTTTTTAATTGCATGGCTAGTGTTGTGTAACCCGGCGGATGGATCCAACAGTGGGCTTCATGCCCCCCCACTCAGAGTACCGTCTGTACTCGCCCCTCTCCAGCAGGTACTGGTGCCCCGTGTAGTTGGGGTGCTCGTAGAAGATCCAGGCTCCTTCGAACACCTTGCAGGAGTGGACATCGTGGCTGTCCCAGCGCTCGTGGAAGGCAGGCATGTTGTCTGCCACCTCCATGGACAGGCCCTCAAAGTTTGGCCTCTCCCACACCTTCAGCCTCCATGAATTCCCCACCTGGAGGACAGAATCAAAGGACACTGAACGGCTGCTGCAAATAAAGGCAAATTTGGTGCAACAGAAAATATACAATTGCTAGAAAATGGGCTAAAACACTGGCATGGTCTGGCATTAGTAATCCTTCTTAACTCACATTCCTAATAATGCGGCAAGACCTGATGGTGTCATTGATGCCCAGCCAGTGCTGGTAGTCTGGATATTCCCCGGGGCTCAGCACGTACTGGTAGCCCATGTAGTTTGGTCTCTCGTAGATTACCCAGAAACCTCCCTCCACTCTGATGGAGTTGCAGCGGCTGAAGTATGTGTGCAGGTCGCTGGAGTCATTGTCGCATTCGTGGAATCGACCATGGAAGTCTCTGTCCTCGTAGAAGATGATCTGGAAAAGAAACAGACTTTTAAAAAAAACTATCACAGTCCAAGGCTGTGAAGCTGATTTAAAAAATCACATTCAGTGTAAAGTGTAAACTACACTAAATATGTGCAATAATGTGAAAAGTACCTTCTCCATAGTTAATATCAATAGGTTTGGTGAGTTATATAAAACATTAAAGCAGCCACCTCCAATATTCTCTTTATAAAGAACAGGAACAATAAAACTAAGCACATGGCTCGCTTTGTGTGAGCTGGTTTATTCAATCAGCGATTCAAATATTTATCCAGGCTTATCACATTGTTCTGATGCAGTCAATCCTGTTTCCCTAAACAATGCAAATGCAAAGTGCAAAGCATCCCAAAGCCAGCGGATGCAGCAGAGCGTGCTGACAAAAACAAGGGCACTGCAGGACATTTGGTTTGATATGAAACGCTTTGAGCTGAGTCAGTGGCACAGCAGGAAGGCACCAGAGACTTTACAGGAGATACTGAATCCTGATTTCAACACACTGCACAACGAATTCATTCGGTCCAATCCAAGCTGCTTTCTTGCTCTTGGAAACAGCTGTTTGACAAAGCAAATATTAGCTCAAAGTCTCACTCCCCTCCATAACAGAGATGGTGTTATTCTCCATGAAGACTGGCTTCATCTGCTGATGAAGGCTGTGAGACGCAGCTGAAAGCTCTGGAAGAAGAGAGTCTGTTTTCTGATCAGGGTTAAAACAAAGTTGACTTTGTCATTTCTCTTTATCACAAATGAGATTTTGGACAGTGGATGAAGTGACTGGTTAGAGAGTTTTATTGTTAGTGAGCAAAGCCAACAGTAAACTGCATGTCCATCAGAAATGATTATCTAGACATGTACTGCTGATATTCAAGGTCCACAGAGCATGAAATGTTTCTGGTGTCCCCCTGACCTCTCCTCCAGTGTCACCATCACAACAGCGTTTCCACCTGCGTCACTTTATTTTTATTTTTTATGACAGCAAATATTTATGAAAATACAAGCAATGTCAAAAATTAAAAGGCATCGTCTCCTGTGTGGAGGATAAAATGACCCCAAAATGGAATTTATTATTCCTTTTCTTAAAATAATCAGCCTTCATTTCCACACACAAGAACAATGTCCCAGGTGGCTGCAGGGGTATTGGCCACAGCACACATTTTAATTTCAGTAAACGTTATTACGCAAACCCCAGAGTCTCTGATTCACGCTTTCTCTCTGGTTATGTAAATCACTGAAATCTGCTTTAACAGTGTTTATTTGGAATAAAAACCTGGGGCCAAACTTACTTTGTAAGATGCTTAATGAGACGGAACAATTGAATGTGTTATCTCCAGTTATCAAGAGTTTCATTGTCACACTTCAGGCCTCATTTTACCTTCTCTTTCACTGTAATTTTTTAAATCATAATTATTTTACATTTATATTAATGGTCCCTTAATTGCAAAGCAGTGGTGTAGCATGGGAAATATTTAGAGAAAAACCATAAGAACACAGTTAGAGTTTGCTTCTCATTTATTGATTGTGTCGTGTCAGTGTACGCATCTGAAAAGGTCTTGAATCACTTTCTGGTCAAAGCTAAATCCGAGGCAGAGTTAAAACTCTGTGATCCTCCGGAAGGAGCCGACACCAGGAGAGGTCGCCCCCCAGTCGTTGTGCTGCCGGTACTCGCCTCGCTCTAGGAGGTACTGGTGCCCCCTGTAGTTGGGGAGGTCGTATAGGACCCAGGCACCATCAATCACCATACAGGAGTAAGCCTCACGCAACTTGTAGGTATCATACACCGAAGGACAGTCGTCGGAGCACTCCACCATCTGCCCTCCGAAGTCTGGCCTCTCGTACAGTCTCAGCTTCCATGCACTGCCATAAACCTAGAAGAAGAAAAAAAGTGTTTCCTGAAACTGATTTTTTAAATTTAGTGCTGATATAATTCCTGAGATTTGGTGCCTGCATAAATCTTTTTTCAGTACCCAGCTTTGTGAAAACCCTTTTTCTACAAATCAAAGTCTACCTTCACTCAGCGTATATTTGGAGTTGTGTTTCTGGCTCCACATCTGGCTCCTTAACTCGTAAATGTGTTGCAATGCTCACTAGTTAGTCTTGACATCCTTTTGAGTTTGTATATGTCCCTTTAACAAGTTCTTGGCTTACCTATTAGCAGAACCTGCAAATTGCTGCCAAATATTCTTGCTATTGTCTGCCTGTTTGTTCTGTTGGCTTCACAGTGTTCACAAAGCTGGGCCCTGTGCTCCTGTGCATTCCTGTCCTTCTGGTCACCGCTCAATTTTCTGACACTTCTCTATAATTATACAGTAACTTAGAACATGCTGCTGTATCTGACACGAATCCCTGAAGAAACCCAAATGAGGACTCTCACATTCTTTATGACACGGCAGGATTTGACGCTGTCGCTGAAGGCCATCCACTGCAGGTTGTCGGCGTACTCCCCAGGGCTGAGGATGTACTGGAAACCCTTGTAGTTGGGCTTCTCATAGATCACCCACACACCGCTCTCCACCCGGATGGAGTTGCAGCGGTTGAAGTACGTGTGCAGGTCGGCACAGTCGCTGCTGCAGTTGTAGCAGCGGCCCTGGAATTTCTTCTCCTCAAAGAATGTGATCTGTGGAAAAGGTAAGAAACGTGAGCATTTTATGAAACTGCACAAATTAAAGAGAAAAAATGTCTTTAAAAGTATTCAGGTGGTAATAGCTTCTATCTTACCTTCCCCATTTGGATGCACTGTAGACCTCATTCTTTGCTGCAGCCCCATCAAAGTATTTATCGATAAACAAAATGTGCAGAGTGTGGCAAGTCTTTGATACCCAAATGAGGTAGATTTACATATCAGCAAAATGGCTTGGTGCTGTTTGATTTGCCTTTGTTCCAGTCTGATGATGACTCTGTATCAAACACATGCTGGAACAGTGAAGGCAGAGGGTCAGTGTCAGACAGTGATGGAAAGAAACTGGGGTTGGCAAAAAATATACACATCTTATGGTTTCATTTACGCAGTTTTAATTGTTCGCATCTTCTGGAATCTGGCATCACTCCCTGCTGAGTTAAATGAGATTTTCTTTATGGATTTACTGCCCAAAAAGAAGGGACACATGACAAATTAGACTAGAAATAGGACAAATAAAGTGAAAACAGTTCAGTGAAAACCAAAAGCTTATTTATTAGTTTCAGGGACGGAATGATGCAGATGACCAGGTGAACAAATTCACAGAAGATCGACCGGGTCACATATGGGCAAAACTCTATAATTATCCAATATACGTCATTTTTGTTTAGTTACTATGTTGATAAAGATCAGTTAAAGGAAGCAGGTCATGTTTTGGTGTTCTTAGGTACTATACTTAGTTCATACTTTGAACTGAAACACCTAAACAGTGTTAACAAACATGGATTTTCCATCAACTTCCTTGGGTAAGTTTGTATGTAATCCCCCAAATATCTGAGCTTTAATATGCAAACGAGTTTGGAAGCAAAGATACTATGCAATGCAATGAATTCTGATGCCATCAGAGAGTCGAACATCAAGATCAGTTTTGTCCACAAGTGACAATTCTAGAATAAAGTTGTATATAATGAAGATTTTTTAATGGAGAATTAGTCTTTGGATGAGATAAACTTGTTCTTAAAGATGTTTAAATCATATCATCATAAGTAAACAAAGCTCACTGAATAATAATAATAATAAAAAAAACATTTTATCCCCTGACTTCTGTTTCTTTTTTCAGGTTTGGGATCAGTTTGAAACATTTTCTCCATCCACTGCCATTAATGCACACACTTGCCTGGTGGTTTGCCTGTTTCAGCCCTTTACAAACCCTGTGCACTTCAGTTTTCTGTGATTCATCCAGGCCAGTGGTTTCAGTTTAGTTCACCATGATGTGAAAATCAACTTGGTTTAAGTCACTGAGTTGCAATTAGTGACTATTTTGAAAACTTGTTGGTGTGTTCAAGTGCTTGTGGGAAACTCGTTTGAGTCAGCTGTTGAACATTTACAGAACTGTGCTGTTCACTTATTGTTTCTCCTGTGGCCGTGATTTTTTCATACCTCACTCTCAAAGCCTGAATGTCAAAGCTTCCCTAAACACACCAGCAAGGAAAAGCAAGCTTTTCAAAACAGTTCCCGTTGACAACTGCATAACAAACAAACAAACACAAAAAAGTGTTCACTCACAGGTAACTGCTATCTGAAACTGCAAGTCATGAATGGCTGCACAGGTTCAAGCAGTAACAGTCACGATTTGCTTTTGAAAAGTTATTTTGCACCAAAATGACATGCAGACATGAGATTCACTGGATTTTTAGCCTTGCTTTATTTTTTCACATAGTACATTTAGACTTTGAATTAGCAAGAGTCCATGATGCGTCTGATGGAGCTGAACCTCGTCACGTTGCTCATCCCCATCTCTCTGAGGTTCCTGTACTCTCCTGGCCTGAGGTACAGCATCCTGCCTCTGTAGCTGGGCTGCTCGAACATCAGCCAGTGGCCGTCCATCACGTTGCAGGACTGGCAGTCAGACATGTGGAAACGATCCATCATGTTGTCGCAGTCGTCCATCAGCTCATGCATCTGGCCTCCAAAGTTCTCTCTCTCATAGATCCTCATTCGGAAAGGTCCCCTGTGCTGTGGGTGAAGTAACATCAGGGAAATGACTGTGGATGTCTGAACTGAACTGAAAATGAAAAGTCAACTCTGTCTTTACAGCTTTAATTTCACAAATGGGTAAAGATGCTTTTGCAGGGAAGCTAAGAATATCCCAGCGTGGCTATCCTGACATCAGTAAGCACAGAAAGAAAACTGGACTCACCAATGTTCTAAATTAATCTAAAAACTATCACAGACTAGTCAGGTTGATATTCACAGGTTTCACGTTTTGTAAGATTTGCACCAAAGTCTGAACAGAACCACTGTATCACTGGAATCTGGAGGCACTAGCTTTTCCAGGAGCTTTTAGCAGAATCTTATGGCCTTCTTCAATGAATGGAACCTGCTCAGGTTGTGTTCGTGTCACTGAAGTTCAGTGCTTAGTGATGAAACATGAGCGGGTTCCATTTGCTGAAAAAGGATGTGAGATCCGGTTGAAAGTTCTGGGAAATGCTGAGTATTTGTACAGCAGATATGCATCTCCAAGGTCAAGATTAAATGCTTAATGTTTATTTGCCTTTTGCATTTGTTAAGCTTAGAAATGCTGTTTTAAATTAATGCAGTGCAAACAAAATTTACTGCAAGGTTAGAGCATTTCTCCAGCTGATTTTTTTAAGCTCATCCATGCATCTATGACGGGGTAAAGAAATCGCTCTCTTGCCATTTGTGGGGTCACTCCTCCACCTACCATAGGGATCATGCGACAGGATCTAATGCAGTCGCTCATACTCGTTCCCATCAGGCGCTGGTTGTCCGGGTACTCGCCCCTCCTCGCCAGCATCTGATGGCCCATGAAGTTGGGCTTCTCATAGACCATGAAGAGGCCACTCTCCACCCTGCAGGAGTTGCACCTGCTCAGGTAGGAGGTGAGCTCGGGGCAGTCACTGCTGGTCTCATAGGAGCGACCCTGGAAGTTCCGGTCCTCATAGAATATGATCTGCAAACAGTAACGTGAACTGTACCTCAAAGAAAAATCTCAGCAGCTCATTTGATGTTTGTCTATTCCACCACATCAAGCAGTGAATTTTCACTAAAAATCTTTTAAATGTTTTTGTGGCTCAGATTTTTTTTTTTGTTGAAAGTTTCACTTACCCTCCCCATGGTCATGATATTTGTGAGCTAATCTCAGATGTACAGCTTCAACATCGACCCTTTTCCCTTTTTATACATTGCACAGCCGTAGTATTTCCACATGGCTTGTGCTGAAACCTTTGACTCATCACTCTATATTGTGGCACAGAGCAGCACTATAGGGTGGCAGACTTCACTGTATGTCAGAATCTGCAATAGTTATTGAGGACTGAATATTGGGTTTTATGTTTGCTTCCAGCAACTTCAACTATTTAATTCATATCTGTTCTGTAAAAATCTACGTGGTGTGAATATCAGATCTGAAGATAAGACTGTTGTCACACTGACGGCATCCGACAAACTGCAGGAGACACTGCAGACTCCACAGAACAAGGACCTTTTGGCCTTCTATTATTTTGAAAATAAAAAAAACAATTAATAATAAGTCATTTGAAGAATATTTAGCTTTTTCTGTGACCTAACATGACCCTCCCTAAGCTACGTTCAATATACAATAATAACTACCGAGGTGTGATGTAAAAAATGAATGCAGGCCCACGTGAACCTCATGATGAGTCATGATGTTTCACACAAAGGTGTGCAAGGTGGTCGGCTGCTGATTGTCCATATAAAAGTGACAGTGGGTTGGCATCATTTGGAAAAACTAAAACCGTCACCATGGGCAGGGTAATATTTATCATATCTTTGCATAATGCAGAAAAATCCAGAGCTGTAAAAACAGTTTACAGATACAACATGATGCAAACTGTTGTGCAAACTCTGTTTTGTGCCACAGTAACAGAAAGTCTTTTCCATCCAAGAAATAAATCTTCCAAGAATCCCGCTGTGGGATCTTGAATCCAAACAACTGCACATTTCCTGTATGTTTTCTGTTTTGTTTTGTTCTTTGCTGCAGATTATTTTCTATGAGGAAAGGAACTTCCAGGGTCGCTCCTATGAGTGCAACAGTGACTGCTCTGACATCCACATGCACCTGAACCGCTGCAACTCCTGCAGGGTGGACAACGGGTGCTTTGTGGTGTACGACCGCCCCAACTTCATGGGCAACCAGGTCTTCTTGAGGAGAGGGGAGTACTCGGATTTCCAGCGCATGGGGAGCATGATGGGCATGATGGGTATGGCGATGATGGACACCATTCGTTCCTGTCGCATGATCCCAATGGTAAAATGTTTGTCATTTATTCACTGTCATTTATTATTTTTACACAACTTGATGTCACAGTCTGGTTTGTTGTTGATGCTCCACATTCAAATACATGCATGTTAGTTAAACTGGCTCCTCGTCCTCTAACAGCACAGGGGACAGTTCAGGATGAGGATTTACGAGAGGGAGAACTTCGGAGGCCAGATGCATGAGCTGATGGACGACTGTGAGTCTCTCCAGGATCGCTATTACATGTCTGACTGCCAGTCCTGCAACGTGATGGACGGCCACTGGCTGATGTTCGAGCAGCCCAGCTACAGAGGCCGCATGATGTACGTGAGGCCAGGAGAGTACAGGAACCTCCGGGAGATGGGGATGAGCAACATCATGAGAATCAGCTCCATCAGACGCATCATGGACATGTGCTGATTGTCCCTCATTATAAGGAACAAAGGATCAAAAATAAACCATATTTTGAAATATCTCTTTTGCTTTCTTTGTGTGGAGTAAAACTACATGCTCTACAGTCAAGCAGGGGTGTGAATAAAGTCACTGACTTATCTTACCTAGCCTGGTATGCCAGAGCGTCCACTGTAAACATCCATTACAATCCACGACATTACAGCACAAGAGTCATTTTGTGACTGTAACATATCAATCATATAAAGGATATTTGGTGTGTACCTCACCCTCGTCAAAACATAATATAAATATAATAAGTTAATATAATGTTCTGGTTCAGTCTCCAGTACTGACACTTGAAGATGGACAGCACCTCACTGGAACTGCTAGCAAATGTAACAAGAACACTGTGATGAAGTTTCAGATTTTAT
The DNA here is from genome assembly GCF_017976425.1 of Toxotes jaculatrix. Taxonomy (NCBI): domain Eukaryota; kingdom Metazoa; phylum Chordata; class Actinopteri; family Toxotidae; genus Toxotes; species Toxotes jaculatrix. The sequence continues at coordinate 2,445,516 of NC_054417.1, read as the reverse complement.
AGTTTTACCAGCAGTGGACAGTAAGACTGTCCTTTCAACGACAAAACCCAAAAGGGCAGACCAAGTGAGGCTGTACTGAGCCAGAGTATGTTTTACTGCTAACTCAAGAGCAGGATTGTATTATATCATCTATCAGAAGTTGCATATTTTATCTTTCATTCAAGGCATTTAATTCAACCTGGCATGTGTCTAAATGTCAATCTGTTCTATAAACAAATGTGCCCTATGATGAAACTGAGGCTGCAAGAATACAAAAGCAATGCAATAACTAGAGTTTGCTTTGTTATTGTAAAATCCACACCACTACTGTTTAATCTGAGCGACTGCAGTGCTCACGGCTTTGATGTATAATACAGCAGGGGCTGATAAGCTGACTCAGTAAATTCATACAATTGAGGGGCAGATTCTTTTCATGTCACATGATGCATAAAAGGCAGCGCGGCAGGGAGAAAAACAACAGAAATCAAATAGCTTGACCATGAGCGGAAAGGTAATGGGGAGTACAGATCTCTGCACCGGCCAGTACAGGACACAGACGCTGACACATAAACTGCCTCAAGCTCAGTAATTTTACACTGTATATATACCAAAGTACTAATTTCTGTTACTGTTAAGATAAACACAAAACTCTCTGGTACATCTAGCACCGGAGATTTTAGAATGTTGGACCCAAAGACAATCTGTGTCTTTCTCTCTAGATTGTCTTCTTCGAGGAGAAAAACTTCCAGGGCCGCTCGTATGAGTGCATCAGCGACTGCTCTGAGATCAGCTCTCACCTGAGGCGGTGCAGCTCCTGCAGGGTGGAGAACGGGACGTTCATGGTGTATGACCAGCCCAACTTCACCGGACAGCAGTACCTCCTGACCAGGGGAGAGTATCCCGAGTATCAGAATACCATCGGCTTCAACGACTGCATTCAGTCCTGCCGCTTTGTCCCTGTGGTAAATATGAGCATGACACCGTCAACCAAGGAAGGAAAAAGGCAGACAGCGATGTACTGTGCAGGCACACGGATTAGAAATATGTTTGGTTTAATTTACCAGCATGAGATGAGAAGCATTATGTCCAGGATGTGTTTAGCCTAGCTTAGCACAGACACTGGAAGCAGAGGGAAACTGTTAGCCACGCAAACAACAACAAAAGCTCCTTCCATGTGACCCAAACCTTCACCAAATGTTTTTTTTGTCTTGTTGACCAGTACATCTAAGGGTTGTGTTCAGAGTGGAGCAGAAGATGCATTTTTATTTATACATTCCTAACCAGGACTGCTTCTGAGACTGTAGAAACTTTGAGATTAAACTTATACCGAGCTTCTCATTTCTCAGTAATCTTATAGCTGCTTCCTATTTAGAAAGACCTTTAGCTATTTTTGGTTCCAGTGTGTTAACATCACAGCACCGACACGACTCATCAGATTCATACATGTATTTAATCCTATTTGTTGCATGTACTTTTACAGCACAAGGGGCCTTTTAAGATGAGGATCTACGAGAGAACAAACTTTGAAGGCCAGATGCATGAACTGACTAATGACTGTGACTCCATCCGGGATCATTATCACATGTCTGACATGCAGTCCTGCAACGTCACGGACGGGTACTGGCTGATGTACGAGCAGGCAAACTACGAGGGCAGGATGCTCTACCTGAAGCCAGGAGAGTACAGGAACCTCAGAGAGATGAGCGGCGACGACATGAGGTTCAATTCCATCAAACGTATCACAGAATCTTAACTGTAAGTTTGTTGTTGTCAAAGTGAGAGGCAAAAGGAAAAAGCCTTGTTTTTATCCTGAAGCTGTGATTTGTTCACTGTTTGTATGTAGTTCCAGTTGTACTGTGGAATCCAGCCACAATGAATTTACCTCTTTTACTGTGTGACACGCACAATAAAATAATTTGCAGCATATCTGTGTGAACTACTTCCGAACACAATGTCAGCAAACTGTTTTATCCAATAAGTGGCATTTAGTTTCATCAACAGATAAACATATAGTTGGCTCCAGACATCTGAAAACACATGAAATACTACTAATACTACTACTTCCTGAAACTTGGCTTAAGTACAAAAAAACAAAAAAAATACAATAATAAAATAACGTAATAAAACTAAGCAGATGCCTACATTTGCCAATATTTCCTATATTTTTGTTAAAGCGACTAAAAATGCTGTTGCTCATATTAGCAGAACTTTACACTCACTGTTGCAGTTACAGTGAAAAGTAATGAAAACTGAGCGCTCCTCATTATAATGACCTTCACAACAACAACTCCTCCATGTCGTCTACTGTTTCCACTGTACTGAAAACCAGCGCTAACACTTAACTCCACTTCTAACATTAACTGCAGTAACATCCAGTCACAGATGTTAGATCACTGAGGTGTGAGACCCTTTAGCCATAATTATTGAAAATGGCAATATACCAAGTATATAGACAAAACCAATTATATAAAAATGAATATCAATTAAATTAAGATTGACATTTTAACTTCTTTTTGTATCGTACATCTTTGAGAGATGTTTTTTTTTCTCCAGATGTAATATTTTAACTGGCTTCTTCATCCGTTTATACAATATGTACAGAATTCACATAATTCTTAAATGTTAAAACCGTCGAGACAGAATCGCACTAAGACTTCAATTAAATATCTCCATACAAGTGTTTTTAGCACTGTTCACACTCGGTGCTGTCTCTGCTCTCAGATGAGCAGCTCCACAGTATAAAAACTGTCACGTGCAGGCTGCACTGAAATAACATTCTGGAGCTTAGTCCATACAGAATATCACAGCATGGGAGACTGAAGCCAAACAAAACCAAAACTGAAAGAACTAGAAGCTATGCAAAACACTCTGTTGCTGACTTGAGAAAAATAATGGTCTGTGAATCGCAAATCTTATAAAAGGTGCAGCTGCGTGCAGAGGAAAGGCAGAGCGTGTGTTCCCTTCACAGGATTTCAGAGCGGCTGAATATTCAGACGAATGTTTGCCTTTTTCAGTGTTCGAGGTAAAATGTTCAATTTCAATCACGTGAAAACGTTGATCTTTAAAGTGATAAAGAAACAGGACACAAATCAGGCCTGTATCCTGACTGTATTCTGACCATATGACAGAATCATTACAGCCCTGGCCATGTATGTGCCAAGTATGTACAGTACCACAATCATCTGCATTATGAAGGATTTCACATGTTGTACAAGAAAACCAAAGAAACATGTTAATGGGAGAGGGAGAAGTTTGAGTTTCTTTCTTGTAATGTCCAAAGTCAAACTCAGAAGTATTAAATACATAAGTTCATTACAGTCCACTGCATCTGATAAGGTAACTGATAGACAAGTTCAGATATTTATTGATGTTATTCTGTATTTAAAGGTTTTTTTTTGTAGATTGATCATAGTGAACCAGAGCAAATTCAAAGTGTAACAGCTGCTGAAAAGAAAATAGCTGATCTGCTTTGTTAAAAAAGCCAGAAAAAGCTGACGAGCCCGGTCATTGTTCCGAATCACAATGACATAGGTCATCCATGGGTTATAAAGGCAGCGTGGAGCCCACGGCTGCTGCTACAGTGCGACCAAGGTTAGCCGACACAATGGGTAAGGTAAGGCTGCTTGTTTTGCTCTGTGTCTTTTGTGCTTCTGCATACCTGCGTGGATTATTCAACCGACACCGCTGAACTGGAAGCAGTTTTTTTTTCAGGTGGTACAGTATGCATGTTTTCCTTAATTTGAGCTGACAATTTGAAAAATCCCTTGATCAATGTGCTTCCAGATTATCTTCTACGAGGACAGGAACTTTCAGGGTCGCTCCTATGAGTGCAGCAGCGAATGCTCTGACCTGCATTCCCACTTCAGCCGCTGCAACTCCATCAGAGTGGACAGCGGTGACTGGATGGTCTATGAGAGACCCAACTACATGGGCTACCAGTACTTCCTGAGGAAGGGGGACTATCCAGACTACCAGCGCTGGATGGGATTCAATGACTGTGTGCGATCCTGCCGCATGATCCCTATGGTAAGCCTCAGTTTCCTTTGATACTTTTCACTGAACTAGAAACAACAACAACAACAAAAACACCTCATCTTTTCTGCAGCACCAAGGCTCTCACAAAATGATGATCTATGAGCGCCCGGAGTTCGGAGGCCAGATGATGGAGCTGACCGATGACTGCCCCTCCCTGTACGAACGCTTCCATTTCAACGACATCTACTCATGTAACGTGATGGACGGCTACTGGATCTTCTACGAACATCCCCACTACAGGGGACGCCAGTACCTGATGCGCCCAGGTGAATACAGGAGGTTTAATGAGTGGGGAAGCATGAGTCCCAGGGTGGGATCCATCAGACGTATCACTATCTGAGAAAGCTGATGTCTGCACACTGTTTATGTGAAGTTCAGTCAATAAATCTATTCAATAGTCAATGCTCTGTCAACTACTTCTGTTCTGAGAGATCAAACAATGTGGTTAAATGACTTGGAACTCAAGGGAAAACACAAACACATACATTGTGGACGCCATCTTTATGTCTTTTAGATACAGAGACGCGCACGCACACACACACACGCACAGTTTAAGCCCAGGATGTTTATTGAGAGCAGTGAGAGGGAGAAGGTTCAGAACACGTCTAGTTGAACTCAGTGATTCGCCTGAGCGAGCCAATCCTTGAACTGGCACCGCCCCAGTCACTGTATCTGCGGTATTCGCCGGGTCTCAGGTAGTAGGTTCTCCCCCTGTAGTTGGGCTGGTCGTACAGCAGCCAGTGGCCGTCGACCACATTGCATGAGTTAATGTCAGACATACGGAGACGGTCCTGGACGTTGGGGCAATCGTCACTCACCTCCTGCATTTGGCCGCCCATATCTGGACGCTCGTATAATCTTATTCTGTAGGAACCACGATGCTGCAGGAAGAACAGAATGCATGAGTCAGACAGTGCTAATACCACAGTTATATCAAGAATAGTTTGCAAGAGTAGTCTTAACCAGAGGTTCTTCCTCAACTGGGTGTTTATTACTCTTCTTATTTCTTCTGTTTTACTCCCTAAATTTTCCATTTACTTTGAACTTGAGAGTTACAGGTTTTCTTTCCTTAATAATTTTATCCACACCAGCAGAACGAGGCTTACCACGGGAATCATGCGACAGGAGCGGATGCAGTCGTTAATGCCAATCATGCGCTGGTTGTCAGAGTACTCCCCCCTGCGGAGGAAGTACTGGTGGCCCATGTAGTGGGGTCTCTCATACACCACGAAGCAGCCGCTCTCCACGCGAATGGAGTTGCAGCGGTTGAAGTATGGGTGCAGGTCGGCACAGTCGCTCACACACTCATGGTGCCGACCCTGGAAATTCCTGTCCTCGTAGAATATGATCTGCAAATATTTATCAAAGCATTGATTAATTATTAATTGCCACCATGTCGAAAACTTCTCAAACTGTATTTTCGGTAGCAACACATAATAAGCTTACCTTTCCCATTGTTAAATTAGTGGGGGCCAGACTGACGCTCAACAGTCGCTCTCTGTGCCGCTGTCCTTTTATATAAAGTTGCTGTGTGATGGCACAGCATAAAGTATTGTCATCCAAATAGGTTTTATAACACAAATCTGGTTATGTATAGCGACGCGCCAAAGTGTGATGATGAGTTTTTGTTGTCGGGTTTTCACACGTTCATCACTATTGATCAAAACACCGCAGTGGGCCTGTAAGCCCGGGGTCACCGCTCACAGTATCAGCAAAACAACAGGCGTTATTTGTGTCCTTTTCAATCAATTCCTAATTCTATACGCCAGCGCCGTGATGTCTTTACCCCTAACACAATCCCATATATGCAAATATATATGCAATGAGTATTCTGAATGTACACAAAGACTTTAGTGGCTACAAATGATTACAGTAATTACAGCACAGATGATTTAAAACAGACTCCATGTTTCCTCATGGAGGTCACAGTAATTTATACCTATGCATATTTTCTACAATGAACCTATAAAAATAATGTGTCGAACTCTCAGGATGCACAGTGAATGTTAACACGCTATTTAGAACTAACTTTGCAATTTGATGATGAACAGGCTTTACATTACACCTGCTTTACCGTAGCATTTAGCACCGAGTGCCCAAGTGCAGACGCAAAGAGATGATAGCATGGAGTCTCGTCAGGATAAGCTGCCTTCGAAATCATTTCTTTTCAAAATAGTTAACATGTATTTTTATATGTTGTACCACAGCAAACAGAGCTGAAGCTACTTTAATTACTCTTGACTGTGTGGCCCTGTGAAAATTCTATAATATACCCTGCGCCTCATTAACCTAGAGATGATGGTCACTTCTCCTACAATACTTGCGAGGTGGACAAGGTTTTCAGGGGCCCCAGAATCTGCTGAAGACATGACAAAAAAACTGAGGGATATTTTTTTTCATTTGTCATATCTGAAAACTGTCTGAAAACATTTTATTTAGCCTTTGAGGAACCTGTGTTTGATGTACCAGAGGCCTTTAGAATAATGTGAAAGGCTACTGCCAAATATTCTTAACACTGAGCTCTGCTGTAAAATAGGATTTGGAAACTTAAACTTCTTAAAATATGAAAAGTGACTCTAAACAGTATGAAGCTCATCATGCACAGACAGCTGACACAGAGACACACTGCTGTTTTATAAACCTCAATCCAAGGTCATGAGATTCTGTCTTTTGTCATTCTAATGAGCAGGCATTCGCCGCTTTTGCCCCCGTGCCAAGGTCTTGATCCCATTCATACAGATAAAAAACCCTGATTCATCAGTGCCCATGGCCTGGTACAGTATTGCCCCCCCTCTATTCTTGTTATACATCGGATGTCCACACGCTAAATATATTTTACTGTTTCAGATGCTTCAGATCATTTCGATTAAGGTAACACTTCAGCCTATAGGCAAATATGTCTGCAGCACAAGATGGTAAAAGGTGGCGAAACAAAGGCGACCTTATAACACCACCGTCAGTGCTAGCAGCGCTGCTCATCAGTGTTTAAGGGGAACGCCACAGATTTTTCTCTTTGTCCAGTCCAGGAAAATAAACCTTCTATGCTTCCAGGCAGCCTCTGGTTTCCAATCACCAACATAAAGTCAGTCAATCACTAACAGAGAATTGCTGCATATAAATGCAAAACACAGCCACTACACCAAGGGAAACATTTATTTCCATTCAAGAACTGGAAACACGCTGAACTAAAAATACACTAAAACAAGTGACAGATGGTTAGATGATGCTGTATAACAGTTAAGTAAGTACTGCACATATTTATCTCCTCAACAGAGTGTAAAATATGTTTTTTGGGTTATACAATAAACCTTCTGCTTCCAACAGCAGAAAAAAACAGAGATGAACAATAATGTCATACAAGCAGACTGAAATTTTCAGTTGTATCGCTGCAGGTGTTAAAAGACTTTCAGGTATTATTACTTTACTAATAATAAAACTACTGAGCACAACGGACAAAGAAATCAAGCTGTCGCCAAGTCCTTAACGCCGCAGTGACAAATTTGCGTATTTGAAATCTGATGTACGTTGAGTAATAAAAAATAAGTAATAATAAAATAAGTTGCTTGAAAACTATTTTGGCCAGATTCCAAAAGGCTTAATCTCTTTTTATACCATCAAAAAAACCCATATATTTCTACATATATTTCCAAATATAATGAATAATTTTGATTCCTGAAATACAAAACTGCTAACATACAACTAGCAATCGGCCTGCTGTATATAAAACATGCTAAATACTCATTTTGCTGTTGGGTCTGTACCGTTTCAAAAATACATCTGCCTACTGCTGGTTCTAAATTATTATTAAATCAATCAGAGCTGGTTTCAGCAGACAGGTATGCTACAGACAAATTTCTTCCCATCATCACACTGGAAAATGCTATAAAATAATGTTTGAAAGCGCTGCCCTGAAATGAACTGGCTGAGCACCAATCAGACAGTGGATCAGAGCATCCTGAGATGTCCCACCAATGATAACGCCAAGCAGAGGCTGAATTCAGCCATGACAGGCTGAATATGTGACACTGTGGTCATCTGCATCACAGATCATTAAATCTGAACATGAAAAGTTTGTTCTACTTCAATAAGTTCTTGTTTTATCACAAAAAAATGTCTGATTTACTGAAAAACTTGTGTTATCGCTTTTTGTATTAAGTGCAACCACTGTATGTAGGTGAAGTACAGTTTGCAAAATTACCCCTTGTTAAGTAACTTAAATCATCCAACTGTATTGAACTATAAGTACAGATCTGAGATCTGCCGGTCTAATGAGGCCGGCCGAGAGCTTACCTTGATTCTGGAGAGTTGGTGGGAATAAGCACAAGGAAGCTATGAAATCATGTCACGAGACATGCTGCATTATGTCGTAAGGCACAGGCTAAACATTCAAAAGATTACATATATATATATATATGTGTATGTGTTAAATCCAGGGAGAAGGAGAGTGACGTGACATGAGAGGCTGTGGTGCTCTGAGTGGGATTTGTCCCTTGAGAAGATATCTGTGGGTTTAGCCTACATGGGAGGTTGGGCGGCGTGAAGCATGGAGGCGTCTGGTGGCTCTGGCGCTTCAGGCAGGTAGTGACAGTCCTTGTGGTGGAGGTGACCGTGGTACTTTGGCCTGCAATGGTTCTGGGAGTGTGGAAACATCAGATTCTGTTGACAAGAAAAAAAATTCACTCAGCATTTCTCCAAACTACACCATACAGAAAATAATAATAATATCACTAATGTGATGATCACAAAATCAAGTTTCGCACTACTTGACTGTAAAAAGGCCTTTTACCTTTCCTGGGTTGTGCTGCAGAGCCACTGAAGGATACACTGGGTAAAAATGCTGCACCGTGGGATCTACGAACTGCAGAAGAATGAGAACGGGCCAAATTCAGATCTAGTTCAGAACAAGTTTTCCACATACTCATCAAACCAGCAGAATCACCACAAAACACTTGCACACTGTGCACTAAAACACATCCGAAACATCTGAACAGGATCTAAGTTTTTAAAACACTTGTTCACTCAACAAACCCTCTAACTTCCAACCAACTAAAACTGAAAAAGCTTTAACAAATATGTTTTCATAGCTGTACTCATGTTTTGATGTATCATGGTGATGTACCTCTACTGTGGTTTCCTCCATGACAGGCAGAGGAGATGGGACAGAGCCTCCTTCAGTGGGCTGGTACAGATATTTTGGCTGCTGGGAGTACACGACTGGACTGGAGGGCAGCGGCAACTGGACAAGACGTTGACGACAGGTTAAAAACACGCCAGATTCTCCTTAACTAAAATAAAAGGTATAGTTTTGCCTACCTGGGCAACAGGGCATTGATACTGATTTGGGACACACTGAGGAGGCAGAAAAAAGCAGACTGTTAAATTAAGTCCGAACTCCTGCTGCACTTTACTTTAGCAGTGACATGGTGAGAAATGAATGGATTACTAAAGGGCTGAGCTGACCTGGTAGTGGTGGTAGGGTGGTTGCTGGTAGACAGGCTGATGAAGCTGAGGGAGCATCCCAGGAGGAGCAGGCTGCAAGAGAAGGAGCTTACTTTCATCTTAAAATTAAAGCAATAAATGCTAAATTTAGTGAAAACAGAGTATCATGATATATTCAAAGGATGTGCATGTTTTTAAATGGCCAGTCGTTTAAAACAGCTTTGTAAATCAAGTGTGACGTGGGTGTGATATCAGTGAGAACTGACAGGCCAGTGCTGGGCAGGAGGGCTCACGCTGGGGCAGTGGAAGTAGGTCACTCCGTTGTGGTCGGTATAGGGATAGTCTGTGGATGTGGTCAGATAGAAGGTCCCACAGGACATCGGCACAGGCATAGCAGGGCCAGGGCTGGCCACATGGACCGTTTTAACTGGGAAAAGAAGGAAACCACACAACATAATCAAATCTATGTCCTTTACTATGCATTTCAAAAGAATATGTCAGCTTGTGGGTCAGTAACTGGAGAGAGGCCAGTACTTGGTGACCTTTAGAAACAAACTTCCATTAATGTGAATTTAGTTTTCACTACAGCTGCTGTGCTGAGGTAAAAAAGTGCCACTGTGTGATCAGGGAGCTGGCTAGAATAATTCAGATAATTCAGCCATTTGCCAAAGGTCCTTCAGTATAACACTGCTGACTTACTTTGTCCTGAAACTTGCTGCTTGCGGACAGCCTGGCCGATGCTGAGCTTCTTGTCTTTGAAACAGATTCCATTAGCCTTTAAGTATTTTGGGAAACAGAACTCACATTAGATGATAAAATTCTGGTAGATAAACTACAAAATTACATGCACTGTAAGTTTAGTGGTGTGTTTTACTTACATCATGAAGTATTTTCAGTGCATCTTCTTGGGTCTCAAATGTAACAAACCCGTACCTGTCCAAAGAGGCAGAATCAAGATAAACTATGTTGTAAGTAGTTAACAGTAAATCTGTGAATAACGCTTATTGTCAAAGGATAGAAAACCATATGTAAGGAGTATTTCAATCAGCTCACCCTTTGGACAGTCCTGAACGATCTATCACAATCTTCACCTCTTTCACTGCACCATGCTGAGAGAAGAAATGTCGCAGGTCGCTCTCATTAACCTTCATAAACACACACACACACACACACAAAAAGACATTTTCGACCGTGTTATCATCCAAAAAGCTGCAGTGGTCGCTGATTTACCAAAACATGATTGGTCAAAAAGCTATTTCTTGAGAAATAATGGTTACATACAGTTACTGCTGACTAACAGTGATTTACGTTCACTCTCAGGCCACGCTGTCATCCTGACCTCAGCTTACTGACATGCCTTGCTGCTCTCTAGTGTCTACGCTTCTATAGCAAGACAAACAAGCCCATACATACACTCTGCCAGTGCAAATTCACAGCTCTCACCTTGCTGTCAATCCCCCCGACAAAAATCCGATTGGGGATAACAGTGCCGAGGTGGGTGATGTGATGGGTCAGGCAGTCAGCATGGTTTTCTGGGGGTAGAACATGAAAGGTGGAGGAGCTGCTGCCTTCCTGGGACAGACGGCTGGATGTCAACTTGAAATATAGAGAGTAAAAAAATAAACTAAATTTAATGTTAATATATACTGTCAAACAGTGAATTTCACACTGATGGTCAATAAAGTCTCACTGAAAGTAAAATAAAACATAAAATTTCAGTGGTTGATTCAATTTATTGATAGTATCTGTCAGATAAATGTAATTTGGTGCAATAAAATATAAAATATTTCGTCCTCAAATGTAGCGCAGTAAAAGTATGAAGTTAGGAAAAAACGGAAAAATACAAGAAAAAGTACTTAAGTAAACGCTCTCCGTGACTTTTCGCACAGCTTTAAGTTATTTATTTTAATTAGCATAACATTGTTTTGCTAGCTAGCTAGCTAAACGGTTAGCTAGCAAGGCGGTTGGGGCAGTTCACTCACCCGGTATTGGTTTTCCACTTCCATTGCCACATTCACCGGGGCAAAGCTACGGGTAAAAGTCTTCCTCTGAAGATGTAGGCAGGTTACAATCTCAGCTTAATCATGGTTAATCGTTTATTAAGATGTCGGTGTTAGTTTAAGTCCTCCAACACAGAAAAGTTTTCCCCAGTGATATTTGCTCTCGCGCCCCCTGGATTAATTCGTGACCTCATCATTACGCACCTTACGTCCCTGCACGTTTCGGCCCTGAAGCCCTCGCCAATTTTATTTTATTTTATTTTATTTTATTTTTAATTAACTTATTTTATTTTTAACCTGATATCTAGCGCCGAGCTGTACCTTCAATTGCATTTTAATTATCTCACAGGCGTCTTCTTTCTGCCCGGAACAACAACACGCTGTCCTGGGGTGAAACTTTATTTTTTTATTTTATTTTTTTAAATTATGAAACATATAAATAGTTAAATAGAAATCAGCTGTGTAGTTAATAAGGCAATGAAACATGAAAACGTCCAAGAGGGGTGTATACCTTCTGTAAGCACTGTATAAGAAGATAGAAATCTTAGAAATGCGTACCAGCCATGTTTTCAGCATACTGGAAAAAGAAAAGAAAAATAGACGTGTGTTTCCTTTCAGCTTAAATTGTGGAAAACAGAATTTAAATTCAAATGCAAGTCTGTCGTGTAAATACAACGGTATTCCAAGCCAAATGTGTGCAGTATTCCAAACTGTCCACACGGGGGAGCCATTTCTCTGCGAATAAACATGCCACACAGGCATGTACATCACATCCAAACTGACGATGAAAATAAAACCTTGGAAGTTCTCACAAATTGAAAAGCTTGTTTTTGTAATTTCCTAATTTTTTACACTTGATGCATAATGCTTTTTTTTTTTTCAATAAAGTCATATTGTCATTTCTGTCCCCATTTTGTTCAGAAATGACAAACGTGACACGTCTTACCAGTTTTAACAAGAATAATTGACCTATAAATATTAAAATAATGTTTAACTTGTCAGGGACTGACTCACCTTGTAAGTACATGTAAAGCAGTCAGAGCTATTTTTCCACTCTTGATCCTCTACTCATAGAGCTATAATTTCTCTATGATTGGTGAGAAAATGCTCTGAAACACTGTCATTTGCATCTCATGCCCCCCCTCCTTCCCTCACCCCCCCTCACACCACAACAAAGCAACAGTACAAAGTCTATGAAATGTCTCCAACAAAGAGAAAAGCACCCGATTCAGAGCCAGTAAAGAATGTACAACACAAAAAAGGGGAAACAGGATTGACATTTTTTTGCTTAAGGTTTTTCTAGAACATCCATACTACAGTGGATAAACATCTTTTTTCCTCTCAACAAAAAGCTCATGACATTTTCAGAGTGTAATTCCTCTCTGCCTGTCTTGCAAATTTCCCATCATTACAACCTCCTTTCTCCAGATTGTTTGTACTCATCTGAGTAATGTGGGCCACACCATTACTTGTCATTCATTTCCAGCTTTTCTTAATTACCGGGTGAATTTGCCAACAAGGTCTGACTGTGCAAAATGAGAAGGGCATGTTTGATAATTACAGCAATTTACTAGCTAAAAGTCCTTTTATACTCCACAAAGATCATTTAAGACACAAGTGCTGTCAGGGCAACTCGCCTGGCTTTTTGAGTTTTCACTGAAAACAAAAGAAGAGATTAAAGCTGTGAGTGAGGATTTTATTTTTTCTTTCCTCTCTTTGTATTGACTAGTTTTGGACTTGATTTCCTGTAATATTATATTCTTATTATATTATCATCATTATTATATCTTTCCAGAGTAAGCAAACATGCAAGGTTGTGTGTGTGTGAGTGCTTTTCTGTTACTGTATTTCATGACCATTTCAAATTTTACTTCACTGAAATCAAACACAAATGACCACAGATGTGTATGGCATGGAAACTTTTCTTCAAATCTATGTTTTTATCATTGGACACAAACTATTTAGTCATCCGCCCTGTTTACCTGAAATGTCTGGGTGTGAGTAATGTGACTCTGAACAGTCCAAGCAAACAAGTAGAACAACAGGGCTTTGGAAATGTTTTCCTTCAGAATTAGGGCTCAGGTAAATCAGCCTCAGAGTCCCCAGAGGTCAGCAATGCTGAATGTCTGGACTGTTTGACACAACTGTGACACTGCAAACACATTACAATACACACTCCACTGAGACAGGAAAAGGCAAACACCTACTTGGTTGGGTTAGTTGGAACAAAACACACATAGAATGTAAAAACAAAACAAAAAAACTTTGGGCTGAAGGTAGATGGGTAACGTGAAGGTGAACTGTGAGCTGTCACGTGGCACATTTCAGACAGTTGCATTGATTTAAACTGTGTCTCTCTTCTGTCAGATGTGTGTGAGATGGGTAAGTGAAAAATGAATCTTTTGTAGACAGCTCATGAGGGATCAGGATGTTCTATCACAGGTAACAACAGTGTCACTATATCCTCACTGACAATAGTGGAGTTTGGCGTCACCTACACTTCCACAGTGGACATGTCTTTTAATTAATTTAACACAAGGGTGAAAAAGGTTGTTCCGCCACATTAGGACAAACATGATTGACGGTGTTCTCACTTGGGAAGACCGTGCAAGTGCTGTTGTTTCTCTTGTGAGGACAGTTTTGTCTCTGACCCACTTCACAGAGATTAAACTGCATTGTCTTCTCTTGACTTTGACGGCAAACAGGTGTTTTTCCCAAAATGTCAACTGTTACTTTAAGTCCTGAGACTTGCAGTGTATATAAAGACAGATATAGAACAATTCAAGGTCAAATATCAGGTCAGACGTGCACGTCTCATTGAGAAAACAGCCATTTTACCTCAGTCGGTCAGTCAGTCAGTCAGACAGTCGTGGAGACAGAGGTTGATGAAAAATGAGCCATAACAGAAGGGTTCGACTCTGGCTCTGTAATTACTCTACAAATCTCTGATTTCCCCTCCTTCATCTCCACACTATTTATAGCTGCTGCATTCCTCTCGGAGAATAAAATGATCTCTTTGAGACAGTACAATGCCAGAAATAACAGGTTTGGACAAACATTTGCTGAGGCGTGGTGGGCCTGGCTGACCATTACTGAGTTCCACTGTGGTTTCAGTCTACTGTTTTTCCCCCTCGTCCATTTATTCATCTGTTATTCTAAATGGCAGTGGGTTTGCTGGGGGAGGTGTGGGGGGGCGGTGGCGAGTAAGATGTGATGGTTCAACAAAATAGCTCGTATGAACTGAGATGAAATCACTTTGTAGTAGGGAAAAGCACAACAAGGCTGGGTGGGTTTTTTTCTGCATGTGTGGGAGTGGGAGAAAGAAAACACATACACTCATAAACACACACCTTCATGTCTGGGAATACTCAGGTGACTACAGGATGCAGACCTCCCTCTTTGCGCTCCATTTTGTTTATGTTACAATCATAGGACTCCACTGGCAAATATGATCAACTCAGACATGTGGCTTTGAGTGTGAAAATGTGTATATGCAATCATGTGTGTGTTTCTCCAGTGTGTTTAAGATACGAGAGAAGGAAGGCTTTTCTATTCACCGTGCTTCTTGTCAGCATTTGTTTAAAGACAGAACAAAGATCACATGTGGCCTGTGTAGCATCTATTCTTCATATTCAACTCAATCCCACCAGTATTTATTCTATGCTGCACTGGGAAAATGAGTGTAGATCCTTTTAATCTTGCTCTATGGACCAGATGACCCACCTGATTTAAGTTATGTTTAGAGGAATAAAACCAAAGATTTGGTCTGTAATACACAGAAACGTAAAAACTGACTCATCAGTGTGGAACTGTAGATGTAAAACCATGTGATTAATTAGTGCTCTGTGAGGGTCTAGACTATAGATGTGTTCTTCAAATGTAATTTCCTCAACTGGCGTCTTCAATCCTTGTGTTTGATTCGATGCAGAGGTATGAACCTACACACACAGCGAGGACTATCCGTCATATAAGACGCCACAGCCAGGAGATGGTTCACTTAGCTTAGCATAAAAACTGCAAGCAGGAAGCCTGTTTTCATGCAAAGGTTTCAAAATACGCCAACCAGCACCTCTGAACCTGTCCAATGAGCAGATTATATCTTGTTTGTTGAATGTAAACTGTTCCTTTAAGAAAAACTACAAACTTGATTCAGCTATCGTTAAAACCCAATTACGGAGCTGCGGTCATAATCTGGTTTGTGTCATGAGTTAAATGGAAATATCTGTAATGTCATTATTTCTTAAACAGCATTTCAACTAATTAAAAAAGATTTGAATTATACTTCTGACGATGCAATATAATTATTGGTCAGTGTGCTTATTGTCTACATACTATACCTAAAATGTAGTTGTCATACAGGTGGAGATGCCTGAAAGCCTGATACTGGCCTTAGATACACTGCTCATAGAAAGAGTAAGAGTTCCCTTCATTATACAAGTTTAGTTTCATGAGTCCATTACTCCTCACTCACACACTGTTTCTTCCTTTAATGACACTTGTCCTTGTCGTTTTGTGCAGACGTGTATGGCAGTGTGCTATGATCTCAGTGCCTGACAGATGGCAGTGTAACGTGGCTGAGATACGACGCCATTCGAGGGTTCAGGCCTCTGTGGAACAAGGTAAAAAAACTCTGGACTGCAGGCCAGAATGTGGTTTCACTTCACAGGTGTAAGGGAGTAAAGAGAGTGGTAATGATATAATGAGCCTTTTTTTTCACAGCAGACATTTTGACTTGTTATAGCAACAAAAGCACAAGTGTTACTAATAACATTAACGAGGCAGCATGCACAGTACCAGGACCCTAAAGCTGAAGCAGTTAAATGGACTTCAGCCATCAGTGATTTTATTATTTACACCAGTGCTTCTCCTACTGTGACACGTCAGCATGTCTGCTCTGAAAAAGACCCATCAGGACGACAGGCAGGGAAATGATGTTCTGAATATTTCCGTAATGTTAATTGAAGCTTACTCTGAGGCCTATAGCACCGCACGCAGCTTTATTTGGCACATTAAGCTACATGATGCTAACAGTGGTACAATCAGCAGTCACCCATGATACAAATTATTGGCGTTCTCATCGACAAATTAATTATTATATGACGCCCATGAAAACATACATGTGTCAGTCACATCGTACCGCATCGGCATAACGACGGTATATTGTCCCTTCTCTGGCTTTCTCCAGCGGTTGTTTGTTCTTTTGTGAAAATGCCTCACCACAATGGTGTTGCATTCCACAGCGACACCCGATGATTTCTCTAAATGTAGACATATTATTTAGGGTTTTATATGCTGGGGCCCTGGCTGTAGTTAGTGGGTGTGCACACACTGACCTATAATAAAGTAAACACACTCAACTGGGCTCCGGCCAGTGAACTAAAAGGAAAGCCAGCTCGCCTTGATGTTTGATTTTACCTCCTATAGCTGCTTTATTGAACATAGCAGGTACAAAATTGTAACGCCGCTGACCTTTGGTACACTTCTGGATTATGTAATCTGGGAATGGCTGAAATGCTTGTTATTTTCAGGGGTGTGGTTCCTGGTCGTTCCATCCTAAGGGATCACAATGTTCTATCAAACTACTCCCTTACTGACTTTGTCGTTTCCCCACAATCGGGAAAGACGACCACCATGGATCCTGTTTTCCCTGACTTTATTTTTCTAAATGTCCATGTCTGCTAATCCTTGTGTTGCATGAAGCAGTTTTCGTGCTGCTTTTACATACTGAGAGACAAGGTGACCTCACTTCCCTTTACATTCTGTCTGTGTCTTAAATCAGGTCTAAAAGTCAGTTGGGATCAAACCGGAGAATTGCCAATTGCAGCTGTACTTATTTACCAGTTTCTGCTCCATGTGACATTTTAAATAAAACATCATTCATGGGGGAGAGCGACAAAGACCGAGGGGATGACAAGTCGAGTCATTCTGCTATCATTTCGGATGCGGGATCATGAATTATTTGGCAGGAAGATAACACTAATTTTGCATTAGATTCACAGCCCAGTGCACCTGCAGCGCCCCCCCCCCCCCCCACAAACACACATACACACACATGCACATTTGTTGCCGTGCCCCTCCTGACACCCTGTTGTTTGTGTATAGTGAATGTAGGTCAGAAATTTGTGTATGTGTGTGTTTGTCTGTCGCTCTTTGGGTGTGTGTTTAGTGTACGTGGCAGCAATGGACGCACTGTGGGCTTCTGCGGTCTCCTGACACAACTGCAAACATGAATCTACACGCACCCCCCCCCCCACACACACACACACAGACACACACACACACACGTAATCCAGCGGTAGGTCAGTTTAATATTTCATTTGGCTGATGGACGGCGTCTGCTGCTCTGTGAGCCAAACATCATTACAACACACTAAGTGACTTAACTCTAATTAGAGCTGAAAATCACATTAAAGCTGCTCTGTGATACAGGAAGTCGCTCACCTTTTTCCCACCGTGGTTGATTTTGGGGCCCTTGCAGCTCCGCTGTCAAATGTGCAACTGTAACAGGCTGAAAATAATCACAAATCAAGATTCAGAAAGTCGCAGTAAACAGATCTGACAAACAAACTGCACAGAGAAGTCACAGGGAGTCTTGGGCAAATCAAATGTGGACATTACTGTACAGATTTACTCCCCCTGTACATTACTGATTTTTATTTGTGCTTTTTTTGTGCAGAATTTTTAACTTTTTATGAAAAACACTGTTTCTGCTTCATGTTAATTCGAAGCAAAACAACTCTGATGATCATTAATCAGCTTTTGTTGTGTTATTATTTGACTCTGATTCTGCAGCACAGAAATAAAACAGAACCGTTGCACTTTTGTCAGTGATCCTGTGCATCCTGTGTGTGTGTGTGAATGTGTGTGTTTGTGTGTATAATTTATGAGTGATGAGGGAGTAAACAGCTTCACTTTGGTAACATGCTTTTGCACTTTGAAATGCATGTGTGTGTGCAGGCCTGGTGTGGATGAATTAACAGCCTGTTTATATATGTTCTGTTTCTTTGTTTCCTTCTTTCTTTTTCTTTTTTTTGGTCTGTTTGTGGTCTGAGAGAAAAATTCACTGTGGACATTCACACCCAGTCCAAAGTGTCCCAAGCCTTGTCACCTCCCAGTGTGTAGTCTCATCACAATGAGGACTATTGCAACAAACACGAAACAACAACTGCCACTTCTCTAATCATCGTACAACATCAACAACCATTATTTTAACAAACAAAAGCAATGGTAAGTGCATGTGTCATCCCACAGTCATAAGCAGGCAAGCAAAGGAAAGATATCATTCAGAAGGAGGTGGAATCAGTAATGAAGCACAAAAAGATAAAAGATAAAACAATGCAGGAGCAAAAAAGAAGAAAAGATCAAGCTCTGCAGCAGAGCGAGCCACAGAACTGGATGCGATTCTGGGGCAATGACAGGCCAGTTTTTCTGAAGACAATGGACAAAACAAAGAGAAACCTCGAGCCAAAGCCTCGCAAGTTTACTGAAAGTCTCAGGTCACAGGTTTATAACTTCCAGTCATGGAAATCTATTCTGCACTGGATTGTGGTAACAGACTATCTCAAGTAAATAAATGAATCTGAAATTGAATTGAGAAGAGGCGTTTAAACCTGGTAGCTACCACACAAACTTTCTCCATCTGGGTGAAACCACCTTGGGTCGCTGCTTCAAGCTTGCATGTTGGAAGCATGAACTTTGAAACTGCCCCCCCCCCCCCCCCATCCATTCCCCTGCACAGCACCATGCTTCACCCATGGCGGGAGTCAGAGATGTCCTTGTTTTCTCCTCCCTCCATCCCTTCATCCCTCGCTGTGTTTGTGCTGAACAGATGCCAGCGCTGGGTAAAGTCCTCTCCAGAGGGGCTGCCAGCAGCATATTGGTTTATAATTAATGAAATTAGGACCGCTGTCTGCCGAGGAGGCTTCAGTCCCAGTGTAGGATAGACTGCTGCCTGCCAGGAAGACAGACGACTGGAGAGATCGAAGAGGACAGACAGAGAGAGACAGATGTAGTTGGATCATCGTCGATCCACTGTAAGGCCATGGCGGTTTACTGAACACATTCAGGATCTTCATCTTCATTATCAGTTTTTAATGACAACAGTTTTAATGTTATATTTGTCTTCTATTAAAAGTGGGATCTCAAAATAGGCCCCCAGATCATGGAGACAATATGAAAGTGCTGAGAGAAGAGGGGACAGGGGACCGCCCGCCGACCCTGGGACACATGGAGAAATAAAAGGACATGGGAGGACTTACTGCTAAACTTTAAGACAAAACAAATCAGTTCATCAATGCAAACATTTCTATTAATCCAGTCATGTTCTTTCTGGAAATCCACAAAAACACACTTTTTTCCTTTAGCCCTTAAAAAGTATGAGCAGTGCAGGAACATAAAAACATCACATGATAATAAATAACACTGTCACGCTATGTAAATACAGATGCATATTAAATATTGATACTTGAATTAATAATTTGCCAGGTTTTGAATTAAATATTTAACGTTTTGCACAGATTACTTGACATTTATCAGCTGACGTCCTGTTCTAGATGCTGCTGTAAAAATCTGAGACATGAGAAAACTAATAAAGACTCTAATAAAAGAGTGAAATCACAGCTCAGCCATTGGTCTCTTTCACAGCAGACACTTTGACTTGTCAGAGTAGGAAAAGTACGTGTTACTAATGTCATTAACGATGGTTTCCTTCTATTCGAGAGTCCCAGATGTGATGTGACAGTGAGCCTGAAACTGAAGCAGCTAAATGGAACTCTGGCCGTCATTAATTTTATTATTTACACCTGTGCTTTTCCTTCTGTGACATGTCAAAATGTCTGCTGTGAAAAAGGCCCATTGTGTTTGTTGTGTTTGTTCTCCTGAAATGAAGATAGAGAAATGTGTGTGTGTGTGTGTGTGTGTGTGAATGTTTGTGCGTGTGTTTCAGCGTTTCTCATGAGTGGTCATGACACACACACACACACACACACAAACTCCTATTCATGCCCACTAACCTTATTTCAGTCACTTGCGAGTTCTCCTCCCCCAGTTAATCCAGTTAGAGCCGCTCAATCCAGCAGCAGCCGTTGATGCTCTCCTGCTGTGTCCTGATGCAGCCGAACCTTCTACCCCCCCCCCCCCCCGAATGTGACATGATACTGAGGCCACATCGTTTTTACTCTGAGCTGCTTCCTGCTCCGTAAAGGCAAGTTTCTGTGTCCGAAGTGTTCTTGGCCGATGAATCGAGTTACAGGTGTGGCAAGACAAACGAGGGACAGATGGGCACGGTGACAGGAGCAGGCGGCTCAAGAGGAGCAACTGGTGGACGGACGAGAAATGGCAGTGCCTGGAGGGGAAGAGAGGAAAGGACAGATAGGAAGGTTAACATGAATGCAGAAGCTTTATTTGATAAACATCCTGTCCATTGGACACGTGTAGAGACAGGGCCGTATAACCCAGCAGTGAGTGGGCTGGACTGTAAATCTGCTTTACCAGCTCTCCCTTTCCTAGAGCTGAGTGCAGACCTGACTTCCAGGCATCATGTTGATAATGCATCTTGTTTGTCTCAAAACTTCACTGTTATGACATTTGTGTTCGATCACATTATAAACAGGCTGTGTGGCTGGCTGGCAATGCCGAACCACTAATTGTTGTAATTGTTAGCAGTTGCCTGGGCTGCAAATATGGGGCTGCCTGGTCTGAAGACAGTGTGTGTATGTATTTGTGCTTATGCACATGCTCATATATCTGTGCGTGTGCATATTTGTGTAGCTTTGTATGTTTTTTATACATACCTACACTCTGTGTGCATGCATGTGTGTATCTGTGCTGATGTGTGTGCATGCATCTGAGCGTGTGTGACAACTCTAAAGACTTCCTTTCTTTGTTTACATCCCAGTTAAGCTTCAAACACTCATGATTAGATGGAGGAGAGATAGAGGAGAGGGAGGGAGGAGGGAAGGCAGGGAGAGAGAAAGGAAGAAGGAAGTAACGAAGGATAATGGGGTGAGAAAAGAGTAAGGAAGGACAGAGGAGACTTGTAACAGCGCTCCATCTGGATTCGTCGTCTCTCTGTCACCTCAGCAGCCAGTCATACTGCAAAAATGTGAGGTTGTATCACATATCGCTCAGAGACACGTGTTTCAAACAAATAAAAGCCAAAAATATCCGAGTGGAAAATGAAAAAACTTTTAAACTGATCCCTTAAGCTCAAAGTTATCATTTAATTATTTTTCTTCAGTTTCTTGTGTTTGATAAAATGCTCTTGGAAGACTGTTCCTTTACTTGACAACAGTGCCCAGAGTGCAATCGCCTGTGATTGGCTGGTCTGCAAACAACTCGCACCCTTCACCGAGGAAAAGGTTATAAAATAGTGACTCAGAGTAAACTTGAATCCAAACACAGCCTGTTCTGCCTTGTGCGAGGGAGACGGAGCACAAGTCAACAAGCAGTAAAGCGTGCTGAGCTGTGGGCCCATGGCGGCACCGCGGAGGAACAGCCGGTGTTAATCCAACCCAGTAACGGTTCAGCAGGCTGCAGTTGGAACCAGTGGAGGAGGGAAGGAGCGTGAAATCCCCGACACCTGGTGGCTCTTTCTGCACAAGAGTCTGCAGCTGGTGTCAAGAGCCCACAGCCACCCGGCCTGCTGTGCTTCCTCGACGGCTCCGCTGGCTTTCACTGAGGTTACATGGACTGATACCAGCCTGCTCAAAGAGTTAAAGAATTCAGCTGTCATCCATCTTCCACAGTATGTCACAGATATGATGCTTAGAAATCATCTGTTCTATGCTTAGTTTTCAGAGGAGGCTTTTGTTATTTAAAGCAAATTAAAGAACATTTCTAAACAATTCATAAATTCAAAACTGATCAAAGTATTTATAATGAAAAAGAAAAGAGTCAAATACACTACCTGTTTGCTCCATGAATTTAATAATGTGTTTTTTTTACATTAAAATGGTGTCATCACAGCCCGTGAGTTGTTTCTGTGATGATTTATTTTTTCTTTTGAAAGTCACCAGAGTTGTAAATTGGTGGATATGGTGTGAAATCCAGGGTGGTGAAGCGCGCTCTCTGTGCAATGACACAATTATTTACAGAGCGTGAATTAAGCCAGTGTTGCTTTACGTAACCACAGAACGCCTAAATAGCTCATTTACTCTCACTTTTGCAACAGACACTCGGCCGGTGCTGAGGTCAAAGGTCAGGGATGCATTCAGAGGCTTTTTTTTTTTGCCGTACAGGTCTGAGTAAAGTTCCACATCCACACCCCGGCCTCCTTCTCGTTGCTCTGAGAACTTCACAGTGCTGCTGCCTGTGCAGGTCACAAGCAGGGTGTCTCCCCATCTGCTTCCTCTACAATGGACCCTGCCCTCATCTTCATTTATCTGCTGCTAACCTCCCGACGCAAACCACATCACACAAGATGCTGGATTGAATGATGAGTACCAAAAAGCCCTGTCAGCCAAAATGAGCACGCATTCACCTTTTTTGTTCTGGGAGATGAATCTGAAATGAATGAATCATCAGTGTTATAAAAATAAAATAAAAAACAGGAGGCGGGAAATCACACTGCCCTGTAGGTCTCACATGCTTTTTGTGGCATCAAACTCAAACTTTAAATAGAAGAAGAAATACAAGACAAGAGCCTTGATGAGGTTAAAGATAAAATGAAGAGTCTGTCTCAGGTTATTGAGCTTAAAAAAAAAGTTCATCAGCTGCAGAGAAACAACGATAATGAACCACAAGCATCAATGAACGACCCAAAAATGATTTGGCCATTTTTAAAGTTGTTCCAAAACAGAGACTGAGCTCTCTAATTTAGCTTTAAATTCATTTAATGGCAAGTTTTTATATATATATATATTTACAACAAATATAGCTTTTTACTACTTGAAATAAATAGAACATTAAATTATCAAATTCCAGACTTTTAGAAGTCGAACCACTATTAGTCTTTAATTGTTTTTCATTTTCCTCTTAAAGGGATTTGCTTTGAATGTCTTTTTGTGGGTGTAAAAATGTTACTAGCTCAATGTAACGCTATTTAGAGGCGCACATCAAAACCCGCTGGTCCGCCACTAATGCAGCAGAGCCGCCATAATTAAATGTTTGTTTTTGAAGGAGATGTGATGTGGTTGTTTTCTGACTCGTTTCATCTTTGGGTGTTTGAGGGGTGTTTTCACCATCTGTGTGTGTGTGTGTTTGTCATGGACCATGGATTGTGACATTTACTGTTACCATGTGTGATCATAATATGTAATACCTGATACCTACTTGCTTAAACTGTGCGTATCAGTTGTTACACTACAGTGTTCATGTTACACTCAGTTATAATCACATAATCCCAAATTTCCCCAAGGGACCTCCCAAAGGGATTAATAAAGTATATTCTATTCTATAACTAATTGTTCTCTAGTTTCTTAGCTGAGTTGTGGGACTGATGATAGTTGCTGAACACAGGTTCACATAGGAGCAACTTTCAAGTTTGGAAAAATGGCTTTTAAATTGTTTTAACTGTAACTTTGGACAAAAACTTTAAAATTCTCCTTGATTTACACTTTCTGAACTAGAGGTTAATATGGGTAAAATGCTTCTAACGTGTATGATGGCGCCTGTTTTGTCATGTCATGTCTCGCAGATCTTAGCAGTGGAGCTGGTGAGTAAAATGATATCCTAACTGTGGGAATGTCGGCCAGAAGAATGAAAATAAAACCCAGATTTGAGAAACAAATAGTCAGAATTCTCAGAAGAAGAGAGAGAGGACATTCACCAAAAACACACACACACAAACACACACACACACACATTTAGTTGTGAAAACTTTTTAAACAACTTTCTTATAGATCAAACTGCTTAGGTTTGCGCTTTCTGTTACACACACAACTTTGCCACTTTGCAACTTTGTTGCATACATGCAATGAAATTCACACACAAACCTCTGAAACATCACACACACACACACACACACACACACACACACACACACACACTGTGCCACGTGTTGTCTTTACTGACTACCGTGTGTTGTGTTCAATGGTGTGTAAAATGCTGCTGCTGCGAGTATTAGCCTGTTTATCAGAGTGTGTATTAACGTGCTGCAGCGCAGCAGGCTGGGGGGTAGTGTGTGTGTGTGTGTGTGTGTGTGTGTGTGTGTGTGTGTGTGTGTGTGTGTGTGTGTGTGTGTGTGTGTGTGTGTGTGTGTGTGTGAGAGTGTGTGTGAGTGTGCTAGCAGGGGATCACAGGTGTGTTTCCAAGCTCCACAGAGAGCCTCCTTTCCCCCATAACCCCTGCGCCTCCACCCCGAGCATCCTGGGTAATATCAGCCCACGGATGCACCTGCGTCCCTATGTCACAACACACACAGACGCACACAGACACACACACACCTCTAATGGCCCTGTATCAGTCTGCCATACGGCTCTAATAGCCAGCTGTGTGAGCAGAAATCCGGTGGACCGTACCAATACTCACTGATGCAGTTTGTAATATTAGATGTGAGTTAACTATGATCTCCAATTAGTTTTCATCACACTTCAAACACCCGATGAACACAGAAAAAACTAGCACACACACACATTAAACAGTACATTTCATGCTTTGGCTGTAATTTGCTTTGCATAAGTAGATTTTTGAAACACAGAACTTATGTACATTTATATTCTGAGGGTGTATCAGGGCAACACCGGGAGCAGCTACTGATGGCTGTTCACCTGTACAGCCCATTCCACTCAGCACTACACTGACATGCTGGACCTTCAGCGTGGACAGCGCTTACCTGAAGTGGTGTCTCAGCTTTTTAAGCACGCGGAGACGAGAGGGGAGGCTGGCATATGGAGACACCGCGTGAAAGGGACGAGGCACACTTGCTTGCTTTTCACACATGGCAGTGGTTAAATTGTAATTATTCAAATTGTTATCAGGTGTCCTGGCGAGCGAAGAAGACGTGAAACTGCGCACAGTTAGCACGACTCATAAATTAACCTGTTTCTAATGATTCCCAGAGCGAAGACGAGAAATCGAAACAGATCTCTGCACGTTTAGCAGCAGATACCTTTACACAGTGCACGATGGGGATGAGGCGGTTTGATCACAAATTTATTACACAATCGATCAAACCGCACTGGGTGTCTGCTGGGACTGATTATAATTATCTGTCCTGATCAGATCAATTTACGAAAACTATGTCATATATATATAGATTTTTTTTTTAATCTCATACACACTGCACAGGAGTTACAATATGTTTTGTATAAGGGGTTTAAAAAGACTGTGCCCCCCACCCATCTAATTATAAGTGTACACTTTGCTGTTGCTGCTGTTTTTATATTCCTGTGTCTGTGGTTTGGTTGTGGAGGACTATGCATTTTACATTTGTTCTCTTTATAGTGTTTGTGGTCAGAGGTTAGGTATGTGAAGGCTAAAGACCCAGAGTGGAATGACAACTATTCTGTTTCCTACTTATACATGATGACATTTAGCTTTTCTCTTATATCTGCACAGTTATAACCTGGTGTGCAGTGCTGCTTCAGGCTTTCAGAGGTTTTCAAAAGGCAAAGAGGGTAAAACGTTCCACACACAGAATACTTTGGAAAAGTTTTATCAGATTTTCATGTCCTTCCCACAACAGAATCAAACAAACATCAAAGTGGAACAAATCAGAGACCGCGTGTGCTCCGTCCAGGACAGAGGTGATTGTCAAACTCAGTCATCCGTTTTCATACCCTGTTCCTTTGTGGCACAAAATACACAAAACAGTGTAAAGTGACAGTGGTTGCATCCCACATATGATGACAGACTCACTTTTTCAGGTGGATTGTCAACATTTACATTAAGACGTACATGAACTTCCACTGGAAAACTGATCAGTCGGGTTTAAAAACAAGCCAGTAAAAGCTTGAGAGTCACATAAAGCTCAGTCGATGTAGGGACCTCTTAAAGCATCATGGGAAGGACAATAAATTACATATTAAAAAAAAAAAAAAACAATAGAAAATTGGCTTCATTTTGAATGGACGTTCTATTGTTATTGTCCTGCATGTCTCCATTTCCCAAAGGTGAATGCCCTTCACATGAGGTACCTCTGCTCAGTGTCAGTACGTTTTTTTAATCCTTGGTCCCAATATAATGACATCAACGTAACAAGAAGACAAACAGTTCATCTCTGGCTGCAGCTCGACGTGTTTTTATTTATTGATTGATTGATTTTTGAATATCAGATCAGATCTGGGAGGATTTTAATGTGGTTAGGATTAGACTCCAAACAGATCCAGCTTTGTTCATTTAATGTCACATCAAGGAGCCTGAGACTCTCTGTCTGTGTCTATGTGAAGAGACCGAGGCCCAAACTTACAGTGTTTCTGGTCAAAATCTTTTTAGCATCAAACCTTAAATCTTTAAACATTATAATAAACAGTAGAGTTTTAAAGATGGCTGAAGCCTTTTAGGATGGAAACAAACTATCTTAACTTCTCAAATCAATTCTGTAGCATAACCCACTTCTCTGTCTCTGCCTAAAATCAGTATGTTTCTGTATCTTTAAATTAAAAAAAAACCCTGTATAGCTAAATGCAAAGGACGCTGTGTATTTAGGTATTTGGTTTGTGGAGTATCGATTTAAAACAAAGGACAAACTCATAGATTCTACAGTGTTGATGGGTGATGTGGGTTTCAGTGGAGTGGAGTGATGATCTAATGCTGTTTGAAATGCTTTTTCCATCCTCAGCTCTGTGAAACACTGAAACTTTAGGAGGGAACGTGTTTAAAATCATCCAAAGATTCTGTCTTACAGGCAGCGTCAAAGCGATAATACTGGTGTCTGATGGTAGTGGTTGTACCTACAGATCCCTTTTCAGTCAAATCTTACATCGTTATTTTTCCACAGTTGTTCAGATATTCAGGAGCTCTGATCATCAGCTCTGGTAAAGGTGATCAAAGTGTGTGTGTGTGTTTATTCACAGGTCCTCTGTGTGTGTGGTCTTCACAGTTTGATGGTGTCCTCTGTCTCCATCGAATGTGTCTCTCTCTGTCTTGTTTCTCTGCTGTTATCTCTGCTGCTCTGCAGAGTGGGGGCTGTCCAGGCTGCTGTAGGGGGACAGGGAGGAAGTTGCTGGCCCTGAGGCTTTCCCATCATCCACTTCTTCCTTCTCTACTTCCATTTCCACCTCTCTTTCCTCTCCTTTGTCTCCTCCCTCTGTTCTGAACACCTCCACTGATCCTCTCCCGTCCTCACTTGACTCCTCAGAGGCAGAGAACCCCTCCTCCCCTCGGCTCTCCATCGCGCCGATGCCTCCCTCGCTGGGACTCGAGCTCTCCCTGTCGTCCTCCTCGGGGACGCACTCTCTGGCTTGGTTGTGGTGCTTGACATTGTAGCGCTGGTTCTGGAAGAACTTGACAATGGTGTGTTTGGGCAGGTCCAGCTGAGCTGACAGAGTGTGGATGGCCTCCTGGTCGGGGTAGAGGCCCACGTCGCCAATGAAGCTCTGCAGGATTCCCAGGGCCTCCAGGGAAATCCGTGTCCGCGAACGGGCTTTCTTTGGTCCACCGCCGCCAAGGCCAGGACTCATCCCACGCTGGGGCCCGTCCTCTGAGCCATGCAACACCGGCAGCGGGACAGGCTGCGGGTCTTCATGAATTGGAGATGGGGATGTCAGAGGTGGCAGGGGCTGTCTGTGGAGGGCCTGTTAAGAAAATCAAGAATAATTTAAAGTATATATATTATAATTTAATAGAAAGTTTTCACATGATTAAAAAAAAAAATCTTGGGACATGAAGTGGGAGGTCTGAGGCGAGCTGGGAGCAGGGAGTGACTCCTCTGTGAACATGACACCATGCTGTGTGATTACAATGCAGACCTCAAACTCCTCATCACCGCAGTAATAAGTGAACCACTCCGCTCGTCTCTCAGTGCCCCTCTGCAGAGTCACTGAAAGGAAATGTAGTACAAGCGGAAGTGTGATTGACCAGCCTCCATCAGCGTGCCAACATGCACGCTAAACTCCCCACTGCATCACACAAACAACCACACTACTAGAGCTTATTAACAGGGCGGGGTGGCCAGCACACCCAAACACAGGAATCCAACACCATAAATCTGTGGTCCATCAAAATTAAAGGACCTAAATAAAGATAATGGCAATTCCTTTTTCTCTGCTTCAATAATTACAGGCTATGTTCTGAATAATATTGAGGTTAGGGCCAGACTGGAGAGCATTTTGGTTTTGGGGAGAGGGTGGGATGGAGGAGTGTTTAGCAGGAAATGTGTGGGCTGGTCATTTACCACTTCTATTTTCAATGACTTATGGGACACAAACATGACAAAGAGGAGCAGGTGGTGGGATCAGACAGACAGAGGGAGACAGAGGAAACTTTTCTAAAACACCAAGAAATCACACGCTGCTACATTTTCTCACTCATAAAAAAAAAAACCCTTTGATTTGTGTCTTTTTCTTGCACTGTGGTTGAGGGTGTTTTTTAAAAAAAAACAAAAAACTGAATTTTCACACAGATTTTTTTTCCTCACACGTTTTAATCTTCAAAATAAACACAGATGAATTTATTGATTCTGAGCAAAAAAAAATATGAACTAAGATAAATATCCACAGCTACACTTACCAGTGCTGTGGGGACAAAAACAAACTTGCCGGTACATTCTGTGTCTACCTGCTGGTCTGGGATGTGGAGGACGGTGTGGAGCCTGTCGCTGTGCTGCTGCCTCGACTCTTCTTCGTAGACCTGGTCTCGGTCTGCCTGAGGTAACGCCAGGAACCTCCTGATCGTGCACAGGTTCTCCCACAGCGTGCGGTTATCAGGACTCGGGCTCTCTTTCCATCTGAGCAGCTCACAAAGCCAACCCTGGAACACACATGGAGGGAAAGAGGTTTGACCCACTGAGAACACGTACGGCAAAAAGAGATGGTTCAGCATCAGGAGGGAGACTGAAGGGCAGTTCTACTGTAAGTTACTAAACGAGCCCATTATAGAGCCGCTCTATGTGTAATAATCATGACACTCAGCACAAATAGTTCCTTATGTATATGGAAAGATGGTTTGTTCATGTTTGGTACAAACCGAAATTGCAAACATATCCTGTGATGAAAAACAGCTGCAGTGTAGAAGCAGAATTTAACCAAAAGTCGAGGATCTGTGTGTGATCTGTGCCACGTTCAAGTAAACTACCATTAACTGAAAAAACAGGTCAGTGTGATGAGCTCCCTGAGGAGAAAAGGCT
The DNA here is from genome assembly GCF_017976425.1 of Toxotes jaculatrix. Lineage (NCBI taxonomy): Eukaryota > Metazoa > Chordata > Actinopteri > Toxotidae > Toxotes > Toxotes jaculatrix. The sequence continues at coordinate 2,415,840 of NC_054417.1, read as the reverse complement.
TTGATTGTCATGTGATTTAGACGAGGCTGAGGACAAAATCCACTTCATGTTTGGTTGCTCTTTATATGATGATTTATGGGCGATGCTTGTTTTAGTAAAATGCCCCGATGGGCTCTTCTGAATAGATGATTATAACTTCAGTTGTGCAGGGAACTTTTTTTTTGTAGCACAGTTCATGGCACAGAAGACAAAGACTTTGTTTGCAAATGTGAACTTACATGGAGGAAATCATGATCTATATGGTCTGAAAAATGTTTCACCACCGCAGCAGTAGTTTTGGTGTCTTTTGAGTCTGTGTGGGCTGGCTGCTTATATGTGCACGACACAATAAATCACATCACTAACACTGAACTTTGCCAGTTTGACAAAAAGATAACAGATAACAGCAACAAATTACAGAAAGGTCCAGAAGCTACAGTCTCCATTTCATCATCCTCCTCTGGAAACATTTCATGGCAGTTTTAGAGACATGTTGGAACAAAATGTTGGACAAATGAAGTGAGAGACACTCAGGCCTCGCCGTTAGGACAGAAAAAAGGACAATGGTAATTCGGCTCTTGAAGCGTATCTGTTTTACTTTGATGATGATGATGTTGTTCGGCCGTGATCGCAGCCATTTGTTTTTTTGTCCTGTAAGCAGTGGATATTTGAAACTGTGCGATGATTTATTCGTTCTGTGTATGTTTGGAGCAGACCGCCAGGCTGCGTGTGGATATAGTTTCCATCACTGTCTTTTGCTGCTTTTGTGGATACGGTCTCACTCCTTTACGTGTTTGCTTTAAACAATGAAGCTGAAGCTCTGATGAAGTTCTTCTCTGAGCTGCTGGTCAAGAACTGATTGGACTGTGTACGCACAATTTTCAAATAAACACAGAGTAGAAAAGAAGCTGTTCCTGAAAAGGAGAGAGAACAAAAAAACAGAAGGAAAAAGTCTGAGGGGAGCAGTGAGTGTGTGTGTGTGTGTGAAGATTGGATTATATCTGCTAGGCTGACCCAGGATCTGCCACCAGCTGTTGTTTATGCGCAGCCTTCAGCCTGGAAATTAATGGTAATAATGTGATCATCCCCCCATCTTCTTGTGTATCTTTTCCTCCTCCTTGCATCCTTCTGTTCCTCCCTTCATCCTTCGCTTAATTCCAGTCCATTTACTTTTATCATTTCAGCATCTCTCCCAGTGTCTCTCATACAGTAGCATGCACTTTCTCTCAGACTCTTTCTGTCTGTGTTGGTGATAAATTAGTTGCATGGAGTTTGTAAAATAATGTGAAGACACTTAAACCGGTTTTTAAACCATCATCTTCCTCCTTGATCCCCCCCACTTCTTTCTTTCTCTCTCTCTTTCTCTCCACTGCAGACTCTGCTTTGATCTCGCCCTCGATCACCCGCATTGTTTATCTGAGGATGGAGACATGATGGTATGCCACAGCGGGTAATCAGATAGTCCGCACGCCCACACACACAGTCACACACCTCCCCGTTACACCCTCACCAGGCTCTTGCAAACATCCTAAACTCAGCCAGGAACTGTGCACATGTATCGCAGGATGTTTATATGTGCAAACTTCTTAAAAAACATTATTCAAAATGTCAGAAAAACCCTGTGACAAAGAAATGAATAAACAAATAAAATGCCTGTTAAAATGTTTGATGATTACATTTTATTTTATTTTATTCTGGGTTTTCGTTGGAACTGACCTGACTTTTATTGGCGGCCACCTTAGCGAACAGAGCCTGGGAGACCTTCGCCCTCTTCATCTCCTGCTGGATCTCCTCGTAGATCCCCGACGTGATGTTCACCAGCGAGTCGAGCTTCAGCGGCAGCTCCGCACTTGGCACGCCGCACTTTGTCTACGCAGGGCGGGAAACAGGAACTGAGGTGAAACTGAAACTGTGGTTTCAAAACTCAGTGAAGCTTAAAGTGGATAATACTCTATTTATTCCACATTTTTTATAAGAGGCCGATTTCACTGTTTATTCATCACAGTTTCACCAGCGTCCAATTTATATTTAAGAGGTTTAAGAGGTGATCCCTGCTATCATTTATTATTTATCTACTTTGTGACAATACTTCTTCATTATTTATATCCACTGCAAAAACTAACTGCAACATTAATGCAAAAATAACAAAAACAGAACAAAAAATGTGATAATAAAAGGGAAATATCACGATTCTGTAGGTGAGAAGACTGACATGTCATAAACTACGCTGTGTCTCAAACTGCTCAACATTAGAAAGCTTTGTGTGTGTACCTGTGTGTGTCTGTGTGTGTTGGAGTTGGAGATGTGGTTGGTGGAGTGGTTGTGGTTGGTGTTGGTGCTCCTCTCTCTCTCCTCCTGGTAGATGCGGTCTCGCTCGCCCTCTGGCAGGTTGAGGAAGTTCTGCATGGCCTTCAGGTTGACCAGCAGCGACTGAGAGGCAGAGCGAGGATCCTCCTCCTTACGAAGGATCTCGGACAGCAAGCCCTGCAGCACACACACAAATACACACACACACACGTATGTTTTAAGGAATGGACTTCATTCCATGGTCTCTCATGGTAAACAGTGGGATCATGTTATTTTTGTTTACCTGTGTGCGGTTAAAAGCCACGCGGGCAAACACTGCCTGGGAAACACTGGCCCTCTTCAGCTCGTTCCTGACCTGCTGGTAAATGTCAGAGGAGACTTCGGCCCCCGAGCAGTTGAGGCCGGGCTCGGAGGCGGCGCCGGAGCCCTTGCACGTCCTTGAGATGGGCGGGTGGTTGAGGAACTGCTGGTTGACTCCCTGTGGGTGCTGGTGGGCGAGTAGGCGGCTGACAGCCAGCTGCTGGTTGATGAGGTGGGCCATGGCGAGCTGCTGACGGACGAGCTGAGGGGAGAGCTGGGGGGACAGGAGGCCGCTGTGGCCCAGGAGAGGCGGAGCCTGGGGACGCAGTGGAGGGCTGGGGTGGTGCTGGCCGGCGGGGTGGGGCAGACAGTGAGGCTGGGCTGGGGTCTGGGCGTCCCCGAGGCCACTCTTGATGGGAAGAGCTCCGGCAATGGCGCCCAAATGGGTGGGAGAGGGCAAGAGAGAGGGAGGGCGCTGGCTGATGACGCTCAGGTCCAAATCCCTCTCCACTGCATCAACGTACACACACTTTCATGTTATTATACTTGCAAACTAAACCAAAGCTAACCGGAAGATTAAAGCCTCAGTCTGTGATCGGTGCCATGTCACAAAAAACAAAAAAAAAAAACCTACCTTTAATATCAGATTTGTCCTGCGCTGAACACATCTTCTCAATGTATTCACCTGAAATATCAGAGCAGCAATCTGTCACTTATTTCTGCATGAATATATTCAACCACTCTGTGCACACACAACCTCCCAGCTCAGTGAAGGAGGGCTCTTCTTCCTCAGTTCACTGGTTCTGGTAAAATCAGTTCCACTCTCATTTGTTATCGGTTCTTTACATCATCACAGTGAGTCTGTGCTGTAACCGAGAACCGTGTTTAGGAGGCTTTTGACAGCAGCAGCAGCGCTCACGTGTAAACCTCCTGGTTTATTCTTTTCAGAGCGACAGGTTGGTGTACTGGTTCGAGGGATGATCTCACAACCACAAAGTCTATTTTCACTCACCGGCTCCAAGTTCTCCAGATAAGATTATCAAATAAGCGAGGAATGTTTCGTTTTATCACTGCGTTGAACTCGGGTCTTTTCTGCTCTCCTGGATTTTAACAGCCTCTCTGCTCTTCCCCACACAAATCTGCTTCCTATTATGCTTCTACTGACTTTGGTTGAGAGTCACATTTTCGGTTGTTAAGGGAATAAAAGTTGGAGCAAGGTTTGGCAGCGCTTCAGATTTTTACCTTCCCTGAGTGTGTGTGAGTGAAATAAGTGTAAGAGGAGCTCTTATTCCTGGGTACTGGTGTGTGTGTGTGTGTGTGTGTGTGTGTGTGTGTGTGTGTGTGTGTGTGTGTGTGTGTGTGTGTGTGTGTGTGTGTGTGTGTGTGTGTGTGTGTGTGTGTGTTGGGGGTGGCTGCTGCTGCTGTTTTCCATTAGGAGTTAAGAGCATTTAGTTTTGTCATGTGTATTAAGGGTGACATTAATGTGAACCATGTGTGACAGTTCCTTCCTACTGAGAGCTGTCACTGACAGACGTCTCATGCCGCAGATTAGACGCGTACAGGCTGACACATGCTCGTGCACATACAGGGGGTGGACAGAAGAATGGAAAAACTTCATTAAGAAAGGATCAAACGTGAAGCAACTAAATCACAAAAACAAAGGCAGCGTGGCAGGTGAGTCATTTTAAGCTGAGCGGTGATAAGCACCGAGTGTCGGGTTTAAAAGAGCTGTGACAGTCTCTACCTTTATGAGTTCTCAAAGCAACATGAGGCAAATAAAGTGTAAACAGCTGATGGTTCGGGTGCAGGAGACTTAGTCACAGAAACTGTAAAGTTTTTAACAAGGCAGGAGGAAGGACACTTAACTGGGAAGGTACTGAACACCATAAAGCTACAGACTGAGAAAATAACCACTGAGGTGCGTTTACATTCACACATGGAGTCAGATTACTGTGAAAAAATAATCTGGGACACACAATAAGAGAGGACATCCCTGTGTGCATGTGTTTGAGTTTTACAATACAGATTTCTGTTCTGCAATTTATTTAACTTTTCACTTTATGACAGAAAGATCAATATAAGGTTTGATTTAAAGGGTCAGTTCACTGAAAAGCATGAGAGCGAGACGTGAGAGTTACCTTTGATGCGTTTGTACCTCTTATACCAGCGTCCAAACTCTTGGCATTTTGAGGTGGAGACGTTGGCGTAGTAGGAGCTGTTCACTATGGCTGAGATCATACTCTGACACAGAGAGACAGAGAGAGGAGAGTCTGAGAAACCACGCAACATTTCAGAGGTAAAGATCGACCAAAACTCAAAAGCGACCATGACATCGCAGCTGTCTGCGACACATTTCATTTTTCTATGGGATATTCTGAGACCACGTGGAAAACAAAAAGCCTTGAAGTCAGAATCTGAGTTCGATTCAACCAAATGTCAGTTAATATAAACCTGAGGTCTGCTGCAGTCTTGGGAGTGGCTGTGCCTCGAGACTGGGTGATGAGATTTTGTGTTGCAGAAAATGAGAAATCTCAGCAGCTGACCAACTCACTGCTGATTTATTAAAACCCTTCAGCCCCACTCCCTTTCCCAACACGCACTGTGGTCAGTTCCTCAGAGCAGGAGATGCATGAACTCTAAGTGAGCAGTGAGAGCTCTACATGGGAAACACTGAGGATTAAAACTCACATGAGTCAGGCTGCAAACACACACCACCCACACGCTTCCCCTAATCACTAATTACATCATGACTAAGTCCTGTGTATAAATCACAAGTCGAAATGACACACTCTCGGGTCTAATGACTGCAGGGTGTGTGTGAGCAGGATAATTGAGGTGTATGTATTTGCATCCTTTCCCATGGGATGGTATCAATATTTGTCTGTGTGTGTGTGTGTGTGAGCGAGACAGAGATTACACAGTGCAAGTGTGTGGTGAACTGATGATGAAACCACATGTGTTTATAGAAAATACTTAGCAGCATTTCAGCTGTATGTGTGTGTGTGTGTGTGTGTGTGTGTATGCTAACCATTTAGCTTTAGGGAAGGAATTTAAAACCGTATCTCTCATCTCATTACTTTCAACTTGCACAAATGTAATAACAAAAAACAGGTAATCAATAATCTATCAAACAGGACACCTGACTCTTCTAGAACAATCAGGTTGACTGACATAAAATGAACTATTCTGACAATAAATTCATAATTTCAGTGACTTTTCAAACAAAAATGCCAAATAATTTCTGATTTCACCTTCTGTACTGTGATCATTTTTGAATCAGTGGTCAGATAAAACAAGAAATCGACATTTTTCACACAACAGTTAACCTCTGTGGTGCCAGGTCTCTTCCTGGAGACGTTATGTAGATGCTGTGCTGTGTCCTGGTGCCGCTGAGCACTCACCTGGGAGAGAGGACACTCCTTAGCCAGAGCGCTCTGGTTGGTCTCTCGGAGCAGCTCTTTGAGGGCGTTCCTCACCGTGGCGTGGGTCCACTGCTCCGATGGCAGCTCCTCCAGCCGGGCAAAGCTGCATAACCAAAGGCTTCATTATAATATACTGAATCAGAGGCGGAGACTGATCCACGGGGCAGGTTAGCTACCAGCAACCTGCTCTAATCATTAAAATACTCTGTAAAGTGTATTGTATTGTAATGAACACAGTGCAGGACTGACCTGTGCAGCAGGATCCGCAGTGTGACCATGTGGTAAACATCCAGCAGCATGTCAGCCACTGTTGCCTCTGGTGCGTCTGTTAGGTAGTGGATGGGCATCGGCTTCCACCGGCCCACTTTAATGATGCCTGGAGGACACATACACATACAAAAACACAATTAAAGCATGTGCTAATTTAAAAATCTACATTTACTCTTACTGTCTGTTAGAAATGTAGTTTCTGTCCCGATTTTCTCACTGGTGTAAATCTAAATCTAACCTGGTTGTGCGGTTTGACCTGCCTGTTAAACTCTCCTGGTCCTGGAGCACCATCCTGGGTTGAACATTCCCCTGGCCTTGCTACGGCCGTGACTGGAAGTGCAACTCTAAACAGGCCTAATCGCGTTAGGACCTGCTAAATCAAACACAGACCCTGCCTGGCCTTAGCCTGCCAGCCTCAATCATGTGTGTGTGCGTGTGTGTGTGTGTGTGTTCACTGCATGAGGATGGTGGTGATAGGGGCAAAAGAACAAAGGCTGCTGTCTTTGGACTCTATAGCTGATTAATCAGAGGAGAAATGTAAAATCAGCTCAACATTAAAGACGAGGGCAGGCGGTGAATGAGCGCGGCATTTTGATGTTGATGCACTGAATAAACACTCTGAGGTCACTGCTCTCCTGTCTGACAGCAGGACACTTCTCCCCATAACTGGCAATTATTCGGTGTCCTGCAGCTGCCTTTGTTTTAGAAATGATTGTTAAAATTTTGACATGTCATCAGCCGGTGACTGATATGAATTTTAAGGCACTAACATTTTAAACTCGTCCTGGCCCGAAATAAATCAAAGCAACAGAACTACAAGGCCATGCAGACTGAATACAGATGAATATTTTAGGTTTCACAGTGTTTTAAAATATCATCTCATTCAAACCAAACTCCAGAGCTGAAATTATACACCGATTTTATAGTTTAATTTTAGCTCATCACAAATGAATCAGTATCTGTTTACATGCCTGTGAATACTAACAAGATGCTGCAGAGCAAAAATGCAGAATAAAATCTAAAATCCATTATTCCTTCCATCATTCCTTTCTACTCACACATCTTTTATAATATTATATTATATTATAAATTAAAGCATCAGTCAAATACTGATCTGGTTTCAGATCTTTGAATTGCTGCTCATCGTGCAGCAGGACAACAAAGCTAATCAGAGCTCTGTAGGTGGGATACACACAGAAAAGCCTCAGTTGTGAATTGCGCCCAGTGTTTTCAGCAGCTGTTGGCAGAAACGTGGGGGATTCAAAGGTGCTGTAAACTGGGGGAGTGTAAAGGCAGTGTGGTTAAACATGTTTAAAATATGTTCTTAAAATAAGAACTGGTTTGCTCCTGGGATCCACTGGTGGTTTGCAACTCTTAAAATACGGTAAATGGATATTTTTTAAGTGAGCAATCAGTGAATGCCTCCCAAAACATGGCCTGAAATTAAATTTAGTTACACATTATTTCTTTTGCTCAACGATTCACCTAAGCCCGTGTTAAACGCGGAGCAGAAACCATATATTCCAAATAAGAAATAGCTTCTTTTTAATTAGCCATAATGTTGAAGTTAATTAAAGAAAAACCCCCTGTGCCAGTTAAGGGCTTAAAAATACTCGTCCAGCCAAAGTTATGCAAGATGCAATTCAATCGCAGAAGAAAATAGCAGAGACTCTGTATAATTTTGGTTGTGACCACACTGGG